>NC_057808.1:483766395-484366395 GCF_018294505.1 Triticum aestivum
CCGCCCCGCGCGCCGCACGCTGTCGCACGCAGTCGTGCCTCGCCCCGCCGCCATGCGCACGCCGCCCCGCCCGCCGGATCTTGCTGCCCCGCCTCCGCCGTTGACCCCGAGCTGCTGCTGGTTTTTTTTGGTTTTTAGGTAAAAGCCCCGGTTTTCTTAAAACCCTAGATCGGTTTTTTTATTAGATCGGTTCGGTTCGTTTCATCAGTTTATTTGTTTAGCGGACGTTCCTCCGTTCGTTCGTTTTAACGAACGTTGTTCGCCGTTTAGGTTCAGACAACGAACGTTCGTTCGTTAGTCTTTTCTTTTTATTTTCTTTTTCAGCCAGGGACCTATCCGCGATTACTTTTATCGCAGATTAGCCCCTGATCTTCAAACCCTTGTAACTTTTCAATCGTTCATCCAAATCCAGTGAAACCAACGCCAAAATCTTCGTCTCGAGCCCCTCTTTCTGTTTAATCAACTTGAGCAAGGTTTGACAATTTAAAATTTGGTTTCAAGCAGATTTGAATTTGAAGTTCTTTTGACCGTAGTTTCAGTTCCGTAGCTCCGATTCGATTGATTCTTTTTGGAGATCGAATCTCTTCAGTTAGATTTTCAGATTTGATCTTCTTATTTGAGTTTTACCCGTGCATATTTGCTTGAGTGCTTATGTATGCTATTGTTTGTTTGTGATAGAATTCCCGGAGTGCGAAGCGTGCTACTACGAGTCTCTAGGGTTTGTGGATCGTCAGCAAGGCAAGTAACACATTGATCATACTCTTTTCATACCCAGTTTTTATGCGTTAGTTACAACCCTCAAACATTGCATGGTTAGGATTTGATAACATGTGGGCATTGGGAAGTAGTTGATGAGGTAGAACCTATTACCTATTTTATTATCAAACCCTTGGGAGTTACTTCTACGTTGTGCTCATGTTGCTATGCTATGCTCGTAGACGTGGATTGGTTTGAGTGTAACCATGACAATGTGAGATTGTTAATTAATGGTTCAACTTAGGGTGGCAACTTTAATACACATCTGGGTGGATTGTTGGTTTGGGCACCTGGGGTTATACCACTGTTGTCCTAGGAGATCCCCGGGTTATACCGTGTGATCCTCCTATGGTCCGCCACCCAGGCTCAAAGCGATCATAAGATTATTCATGATAGAAACTTCCGTGTGCAGCCACAAGCTATTATGGGCTCTAGCATAGTTGAGTATGTTGCATGACCTCTTCCAGTGGTAGGCTAGCAGATGTAGGGGATGTAGGTTGGTACTGTCTACCCGGGGTTAGAGTTAATGCTCCTGAAAGACTGTGTCTCGGTCATCCGTTTCTCAAACACCATGAAGTGCGAGAAATTCAACGGAGGAGATCGAGTCTTGTGGGGAAAAGTGCGCAAACCTCTGCAGAGTGTACAAACTATTCATGGTTAGCCATGTCCCCGGTTATGGACATCTTGAGTATCTGGTTCTTGGATTATCGTATGGATCTCATCACTCTAAATTAATTTGTTGGGGTTGATAATTACTTTTAATTGGGGTTGAGATGGGGGTACCATTCTCAATGTTGTTCAACTACCATGATAGTTAAATAAAATATATTCCTTTGTTGTAGGGAAAAATTGGCTTTTCGCAAAATTGAAACCATAGAGCCTCCACCAGCCATACATGCATGTAGTGATAGCATTATTCTGTTCATTGCTCTATTGTGTTACTATGCCAGCATATTCCATGTGCTGACCCGTTTTCGGGTTGCAACATATCATGTTGTAGACTTTTCAGACGAAGAGTAAGGTGCGCTAGGTCGTTTGTCGTGCACTCAGCTAAGCTGTTGGAGTTCATGGACTCACTTTATCTTCCAAGCCTTTCGATGTTATCTTATTTAGATGGCCTTAAGCCATATATATTGTAACAAGTTCTATTTTGAGACATTCGATGTAATAAGTGTGTGATTTACCTCTGTTATAAATCCTCGAGTACTGTGTGTGTCAGCATACCGATCCAGGGATGACACTTAAGCATAGAGACTTGACCGTCTGAGGTCGGGTCTCTAAAATAAGGTGCAGCAAGATGGCCCAATCCTTTTTGTAGCAAAGGACAAGCCTGGACAAATACTTATATGAAGGAAAACGCTCCCGAGGACACATGGGAATTATCGTCAAGCTAGTTTTCATCACGCTCATATGATTCGCGTTCGTTACTTTGATAATTTGGTATGTGGGTGGACCCGTGCTTGGGTAATGCCATTTCTTGGACAAGCATCCCACTTATGATTAACCCCTATTGCAAGCATCCACAACTACAAAAGAAGTATTAAAGTAAACCTAACCATAGCATGAAACATATGGATCCAAATCAGCCCCTTACGAAGCAACGCATAAACTAGGGTTTAAGCTTCATTCACTCTAGCAACCCATCATCTACTTATTACTTCCCAGTGCCTTCCTCTAGGACCAAACAATGGTGAAGTGTCATGTAGTCGACGTTCACATAACACCACTAGAGGAAAGACAACATACATCTCATCAAAATATCGAACGAATACCAAATTCACATGACTACTTATAGCAAGACTTCTCCCATGTCCTCAGGAACAAACGTAACTACTCACAAATCATATTCATGTTCATAATCAGAGGGGTATTAATATGCATAAAGGATCTGAACATATGATCTTCCACCAAATAAACCAACTAGCATGAACTACAAGGAGTAATCAACACTACTAGCAACCCACAGGTACCAATCTGAGGTTTTGAGACAAAGATTGGATACAAGAGATGAACTAGGATTTTAGAGAAGATGGTGCTGGTGAAGATGTTGATGAAGATTGACCCCCTCCCGATGAGAGGATCGTTGGTGATGACGATGGCGATGATTTCCCCCTCCCGGAGGGATGTTTCCCCGGCAGAACAGCTCTGCCGGAGCCCTAGATTGGTTCCGCCAAGGTTCCGCCTCGTGGCGGCGGTGTTTCGTCCTGAAAGCTTCCTTATGATTTTTTCCAGGGTAGAAAACTTCATATAGCAGAAGATGGGCACCGGAGGCCTGCCAGGGGGCCCACGAGGCAGGGGCGCGCCCAGGGGGGTAGGGCACGCCCCCACCCTCGTGGATGGTGGGTGGCCCCCTCTGGTACTTTCTTCGCTCAGTATTTTTTATTAATTCCAAAAATAACTTCCGTGGAGTTTCAGGACTTTTGGATTTGTGGAGAATAGGTCTCTAATATTTGCTCCTTTTCCATCCCAGAATTCCAGCTGCCGGCATTCTCCCTCTTTGTGTAAACCTTGTAAAATAAGAGAGAATAGGCATAAGTATTGTGACATAATGTGTAATAACAGCCCATAATGCAATAAATATCGATATAAAAGCATGATGCAAAATGGACGTATCAGGGAACAACGTATGTTGTTATGCGGTTTGACCGATAAAGATCTTCGTAGAATATGTAGGAACCAATATGAGCATCCAGGTTCCGCTATTGGTTATTGACCGGAGATGAGTCTCGGTCATGTCTACATAGTTCTCGAACCCGTAGGGTCCGCACGCTTAATGTTCGATGACGATCGGTATTATGCTTTATGGTTTTTGATGTACTGAAGGTTGTTCGGAGTCCCGGATGTGATCACGAACATGACGAGGAGTCTCGAAATGGTCGAGACATGAAGATTGATATATTGGAAGGCTATGTTTGGACACCGGAAAGGTTTCGAGTGGTTCGGGCATTTTTCCAGAGTACCAGGAGGTTACCGGAACCCCTCGGGGGGTCAATGGGCCTTCGTGGGCCTTACGTTCCGCTCTGTCGGATCGATGGTAGTCTCAGAGATCTGGTAACCTCCGACATTTTTGACAACACGCTTCCTGCTTCCGTTTTGAGTTGGAAATAGAGGGCAACAAGGGAGCTATGGGGGCGCCCCCTAGGCCCAAACCGAATTGGTTTAGGGCTTGGGGGCCGGCCCCCTCTTTCCTTCTCCCCTCCTCCTCTTTCCTTCCCTTCTTAGTTGGACTAGGAAAGGGGGAACCTACTCCTAGTAGGAGTAGGATTTCCCCCTTGGGGCGCACCCTATGAGGCCGCCGGCCCCCTCCCCTTGCTCCTTTATATACGGAGGAAGGGGGCACCCCTAGAACACACAAGTTGACAATTGTTTTTAGCCGTGTGCGGCTGCCCCCCTCCACAGATTTCCACCTCAGTCATATCATCGTAGTGCTTAGGCGAAGCCCTGCGCCGGTAACTTCATCATCACCGTCATCACGCCGTCGTGCTGATGAAACTCTCCCTCGACCTCAGCTGGATCTAGAGTTCGTGGGACGTCACTGAGCTGAACGTGTGCAGATCGCAGAGGTGTCGTACCTTCGGTGCTAGGATCGGTCGGATCGTGAAGATGTACGACTACATCAACCACGTTGTCATAACGCTTCCGCTTTCGGTCTATGAGGGTACGTGGACAACACTCTCCCCTCTCGTTGCTATGCATCACCTAGATGGATCTTGCGTGTGCATAGGATTTTTTTTGAAATTACTGCGTTCCTCAACAGTGGCATCCGAGCCAGGTCTATGCGTAGATGTTATATGCACGAGTAGAACACAAAGAGTTGTGGGCGATAATAGTCATACTGCTTACCAGCATGTCATACTTTGATTCGGCGGTATTGTTGGATGAAGCGGCCTAGACCGACATTACGCGTACGCTTACGCGAGACTGGTTCTACCGATGAGCTTCGCACACAGGTGGCTAGTGGGTCTCTGTTTCTCCAACTTTAGTTGAATCGACTGTGACTACGCCTGGTCCTTGTTGAAGGTTAAAACAGCACACTTGACGAAAAATCGTTGTGGTTTTGATGCGTAGGTAAGAACAGTTCTTGCTCAGCCTGTAGCAGCCACGTAAAACTTGCAACAACAAAGTAGAGGACGTCTAACTTGTTTTTGCAGGGCATGTTGTGATGTGATATGGTCAAGACATGATGCTAAATTTTTATTGTATGAGATGATCATGTTTTGTAACAGAGTTATCGGCAACTGGCAGGAGCCATATGGTTGTCGCTTTATTGTATGCAATGCAATCACCCTGTAATTGTTTTTACTTTATCACTAAGCGGTAGCGATAGTCGTAGAAGCAATAGTTGGCGAGACGACAACGATGCTACGATGGAGATCAAGGTGTCGCGCCGGTGACGATGGTGATCATGATGGTGCTTTGAAGATGGAGATCAAAGGCACAAGATGATGATGGCCATATCATATCACTTATATTGATTGCATGTGATGTTTATCCTTTATGCATCTTATTTTGCTTAGTTCGGCGGTAGCATTATAAGATGATCTCTCACTAAATTTCAAGGTATAAGTGTTCTCCCTTAGTATGCACCGTTGCGAAAGTTCGTCGTGCCGAGACACCACGTGATGATCGGGTGTGATAAGCTTTACGTTCACATACAACGGGTGCAAGCCAGTTTTGCACACGCAGAATACTCGGGTTAAACTTGACGAGCCTAGCATATGCAGATATGGCCTCGGAACACTGAGACCAAAAGGTCGAGCGTGAATCATATAGTAGATATGATCAACATAGTGATGTTCACCATTGAAAACTACTCCATCTCACGTGATGATCGGACATGGTTTAGTTGATATGGATCACGTGATCATTTAGATGACTAGAGGGAGTCTATCTAAGTGGGAGTTCTTAAGTAATATGATTAATTGAACTTTAATTTATCATGAACTTAGTCCTGATAGTATTTGCATAACTATGTTGTAGATCAATAGCTCGCGATGTAGCTCCCGTTTATTTTGATATGTTCCTAGAGTAAACTATGTTGAAAGATGATAGTAGCAATGATGCGGACTAGGTCCGTGATCTGAGGATTATCCTCATTGCTGCACAGAAGAATTATGTCCCTGATGCACCGCTAGGTGACGAACCTATTGCAGGAGTAGATGCAGACGTTATGAACGTTTGGCAAGCTCGGTATGATAACTACTTCATAGTTTAGTGCGCCATGCTTTACGGCTTAGAACCGGGACTTCAAAAATGTTTTGAACGCCACGGAGCATATAAGATGTTCCAAGAGTTGAAATTGGTATTTCAGACTCATGCCCGAGTCGAGAGGTATGAGACCTCTGACAAGTACTTTGCCTACAAGATGGAGGAGAATAGCTCAACCAGTGAGCATGTGCTCAGATTGTCTGAGTACTACAATCACTTGAATCAAGTGGGAGTTAATCTTCCATATAAAATAGTGATTGACAGAGTTCTCTAGTCACTATCACCAAGTTACTGGAACTTTGTGATGAACTATAATATGCAAGGGATGAAGAAAACGATTCCTGAGCTCTTCGTGATGCTGAAATCAGCGAAGGTAGAAATCAAGAAAAGCATCAAGTGTTGATGGTTGACAAGACCAATAGTTTCAAGTAAAAGGGCAAGGGATAGAAAGGGAACTTCAAGAAGAATGGCAAGCAAGTTGCCACTCCCTTGAAGAAGCCCAAAGCTAGACCCAAACCTGAAACTGAGTGCTTCTACTGCAAAGGAAATGGTCACTGGAAGTGGAACTGCCCTAGATACTTGGCGGATAAGAAGGATGACAAAGTGAACAAAGGTATATTTGATATACATGTTATTGATGTGTACCTTACTAGTGTTTATAGTAACCCCTCGGTATTTGATACTGGTTCAGTTGCTCGAAACGGGAGTTGCAAAATAAAGATAGACTAGTTAAGGGTGAGGTGATGATGTGTGTTGGAAGTGATTCCAAGGTTGATAAGATCACCATCGCACACTCCCTTTACCTTTGGGATTAGTTTTGAACCTAAAATAAATGTTATTTGGTGTTTGCGTTGAGCATGAATATGATTGGATCATATTTATTGCAATACGGTTATTCATTTAAGTCAAAGAATAATTGTTGTTCTATTTACATGAATAAAACCTTCTCTGGTCATACACTCAATATAAATGGTTTATTGCATCTCGATCGTAGTGATACACATATTCATAATACTGAAGCCAAAAGATGCAAAGTTAATAATGATAGTGCAACTTATATGTGGCACTGCCGTTTAGGTCATATTGGTGTAAAGCGCATGAAGAAACTCCGTGCTGATGGACTTTTGGAATCACTTGATTATGAATCACTTGATGCTTGCGAACCATGCCTCATGGGCAAGATGACTAAGACTCCATTCGCCGGAACAATGGAGCGAGCAACTAACTTATTGGAAATAATACATACCGATGTATCCGATCCGATGAGTGTTGAGGCTCGCGGCGGGTATCGTTATTTTCTGACCGTCACAGATGATTTGAGCAGATATGGGTATATATACTTGATGAAACATAAGTCTGAAACATTTAAAAAGTTCAAAGAATTTCAGAGTGAAGTGGAAAATCATCGTAACAAGAAAATAAAGTTTCTACGATCTGATCGCAGAGACGAATATTTGAGTTACGAGTTTGGTCTTCATTTGAAACAATGTGGAATAGTTTCGCAACTCACGCCACCTAGAACACCACAGCGTAATGGTGTGTCCGAACGTCATAACCGTACATTATTAGATATGGTGCGATCTATGATGTCTCTTACCGATTTATCACTATCGTTTTGGGGTTATGCATTAGAGACAGCTGCATTCACGTTAAATAGGGCACCATCTAAATCCGTTGAGACGACACCATATGAACTGTGGTTTGGCAAGAAACCTAAGTTGCCATTTCTTAAAGTTTGGGGTTGCGGTGCTTGTGTGAAAAAGTTTCAACCTGATAAGCTCAAACCCAAATCGGAGAAATGTGTCTTCATAGGATACCCAAAGGAAACTGCTGGGTACACCTTCTATCAGAGATTCGAAGGCAAGTTATTCGTTGCTTAGAATGGATCCTTTCTAGAGAAGGAGTTTCTCTCGAAAGAAGTGAGTCGGAGGAAAGTAGAACTTGAAGAGGTAATTGTACCTTCTCCCGAATTGGAAAGTAGTTCATCACAGAAATCAGTTCCAGTGATTCCTACACCAATTAGTGAGGAAGCTAATGATGATGATAATGAAACTTCAGATCAAGTTACTACCGAACCTTGTAGGTCAACCAGAGTACGGTCCGCACCAGAGTGGTGCGGTAATCCTGTTCTAGAAGTCATGTTACCAGACCATGACGAACCTGCAAACTATGAGGAAGCGATGATGAGCCCAGATTCCGCAAAATGGCTTGAGGCCATGAAATCTGAGATGGGATCCATGTATGAAGAACAAAGTGTGGACTTTGGTTGACTTGCCCCGATGATCGGTAAGCCATTAAGAATAAATGGATCTTCAAGAGGAAGACAGACGTTGATAGTAGTGTTACTATCTACAAAGCTCGAATTGTCGCGAAAAGGTTTTCGACAAGTTCAAGGTGTTGAGTACAATGAGATTTTCTCACTCGTAGCGATGCTTAAGTCTGTTTGAATCATGTTAGCAATTGCCACATTTTATGAAATCTGGCAAATGGATGTCAAAACTGCATTCCTTAATGGATTTCTGAAAGAAGAGTTGTATATGATGCAACAAGAAGGTTTTGTCAATCCTAAAGGTGCTAACAAAATGTGCAAAATCGAGCGATCCATCTATGGAGCTTGGATGCAATCCAACGTTGGAGCTCGGACGCAAGAGGACACCGCTGCATGGGAAACACTTCGAACCCGAGGTGTGGCGTAAAAATAACAAGGCATTAATAAAGGCCGAAGAATTAAGGGGCTCCTCGGATGCCCGACATGTGAACACTTCGGATTTATCTCTGCATTCCTCAAGATCAAAGATGGGAAGATTTCTTGAACCAGTTTTCAAGACCAACGATCGAAAATGAAGAACGGTTCGGAAGAACCGAGGAGCATCCCCAACTTGAAGACCGGTTCAGGGGGCTACTGACGGTGTCCTAGACTAGGGGGTACTCACCACGTCGTCTCCTGACCAGCTGGATCGGGCCAAGGACCCCCATGGCGGTTCACTAATTGGCCACTTCAGGCAGCCCATGCCGCATACAAGGAGGTTTTCACAAGACTTGGCGCCCAAGCCAAGGACTCTCCTAAAACCTAGGCCTCCGGTGTGTTATATAAACCGAGGCCAGGCTAGTCAATAGATCATCTGATATTCATTAGAACAATCTCGTGGTAGATACATGTACTCTGTACTACACCCATATCAATATAATCAAAAGCAGGATGTAGGGTATTATCTCTTCGAGAGAGCCCGAACCTGGGTAAAATCCCGTGTCCATGTTACCATCGCTCCAAGACGCCTAGCTTAGGACCCCTACTACGAGATATGCCGGATATAGAACCAATAGTGAGGCGGCAGGAAGGACGAGTCCGAGACAGCAGGACGGCGGGACTGGCGCCGAGCGGTGACCAAGACTGGTGGTTGTGGTAGCTTGCGGCACCAGTGGTGATGAGTACTGGTAGGCTTGCGGCGCCGACGAGCGACTTCGCGAAACCGGTGGTGACGAGGCCAGGAGCAGCCGGGTAGAGGAGTGTGGCTGCTAGGGTAGGGGAATCGGGGCGAGGATATGGGGATTGGGAACGAGGCAGGGGAGTTGGACTTGGTGTCGGTGTGAGTTGGCCAAAACTGGGCCAAAGCTAAATGGGCTACCGAGTACGGAGGCGAGACCTTCTGTCTTTGCTATTTGCTATTCGGGCTTCGGGTTGTTCGGGTACCGGGACAAAACACCCGAAATTCCCAAAATAATTTTGGGTTTTCCCGCTGGTCACCCGAGAAATGTGTTCAGGTTTTGGGTTTGGGTTATTCGGGTTCAGGCTTTGGGTTTTTCGGGTTTGGACTGCGGGTTCGGGAAAAAATGCCCAGCGTGACTCGCAACGATCAGCGCCACTTTGCGCGCTCTCACCCATTCGCCAGGTGTCGCGCTCTGGGCGCTCCCTCCGGAATTTTTTTATTTTTCCGCATGCGTTTTCGGCTATTGAAACGGTTTTTTTCCGGGTTTTTTCGATGTTTTGGTTTTCCACCTGTCTTCCTTAGCTTTTCGACAAAGAAAAATAAAAAAATTGCGCAAAAAAACGTGTTTTCTGTTTTTTTCCTTTCGCGACAGTAACTGTTTTGCTTCCGCGAGAGGCACGGTTGTGCTTTCGCGAAAGTCACGGCCATGCCTCTCGGAAACGGGAAAAAACGTGTTTTCTGTTTTTTTTCTTTCGCGAGAGTCACTGTTTTGCTTCTGCGAGAGGCACGGTTGTGCTTTCGCGGGAGTCACGGCCATGCCTCTCGGAAACGGAAAAAACGCGTTTTCTGTTTTTTTCCTTTCGCGAGAGTCATGGTTTTGCTTCCGCGAGAGGCACGGGTGTGCTTTCGTGAGAGTCACGGTCGTGCCTCTCAGAAACTGGAAAAAACGCGTTTTCTATTTTTTTTCCTTTCACGAGAGTCACGGTTTTGCTTCCGCGAGAGGCACGGGTGTGCTTTCGCGAGAGTCACGGCCGTGTCTCTCGGAAAGGAAAAAAACGCGTTTTCTGTTTTTTTTTCCTTTCGCGAGAGTCACGGTTTTGCTTCCGCGAGAGGCGCGGTTGTGCTTTCGCAAGAGTAACGGCCCTGCCTCTCGGAAATGGGAAAAAATGTGTTTTCTGTTTTTTTTCTTTCGCGAGAGTCACGGTTTTGCTTCCGCGAGAGGCACGGGTGTGCTTTCGCGATAGTCACGGCCGTGCCTCCTCAGAAACGGAAAAAACGTGTTTTCTCTTTTTTCTCCTTCCACGAGAGTTACGGTTTTGCTTCCGCGAGAGGCACGATTGTGATTTCGCGAGAGGCATGGGCATGCCTCTTTCGGAAAGGGAAAAAACCCGTGCTACCGGTTCGGTTTTTTTTCCAGTTTTTTTGGACGGCTTTTTTCGTAAGAAAAAAGTTCATCAAAACCTATCAACATGGGCCTATTTTTGAAGATCTCGACGCGAGGAATCCAACGGTGAAAGCGGTTTGAGATTTGGACGCACGGTTTAAGAGATAAAACATTTTAAATACACGGATCTACGAAAAAAAGGGAAAACTCACAGGTTGCAACAAGTGGCGCGCTGCATGTGCGCCACTTGTCGCAACCTGGGGAATTGGAGTGATCTTTGCAACGAGTATTCCTCAACTAGTGATTTCGGCAAGATATAGGGTCGCCTTTGTTCACCGTCATGCCGCTCGCGTGGGCAGGGAAACACTCAGCACGGGCTTTGTTTAAGGGTATTTCCTATTTGGCGCCACAGGCGCTAGTTAACGTGCATTTTGTTAACTGGCGCTTGTGGCATCCGTAAATGGGCCGGCCCATCTAGGCGCCGGTTGACGGTTTTAAAAAAAAAATCTATGAACATTTTTGAATATTGATGAACTTCTCGAAATTTAATGAACATTTTTATTGAAAATGGATGGACTTTTTTTCATTTATGAACTTTTTTCAGTTTCATGAACTTTTTCTAAAAATACATGAACTGTTTCTCAATTTCTATGAACTTTTTTCAAATTTAATGAACTTTTGCTAAATTGGATGAACTTTTTTTTCAATTTGATGAACCTTTTTTTTAAATTGATGAACTTTTTAAAAAATTGATGAATTTTTTTAAAGATATGAACGTATTTTTTCAAATGGATGAACCTTTTTTTCTTTAAATCTGTAAACCTTTCTTGAATTCATATTTTTATTTTCGTAAAAAAAATAGGGGCAGCACGCTAGTGGGCCGGCCCATGCTAGCAGCACTGCAGGCGCCGGATCGTTAACGGGCACCTGCAGCGCTGTATAGGAGCTCCCCTGTGCCCCGAAAGGCAGATTGGGCCACGGCCATGCCTTCTTCCTGACCAGGATTATTTTTATAAAGAAGTAATGGCCCGTGCCACCGGTTTGGGCTATGTAAATTCGGTCCACGAACATCTTTTTTGGATTCTCTTTTCTGTTTTAGCTTGTATGCTTTTTCCTTTTACGCAATTTTAGCTTGTACGTTATATTTAAGGGAATGTTCAGGGCACCTCTTTTTTTTTCCGGGAAATTGACGATCTATTCATCTTCAATCATGGCAGTACAACGAACACCAGAAATAATAAAAATTACATCCAGATTCATAGACCACCTAGCAACGAGTACAAGCACTGAAGCGAACCGTTAACCACTGCCGGACTTGCCACATGGCACCTCTTTGTCGTGAGCTCAGTGTTTGGCTCTCGGCATACAAAGCGTTTGCCAAGTTTCTTGTTTTTGCTGAGTAAGTTTTACATATTGTCTCGGTGTAAATGCATGTGTTTGTCGTGCTGCATCTATTGCCGAGTAAGTCTCTCGGCTTACGTCGCTTTGCTCAGTGCCCGTGTTTTGGCTCTCGGCGAAGAGCCAAACACTCGGCGTAGAGTGAATTTCCAGTAGTGTTGGGCCGAGTAGACCTTGACGGCCTTCTTCCTTCTCTTCAACAGTAGACAAGTTGTCGACAACGGTTGGAATAGAAGCAGTGCCTTCAGGTGAGTCGTCCCCGTTGCCATCAGGTTCAGTAGTAGTTACAGTGTGTATGCTGACACATAGGCATACTATTGTCTCAATGTTTAAATTCAAATGTATCCAATTGTTTCTGAACCGTATCAAAGTTTCTCGGTAGAAACCTTGGTCCAATAAAGAATTGAATGGAGGGGCTTAAGCTACTTTTTGCGGCCAATCTAAAACGCAATAAAAGTTTAAAAACACACATGAATTACATATATATAAGAAAGAAAAGAAGGAACAAGCAGGTACTCCACAATATAGTCATGCTCAGAATGGTTTCATGCCCTGCAGCAAAGAGATGAAATCTGTCTCGTGCAAGAACAATTGGTAGATCGATCGTCGGACCGACACACTTCCCGGGCTAGTGAGCCTCCTCACAACGGGTGCTTCCTCGTCCTCCATAGTTCCAATGTCAAGCCGGAAGATCTGGCCACACTTGCCCAGTGACATGATCATGGAGCCGCTCCTTTCGCCGAACCCGTGGAAGCTAAAACGTGGGCTCTTGAGGTGGTAGCTCTCCTCCAGCCCCGTCTGCCTCTTGATCTCTTGATTGCCGATCACCAGATGCCGGCTCCACGCCGCCACCGAGCCAGACGAGTCCGGCTTCAACGTCCACATCGCTATCCCATGGATCTCTGTGACGAATAAGCTCAGACGGCCATGCACGGAGGCCAAGAGGAGGTGCATAGGTCGCTTAGAAAACCTCTTTCTAGTGCGGCAGCCTGGCGGGAGCTCCATCGTGGTCGCCTTCGCCGCTTCGACGTCTAGAGCGACGATCTGATCCCAGCGGTTCGGATCCCATTCATGCATGCAGCAGGAATAATAGACGGTGCGGCCGATGACGGCGGGACGGCACGAGCCCGCCATATTGATCTCGGGGGCGGAGGCTTGGCGGAGGACGCCCCATTTGCCGTCCAAGGACGAGAAGATCCGGAATCGCATGCCCCTGTCCGCGAGGAGCAGCTCGAAGGAGCCCCCGTCGCCGACGCTGAGGAAGACGTCCGGGAAAGTATTGGAGGGCACGGCGATGGGAGGGAGGGATGTGAAGTGGCCGGTGAGGGCGTCGCACACGCGCAGGCGCTGGAAGACTAAGAGGGAACGTGCGGACATCTCTAGGGGCATCGGAGAGAGGAGGAGCAGGCCGCCGCGGGCCGCCACGGGTTGCAATTCGAAACAGTGCGGCTGGATCTGGACGTCCAGGCTCTCGGCGTCGAGGCGGGCGCGGGGCTGGGTAGGCGCTGGCGTATGGATGACGCGACGGGTGGTCTTCTCGCTGGCCCTGTCGTATTCCTGGTAGGAGACGCCGAGGAGGAGGGCAGGGTCGAGGCCGCCGCCGGGCGCTGCTGCTTGGAGCGCGAGGCGGCGGCGGTGGAAGGCCGGCTCGAGGATCCCGCGGCGGAGGATCCTGCAGGTCGACGCGCAGCGGATGACGGTTGCAGCGTCAGAGCGGGCGAAGATCTCGAGCAGGAGATCGGACAACAGGGGCTCCGAGGCCGGCGGCGGCGGCTCCTCCGTCGCGCCGCCGCGGCACGCGCGAACACGTTGGCGTCTTTTGCTCGACATCCTACTCGTAGGCTTCTTCGTGTGTAGGAAGGAGTATTAGCCCTAGGTGCGTGAGATCGTGGTACTCTCAGCAATCGGCGGCTCGATCGAGTCGAGGGGAACTACGGAACAAATCTACAGTTTTTTTTTTTTTGAGCATCTACAGCTGATTCTTTGTTTCCGTTGGTAGAAGAACCCTGTCGTATACTACTAGGAGTATACGATAATCTTGTTTCAACTTGAATTGAGCGATTGTGGAAAATAAAAATGAGGAAACCTCACGTACCACGCTTCGAGCCGGGGTGGTTAGCAAGGCGATCTCAAGGCGAGCAGCGGGTCCTTTAGGGCATCTCCAATGAGAGCCGCTTGTACAGACGCTAATGAAAGAAAAAATAAAGATTAAAATTTTTAAAAGTCATCTAAGCGCCCGCGCTTACAACGGCAGATGCTAATTGCATAGGCTAATCAAACAGCTTGCGCGCTTACAGCGGGAAGGAAAAGTGCCTGGCGCTCGATGCACACTTTTGCGTCGACGCTTCACCTGGCACCAGGATTAAAGAAAGCAACCGCTAAGAGCATCTCCAGCCGTTGGCCCATCAGGAGGCGCTTAAAATCGCCGCCTGGGGTGACCCGGCGAAAAAACGGGCCTGGGGCGAGTTGGCCCCCAGCCGCCGCCCCAGGGCCGGCCCCTGGCACGGGAAAACAAATTATGTAGCAAATTTACGGATTTAAGTCGAGTAGTCGCCATTACATATAAAAACTAATAAAAAAACTTGCTGAAGGCCGAGAAGTCGCCGTCGTCGCCGGCATCGTCGGCCTTCTCCTCCTTGACTCGGGCGCCCCTGCTGGACCCCTCCCCGGCTGGTGGCGGCGGCGGCGCGTCATCGTCGTCGTCGCTGTCGCCGATGATGACGACTCCTCCTTCGTCGCGGCCTCGGCGGCGCTGCTCGAAGCTCCGTCGCCATCTTGATGGAGTCCTGGCGTGCCCATTCAAGGGCTGCGTCGTCGTCGAGCTCGACCTCGCCGTGCTCCGTCTTCACCGGCGCCAGCCCCGGTTCCGTCTTCACCGGCGCGAGCCTCGGCTCCGTCTTTGGCTTGACGAAGCGCGGAGGAGGAGCCGACGAGGAGGCGTGCCGGCCGCCCTCGTTGATGACGATGCCGGCGCTGCGAGTGCGCCGACCGAGCGGCGTCTCCGCCGCGGGCTCGGCCTTGACGCCGAGCAGCGTCAGAGTGCCGGAGGAGTGGGAGGAGGAGCGGGAGGAGGAAGAGGAGGAGGACGCGCCGAACCTCCTTGGTGCCCATTGCCCGTCGCGTCGGCGGTGCGCCGGGGCGGCCGCCCTCGGCGGGGGGTACGCCAACGGCGGGTTATTGCCGCCCTCGAGGTGCGTCAGCACGCCCTCAAGTGTGCGGCCGGGGGCGCCCCACCACAGGTGGCGCCCCTTGCTGTTCTTCACGCCGCCGACCACCGGCGCCCCGTTGGTGGACGCCAGCCGCTGCTGCTGGCGGTGCTCGAAGTACGCCGCCCAAGCCGCGTGGTTGTCGGCGGCGTACTGGGGAGGGAGAGCTCGGCGTCGGTGAGGGAGGCGCGCACGATCTCGACCTCGTCGGCGAAGTAGGATGGTTTGGCCACGGCGTCGGGCAACGGGGGAATGGGCACTCCCCCATTGCTGAGCCTCCAGCCCGTCGGCCCGGCGCGCATGTCCGGCGGCGCCGGGATGTTCGCCTGGAACAGGAGGCAGGACTCCTATTCGCGGAGCGAACGGCGGCCGAAGCCGTTGGCCGCCGCCTCGTCTCCGGGGAAATGCTCGGCCATTGGGGAGATGGAGTGGCTGGGGAGAAGAGATCGGCGGCGGCGCTCGGGAGAGGGAGGGCTGGGGGAGAAGAGCTCGGCGGCGGCGCTCGGGAGAGGTGGAGAGGTGGCACTCATCACAGGCGAGCGAGGCCATATATAGCCGCGCCGCGTCCGTGTGTACGCGTCCGAGGGAGGGGAGGCGTCGACGCGCCGCCCCGTGAACACGCCGCCCGTGAGGAATCAATGGCAAAGCTGACCGGCGGCAGCCTTGCCATTGATTCCCCGCGGGAAACCGAGGCGTCGGGAGAAGACGAGGCGGGCGGTGCCGTTGACGCGGCTGGCCCGCGGCGCTTTCACGCCAAAAACGATTCGCCCGGCGCCCCCGAGCGTCCCCCAGCGCGCCGGGTTCGGGTTGGGTCCGCCGGCGCCAATTTCGGCCCGAGCCGGCGAAAAAAGGGCCCTAGGGGCGCGACTGGGCCGATTTTTTGGCGCTGGCGGCCGAAAAATCCCCTGGGGGCCTTGTTGGGGGCGCGGCTGGAGATGCTCTAATTGGCTGGGATTTAGACCCTAGCGCCGGTATTTAAGCGCCTCGTTGGACATGCCCTTATGCGCCACTGGTTCCCTCTCCCTCCGCCAGCCGCTCCGATGGCAGGAGGGAGGGAGAATCTTGGACCTGTGTGTCCGGTGTGTTCTCAATAGGGTTAGGGTTGTGGGAGTCGCTGCAGAGGCTGTCGCATCGGCGGCGCATCTGAATAAGTTTCTCTGGGCTTCGTTCGCAGTCAGACGGGGCTCTAGCCTTCGTCTAGGAGCCAGCAGGGGTGGGTCATCCCTGTATCTCGTTGAGGTCACGGGTTATCATGTCTGGAGGTCGAACGACATTGGCTGGTTTGGTCCTCGGATGGGTGATGGTTGTGTGGAGATGAAGATTCTTCTTCCTCGTCGGTATCATTTTCTGTTGTTGTTCTTTCTTTTTCTTTGTGCTGCTGCTGGAGGGATGTCTTGCTTTGCCTGGGCGGTTGGCCTGGCCACTGTCCCGGAACCGGATCCTAGTTCTCTGCCATCTGAAAGGGGCACATATAGCGGTACTCAAAGCCACAGATGGCGAAGGCTGATGCAAGCGTGTTGGATACACATGTGTGTCCTTGTCTTTTTGGCGCGGGGGTGAAGAAGTAGGGGAGCAGCATGGCGATGATTATGCCGTGGTTGAATATGATGACCTGTTTGGGTCTGGTTGCAGATTATTGTGTTGCAGGGGACTCCTCACAAGGTTCTGGGATGATGACACAGAACTTCGGAGGTCATCGCGTTTTGCTGGTTGTTTTAGGGTGCCCTTTGTTATTCTGATCTTTTATGCATGTGTTAGGATGTGCTTGTTCAGATTAAGAACTTTGTATTATGTCATGATTTGAATACAAGCATACTTTCAAAAAATAGTCTTGTATGTATCATGCATATGGGTTGTTTTTTGGGGGACATGGACTGATTTTCTGGCGCGCTGTCCGCCGCCGCCGGTGCCAGGCGCCCTCGTCTTTAGTAGGCTGGCCCATCTAAATGGTTTTGGAAGGTTCTGTTGACCGGTTTGGTTTGGTTTTAGAACCCAAACTAGTCTATAAAAACCTAAAGCGGTTTACAGAACATTTCATGCGTTTCTTTGTCTGTTTATATTTTTCTGTGTTCCTTTCATCGGGTTTCTTCAGCTTTTTTTCTTTTTCCTTTTTTCCTTTTCCTTTTAGTTTTCCTTTCTTCGAACACATGTCAACCATACGGGGCTGCCACCCAGATGTACAGGTCAGGCTATGTCGAAAGGACAGTGCGAACGGGTCGACGAATTGGCCACCACGTAAAATCACCAAGCTGCCACCCATGCCATGCCAAGCAAGGCCCTACCCATGCCATGCCAAGCAAGGCCCTACCCATGGGGCCATGGCGGAATTACCATCCGAGGTCGTCACATGGCTTCCACCACCTTCACTGGGAGAGCAACGTAGCACAAACATTAGCTCCAACGAGCGCTAAGGTGTAACATCCCAAATTTTCAATTTGAAATGTTATACATAGATCATCATTGTATAGCATATTTTATTGCATTTTGGCAAATCCTCCATAAATCCTAAGCAACTCAAGGACCCTCGGAGAGAGTTGGGGATTTTCCCGATTTATTCATATTTGATTTTATCAAATAATAAAACGAGGATTTTGGTTTTAAATATTTTCTCTCCGGAAAAATATTTTATATTAAAAATAAATGAGAGTAGAAAATATGACTTCTCCAAAACAACTGAAATATTGGAGGAAAAATATTAAAATCATATATTGGATTTTATTCGGATTTTATTTGCAAATTTTAGTTGCATTAAAAAAATTTGCACGTTTTCAAAACTGCATTTTTGTGTCAAAACAATGTTCACCCTGTTCTAATTATTTTAACTAGACGGGAAAAATTTGTTTTATCTTTTTTGAATTTTTATTTATTTTTCTATGAATTTTTTTCCGGCGGAATGATTAAAAAAACGCGCGCCCGACCGGGCCGAGGCCCAGCCGAGCGGCCGGCCCAGCCGCGCCGTCTCCTCCGTGCGTACGCCAGCGCCGCCACGCCCGTGTCCGGCTCGGACACGCCGGAGCCCCGCCGCCTTGCCCCCTCCTCCAAGCAGCCCCCCTCTCATATATACCCCGCCGCCGCCCCCTCCCCTCACCCCGAGCCCCGCCTCGACCCGCACCCGCCGCCGCCGCCGGAACCCGAGGAGCCGCCGCCCCGTTCGCCGCCGACGCCGCCCCTCGCCACCCCGTCGCCACCCCGAGCCCCGCCCGAGCCCCCGCCGCCCCAAGCCGCCCTCGCCGGAGCCCGCTGACCCCGCCGGAGCCCCGTCCCGACGAGGTACCGACTTGCCGCCGTTTGCCGGTTTTCTAAAAAAACCGTTCGTTTTTTTTAAAACCCTAGATCGGTTTATTTCCTTCGGTTTTATTATTTAGTGAACGTTCACCGACCCGTTCGTTTTAACGAACGTATTCGTCGGATTTTTCTCTGTTAACGAACGTTCGTTCTTTAACCGTTTGCCAGATCTCGATTTCTGATCGGGTCTTCGTTTTTGTTTAACTTTTCGCTCGTTTATCGGAATCAGGCGATTCAAGCGCCTAGAGTTTCGTCTCGAAATTCTCTTTCCGTTTAACCTACTCAAATAAGTTTTTGCTACTGTAAAATTTGACCTAGATCCAGATTAGTAAACGAAGCTTGTTTCTTTCGCCGTTTGACTTTCGTTGCTTTGTTCGAGTTGATTCTTTTTTCAAACCGGAGTTCTTAAGTTGAACTTTCTGGTTGGATCTTTCATTCGAGTTTTACCTGTGCATTAGATGAGTACTTATTGTTTGCGTGTTTGTTTGCGATAGAGTACCCGGAGTGTGCCGCTTGTTACTTCGAATCGCTAGGTTTCGCGGATCATCAGCAAGGCAAGTAACACTTTGATCATACCTTTCCATACCCAGTTTTTATTGCATTAGATCAATACTCAAACATTGCATGATTAGGATCTAATTAAACTGTGGGTATTGGGAAGTAGTTGAGGTAGTACCTATTACCTGTTTTATTTATCAAACCCTTGGGAGTTACTTCTACGTTGCTATTATATTGCCATGCTATGCTCGTAGACGTGGATTGGGTTTGAGTGAAATTCATGACAGATGTGAGATTGTTAATAATGGTTTACTTAAGGTGGCAACTAAAACTCACATCTGGGTGGATTGAGGCACCTGGAGAACCCAGTGTTGTCTGTTTGTATAAGGACCGCCACTCAGGCTCAAAGGGATCATAAGATTATTCATGCTAGAAACTTCCGTGTGCAGCCACAAGCTATTATGGGCTCTAGCATAGTTAAGTAGGTTACATGATCTCTTGAAGAGGTGGGCTAGCAGATGCAGGGGAAAGTAGGTGTAACTGTCCATCCGGAGTAAAGAGTGATTGTTTCTGAAAGACTGTGTCTCGGTCATCCGTTTCTCAAACATCATGTAGTGCGAGAATCAAGCGGAGGCGATCGAGTCTTGTGGGGAAAAGTGCGCAAACCTCTGCTGAGTGTACAAACTAATCATGATTAGCCGTGTCCCCGGTTATGGACAACTCGAGTATCTAGTACCTGGATTATCATGTGAATCTCATCACCATGTTACTTTAATTAATTTTGTTGGGTTAATGATGATTCTTAATTGGGATTGAGATGCTGTCAACCATCTCAATGTTTAACAACCACCGTGATAGTTAAATAAAATTTATTCCTTTGCAGTAGGGAAAAATTGGCTTTCCGCAAAACCGTAACCATAGAGCTTTCCACCAGCCAAATATGCATGTAGTATAGCATTATTATGTTCATTATTCTCTATGTGTTGTTTTGCCAGCATATCCTATGTGCTGACCCGTTTTCGGGCTGCAACGTTTCATGTTGCAGACTTTTCAGACGACGAGTAAGGTGCCTTAGGTCGTGGTCTTATACTCAGTGATGCCGTTGGAGTTGATGGACTCACTTATCTTCCAAGTCTTCCACTGTTATCGTATTTAGATGGCCTTAAGCCATATTTATCATACTTATTCTCTTTGGAGATATTCGATGTAATAAGTGTGTGATTGCTACTCTGTTATAAATCCTCCATTTGTACTGTGCGTGTCAGCATTACTGATCCAGGGATGACACTGGTGCACAGCAGCACAGACTATTTGAGGTCTGGTCGCTACAAAGGTCATGGCCTCACAGGCAACGCCTCCAAGAAGATGTAGCATCATAGATGCCACCGTTGCCCGCTCCGACGGAGCTTGAGTTTTCACCCGGATACCAAGATGATGATGGGAGTAGAAACAAGCTCACGACCACGCCTCCAACAAGGAAAATACAACACACAAGGTGTCTTCATGGTCAGCATCAATCAACGTCGGTGCTAGGCTTTCGCCCGGAGTTCCGACACCCTGACAACCTCCATGGGAAGCAAGCTGCTGCACAAACCCAACTATGTCGCTCACCACCACGTAAAAACACTATCCGCTTCGGCCGTGACAAGCACCGTGCCTGCCGGGAGGGCCAGATCCACACTCAAAGCTCTCGATGTGTGCCCCGGCCCACAACAGCCACGACAAGGCCCACCAACGACCCCACCCCGGGCCCGGCATCCCAGCCTCCCACGCGCCGCCGCACAACCTCACACGGGGTTAAGAGCAACCAACGCCACTGCCGGTTACAGAACAGATCCGCGCATCACGACTGGCACTCGCCGTCCTTCCGCATGGCTCATCGCCCTCACTACGAAACTACAAATGCCAGCCAGAATCGCCACATCCCAACCAGCCTGCCACCCCGCAGTGGCCCGCCGCAGCCGCAGCCGCCACCAATTACACTAGATCTGCGCCGGGACCCCGACTCGCCTCCCTTCAGGCAGCAATGCCGAGGAACCACCGATGCGCTGCGTCAACCCCGCCACCGCATCCTCGGGAATGCTCCACCGTCATGCCCGTGCCGCTGAACCGCAATCGTCACCGGGGGGAGGCGTTTGGGTGGCGGTGCGACACCGGGAAGGGGGTGGAGCTCTCATGCATGTAGATACGGTAATCTCTTCCCAACCTTGTCGTGAGCCCATGACGGTAATATGCGACAAAACGAAGTCAATCCGTACTAACATATTCCTTCATCCGAAATTAGTTGACACTCAAACGGATGTATGCTAAGCATCAACTAATTCCGAAAAAAGAGTAATTACACGAATTGACTCCTTCGCACGCGCGTGTCGGAACGTTAGCTTTCCGACTGCGGAGGCCACGTTGTTCCTTTTTGGCAACCGTAATTAAAAACAGTTTGTCTAATTCACATTTAGATGTTTTTTTAAGAATGTCACATCTAAACTCCCACAAATATATAATGCAGCAAAAAAAATTAGGACAAAAAAATATAGACCATAAAAAAAAGTGGACATCAATTTAGATGTGACGTAACTATGTCACATGTGGACGTATGCTAAACACACCCAATTAAAAAAGCAAGACCTGCCACTTTTTGCATGCGCGTCAGGCACAACACGAGGCCAAGGGGAACATGCACGACATGACATGCAGGACCCACGCCTAATCTCTCAGGACCCAAATTGTCAACAGGCTCCCCAAGAACGTTGAAAATTCGTCCGGCCCCCTGATTTCAGGGTGGGTCCCACCGTTGTTTTAAACCCCACTTATTGCAAATCTACTCAATCCACTGATTTCAGGGTGTGCACGCACGCGTGCGTGTTGTTGCGTGTGTGTGCGCGTGCGTGTGTGTTGGTGCATGTGTATGTGTTGCTGCACGCACATACCACATGAGGGGCAAAAGAGTCTTTTCAGGTGTCATTTAGGCTTAAAATGGACGAAAATGTCGTATAGGGAATAAAATTTAGAACTTGTGTCAAATAGGGAAGAACAATTTTTTCACTGTCAAATAAGGAGGCTGATTTTAAGATAGTGTCAAATAAGGAATTTTCTCAATAAGTAATCCTACACACTTTCCAAACCAGGAACAAAAACAACCTGTGGGAAATCGGCCGTTCCTACGCGCGTGTAGTACACACCCTCTGTTTCTAAATGTAAGACTAGCCACAATGGGTAGTAACATGGACTAGCCATAGTGGGGAGTAACATATGTGTGGTAACATGAAACACTTCATTTATTAGGTTATAGACTCATCTTGCTTTGGTATGTGTGATGTTACTCCTACTAGTACTCCCTCCGTCCCATAAATGTAAGACATTCTTTGACACTAGTCTAGTGTCAAAAAACGTCTTACATCATGAGACGGAGGGAGTAGTAACTAGCTATGTACCACTTTTTTCTTTTTCTTCATTTATTATTTGCCACATCATCTATTTTATCTAGACATGTGTGATGTTACTCCCACTGTGGGTAGTCTAATAGGTCTCGGCAGTTCAACACACATTTGGGAATACAGGTAGTAGCACACAGTAACTAAAAGTGTCAAGTTCTTAAACGAATTAATAGCATTCACACGACTTATTATCTCGATCGATGCTTCTAGTGTCCCCAGCAAAACTTGCGAGCAACCAACCAAAGTCCAGTCAATAAAATGCGACCCCTCCGGCGTCCGGTCGCTCCTCCACGAGCTTCGGCTCGCCCGCGAGCACGGCGGGCGCGACGAGCGCCAGCGTGTTGGTGTGCGCGGCGTACTCCGCGCCGTCCCACCGTTTCTCCTCCTTTTCCTCTTCCTCTTCTTCTTCTTCTTGAGCCACCGGCACCCTGACCTCGCGCCGCCGCCGCGTCCGCACGTCGAACGCCACCAGCCGCCTGCCGGCCAGCGCCACCACCTCCAGCTCCGCGCCCTGGAACCCCAGGAGCCGCACGCCGTCGTCCAGCCGCACCACCTCCTCCTCCACGATGAAGGAAGACTGGGCGACCAGCTCCTGCCCGCTCGCCTCGCCGTTCCCGTGCCTTGTCAGCGGACGTGGAAGCAGCTCCGCGACGGGCACCCTCGCGGCGGCCTCCTCCCAGCTCCCGTCCTCGTCAAGCCGGAACACGGCGACGCTGTTGTCATGATCACGCACGGCGCAGTGGAGCTTGCCCCCGGCCGAGCCGATCTCCCACATGCCGCTGTCGCCGGGGCAGAGTACCATCTCGACGCGCCCCGTTAACGGGCTGTACCCGACCGCCGTGCCGACGCTCGTCCGCCACCACGCCGTCCCACCGGCCGCCACGCCCGAAGCGGCGACGAGCCCTTCGGCGGGCACGACCGCGTCGGTGGCCCGCCACTCGCCCGTCCCGGACGTGAACACCAGGAAGCAGTAGGCGCCGGAGCCCGGCGCGCACTCGGCGGCGCAGACGAGCGCGTAGTCGCCGCGGAAGTTGTACGGCGTGGCGTCGAAGAGGACGACGATCGCAGGGCGCGGCCAGGTCCGGCACGGCGGGGACGGGACGGGCGCCCAGGACGCGGTGGCCGGGTTGCACACGAAGAAGGCGTCGTCGGCCGGCGAGTAGCAGCACGCGACGCCGTGCGACGACGAGAGCACGGTGACCCCCTCCGAGGCCGGGGCGAAGGCGAGCGTCGGGGACGGCACGGCGTCGTCGGGCCCGTCGAACGGGAGGAACCCGGCCTTGGGGACGAAGAGCCCGGACATCCGTCGCGGGGCGGCCGCGTGCGCCACGGCGAAGAGCGGGGACGCGAGCCGGCGCTCCCAGGACGGGTGCACGAGGCGGAGGCGCGCGGCGGCCGCCGGCGGGAGGTGCACCAGCGCGCGCTCCCGCAGCACGTCGGCGAGCGGCGGCGCCCGGACGGCGGTCACGCGGCTCCGCAGGCGCCGGCGCCTCGCCGGCCCCCGGCACGCCCGAGGATCCTCGCTGGTCGACGCGTCGCCGGAGTGCATGGCTGCCTGACCAGCAGACGGATCGTGCCCACGCGCGCTGCCGTGTCCGCTCCTCCGCGGCGGATGTTTCGAGCAGAGCAGATCGAAACCAACGCGTGCGGCTTCGTGGAAATTTCACTTTCGTCGCGGGGAAGGCATCCATGCACTCCGGTAGCGTAGAAATCGACCGGGTTCTTCTCGGTGCGCGACTTGGCTGACGCGACCGAGAGGGGTCAATGCGCAGGTCGTGTCAATTTTTCATAGGGTGTGACTATGTCAGCACCACGCACCCAAAATCGCCAGCTCCTACCACTCCAGCCGATGACTGCTGTTTTCATTTACAAAGCGAGGAATTTAGATAATGTAATACAGCGTCGACATTATAAGACATTTTTGAAATTTTTTGAAACCTTTTTTTCTGCAAATTGTGAACAAATTACAAATGTTGAATATATTTGAAAACCCAAGTAATTTAAAATTTTCGAAAAATATTTTTCAAATGGGAATACAATTTGTAATTCCAGACATTTTTTGAAAAATAATAACAAAATTTGATATTCCAAACAATTTCTTCATGAACAAAATTTGAAAACATGAACAAATTTTGAAAATGCCCGGACGGTTTTTAAAGTGTGGACAGATTTGAAAATTCCGAACATTTTTTAAAACACACGAATAAATTTAAATAGTGCACGTCGCACAACGATGTCCCGTGCGGCGGGCTCGTGCGCGGTATGACTCGGGGCGTCGCTATCAAACTACAGTACGACGCAGTGAAGACAAATAAAGAACACTACAATATCTTTACATTCTGATGATGCGCTCTTTTGCTATAGTTGCCATGAATGCTGGTGCTTCGCTGCGCTACAGTACCTTGCATGCTGGTGTAATGGGACAAGTGAGATGCATCGAGCGATTAAAGTACTGGGCTGTTAACTACTACATGGTGGGATATTGCTAAATCAGTTTTTAAAAAATCATGAATTAAAAAAAATAAAGAAGGAAAACAATGTTAATCATGTATGTCAAAAAGTTAAACATGTATATATAATATGTTTCTTGTGTATACAAAAAATTGTTGAATGTGTATTACAACACGCGCAAAAAAATTGTGTACTACAAAAGTTCACATGTGTCAAAAAAAGAAACCGATGAAAATCGACAAAAGAACAAAGAAACATGAAGAAACCCAATAAAACCCAAAAAGGAAAAAAAGCGAAGAAAACCAAAAAAGAAAATGAAAACCGAAGAAAACCTATGAAAAAGAATGAAAACCAAGAAAGAAATAAAGGAAAACAAAAAACCCGATAAAAATCAAGAAAGAAACAATGAAATCTGAAAAAAAGGAACCAATGCAAAAAATGGAAGTAGTAAAACCCAAGAAAAAAAAGAAAATCGATGAAAACCGAGAAGGAAACAAAGAAAAAGAGAATGAAAATAAAAAAGAGTGAAAACCAAAAAGGTAACCACAAAATAAAAATTAAATTATAATAATATTTGAAGAAATCATGCATTGCAAAACATTTTCCAGAAATTAAAAAAAATAAATTAAACAGAAAAGTAAAAGGTCGGGCCCTAGTTGCGAGTCAAGGGTGCCATTGCAATTGGAACAAAAAAATGGTACTAGTTGCGAGTCAAGGGTGCAATTGCAATTGGGACAACAAATGGTCAGGCCCCAGTTACAAGTTGAGGGTGAGATTGCAACTAGGACAAAAAAAGGTCGGGCCCCAGTTGCGAGTTAAGGGTGGACATGCAACTGGAACAAAAAATATCGGACCGGAGTTGCAAGTTGAGGATGGACTTGCAACTAGGACAACAAATTCTCAGGGCCGAGTTGTGAGTCGAGGGTTGACTTGCAACTAGGAAAAAAAGATTGGTTTAGTTGCGAGTCGATGATGGAATTGCAATTAGGACCAAAAAAGTCGCAGGGCCCAGTTACGAATCAAGGGTGGACTTGCAACTAAAAAAAGTTTGGTTCAGTTACGAGTTGACGGCGGACTTGCAACTAGGACCAAACAATTCTTAGGCCGAGTTACGAGTAGAGGGTGGACTTGCAACTAGGAAGTTTTGTTCAGTTACGAGTCGACGGTGGACTTGCAACTGGGACAAAAAAAGTGCTGAGCCCTAGTTGCGAGTCAAGGGCGGACTTACAACTGAGACAAAAAAATTTGTGCCCCAATTGCGAGTCGAGGGTGGGATTGCAACTAGACAAAAAAAGGTCGGACCCCAGTTGCGAGTCGATTGTGGACTTGCAACTAAAAAAAGGTCGTGCCCCAGTTGCGAGTCGAGTGTGGACTTGCAACGAAAAAAAAGGTCGGGCCCCAGTTGCGAGTCAATTGTGGACTTGCAACTAAAAAAAGGTCGGGCCCCAATTGGGTGTCGAGGATGGATTGTAACTGCATAGTTAGTATATTATGAAAACACAACAAAAGAAAAAAACGTAACAGTAGCTTTTATAAAGAAAACACATTCATAAATGCATAGAAAACAAAAACACAAACAAGAAAAAGGAAAATGAAAAAAAGTAACGTTGCGACCGTTTCCCCATTACTACCACATCACACGAACCGCTCAAAACGAAAAAAGAAAAAAAATGACATCCGGCCGTACAGAGTACACAAGCCCAGTACACAAATCGATGGGACAAAAAAAAGGCCCAAGCAAAGCAGCGCTAGAGGCTTGCTTCGTGGTCCGCTCCGCCGTCACTGTGCGTCGACCTTCCGTGGTATGCGCCGCGCCGTGTCCCTTGGCGCGGGAACGCCACCGTCCGCGCCGGTCTTCGTCACGCTATCAGGGTTCTTCGCCTACTTCGAGCACCGCCGCCGCACTCCTAACCTAGCCGCCGCCGCTCTTCTTTGGCCGCCGCCGCGGCTACCTCCGTAGCTGTCGCCGCCGCCCGTCCACCCCACTTCGTCTTCGTCCAGCACCAGCTCGTCGCCAGTGTCGCCGTCATCTACCCCGACCGCTTCATCTACTCCGACAACCGCGGGCGACATTGGCCCCGCGCCGATTGGCGCCGCAACCGTCGTCGAGTCCTTCTCTGCTGGCCTCTCTGACCTCTTAGACATGGCGTACAGCTCGTGCAGGTCCCAGTCTACGCATGCCCGGTGCTGGCAACACCGCCGCGTGCCTTCGTCCACGACGTGTCCCTGGGCCTGGCAAGCCTGGTGCGGCGCTTCGTCAACTTCGTCTTCGACCATCTACGCATGCCTGGTGCTGGCAACACCGACGCGTGCCTTCGTCTACGATGTGTCCCCGGGGTTGGCAAACCCGGCGCGACGCGTCGTCAACACCATTCTCCTTTCTGGCGCATCACTTCTTCGACACCACTGCGCCCATGACTAACTCGGCGCCTCCTTGCGCCTGCGGCTCCAGGGCGACTCCCTCGACACCGGCTACCCCGACTCGACATCGACCACGGCGTTCTTCGCACGGCTACCTCGACCACGGCTACACCACCCTACGCTCTCGGCTACATCGACATCGGCACAAAGGGCTATCATCCGCTTGAGCAACTCGTCGGCTTCCTCTACAGTCAACGCGTCCGCGACGCGACACCGTCCACGACGCTCCCACTAGGACTGCGGGGGGATGTCAGTCCGTCGGCTGCTATTCTCTCCAGTCTGACCGTCCGCGACGCTCCTGTTGTTCGCAACGCTACCGCTACGACTGCGGGGGGATGTTAGAGATATATTTGGGATACTTGTATTTGGTAGTCTAGGATTTGTAATCCGTCTCCTACCTTATCTCCAGGAGAGGCGTCTTGCCCTCCAAGTCTTGTACTCAATATATACTCGCCCTCGAGGCTCAATAATACATCCATCATATTCCGTAACAATCCCTCTTTCTCCCTTCTAACACGTAGTGCAACGGTGCATCGCCATGGCTGGGTTTCGGAGTTGCCGTCCAGGCCGGGGAGGAACAGGACGGGGGTTTTAAAATCGGATTAGCCATGGCATATGGTGCTGATATCTATTGTACAAAATCTGTTTGATTTATAACCTCCCCGATTCTATCGATCAGGTTTCGCGAAAATCAACAATCGGTTGTCGTGTCAGTTACCCTTCCTTAATTATAGGGGTTCCAGTTGCTCTACGAGTACGAGTCGTGCCCGCGCGTGCGTCGTGGCAGATGGCATGAAAAAGTGAGTCCGAGGATCTCACGACGACTAAAAGGCCAAGAAAAAAAGGGGGAACGATCTCATGAATAACCTGCCTGGACTAGAAGAAACACGTGTTGAACAACAAGCCGATCGACGATGTCGACCACCAAACGGGGCGTTGGCAAATGCAGCGGCGCGGTCGTCGCCCGCTCCGACGTGACGACCGCCGTCCGCTGCGCCGCCACGTCCAATATCCTCCGCCGCGCCATCCTGGACCAGGCCTTCCGTCGCCGCCTCACGCTCCAATCTGCGGCTGATGGAGGCAGCTTTCGACCGCGGCCTCCTCCTCTGCCTCTCATATCGGCGGCGCATCACCCTTAGTGCGTTGCTATGGGCGTATTTGGTTCACATATCTGTTTTAGGGTATTTTGCATACTTGTCACAGTTGGGCCTGGTTGGACAAATACAGGCTAAAAACCAACATCTGCATGTAGTTTGGTTGCCTGCATTAGGCTTTCTCCATGAGGGAATCAAATAGTCAGCACGTTGTTTGGTTGCCTACGTCGCTATTGTTAAACAAACAACACATTGTTTGGTTGCAAACGGCTCAAGATGTGATAATCACTTCTCACTAGTGGTGATCTTGCCACACACACATAACATTGTTTTGTCCTTGCTAGGAAACAAATGGCAGTTTATCCTAGCTACTAGCAAATGACAGTACAAGTTATTAAGAGCCAACATGGCTGAATAAGGATAGTTCAATGATGCTAACTTGGTGCTTCCTCTTCCTCTGCTGCTTATGCGCTGCTTCCTCTTCCTCGCTTCTGGTGCTCCCTCCTTCTTCTTCTTCCTCTTGTTCTTCGGCTTCAGATCCTTGCCTGACGTCTGTTATCCCATATTGCCTGAGCCCACTCCAACCTTTTGTTCTTCCACGCTTCGTTGTCGAACGCCTTCACACCATGGCCGGAGCTGAGCACCTCATCAGGAGTGACATCTTCCTCCTCCGGCAGAAATTCATCAACCACCCATTGCAGGATCCAGTTGTGAATGATGCAACATGCAAGAACAAGCTTCACCTGGGTAGGGTAAGGGTGGAATGGCTTCTGATCCTGGATCTTAAACCAGTTCTTCAGAGCTCCAAAGGCCATCTCAACTCTAAGGCTGGAGTGTCTGAGATTGAACAGTTCCTAAGGAGTCCTAGGATAGTTCCTACCAGCAAACTCGTTCAGATGGTACCTGGTTTTCCTGAAGGGTGGAAGAACACGTGGCCGACATGCATAGCCAGCATCTCCAGGGTAGAACTTGCCATCGGGGATGTTGATGCCATCACAACGACTCATGCTGTCACTGAGAATGTTAGCATCATGTGCTGATCCTTCCCAGCCAGCCAGCACATATGTGAACTTCAGATCAAAGTCAACAGCAGCTAGCACAGTCTGGCTTGTGTAGTGCTTCCTCCCTCTATATGTTGCAATTTGGACCTCGGCACTCTGGCAGTGACATGAGTACCATGTATTGCTCCAATGCAATCCTGGAATGGCATTACAATATGCTGTTAGTCTACTACAGAACAATAACAACATATCAAGGCATGAACTACAACAACATATCAAGTGCTCACCTTGAAGTATGGATACCATCTTGGGCTAGTGTGAATCTTGGTATGAGTCCGTCCAGTTGGTCACCTGATCATCTCTCCTCCGAGCTCCCCAACAGCATACAACACTTGCTTGAAGTACCTGGAGATGGTCTCCATTGATCTCCTGAAGGTGTTGTGTACAACCCTGAACCTCTAGTTCTGACCAACAACATGGAGGAACATGGCAACTTGCTCTTCTAGAGTGGTGTGGATGCTATCTTGTAGCAGCCCCCTGCTCCTAAACGTCTGCACAAGCCTGGCGAAAGGTGCTCTCTTCATTCGAAGCATCCACAGAGCCTCTGTGTCATTGCAGTTGTAGATGTAGTTCAGATTCGCTATCCTCTCTTGATCCCGGATTAACATCGGAACATACCGGATGCAGGTCTCTCATTCCGACGAACAACTCTCTTATGGACCAATAGGATCCAGGCCTGGACCACGCGATGCTGCCTGAACTAGAAGTTTCATCCGTTCATCCATAACCTAAGCGACATCCATGATGCGGTCAGCGATGGCGCTATCGACCCTAAACGCTCCTATCGAACGATCTAACACATAACAGAGGAGGTGGAGGGGGGGTAGCTTACCAGCTTCGAGGTCGGGGAGACATGGCGAAGACGAGGAGGGCTGGACGGAGACGAAGAAGAAAGGGAGAAGCAGCTGCCGCCGCCGGGGAGTTGCTACCTCTTGAGCACTGCGTTGGTTTTCCCTTGAAGAGGAAAGGGTGATGTAGTAAAGTAGCGTAAGTATTTCCCTTAGTTTTGAGAACCAAGGTATCAATCCAGTAGGAGACCACGCTCAAGTCCCTCGTACCTACACAAACAAATAAGAACCTTGCAACCAACGCGATAAAGGGGTTGTCAATCCCTTCACGGCTACTTGCAAAAGTGAGATCTGATAGAGATGATAAGATAATATTTTTGGTATTTTTATGATAAAGACTAAAAGTAACGAAAGCAAAATAAACGATAATAGAAATAACGGTAGATTAATATGATAGAGAATAGACCCGGGGGCCATAGGTTTCACTAGTGGCTTCTCTCAAGAGCACAAGTATTACGGTGGGTGAATGAATTACTGTCGAGCAATTGATAGAATTGAGCATAGTTATGAGAATATCTAGGTATGATCATGTATATAGGCATCACGTTCGTGACAAGTAGACCGACTCCTGCCTGCATCTACTACTATTATTTCACACATCGACCGCTATCCAGCATGCATCTAGAGTATTAAGTTCATAAGAACAAAGTAACGCATTAGGCAAGATGACATGATGTAGAGGGATACACTCAAGCAATATGATATAAACCCCATCTTTTTTATCCTCGATGGCAACAATACAATACGTGTCGTTTCCCCTACTGTCACTGGGATCGAGCACCGCAAGATTGAACCCAAAGCTAAGCACTTCTCCCATTGCAAGAAAGATCAATCTAGTAGTCCAAACAAAACTGATAATTCGAAGAGACTTGCAAAGATAACCAATCATACATAAAAGAATTCAGAGGAGATTCAAATATTGTTCATAGATAATCTTGATCATAAACCCACAATTCATCGGATCTCGACAAACACACCGCAAAAGAAGACTACATCGAATAGATCTCCAAGAGAATCGAGGAGAACTTTGTATTGAGATCCAAAGAGAGAAAAGAAGCCATCTAGCTAATAACTATGGACCTGAAGGTCTGAGGTAAACTACTCACACATCATCGGAGAGGCCATGGTGTTGATGTAGAAGCCCTCCGTGATCAATGCCCCCTCCGGCGGAGCGCCGGAAAAGGCCCCAAGATGGGATCTCACGGGTACGGAAGGTTACGGCGGTGGAAATAGGGTTTCGGCTCCTCTTTTGATGTTTCCAGGGTATATGAGTATATATAGGCGAAAGAGGTCGATCAGGAGAGCTACGAGGGGCCCACGAGGGTGGGGGGCGCGCCCAGGGGGCAGGCACGCCTCCCTGCCTCGTGGCCTCCTCGTTGATTGCTTGACGTCCACTCCAAGTCCTCTGGATCACGTTTGTTCCGAAAATCACGTTCCCGAAGGTTTCATTCCGTTTGGACTCCGTTTGATATTCCTTTCCTTCGAAACACAGAAATAGGCAAAAAAACAGCAATTTGGGCTGGGCCTCCGATTAATAGGTTAGTCCCAAAAATAATATAAAAGTGTATAATAAATCCCATTAAACATCCAAAACAGAATATATAATAGCATGGAACAATCAAAAATTATAGATACGTTGGAGACGTATCAGGAGTGCGCCTGCCGCCTCTTGCCGCGTAGGGGAGTGTTGCAGCCGCAGATCTCAGTCGTCGCCGCCATCCCAGCTGTAAATCTGAGTCGCCGCCGCCGCCGGTGCCAACAACAGAGGAGGGTTTGTCCTACAGCTAAAGAGGTGAGCGAGGAAATGGGGTGGTGAGGGTATATTTGGCGCCACCCCGCCTCGGCAGATTTTCCCCTCCCGCCATCTCCGCCTGCATCCCCCCTGCATCGCGCCCTACGCCGCATCTTCATTTCCGCCCCACTCAGCCCGGCTCGCTGGAAACGACCGATTCAAGAGTTCCCAGCGAGCCAAGCTGCGGGTGGGTCCGTGCAGATGCGAGCCAGGCCGGCCTGTAGGCAACCAAACGGCCCAATTTCATTCCGCCCGGGCCTAGTTGGGCTGTATGCAGCCTACCAAACGCGTCCTAGATGCCCCTCGCGTGATCTATCACGCCCACACCCCATCTCTAGTTTCATACCAAGAGATGCGTCGGTCTCATGCTTATTCCTGCATGAGACAGTTTCGGTCTCGTTGCTTCAAGCCATGAAGCCTTCCTGAACATTTTGGCTATATATATGCAAGCCGGGTTGAGATCCTTTGTAGTACCGCATGGTACTGTAGTGCGTATGACATATGGGGTCAGGTCCCACATAGCAGTGACTATATTGCACCGTACAGTACTACAGAGGATCCTAATCTACGCAAGCCATGTGTATTTTTACTGTACATGCTTTAGTTCAGAAATTAGGACATTTCCAACACTGATCATCAACAACATGGGTATGCATCGATCCGCCAAGCGGTCCAGACATACTTTCTTCCGCAAATCAAAGAAAAAGTGTGTCAGCCCACCAAAAAACCCCTTTCGTGCAAATTTCTTCCACTCCTCCCCCTTTCCCTTCTTTCCATCTGCACCCTCCACCTCCGTCGCTGCCGTTGTACCTATCCGACCGCCACAGATGTATAGTAGGACGCCCGCAACCAGCACTGACGTGCCCGCTCGCTCCTTTACAACCACACTGTCCACCCTTCACAACGTTGATATTTTCTAACATAAATTTGGTCACCCTTCCCAAAGTTTTACTTGACACAAATCTTATACGATTTATAGCGATCACATTTCCCTGAAAACCGCTAATCATTCTTAAAAAAAGGGAAACAACATAACACGATCTGGTTGACCGGCCGGAGACTCCGCCGGGCACTCATCGTGCGATCCGCGTTGATACGACGCTCGTCCTTGCTCCAAGTCAACTGCTCGCATGGGGTAAGCGGAAAATCTACCGTGCACGGGACCTCCCGTGCTTGCATCGGCCGTTCGCTAATGCATCATGATCCGAGCTCTGTTGAAGCTTTTTTTTGCATTGTTTATTGAGTACTACACTGGAAAATATCAATACACCACAATACAAAGCGATGGTGTGTCAGATTGTCCTGTAGCAGTTGTTCTTGCATGCGTACTTGTGTCAGCCTTTTACATAAAGGTGGGACAGAGTGCAGAGAGATAGTACATTGTATACTTAGCTATTTGTTCTCTCACTCCCACCACAAACTTGCATTTTATTTTTCATGCGAAATGTTAAATGATTCATAACTTTTGAATCAAATATTTGTTGTTGATTTTTTGTTTATATTTTAACTCCTGGGGCCAAAAGCTTTAAACTAAGACCAATCTTTGATACATTTCAAACACGTTCAAATTTCAACATTTCACATTTCATATGTGAAACAAACTATTTCACTAGAAAAATTTGAAGAAAAAAAAAACTCCTTTTCAATAGAAATATGTTAAACCAACCTATTTCACTAGAAACCTATTTAACCCGAATATGAAATGTCAACTTGCGAACCTGCTTATTTAAATTGTTTAATAATTTATTTTTAAAAAGTGAAATGTGCAATTGAAAATATATGTGATTTTTTTGAAACAAACCAGTGAAAAGTGAAATTTAGGTTCTCAAAGTGTAAAATAATATGAAACTGAAATGTCAGCTTGTGAAACTGATTATTTAGAAATGTGTAACATTTTACTTCAAAACTGTGAAATATTTCTGAAAACATTAACTGAAATAGATGTGGTACTAAAACTGGTCTGGCAACTGAAATGGCTGCGGTCTGGAAATTTCAATTTCAAATTTCATATATTAGCATCACATTATATATACTAGTTACTTCCCAATCTCGAGAAGAGGTGTCTAGAGGGGGGAGGGGTGATTAGACCCTCAATAAAGAAAAGTAGCAGTTTTTAAATTCTTCAAGTTGAGGTGGAGTTTTAGGATAAATTTAAACATTCACAATACATTTCAAGCAAGCATGGCAAGAGTATATGAGCAGCGAAAAGTAAAGCATGCAAGTTTCAGGAAAGTAAAGGGATGGGATTGGAACGTGCAAACGCAATTGGAGACACGGAGACACTACAAAAAAAAGACACATCCGTGACATTTTGGGCCGAACGAATTTTTTTCTGTCATACATATGACACTTCTATGACGATAATTGTGACAAAACCCGGTATCATCATAGATGTGGTGGGCTCCTACTTCTATGACAAAAAATCATGACAGAAATGGGCTTTTCGTCCTGGGCTGGCCAGAGACGCAGCTGCATGACATTCTTTGGGCCGTCCATGACGGAAAAAACCGTGGTAGAAGCGAGGGGAAGGAAAATTTCGGGGAGTTCCCGATTACGGTGGGAGGTCGGGGGCCAAGCGATGCGCGTTTCTCTCGTACACGTACGCGCGTGTGTCCGAGGCGTTGGCTCTAACTGAACCCGAGCGAGGCGTTGGGCTCTAACTGAAACCGAGCGATTGCACTGCAGGCTACGTGTTACTGAACCCGAGCGATCGATCGATGGCTGTTAACTGAACCCGAATCGAGCGATTCCTTCGCTACTGCTGCTAACTGAAGCCGATCGATTGGATGAACAGTGAGCGTTGCGCGCGGGGGGGGGGGGGGGTTGGATGAACAGTGAGCGGTGGCGTTGCCTCTGGATGAACAGGACCCCGTGGTGTGGAGGGCTAGATGAACAGTAGACGGTGGAGGGGTGCCCGTGGAGGGGTGGTTGAACAGGACACCGTGGTGTGGAGGGCTGGATGAACAGTAGACGGTGGAGGGGTGCCCGTGGAGGGGTGGTGGAACAGGACCCCGTGGTGTGGAGGGCTGGATGAACAGTAGACGGTGGAGGGGTGGTTGAACAGTAGCCGGTGGAGTAGCGCGCGGTGGAGGCTGGATGAACAGGAGCCCGTGGAGGCTGGAGGAGGTCGACGGTAGCCCGTGGAGGCTGGAGGTGGTCGACGGTGGAGATGAGCAATATCCTGTGGAGTCCCGTTTTGCGGTACGCCACACCCCTCCCGATCAACAGGACCCCCGTTTCGACCGTAGCGCTCCAACACAAGTCCGTCTCCTCCGTTTTGCGGTACGCCACACCCCTCCCGATCAACAGGACCCCCGTTTCGACCGTAGGAGGTCCGTTTCCTACGTTTTGCGGTACGCCAGACCCCTCCCGATGAACAGGATCCCGTTTCGAACGTGGCCGGTCGAACACAAGGCCGTTTCCTCCGTTTTGCGGTACGCCAGGCCTCGTTTCCATCGCCTGTTCTGTCCAAGCCCTCCCGATGAACACGACCACGCATTGCGTTCTGACCCAGCCGGTTGGCTCCCATGGTTCCGTTGCCTCCCGATGAACACGACGCATTCCGTTGCCTCCCCATGAACACGACGACGACGCTGTTTCTCCATTCCGACCCAGCCATGTACACGAGCCCTGGTCGTACGTATGCGCGAGTAGGCGTTCGAGACCCTGCTCATATGTACATACGTGGCCGTATTTTCTTTCTTGCACACTGGCCGCTGTACGTACGTGTACATGCTACGTGCGCGCCTCTACTACGACACGTACACGCCTCTACATCGACCAGTATATATGTATGTACACGTTGGCGACCAGAATGACAACGCTACGTACGCTTCGACCAGGTGGGTCCCGACTGTCAGGCACTTCCTTGCCTGCGAAGATGTAGCTGGTGGGTCCCAGCAGTCAGGGGGGCGAATCGTTTTTTTTGCCTGGACGCACTTCCTTGCGTGCGAAGGTGTAGCTGCTGGGTCCCAGCAGTCAGGGGGGGAATCCTTTTGTTTTTTTGCCCGGACGCACTTCCTTGCGTGCGAAGATGTAGCTGGTGGGTCCCAGCAGTCAGGGGGGCGAATCGTTTTTTTTCGGACGCACTTCCTTGCGTGCGAAGATGTAGCTGGTGGGTCCCATCAGTCAGGGGGAAACGTTTTTTTGCGAAATAAGGTGGCCCGTTCGGTGGGTCCCCGCTGTCAGGTGGAGGAATAATTATTTTGTGCGTAATAAGGAGGCTCTTCCTTGCTGCGGCCGTGGACCCAGCTGTCAGCCTCTCCACGTAGAGTCCACGTCCGATGGAAGCCATTCCTTGACCATGTTGACCACGCCGCGCCGAGAGCACCAGGGCGGTGGACGACGCGGAGCCGGGGAAGACGCGGCAGTGGATGCCCACGCGTAGAGGAGTATGAGGGTTCACTCGTTCGGCTACGGTGTGAGGCTGCCGTCGCCACAGAATAACAGGGGGTGTGGGTGCGTAGAGGGATGGCCTGGCCAGCGGTGGGAGTAGTAGGGGGCGGTGAGGCCTCCGCGGCATCACAGCCGGCCACGGGCGGCAGGAGCAGGCGGCACGACCGGCGCTGCTTTGGACGGCTGGAGCAAGAAGACCAGAGGTTGAAGAAGCACTACGGCCGTTGGATGGACATCGTACGGTCACCGGAGCTAGAATCGTTCATATATTGACTAAAGTTGACAAAGGCCTCCGTCCTAGTCAACTTAGTAGGCCCACAAGTCAGCCTCCCACCAAGGTTGGTCCCAGCTAGCAGGGGGTATTCATTTTTGTGTGCGTAATAACGAGGCACTTCCGGTGGGTCCGAGCTGACAGCGGGGGGAACGTTTTTTTCGCGAAAGACGGTGGCCCGTCCTGTGGGTCCCAGCAGTCAGGGGGAAACATTTTTTTCGCGAAATACTGGTGGCCCGTCCAGTGTGTCCCTGCTGTTAGGTGGAGGAATAATTATTTTCCACGTAATAAGGAGGCACTTCCTTGCGGCTGCCGTGGACCCAGCTGTCAGCCTCTCCACGTACAGTACTCTTCCGATGGAAGTCGGTCGTTCACCACATTGACCACGCCGCGCCGAGAGCACCACGGCGGTGGACGACGGCGAGGCCTAGGAAGGGGACGGCGCAGAGCCGGGGAAGACGCGGCAGTGGAAGCCCGCGCGGAGAGGAGTACGAGGGTTCACCGGTTCGGCTGCGGTGTGAGGCTGCCGTCGCCGCAGAATAACAGGGGGTGTGGGTGAGTAGAGGGATGCCCTGGGCAGCGGTGGGAGTAGTAGGGGGCGCTGAGGCCTGCGCGGCAGCACAGCCGGCCATGGGAGGCGGGAGTAGGCGGTCCTGCCGGCGCTGCTTTGGCGTCTGGAGCAAGAAGATCAGAGATTGAAGAAACACGACGGCCGTTGGATTGACATCCAACGGTTACGTCTGCTAGAATCGTTTGTTGACGTATATAATAACTAAAAAAATCTTGCATACGCGTCAACTAAACAGGCCCACAAGTCAGACCACTCCCTCTTTTTTTAATAATTTATATATAGCTCATGGCAACTTCTTATGCAATTTATTACAGTCGTTTTTTTGGTTGGTCAGGGCCAATTTCGCATATTTCTGTGGGTTCCAAACTATTTTTTATTCCGAAATGTCGAGCCAGATTTAAAGTACTTTGAAGATATATTTAAATTAGGTTAATGGCCAGTGAAATAGGAATCTGAAAATGTGAAATTTTTTAGAAATTATAAAGCAATTGCCAATTTGTCATTTGTTTTTATATTTACAACCCATTTCATATTACTTTCAAGATTTGCAGGCGTCTTGAAAGAGTTGCAGCCCATCAGGGCGTAGAAAAATAAGTAGGCCTGGATTGGGTATTCTTCAGAAAAAATAAACCGGGCTCATTTTCACAAAGAAAAAATAGCTGGGCTGGTCACATGGTGAACATAAAATATAAGCCTGGGCTAGACGGGCCACAACCCAGTTCAAACCCTGCTTCGTCTCAACAATACCAAACAAAAAAAATACTGCTCGAGTAGCTACGTCCCAGGTGTCAGTCGATCTTGCGCTGTTCTCTTGTCTATTGACTATATACGCTCACAATGTCGTGGGTCCCAGATGTCAGGAAAACACTAGGAGGAAGCATTTTATTTTTCCATACGCTGACGTGGTGGGCCCCTACTGTCATCCTCTCCACGTACTTCTGCCGATTCCCGTTGTTTGTTGACCATGTTGACAACGCGAGAGGGCGGCGCCGCGGCGAGCGCACCAAAGCGCGCGAAGGACGTCGGCGTTAACGATTTAGGAGACGGTGGGGCGGCGATGCGTGCGCTGAGGCGCAGCCAGCCATGGGAGGCGGAAGCAGGCGGCCCCGCCGGCGCTGGTTTGGTTTTGGCGGCTGGAGGAAGACAGGACTGAACTGAAAAAACACGACAGACTGTAAAAGCAGCAGGAGTACTTAACAACCTTAACTGAAACCAGCAGGGCCCCTTAACAATCAAAGCTGAAAGCAACGTGATCAATAAACAGGATATTCGCTTTAGAGCCATGGAAAACCATGAACATAATCTTCTGTCCTATTCTCCAAGATGGACGGGCCTTCATTATTTGAGACCACCCATGAATAAGTATCTTTTCACCTCCAAGGGGAATTGAGTAGGTCGACATAAACATCATGTTGTGACCAAGCGCAAGTCTGACCCGACCATGGTCAGGCATCTGTATAGGAACAATAGAACTCGGCAGTTGCTGTTTCAAGAAGATCATAGCTGTAAAACTGTGTATAAGCAATAGTTTATGAACAACATATATAACAGAAAACAACTCGTACCATAAGTTTCTCGACACAGTTGGACCTGTTCAACGAGTGCAGCAGTGGCACACATATCCCACGTGGCCTTCCACCATTGAAACGCCCCACAAGGACCTCAAGACGATCAATAAAGTGTAGGAACTTGTGTATGTCGATCCAGTCAACTTCAGTGCCATTAGTAACATCCGAGTTATTACAGAGTAACAAACGAGCAGACTGCTTAACTCTGAAAAAACCTACACGTGCCACAAATTATAAGAAAATATTAGTTAGAAGTAGCATCTTCGTGAGAGATTCGTTGCTACTTCTAAAGTTAAATTGTGATTAGTTAGACAGAATAGGTGGATTAAGAAGTAATCGAGGCAACAAGCAAGAACCAGATACAAAACTAACATGGATGAACAATTGGAACGACGTCGGGGTGGAAGATCGCAGTGAAGATGAGACCAGGTTCTGCTATTTCCATCAACATTCGTGCGCCAACTTTCAGTCCGTAACACTTGAGAAAGTTTATCCAAGTTCGGCCATAAAAAAGCAGCGATCTGCTTGGTTCATGAACCCAACTCGGAACTTATATCCATGGCTTGTCTTCACTGTGACCATTAAACTAGTGTATTTAGTTATGCCAAGGCCGAGCATCTTGAGTACATGTGTTCTGGCAGAGCAAATAATACACTGCAGGAAAAATAATATGAGAACACAGCATGTTCAAAAAAACCCCACCCTCCCGGATAGAAAAGAGGATTCTAGGAACATACTGTGTTAGGATGAGAAGGAACAAGTGTGGCGTCTCGCCGAGGGCGCAGAAACCTGTAGGGTCCTCGCACTTTGGGCACTACAAATGAAACACACTAGATTCAGTAGGAAGAAAAATGCATCAACGGCGGCGGCTGCCATCCTAGGATTACCTGCGACCAAGGGACTTGGATTTATCGGGGATGGATGAAGAATTCGTACCTGGTTCTCCATGAGAAAACCCTATGCAATCGCCGAGAGGGGGTTTTCTCTGAACAAGCAGACGAGGGAGAAGGGGATTCAGGCCCAGTGAAATATTGCCGCTTCGTCCGTCCAGCTTACTGCTAAAGCTGGAAAGGGGGGGTTGTGATTTGATGGCTCATTGGGCATTACTGCGGCGCTACGACCGGGGTGTGTCTACCGTGAAGTTGTGCACTCTAATTTGTGCATATGGCACGTGGACCCCGTTGCCGGTTGCCCCACATATCAGGGAAAGGAAGTAGAAAGACAGGAGTAACTAGTTACACATAAATATATTTTTTGACAGAGAGATACTCCCTCTGTAAAGAAATATACAAATCTTTTATATCACAGGCTCACCTTGCCGAGAAATATACTCCCTCTACAACGCACGGGCATTATGGGGGTTCAGCTTTTTTTATGGGGGTTCAGCTGAGAATATAATACTCAGATAGGCTCACGGTTCTGGACTTTGGGCCCCAGGCCGACCCTGCATGTTTGGGGGCCCATGTGTTCTACCTCAGCGCTTTTCATATTGCAAGCGATCGGTACGGCGCTGGTTTTAGATGCTGTCGCAAGGCAAATACACAAAATTGAATAAAGCACGGCAGCTGTTGGAATGAAATCGAACGACAGTTCCTAACCAGCAATCAGAGTTGCAATTCTATCAACGATATACCATGTGATAAATAATACTGTCGTACTACTTATACACACAGGACACTTGTTTCACCATGCCAGATTATTACATCAAAATCTCTCGGAGGATAGATCAGTTCGGCAGTTGCGTGCTGCTACTGAAGAATTTCAAAGTTGATTTGGACCAGCTCTCCTTGCCGAGAAAGTTCGATTTTGACATCATCCCCTACCGCAAGATATGATTTAGATTCGAACCTTGACCATCCTTTAGCATCAATCATCATGCGACCATCCTTTGTACTTACGGTATATTGAGCAGGTTCATTCACACCAAGGCTGCGCATGGTAAGAGAAACTTGGCCGCGGTCGCCCGGATTGTTGAATGACTCCCTCGTTGCTATAGGAATTCTCTGTTTGCAAACAAGAAGACATACCCAAAGTACAGCGGCCTGGCTTATGTATGTTAGTTGATATTATTGATCCATATACTCTATAAGTGTTTATATGTCTGTTAGTTCTGTACATTCTTGGTTGATTGACTCGGTATTTGAATCTTGATACATCGTTTGTGTACATATCTAAATGGGAGTACACATTATGCTGCGTGTGACATTTGAGTTGGACATGAAGTGTTCCAAATATTCGAATTCACCTTAAACTGGATTCTAGTTTCTGAATTTGAGTATCGGCATTTGTAAACCATATTCATATATGACAGTGGAATACATCTTTGTCGTCCTTTTGAAGATATATAAAAACACATAGAATGATTTATAAAGATTCATATAGGAATACAAAATGGATTCGAATTTAGTTGCCAGGGTAAACGTGGATGCTTATTGTCCCAAAATTCGAAAGAAGCAGCAAAATGTCCACTCCCACGTCGGCTGCCCGAAGCCAAGTGTTTGGGAGATGGAAATTACTGTCTACCCATTACACGGACAATCCATCGGCCCGATTTCCACTGCTCTAAATAGGGGTAGGTTAGTAACTTCAATTAGACGTGACACGACCGCCTCTGAGCCCATTCCGACACGGTGGGCGTCAAACATGGGCGGCAAAACCCATTTGATTCAAGCTCATCCGAAAGACCTCTGTTTCTCCCTCCATTCCCCATTCATACACGGTGGGCGGCAAAACAAACTCGACTCGGCCGAAATCGATGTAGGCAAATATTTTCAATAGGGGCAGGTTTGTAACTTCACTCAGACGTGACACAACCGCCCTACCTGTCAGCCCCGTTCATACACCGTGGGCGCCAACCCTGGGCGCCAACCACCCTCTCCTCGCCCGAAATCGCTCTAGCAAATATTGGCGAGATGCGAGATTACCGTCCTATCCCCAACCGACGAGACGTCCAAATTTTAAATGGGGGCTAAGTTCGTAACTTTCCCATATTTCAGACAGGCGCGTCCCAAAAACATGGTTCCCCGTACCTCTCCCTCCATTTTCCCATTCATACACCGTCCACGCTAGAACACCCCATCCCCACACCAGCCTCCGTCCGCCACCCCATCCATCGCCGCCGTCCTCCACCACATCCATCGCCACCGTCCTCCACCATGCCGGAGCGCCTACCAAGACCGCATCGTCCACTGCTAGAGATGGTCGTTTCTCAACCACGGCGACGGACCATTAGCCTTGCATCGCGTCCTCTCGCTTCATCGTCGCCGTCGTCCTCTTTGCCGGGGCCGCTCACACGACCTTCTCTTCCACCGCAACGGGACTTATCCCCCGATGCACCCGTCTACCGTCGCAGATCTGCTTCAACGCCACCGACAGCCATCGCACCCCCGATGCCTACACGGCGCCGCAAGAGAGGTGGTACTTCATATCTCCTCAACTTTTTGATCTCAACCAGAAAATAGATCTTAACTTGGTTACTCTACTTTCTTTTTAGCTCTTAGGATTTAGTTCTTAGTTCGAGGCAAACAATGGATGCTAAATATCATTTCTCCGGTTTGCAGCTTCAAATCTGCCATGGCACAGCCATAATATGGTTTAATTGATCATGCTTAGGGTTTAATTGATCATGTTGGTTCCGTGGTGGTTTCTTTAATAGAAATCGGAGGGGAAACCCTCTTTTGCTAAAAAAATATGCTTAGAGTTTCCCCCTTTTATGATCACTATACGATCAGAATACGTGCTTCGTGTCATAATAACACTGCTCCACCCATCAAGCTAAACAAGCTTAGTTGTTCAAATACGAATCTGATATTATTAAAACAGAGTTGTTTAATTGGTCAGCTAAATGTTCCTAAATTAGTTTCGAAAATGCATGTTCGCCGCTCGGGTGTGTATCTCTACAGGGTGCCCACGGTGGGCCGGCCCACCCTGGGATTTTGGGTCGTCCCAGGCCCCGATTCCCCTCTGTTCTGCTGCGCGCTTCCGATCTCTACTCGCCCCCAGCTGCCTGCCTTGCCGGCGACTTGCCGTCCCCGGACGGCATGACTCTAGGAGGAGACGCCGGACTAACAGGAGGCCAGGAGCCGCTCGCCCAACAGCGTCACCGCTGCCCGGGCGCGCCGCCGTGCCTACCTTCCCAGTCCGTTCAGGGCTCAGGCATGCAGCACCCACCAAGCCAACCCGATTTATCCTGAGATACGTCCTCAACACTCAGCAGCCACTCCTCATCACCCATTTTCTAATTGATTCATTACTCATTAGGCAGGACTGTCATTAGGGTTTGTTGTGTGCTCAGTGCTACCTACACTTAATGGTTCAGATGTATTTCGGTAATCTTTAGTACCTCTAAAGTTCACAGGGTTTTCAAAATTCCGGCCCTCGGAACAGAAACTAGTCATTTTGGATTGTTGGTCGTAGTGACATTGACCCAGATTACTACTGCAAGCCAGGTTTGTTGACAATTTTACTTGTCTTTCTTACTCATTCGATATAATATCCAATTATTCACGTCGATTAGTTGCAAACAATAAGTGCTAGACAAACTTCTTCATTCAGATTTTGGACGGTCTCTTACTGCAGTTACAATTCTGCATACTTGTCCTAGTAAGCTCACAAGTAAATGATTGATTCACTACATCTATGCTTGCCTTGTCATATTTGTTGTCAATATTCTTTTAGGGTGGACCACCCTGTTTCTAAATACTGGAACCGTAGACATGAGTGAATAGTATTTCTCTATGTGATCTCTTCCATCATGTGTGGGTAACGAACACTGCATTGTATAGAAAGAAAGTGTCATTTCCAGCTTTTACATAGGTTTCGATCTTTTACATGGAATACAATCTGCCTACTTGCTTTGTGTCGCACTACCAACACTCCACCCTTGAAGCTAAACATTACGCCACTCATAATTGCTTAGTTTATTTGTTCAAATACGAATTTCATATGATTCTAATGTTCCTACTTCAGTTTTGAAATGTGTGCCTGCCTGTTATAGAGACATAAGGGGTTTGTATTTCTGTGTGTGGTCTGGTCAGCACGGTTGGGGAGGTGAACTTTGCATATGCAGGGGTTTATAGGGAGACACTCTCCGAGTTGAATCCGCAATGCATTCCATAGATAATCTGACTACTTTTTATGTTTTCATGAATCTCAGATTCTGAACAGCATCATAATGATTATGAGCTTGCGCGCATGAAAAGAATAAAGCAGAACAATGCCATGGCTGTCAAACTTGGCATTAAGGGACTGAAATCAAGTCTGGATGCAATGCAATGCAAACGCTCTCCACCTACAGATTCATGCTCAGAATATGATCCTAACAGTGATTCTGAGCTAGAGGGAGACCTAAGTCAATGTAGCTCCCTAGTGGAGGAGTCAGAGGAAGATGCCCTATCTTATTCACCCATCAAGGTACTTGCTCTAACTTTCCAAGGTTACATTGCTCGCACATATCTTGCAACTGATGCTTTGCATTGCTTCTACTTTGTTGAACTGCCATTAGCTTAGTTTACACATCGTGTATGTGAATACGCCCTGCCTATCCATTTTCAGTACATATTCCATCTGTCATCATACCATATTTATCCATTCAAATGCTGTTCTTGTGTATCAGACGTTCAAAAGGAAGAGGGCGATTGCTGATCGTGGAGGAGCACAAGCAAAGTATTTGGAAAAGGTAGTGGCACCTGATAAATCAAATAGCCCATTAGGTGTAGTTGCAATATCACCTGACCCACAAAATACCCCAACTCTAGCAGACTCTAGCCCTACTACACTGGTCATTTCTGATGCCCCAACTCAGCAGACCCCAACTGCAGCAAACAGTATGATTATGCCAGTTGACATAGCACCAGCTGTACGACGCAAAACCCCCATTCCAGCAAAGAGTACACCAAATCCAGTTGCCAAATCCCTTTTCGAACCAGAGAGAGCCCCAATTGCAGCAAATAGGACCCCTGTTCCATTTCTTCCCAGTTTAGAAGACGAAGCTTATGTTGTTGTCAGGAACTTTGTGCGCATCTTTCCTTCATGGAAAGATTATACCGCAGACACAGAACAATTTCCAGTCTTCCTCCGCAACTTACGCGTAAGTAATGTACTAATGTTATTCATGGTCATTACTGCATATGTTTCTGCTGACAGAAGACACAAGATTTCATTCTTTTAAATAGGCGAGGAGCAAACTGGATTGTGATGACGAGCAAGGGTTGGTTGCGCTTTTCAAGCACTCGTTGATGAAGTATCGTTCCTACCTGAGGCAAGCGCACTTCGATGGCAAGCCTCTGAACGAAATTTCTGTAAAGTCTCCGGTGCTACATTTATCCGACGGTGACTGGAATAATCTTGTTACACATTGGTCTCGGCTGCAGCGTAAGGTACTGTCTATGATATCACATCACAATTTGAACTACATTTCTGCATTTGCCTTAATGTCTCACTTGTACGAAAACTGTTAGCAGAAGAACATTCGTTCTCAAGGGACCACAGAATCTCGCAACTATACTGCACACTGCATTGCTCTTGTGAGTACCTCTTGCCCTGTATGACCATACTTACTTTCATAGCTGTTTGATTATGTAGCATCACTGCACATGTTAGCCTCGTAATCGTCCATTTGGTGGACATTATAAGATCCGTATGGACTCTTACATAAATTTAGAATCAACCCAATGCTTTTGAAGAGGTTTAGCTCTGCAGTCCTCTTGTAAGGACTGAACGTGGTCTATCACTGTACTTACATTAACAGCTACTCCCTCCGTCCCATAATATAAGAACGTTTTGTACAGTACACCAGTGTTCAAAACACTCTTGTATTATGGGAAGAGGGATTGGTTCATTTTGTAGCATTCTGCATCTTATCTCCCTCGCCCACCATTTACTAAAAAAGATCAGATCTATATTTAATCTTACCAACAAGTAGAATACACAGACAATGCCAGTGCAGAAGTGTAGCCCATTGCTCTTGTCAGTACATTTTGTCCTGTAACGCTTGTACTTCCAGGGATTGGTAGTTGATTATGTAGCATCAATCTGCATCTTATCTTCATTATCCTCTATCCCTTCCAGTATTATCATATCTATAATTACTCTCTACAAAATGTAGAGTACAGGCAATGCTTATGAAGAAGATTCTGTGCTGAAATTCTTGAGTTATCCTTCCCTTGACATGGAGAAGGGCATTATAAAGCCGGTGTTAACTGTTAATGTAAGTCAGTCCTTCTAAAGCCTTTATCCTCAACTGCTGTTTAATTTGCTCATACTCCCTATCGTTTACTGCTGTTTAGTTTGCTGTTTCTACCAAAATGCATGTTCGTAAGAACCGTAAGTTCTAAGTTTTACTTGTAAAACCAAATTCCTTATTCATACCATGCACATTACTTAATACTCCCTATATGTATGCTTGTTTTTGTGGATCTATAATCCAGTGTGTGGTGAAGCAGCCCACGTTTGCACCTTGTCATCTCCTGTTTTATCTTACTGATGTGGCTAATGATATGAACAACATGCCATGCACATTATCCAAAATAGATACAATGATTTTCTTTGCCCTTCATCTATGCTTGTTATGTTGACATGGTAATCCAGTAGTGTGGTGAAGCTCCCCGCATTATGAACAATGCCAAATTATGCTATTGATATTTTGAACTTACTCTTTATTTTCTAATTTGAAATTGGATAGAATTGACAGAACAGTTATCATCTTTGTTTATACACGTGCAAAACCCGTCATCTCTCTGCTTTGTTTCAGGGTGATATGCTGAAGGCTGTGAGACAAACCCAACATATATTGCAGCAAAGAAGGCAAAACATCTTGAAGATAGCGAGACAACCCCAAAGTCTTGTCTTGATGCAGTGTTCAAGTTACTTGAGACTAACAGTCAGACAAGCTCACAGAATTCATTGTCTGAATCAGTTCGACTTCTTCAGTCCCAAGTTCTAGCAGAAAGGCATTCTGCAACTCAACTTCGACTTGAAGTCCTATCTCTAAGAAAGATTGCGGAGAACACCAATGAGAACCTCATCGCTAAACAACTACACCTGGAAGCTATGACCGACATGCTAGGCCGGTCTCACAGCCTTGCTCAGTAGCTTGCGCAGCAGTTCCCCCGCAAGGCTAACCTTTCTTGAACTGTCTTGGAAGTGGTCTCGGTTCAGTATTATTTTGTTACGCTACAATGGTGCCCAGTTTTTGTAATCTGCTTCTTCGTTGCGCTTTATGATCACTGGTGGCGAATTTCGATGCCCAGTGGATGTAATATGTGTAATAGCCGTGATAGCCTAGCATAAGTTGCTTGCTTATTTATTTCCTTGTTGTCTTGTTTATTTGTTTGCTTGTAGTCAGTGCAGTTCTTTTCCCACGGTTTGCTAGTGGCTGCAATAACCTATTTTTGAAAACTAGGTCACAATAACCATGGGCTAATATTACTGTAGTGACACTGGGCCTCCTACGGGCCGTAGAAACAGTGGGCCTTCTACGGGCCGTAGAAATAGTAGGCCTTCTACGAGCCGTAGAAACAATGGGCCTTCTACGGGCCGTAGAAACAATGGGCCTTCTACGGGCCGTATCATCAATGGGCCTTATACGGGCCGTATGATCGATTGGCCAAACATGGGCCAATAACACGCCGCATTATGGCCGTAAATGGGCTAGAGTTGGAATCGTCCGTTCATGGGCCGACCATAACGGGCCATCGTTAATAGGTCGTATTTGATGACGCTATGAAAACGGCCCAACGTATTAACGGACCACAAACGGGCCGACTGTAACCACGGGTTGAATTTGGCCCACAAGCAGAAAATGACAGTAATGGGCCGTAAGTAAACGAATGCTGGAAATGAGCCCAAGAATAAATGGGCTCTGAGAAGGCCAAAAGATAACATGGGCTGGAAACGGCCCAACGGAATAACGGGCCGTTAATGGGTACAAAGTGATACACTATTCATTACGGGCCAGTTTCACCATGGCCCGTTAATGGGTGTAAAGTGATACACTGTTCATTACGGGCCAGTTTCACCATGGGCCGTTAATAGGCCAAGAGTTACATAGGGCCTCATATGGGCCGAAAGAGGTCATGGGCCATACATGGGCTAGAAGTGAAAACGGGCTGGAATCATATTGGATGGCCCAGATGACGCTACTGGGCCTAATTCGGATAGGGCGTAACGGGCCTTGGGTTAGCGGGCTGTAAATGGGCTATATGCGAACATGCCGTTAACAGGCTTTCCATGGGCCGGCCCACTACCTTTTGACCAAGTCAAACGGGCCGGCCTTTTCACAGGAATGGGCCTCTGTTGGGCCGTGCCACGTGTCGACGTATCATAGGCGCCTTCTGTCCAATGAGTGGATGACATCTGTCCCAATGATGAGCCGACACGTGTTTCCTCTAGCCAATGATGATTTTACACGTGGAAAATCCACATTGGTCGGGGCTGTTAACGGGTTATCGGATCCAAAACCCGACCCGATAGCTTAACGGTGTTCCGTTACGGTGGATGCCACGTGTCGGTCAACCTTGACGAAAGCACTTCTGTGACGCGCGATTTATCGTCATGGAAGTGGACACTTCCGTGATGATAATTTTGGTAATGTCAGGGAACACTTCTACGACAGCACAGGTATGACTATCTTGATTCTGTCATAAATTTGTCATGGATGTACATGCATGACAAAAAACGCGACCTACTGTGACAAACACGTATCATCACGGAAGTGTATTTTTTTTGTAGTGAGATTTTTGGCGTGATTCCGATAGGTGGTGCTATCGTACATCCACGTTGATGGAGACATCAACCCACGAAGGGTAACGGTTGCGCGAGTCCACGGAGTGCTCCACCCACGATGAAGCAACCTTGCCTATCCCACCATGGCCATCGCCCCGAAGGACTTTGTAAGTGCATCTAGTGCCCCTTAGTGATTTTGGTGTATTGAAGACTTATAGGTTAAGGGACTAATGTGTTTGTGAGTGTACACAGGTCTATAAGTCTATGAGGAGTTTGATATTTACAGAGAAAGTCGACCCCTAAAAATGATTGTCTACAACTGAAGACTTTGGATTTCTGAAGACTTTTTGAAGACTTTGAAAGTGAAGAAATTGGTGTGACCGTGAAGACTTGGATTTCACGCGAGGACATGAAGCGTGAAGACTTTTGTTTTCGTAGTTTCATTTTCTCTTTCTTGAGTCATAGGAAACACCGTACTGTTAAAGGGGGTTGAGGAAATACTAAGGAAAAATTTCCAAGTGATGCTCAACTCAAAATCCTACACCTACCAATCCCATCGAGTGAAGCCATTGGAAATGTCATGCAGTTCAGTCAATTTCTTCAGTGACAGAGACGAAGTTCTTCTGGTCTCTGAGGAATTTGTTCTGACTGAGGAGTTAGGAATTCGCTAGTGCGGATTGCCTACAAGTGAGGAACATGATAGCCCTGAGGAATTTGATAGTCAAATTTCCGACCGTTGCTGTGCTATGCGCCAGCTGTCCCAAAATATCTTACCCACCTAACGGTCATATCATTGAAGGGCATTTATGTCTTATCATGTCGGGCTACTCCCTAGGCTATAAATAGCCGCCCCCTACAACCACTAGCTGGTTGGCTGCTCCGAGAGAAACTGACATTTGTCAATTGAGAGCACCCATCCTCCGAGGACTTTGAGAGAAAATCATCAAGTGAGGAAAACCCAAACCCAAACACCTACATACCCAAAGTGATTGAGCATCACTGAAGAGATGGATCCTGCGTGGATCCGACGCTTGTTACCTTTGAAGACTGTGCATCTTCCAGACGGTTAGGCGTCATGGTCTAGAGCATCCATGAGGAAATTGTGGATCGCCGAGTGACCGATTTTGTGAAGGTTTGGAAGTCACCCGAAGACTTACCACGAGTGATTGGGCGAGGTCTGTGTGACCTTACATCAAGGGGAATACGGTGAGGACTGAGTGTCCTGGACTGGGTGTCCGGGACTGTGTGTCCTCAGGTTTGAATACCTAGCCGCCCTAACCAGACGTACAACTGTCACAGCAGTTGGAACTGGTCTACCAAATCATTGTCTTCACCAAGCCAACTGGTTCTATTTCCTCAACTCTTTCATTCTTCATTACTGTGTTGTGTACTTGTTCATATCTGTTTGAAGACTTTGACTGAAGACTTCCTCAATTTGCTCAGTTCAATTTCTTCAGTCTGTTTGTCTTCTTCCTGTTTATCCTGTGTTTACGCTTTCTATACTCCGTGCTTGTTTTCTTTTCATCATGATGACCATGCTTATGTTCTGTTATGTCTGCATCTGAGTACTTATTCCGCCGCAAGTAGCTCTTTGCTCAGGAATTTCCTCACCATGAAATTTCTCAGTGAAGAATTCATAAAAATCGCCTATTCACCCCCCACTAGTCGACATAACGCACTTTCAATTGGTATCAGAGCAAGGTACTCCCTCGTTCTGTGTGATTTTGGTTTAACCACCTGGAGTTTTAGTTATGTCGACTACAGGTATGATCAAAAGTCTCTGCTGGGTGTCCTACCTTTGATGGGATGGACTACCCCTACTAGAAGAATAAGATGCGTATGCATCTTGAGGCAATTGACAACGATCTCTGGTACGTTGTGGAGAATGGCGTTCCCACTGTCTCACCTTCCCTGAACGCTTCTGATGTGAAGAGATTCAAGCAACTCGATTCTCAAGGGAAGAACATCATATGTGGCCATCTGAGCAAACGGCAGTATGGCAGAGTGAGTGCTTTGGAGACAGCTAAGCTCATCTGGGATAGGCTGTCCAAGGTCAATGAAGGAGTCTCAACACAACGTGACTCTCGAGTTGACGTTCTTCGCAATCTCTTCAACCGCTTCAAAAGACTCGACAATGAAAATGTTCAGCAAACCTTCGATCGCCTCACTGATATCTCAAATGAGCTTCAAGCACTTGGTGCCACTGACATCACCGACCATGAGGTGGTGAAGAAATTGCTGAGATTGCTTGATTCCTCATTTGATACCCTTGCACTGATGATACAAGAATGAGGAGACTAGAAGTCACTTGATCCCGCTGATATCCTTGAGAGGCTAAACACTCATGAGTTCCAGCTTGCTGAGAAGAGAGATCTCTATGGACCGAGCTATGGCAGATCACGAGCTCTGAAGGCCAAGGCAGTGTCCGAATCTGAAGGTGAGGATTCTGGTAGCAGCCTTGGTGATCCTGAAGAACTAAGCCAGGAGCTAGCAATGCTCGTGAGGAAATTCCAGAAGTTCTCAAGACGTGGTCGTTTTGGAAAATCCTCAAGAAGTGATGACTCTGCATCCCGTCACTACAAGAAGAGACTGTGTCACAAATGCAAGAAATCTGGCCACTACATTCAAGATTGTCCTCAGTGGGAAAAGGAATCAAAGAAGAAGAAATACAAGAACTATAGTTCTGATGATTCAAAGAAGAAGAAGAAATCTTCAAAGTCTTCATCATCAAAATCCTCAAAGTCTTCATCTCACAAGAAGAGCAGCTCTAAGAAGGCTCGGGCATTCATCGGCAAGGAAATGGACTCTGAGGATGAATCTGAGGAAAATGAGGAAGAGGAGGTGTCTAAGGAGTCAGACTCTGGTGTGGCGAGCCTAGCTCTCGCTACCGCGTTCGTCAGCAAGTCCATCTTCAATTCTGAAGAAAAAGGCCTCCCAAACACTGCTGACAACGACGATGACGACTATGCTCCCACCTATTGCTTCATGGCAAAAGGTGCAAAGGTACTCAAATATCCCTCCTCTGAATCAAGTGAGGATGAATCTGATGAAAACCTCAAGCCTAGCTATTCTAAACTTGCTAAGATTGCTGTGAAACTACAAAAGGCTCTTGAAAAGGTTCAAAATATGCTAGACAAAAGCGATGATATGTTGGGTGAAGAAATGGATCGCACTAAAACTTTAACTGAAAATCTTCAGAGACTTCAGACTAACTTTGATAATCTTCCGAGTCATCATAACACCCTCTTATCTGATCATGAGAAGCTTTCTTATGAATTTCTTCAAAGAAAGCAAGATCTTGAGAAGCTAAGGGGGAGTTATGAAGATCTTCAGAAGGAGCATGATTCATTACTTGCTCAACTAATCAGCGCTTCTCAAGAAGAATTTATTCCTCCATGTTTGAAGTGCATTGAACGTTAATCTGCTAATTCTTCACCTGAATGTTCAAATGCTTCAACTACTGCAATTTCTTCAACTGTCTCTGCTATCACTAATTCCTCATATGAGGATATTGCTAGCATCACTGACAATGCAGGGCTGAAGGAATTGTATATGACAGGCATGTACAAAAGACTCAAAGGGCATCCGGCTCTTTGTGATGTGCTTAAAAAGCAGATCCTCAACAAGAACCGTAGGAAAGAGGGTATTGCCTTTGAGAGGAAACTCAATGCTGATGGGACATACTGGAAGCCTGAGCAGTATCCCAAAACCTCATGGGTTGCTGCAAAGGGACCTCCAGTAGATCCATCTACCTTATATGGCTTTACATGTCAATCTCCTCATTCTTCTGATGAGTCATTTGACTCCAACTATAAACTGTTCAAAAATCAGAATGGTGAAGTATTTGCTAGATATGTTGGCACTAACTGCAGGAACGGTTCCTCTATGAAGAAAATTTGGGTTGCCAAAAAGTGCCTTGAAAGTCTTCAGGTGAATGTCATCATGACACCACCTGTGAAGAATAGGAACCCCAGATCAAACTCTTCATATGGACCAAATTCTTCATATGGATCCAAGTCCTCATACGGACCAAGTTCCTCACGTGGATCAAATTCCTCAAAAGGATCCAAGTCCTCATATGAACATCATCGTGCTAACACTTCTGTTTCACAGGAAAGATCTAAGGGCAATGAATATGTGCATTATTCTTCAAACCATTATGTTCATAAGTCCTCGAAGAATTTCTCTGCTTATTCATATGCTTACCCTAACTCCTCTTATGTGAAACGAAGTGGACTGGCTTCTATGCCACCTTTCTCTTATGGAGCTCGCAGAATGATGAACTCATTTCCACCCCTTCAGATGTGGGTGGTGAAGAAAAAGAACTAATCTCTTATGTAGGGTCGGGTCTCCAGACGTGCTTAAACGTCTGAAGAATTTGCTGGAGACCTGAAATTGCGTGAAGGACGCAGGCTAATCATGAAGAAACGAATCCTCATTTCTCATGTCCTCATACTGCTTTATCTGTTCTATTGCTTGATGAAATTGATCTAATGAAATTGATGTCATATTCTTCACTCATGAAGTATATGAGTTCGTAAGTTGCACTAATTCATCTGCAGGATGATCTACCCAATGCCACTGAGTGGGTCCTCGATAGTGGATGTACAAATCACATGACTGGTGACAAGAATCTATTGATGGATGCTCCCTTATCTCCATCGCATCTGAAGCATATCACCTACACTGACAAAGGAAAAAAGCAAGATATTGGGTCTATGTAAGGGTTCGATCTCAAAGGATCGACACATGGACAAAGTCATGCTTGTCGAGTCCTTAGGATTCAACCTCATGTCAGTCTCAATGCTTTGTGATCTTGATATGGTTGTTATCTTTGGCAAGTATCGTTGTGTTGTGATCCTGGAAGCTGAAAATTCCAAAGTCTTCGAAGGCTTTAGGAGAGGAGATCTGTATATTGTTGATTTCTCTACAGGACCACAACTAGCTATATGTCTACTTGCAAAAGCTTCAGAAGGCTGGCTATGGCATTGACGACTTGGTCATGCTGGCGTGAGGAACTTGCACACGCTCACGAAGAAGAATCATGTCATTGGCATTGAGAATGTCAAATTCCTCAAGGATCACTTGTGCGGAGCCTGTGAAGCTGGAAAGATGACCAAGGCCAAGCATCCAGCGAAGACTATCATGACTACCACTCGACCATTTGAATTGCTTCACATGGATCTCTTTGGTCCTAACCATTATTCTGCATTCACCAATGAAGCATCTCTATATGGCTTTGTTATTGTTGATGATTACTCTCATTACACATGGGTGCATATCATCACTTAAAACGTGAAGTGCAGGAAGTCTTCAAACGATTTTCCTCGAGGGCTTCAACCAACTTTGGTGTGAAGATCAAGCACATCAGAAGTGACAATGGAACTGAGTTCAAGAATACTGGTCTTGATGACTATCTTGATGAACTTGGTATTACTCATGAGTTATCTGCTCCTTATGCTCCTCAGCAGAATGGCGTCCTGGAGCGCAAGAACATGACTCTAGTTGAGATGGCTCACACTATGCTTGATGAATACAAGATGCCTCGTCATTTCTGGATTGAGGCAATTGATACTGCATGCCACATCATCAACAGGGCATATCTTCAAATTCTTCAAGAAGACTACATATGACCTCCTCACTGACAAGAAACCCAATGTGAGTTATTTCAAAGTCTTCGGTGCTAAATGTTGGATTAGAGATCCTCATCACAATTCTAAATTTGCACCGAAAGCACATGAAGGTTTTATGCTTGGTTACGGAAAGAACTCGCACACCTACAGAGTCTTCAACACCGTTCACCACAAGGTTGTTGAAACTGTAGATGTGCGGTTCGATGAAACTAATGGCTTGCAAAGAGAGCACCTACCTCCTGTGCTAGATGAACAATCACCTGAGGAAACCATCAAGTTCAAGGCCACTGAGGATGTCATTCCTACCGAAGAATCTGTTGAAGAAGTCATTCTAGAACGTGAAGAACATCATGCTGATGCACCTGAGGAAAATGGTGCTGAAGAAAATGCTGATCCAATTCCTCGTCGCCAACCTGCTCATCCTCGTGTTGCAAATGAAGTGCAAATTGAGGAAATCATCAGCGACATCAACATACCAGGTCCTCTCACATGCTCAAAAGCTTCACATTTATCTAACTTTTGTGGGCACTTTGCTTTCGTCTCTATTACAGAGCCCACTAAGGTAGATGAAGCATTTCTGGAGCCTGAGTGGATTCAAGCTACGCAAGAGGAATTACATCAGTTCAAACTCAACAACGTCTGGGAACTTGTCAAGTGACCAGACCCTCGCAAGCACAATATCATTGGCACAAAGTGGATCTACCGTAACAAGCAAGATGAAAATGGCCTTGTGGTGAGGAATAAGGCACGGCTTGTAGCTCAAGGCTACACACAGGTTGAAGGAATTGATTTCGATGAAACCTTTGCACCTGTTGCTAGACTTGAGGCTATTCGCATATTACTTGCTTATGCTAACCATCATGACATCATCTTATATCAAATGGATGTGAAAAGTGCATTCCTCAATGGTAAGCTTGAGGAAGAAGTATATGTTGCTCAACCCCCAGGTTTTGAAGATCCAAAGCATCCTGACCAAGTCTATAGACTCAATAAGGCCCTCTATGGCCTCATGCAGGCCCCTCGGGCATGGTATGATACTTTGAAGGAATTCCTCATGAAGAAAGGCTTCAAACCCGGTTCACTTGACCCAACTCTTTTCACTAAATCTTATGATGGTGAATTGTTTGTGTGCCAAATATATGTTGACGATATCATCTTTGGCTGTACTGACCAACGTTACAGTGATGAATTTGCCTATATGATGAGTGAAGAATATCAAATGTCTATGATGGGAGAATTGAAATTCTTCTTAGGTCTTCAAATTCGTCAACAATGCAATGGCATATTCATATCTCAGGAGAAATACCTCAAGGATGTACCGAGGAAATTCGGCATGCAAGATTGCAAAGGCGTCAAAATCCCTATGCCCACAAATGGCCATCTATGCACTGATGAAAATGGTATTGACTTCGATCAAAAGGTATACCGCTCCATGATTGGTTCTTTATTGTATTTATGTGCATCTAGGCCAAATATTATGCTTAGTGTTTGCATGTGTGCCCGCTTTCAAGCTACACCGAAGGAATCACACCATAAGGCTGTGAAGCATATTCTTCGATATCTAGCTCACACACCAACACTTGGACTATGGTATCCCAAGGGCTCGGCTTTTGATCTCATTGGATATTCAGACTCTGATTATGCTGGTGATCGTGTGGACCGCAAGTCAACATCAGGCACATGCCATTTCCTCGGACGATCCTTGGTCTATTGGTCCTCGAAGAAACAGAACTGCGTATCACTGTCTACTGCTGAAGCTGAGTACATTGCTGCTGGTTCTTGCTATGCTCAATTTCTATGGATGAAGCAAACCCTCAAGGACTACGGCGTCAACATGAAGAATGCGCCTCTCTACTGTGACAATGAGAGTGCCATCAAGATTGCTCATAACCCAGTTCAGCACTCGAAGACAAAGCACATTCAGATTCGTCATCATTTTCTTCGTGATCATGTGTTGAAGGGCGACATTTCTATTGAGCATGTGAAGACTGAAGAACAGCTAGCCGATATCTTCACAAAGCCCTTGGATGAGAAGAGATTTAGCAAGTTGCGGTGTGAGCTAAAATCTTAGAATCTTCGAATGTCCTTTGAAAAGGGCACACATCCTAACCCTTATGCAAAATTGATGACTTAGATGTGCAACCCACGAAGTAACGTTTTTCTTCAATCAATGAAGACTAACCCTCTAAGTGTGAAGAAATTAACGAAGAATTTGATTCTCAGAGCCCTAGGACAATTGTACGCGGCATCTAAAATCAGCATTCTTATACGGTGGGTCATGCCACCAACAAAAGTTGAAAATCTTCAATTTGAGTTTTTCTTCAGTTTTGAAATTCCTCAGTTGTTCAATTTCTTCAACTTTGCATTGTCTTCACTGTTTGCATCGTTTTTCTTCATTGGCTATATATATATACATATATATATATACATATATTTGAGTTTAAGTCCTCTACAGCATTCACTTATTGCTATTTCTTCTTGCTATTTCTGCTAAGTGAATGTGATCGGACCCTTCTCCCTCTATGCTAAACTCAGCCCAGTGTGTTCACAAATTCTTCATGTGCGTTCTATTTGAAACCCGTTCAAAATCTTCACTGTGTCCTTGTCAGCCGAAGAAATTGCGAACAAAACATTAAAATTTTCATATTTGAATTTTTGGCTGTTGCCGCTCAAACCGTTCCACATTCCACGATATGATTATCTTATTCACCCACGATCTTACACGATCTCCACCTCTCTGTACGTGGGTGACACATGTCACAAGGATGAGAAGGGTCAGGGGCACGTCTATCCACATTCCTCGGGCGAGCGGTTTTTCACCTCGGCTATAAATACCCCTCACCCTACTCGGCCTGTTTTTACTCTGCTCGACCTCACTCCTCGCTCGAGCTCTCAAACGCTAGCGCCGCCGCTACTTCCATCGTCGCTGGTGAGGAAGAGCTTCGCTGCCTCGACCTCGTCGTCGTCATACTCGCGCCGGCCATAGATTTCTTCACTTCGCCGCCGCCGTAGTTGTCTTCCTCTGCCAAGTTAGGGCGTGATCTGAACTGACGAACTTCTAAATCTACACTTCACAGTTCGTCGTGTTCTTCGTCAAGGGTAATTAAAAGTTACTTTTACTACCCTTGTTGATTCTGATGATTTCTACAAAATCTTCAAAAGGTGTTTATTCTTCAAATCCTCACACACTAAACACCTCAAATGTGTGGATTTTCAATATGTACAACTCTGGAACCTAAGTCAAAGAACGCTTAGTGAAATTCTTCAAGACTCATCTGGTCAAATTCCTCAAACTTGTACTTTTTGCAAAAACTTCTGAGAACGCATATGACCTCTCCAAATTCTTCGCACCTATACTCTGTTCACAAGTACACATGTCCGCTGCTGAATCACTAGGTTATCATCAACTTAACTCATTTGCAGCGTTCCTCGAAGAAAAGTTGCACACCTCATCTGAGAACTCAATTGTTCAAAATCCTCAGCTGAAGAAAATGGCTGACGGCAAGAAACCTTAGAAGGGAGGGAAGAAACCTGAAGTCAACACTGCGTTTGAAATCCCTGATGACATCTATGCAGGGTACTGCACACCCCCTGAGGAAACAAAGAATGAGCGCAAAGTGCGCATTCAGAAGATTGAGAGGAGATGGACTAGAGAATGGAGGGAGTACAGATATGTGACTCCAAAGTACATGAAGAAATTTGCAGTACACCCTCCATGCCCAAGACCTCCATTGGCACCTGGCCAAGCAGCTGATCCCTCTAGCATCAGAAGAGGTGAGGAATTTCCCAAGGAATGGGCCAAGCGAAAAGCTAAGCTGGCCAAAATGGCAAAATTAGAAGTGAAGAAATTCAATGAAGATTTTGTTGCTGCTACTTCTGAGGCCTCTGCTAGCAAGCCCAAGAAGGCTATGCCCAAGAAGTCCGCATACAAGCCCAAGGCTTCTGCACCAATGTCCTCACAGCCAAGCTCATCTACAATGCCCTCACGGCCCAGCTCTGCAAAGCCCTCAGGGCCAATTTCTCAAGCTGCACCAGCTCCTCCAAAGTCCTCAGCTCCTCCTTCCAAATCCTCAGCACATGTGCATCTCACCTCGTGCCAAAGGACAACAGGCATCTCAATTGCCTTAGGAGCCTCTGCAATTTCTTCAGCTCCTCCGCATTCCTCAACTGGCCCCACTCTGCTGAAGACTAAGGCCACCACTGGACGAGGTTCTCGACCAAGTCCTCACAAGAAGCAGGTTGCCTTCCAAGTTCCGTCTAGTGAAGATGAAGCTGATGATGAGGAACTCACCGAAATCATGAGAGACATACAGCAAAAGGCTGCTAGAGCCAAAGGCACAAATGTACCTCTGCTTTTGGATCCAAAGTTGATCATCGACTTCATCGACCTATGGCACAAGGACCCTAACACACCTGTGCCTGACTTCAAGCTGACTCCTGGCCAAAGTCACATGTTGACCACCTTCATTGGCGAAGAAAAGTGGAAATTTGAGAAGGTCAGGCAGCTGAAGAAAGCTCAATACAAGAAAGAGCGCTTTCTGAAGAAGAACATTGTCATTATGACCCCTGATGAACTCATTGCTGCTCAAACTGAGATCAAAAACCTCAGTGATGAATTTGACTCCTACCGTGCAGACTGGCTTGGAGCCAAAGTCAGATTTGTTAAGCTGGCTAAAAAATTCACTTCAAGGGCTGAATCTCCTCAGGGTGAAGCATCTGCTCAGCCTACTGAGGAACATGCCAGCACCGCTGATGAACATCAGGATGCTAATGAAACAGAGAGTACCAGGGCTGATGACTGCATTACAGCCGCTGATGAAACTGCTAGGGAAACCACTAGTGTTGCGCCTGAAGAACTAGTCAGGCCAGCTGAAGCTTCAACCACTATGCCTGAAGAAACTGACCATACCAGGGCAACTGCATCAGTTGTGCCTGAAGAAAATGAACCAATTTCCTCTGCTCCTCCTGCACCTACACCGAGTCCAATTCTTCCTTCTGCATCAGAAGCTAAGAAGACCAAGGCTGCGGAGCGTGCAGCAGTGAAGAAAAGGAAAGTATCAACTTCATCTGGATCTTCAGCTCCAAAGAAGATGAAGAAATTGTCAAGCTCTTTTGAGAATCCTATTGATGCTATTCCAGTCTCAAGCATGCCATCAAAGGAACTCATTCCTTTTGGTGAAGAATATGAGATCCCAAGAGGATCCAATGAAGATGTTCCTTCTGCAGCTTCTTCAGAGCAGTTGGACAAAGAAATTGAAGTGGATACAATCCCTTCAACCCCAGTTGTCTCATCGCCTATGCCTCAGTTCACAGCTGAAGAGGCAGACGTTGAAGAATTGAGTGAAGAAGATGAGGATGTGGACATTGGGAGCACAACACCAGTGATGAATGATGACTTTTGGGGAAGTCAGCACCCCAATTCTCCTTTGTTCACGCCTCTGCAACAAATTCCTCAGTCCCCAATGCATACTGAAGTTCAAATGGGCTCTGAAGAACCTCGCACCACTCCGTCCATTCATGAAGAGATTCCGGCCACTAGTGCTGATGAAATTGCTGCTGAAGAATTGAAGAACCAGGCTGCAACTGAGGAAGAAACTGAAATTCCTCAGCCTGTGGTTCCTGAGATTGCGATTCCTGAGGTTGTGACGCAATTGACTGACACTCCTCAGCCCAAGCCAAAGGATCCCTTCCCCAAGAAGCAAAACTTTAATGCTCATGACTTCTTTCACGAGCATGTGTTCTTCACAGATTACAACCCATATGACTCTGCTTGTCTTAGAAGGAAACGTTTCTGGACTGCCAGCCAAGCCAACTTCTATTCTTCACTGCTTTTTGATAAGGACAAAGTCTTCGACCATGAGCATATTCCTCATGTAGACATGGAATCACTGCCTTGCTTCACGCCAGTCCTCAGCGTGCTTCACGATGCTGGACTGCTCAACTTCTGCACTGATATATGTGATTGGAATGAAGAACTAATTCTTCAGTTCTATGCAACGCTGCACATCACATGAAATGCTGAAGATGTGAACTCTTGGGTGTTGGATTGGATGACAGAAAATACTCACTTCAAAGCACCGACCTCCGAATTGCTTCATGCCCTGCCTGTCAGTCCTCCCCTTGAAGGTGCACGTTGTATATACCTTGAACCTGAGCTTACAGATCACTATATGCAAGTGTTGATGAAGCCACTGAAGCCTGGTCAAGCCCCAAGGACCAAATTCCTCGTGAAGGAATTGCTGTATGTGCCTCGGACTGTCTATCGCATTCTGACGAAGACATTGAGTCCAATCAAAGGCCACGACTCTAATGAAGAAGAGGTCGTTGGTATCATGAAGAATCTGCTATTCAACATCATTCATGGCGTTCCTGTCAACTACCATGATTTATTCATGAGGACTCTAGCCAATGTTGCATTATCACCATTTGAATTGAAGCCTTACGCTCCCTGGATTATGATATTCCTCATAACAATGTCTTCAATCAATTACAAGGCTGACACACTCAACCATGGCAGCTACTCCCCCCATTGAAGTCGTCAAGCGGACATTTTCCTCAGCTGATGAAAAGGGCAAGGCCACTGCTGTTATTGATGAAGGGAATCGTCCGTTGGATGGCCAGTTTCGCAAAGCTTCATCTTACTCCACCAATGATGACTCTGCCACACATGACTCTACCGCCAATGCCTCAAAGCAAAATCCTCAAGGCACAGCTCCAAGGGTGATGACTGAAAGTGCGTTATATCGACTAGAGGGGGGGTGAATAGGCGATTTTTTATGAATTCTTCACTAAGGAATTGGTGGGTGAGGAAATTCCTTAGTGAAGAACTACTTGCAGCGGAATACGTACTCAAAAGTAAACATAACAAAACACAAGCATGGTCATCATGATGAAATGAAGACAAGCACAGAGTACAGAAAGCGTAATCACAGGATAACACAGGATGAAGACAAACAGACTGAAGAAATTGAACTGAGGAAATTGAGAAAGTCTTCAGCCAAAGTCTTCAAACACAGATATGAACAAGTGCACAACACAGTTATGAGGATATGAAAGGGTTGAGGAAATAGAACTAGTTGGCTTGGTGAAGACAATGATTTGGTAGACCAGTTCCAACTGCTGTGACAGTTGTACGTCTGGTTAGGGCGGCTAGGTATTCAAACCTGAGGACACAAAGACCCGGACACCCAGTCCTGAACACGCAGTCCAGGACACTTAGTCCTCACCGTATTCCCCTTGAGCTAAGGTCACACAGACCTCGCCCAATCACTCGTGGTAAGTCTTCAGGTGACTTCCAAACCTTCACAAACTCGGTCACTCGGCGATCCACAATTCCTCTTGGATGCTCTAGACCATGACGCCTAACCGTCTGGAAGAAGCACAGTCTTCAAAGGTAACAAGCGTCGGATCCACGCAGGATCAATCTCTTCAGTGATGCTCAATCACTTTGGGTTTGTAGGTGTTTGGGTTTGGGTTTTCCTCACTTGATGATTTTCGCTCAAAGTCCTCGGAGGATGGGATGCTCTCAAATGACAAATGTCAGTTTCTCTCGGAGCAGCCGACCAGCTAGTGGTTGTAGGGGCGGCTATTTATAGCCTAGGGAGCAGCCCGACATGATAAGACATAAATGCCCTTCAATGATATGACCGTTAGGTGGGTAGATATTTTGGGACTGCTGGCGCATAGCACAGCAACGGTCGGAAATTTGAGTATCAAATTCCTCAGGGCTATCATGTTCCTCACTGTGTAGGCAATCCGCACTGGCGAATTCCTAACTCCTCAGTCAGAACAAATTCCTCAGAGACCAGAAGAACTTCGTCTCTATCACTGAATAATATGACTGAACTGTATGAGATTTCCAATGGCTTCACTCGAAGGGATTGGTAGGTGTAGGATTTTGAGTTGAGCATCACATGGAAATTTTTCCTTAGTATTTCCTCGACCCCCTTTAACAGTACGGTGTTTCCTATGACTCAAGAAAGAGAAAATGAAACTACGAAAACAAAAGTCTTCACGCTTCATGTTCCTCAAATGAATACCAAGTCTTCAAGGTCACACCAATTTCTTCACTTTCAAAGTCTTTAGAAATCCAAAGTCTTCAGTCGAAGAACTTCATTTTTAGGGGTCGACTTTCTATGTAAATATCAAACTCCTCATAGACTTATAGACCCGTGTACACTCATAAACACATTAGTCCCTTAACCTATAAGTCTTCAATACACCAAAATCACCAAGGGGCACTAGATGCACTTACAATCTCCCCCTTTTTGGTGATTGATGACAATATAGGTTAAGTTTTCAATGGGGATAAACATATGAAGTGTAAATACTGATATTGAGAAATTTGATTGCAAGATATAGAAGAACTCCCCCTGAAGATGTGCATAGTGAGGAATTTTCTTTCGAAGCAATGCACACTTGAAGAGTTGAATCATGGAGATCTCCCCCTATATCTTGTAATTCATACATGCATTTGACATAATATATGAAGAATTTGAAATGCATGATGAAGTATGCTGACTGATGTAATTCAGCATGCGTGCAATAACATTAACGAGGAATAAGCATGCAAAAGAAACAGCAAAAGTATCAGGCCACCATAGAGTTTTAAGTTTACAACTCGATCCAACAAAGTCATCAGAAGAACGAGAGTTGTAACTTAGAAAAAAACGCCCATAAAAGATAGACCCACTTGAAGACTAACTCAAATTCCCCCCCCCTTTGTCATCGGATGACCAAAAGGTTCGAAAATGAGGACTAACGCCCCTGAAGAATATCAAGTTGATGAAGGAGCGCCAGCGTTGTTGGGGTCGTTTGTTGATGTAGGGCCTGCTGCAGTGTCGTCCAAGTCTTCATGCTCATCAGTTTCGCGCGATGAAGAATAGGAGCTGGCCACCAAGGAAGGAACCTTGACCTTCTTGTATTTCTTCGGTGGAGGTGCAGACCAGTCAAAGTCCTCCTTGAGACCCATGTTCTTCAGATCTTCTTTGCTGTAAATGTGAGACAGAACAACCCAGGTGTGACCGAAGACTTCATGGAGATAGTAATGGTTTTTCTTCACTGTATTATGTGTAGCAGTCATGTTGTGAAGAATTGAACCAAACTGACGCTTAACCCATTTATGGTTTCGATCCACCTTCTGGTGAAGACTTAGCAGAAGTTCACGGTCAGTCATCACACAAGGATCAGTAGCTTGAGTATTTGGCTTGGAGGCATGGGCAGCAGAATCATGAGTGGCAGAGTCATCATTGGTGGAATAAGAAGCAGCCTTGCGAAATTGACCATCCAATGGATGAATGCCTTCATCTATAACAGCTAGTGCCTTGCCCTTTTCGTCAGCTGAGGAATAGGTCCGCTTGACGACTTCAATCGGGGGCAAGTAGCTTAGGTGATTCTGAAAATCAGCTTTGTAGTTGAGTGAAGACCTTGTTATGATGAATCTCATAATCCACGGTGCATAAGGCTTCAGCTCAAACGGTGAAAGTGCAACATTTGCCAGAGTCCTCATGAAGAAATCGTGATAATTGACAGGAATGCCATGAATGATGTTGAAAACTAGATTCTTCATGATGCCAACAATTTCCTCATCAGATGAGTCGTGGCCTTTGATTGGACTCATAGTCTTCGTCAGAATGCGATAGACTGTCCTTGGTACATACTGCAATTCCTTCATGAGGAATTTTGTCCTTGAGGCTTGACCTGGTTTCAATGGCTTCATCAGCACTTGCATATAGTGATCAGTAAGCTCAGGTTCTTGGTACATGCAACGAGCTCCTTCAGGTGGAGAACTGATGGGCAGGGCGTGAAGTAATTCAGTGGCTGGTGCCTTATAGTGAGTATTTTTAGTCATCCAGTCCAAAACCCAGGAGTTCAAATCGTCAGGATCTCCTGTGATGTGCAAAGTTGCGTAGAATTGAAGAATGAGTTCTTCATTCCAATCAACTATGTCTCTGCAAAAATTGAGGAGGCCTGTGTCATGAAGCACACTGAGGACAGGAGTGAAGCATGGCAGTGATTCCATGTCCACATGAGGAATATGCTCGTGGTCGAAGACTTTGTCCTTGTTGAAGAGCAGTGAAGAATAGAAGTTGGCCTGGCTGGCGGTCCAGAAGCGCTTCCTTCTAAGACGAGCAGAATCATAGGGATTGTAGTCAGTGAAGAGCACGTCTCGCCAAAGAAATCATCAGCCTTGAATTTCTGCTTCTTTGAGAATGGATCCTTTGGCTTGGGCTGAGGAGTGTCAGTCAATTGCATTATCACCTCAGGAATCGCAATCTCAGGTTCTTCAGGCTGAGGAATTTCAGCTTCTATTCCAGTGACAGCCCGGGTCTTCAATTCTTCATGTACATTTTCTTCAGCACTAGTGGCTGGAATTTCTTCATGGACAGATGGGGTTGCAGGAGGTTCTTCAGATCCCATTTGTACTTCAGTAGCAACAAGGGACTGAGGAATTTGCTGTAAAGGTGTGAAGAGTGGAGAGTTGGGGTGCTGACTTTCCCAAAAGTCATCATTCATCACTGGTGTAGTATAGCCAATGTCCACGTCTTCATCTTCTATTCCTTCAACGCCGGCCTCTTCAGCAGTAAACTGAGGCATAGGCGAGGAAACAGCTGGAGTTGAAGGGATTTCATCCACTTCAATTTCTTCATCCATCTGCTCTGACGAAGCAGCAGAAGGATTTTCTTCATCAGATCCGCTAGGGATCACATATTCTTCATCAAAAGGAACAAGGTCCTTTGATGGCATGGTTGAGATCGGAACAGCATCAATGGGGTTTGCATCTGAGCTGGTCAATTTCTTCATCTTCTTCGGAGCTGAAGAATCCGATGAAGCTGATGCTTTCCTTTTCTTCACTGCTGCACGCTCTGCAGCCTTGGTCTTCTTCACATCTGATGCAGATGGAAGAATTGGAGTTGGGGTAGGCGCAGGAGGAGCAGAGGAATGTGGTTGATTTTCTTCAGGCACAACTGATGCAGTTGCCTTGACCTCTTCATTTTCTTCAGGCGTACCACTAGTGGATGCCCTGGCAATTTCATCAGCGGCTGGAATGCAGTCATCAGCCCTGGAACTCACATTTTCTTCAACAGCCTGAATGTCATCACCGGTGCTGGCATGTTCTTCAGTTGGCTGAGCAGATGCTTCAGTCTGCGGAATTTCTTGTTGCGATGGGGCTGCAACATTGGAGGTGAACTTCTCAGTCAGTTTAACAAACCTGACCTTGGCTCCTTGCCAATCAGCATAGTAAGCATTGAAATCATCGCTGAGGACTTTGATTTCAGACTGGATCTTCACAAGATCATCAGTTGTCATAGAGACAACGTTGTTCTTCAAGAATTTCTCCTTCCTGTACTGCGCTTTCTTGATCTGCCTGGCCTTCTCAAATTTCCATTTCTCTTCTTGGATGAAGGCAGTCAGCATATGATTTTGGCCAAGAGTCAGCTTGAAGTCAGGCATAGGAGTGTTTGGTTCCTTGTGCCAGAGATCAATGTAATCGAGGATCAACTTTGGATCCAAAAGCAGAGGCACATTTGTGCCTTTGGCTCTAGCGGCCCTGACTTGCCTATCTCTGATGATTTCAACAAGTTCTTCATCATCAGCTTCGTCTTCTTCAGACGACACTTGGAAGGCGACCTGCTTCTTGTGAGGACTTGGGCGAGAACCTCGTCCATCAGTGGTCTTTGTCTTCAGCAGAGAGGGTCCTGTTGAAGAATTTGGAGCAGCTGAGGAACTAGCTGAAGCTCCTGAGGCAATAGAGATCCCTGTAGTCCTTTGGCATGTGGCAAGATGCACAGGTGCCGAGGATTTGGTCGGAGTAGCTGAGGACTTATGCGGAGGAGCCGAGGATTTTGGAGGAGCAGGAGCAGCGTGAGGAATTGGCCGTGAGGGCTTTGAGGATTCTGGCCGTGAGGGCATTGCTGAGGAACTTGGCGTTGAGGGCATTGAAGGTGAAGCACTTGGCTTACGCGCAGGCTTCTTTGCCATGGATTTCTTCGGCTTGACAGAGGCCTCAGCGGCACCAACAGCAGCAGAGTCTTCATTGAATTTCCTCACTGCTTCTCTGGCTTGTCTAGCCAGCTTGGCCTGGTGCTTGGCCCATTCATCAGGATAATCCTCACCATGCTTGAGGCTGGTGGGATCAGCTTCTTGGCTAGGTGCCAACGGAGGTCTTGGGCATGGAGGATTGAGTGCGAATTTCTTCATGTACTTGGGAGTCACATACCTATACTCCCTCCACTCTCTTGCCCATCTCCTCTCTATCTTCTGAATGCGCACCTTGCGCTGATTTTTATCTTCCTCAGGGGGTGTGCAGTACCTAGCATAGATGTCCTCAGGGATTTCAAATGCAGTGTTGACCTCAGGCCTCTTTCCTCCTTTCTGTGGCTTCTTTCCATCAGCCATTTTCTTCAGATGATGTTGGGGATATTACCACTGGGCGTAAACCGGTCAGGAGAGGCCGGGTTAACCCCATAAGTAGTTCATCTGTATGTGAAGTCCATGAAGACAGACAGTGAAGCTTCATGAAGGCCCAAGGCCCAAAGCCGGTTTAAGGCCTGTAGACATAAACCGGCATTGACATGTAAACTTGTGTTGTAAGATAGAAGTAGCAGAGACCGAGCCGGACACGATTATGAGCCGGCCTCGGGATTCTGTAAACCGGCGGGCGTCAACCCATGTATATAAGGGGACGACCCGGCAGCGGTTCAGGGACAACAAACAACAACTCGAGACCTGGTCATCGAAACCCCATCAATTCCATCACAACTAGACGTAGGCTTTTACCTTCATCGTAAGGGGCCGAACTAGTATAAAACTCTCTTGCATCCCTTGTCCGCTTTAACCCCTTTAAGCTAACCCGTAGCGATGGCTCCACGACTAAGTCCTTTCTCTAGGACATCTGCCGTGACAAAACCACGACAGTTGGCGCCCACCTTGGGGCTTTTGCACGATGGTTTCAAGTTCTTGGAGGGCAACTTCGAAGGACTCAAGGGTTACGCTGTGGGCCGGATGACCAAGAGTCGTCGCGGCAAGCTCTACATCGACGATGCAGGCTGGGGCCCCGAGGCCGGCTCAATCGAGTACGGGTACCGGGTCCCCTTTGGTGGCATACACGTTTTCATTGGCAAGATCGGCGAACCGGGCCCTGAGCCGGACGTCTGCACCGACCTCGTCGAAACGGCTCAGCGTGCGAGATCTGCCCGGGTCAAGCCTGTCATGAAGCGTGCCTTCGTGGGAGTTATCCATGGAGGGGAATCTGAGGATAGATCGGAATCTGGTGGTGAGACCGTCGTTTATTCCGGCGACGAGTCATCGACCGGAGAGACCGAGTCGTTATATCAGTTACAAGATGGCCGGATTGGGGGCTGTTCCGATGGCAACAGTATTCCGGACCCCTTTGATCTGCCAAACCGGGTTGCGATCTTCATGGCCGGCACGCAACCGGCGCTCCACTCTTCGACCGCAGCGGCGATGATTTCCGGATCGGCAGCGGCAGCAGCGGCCGGGGCAGGAGGCCCTGTGCGACCGCCAGCTCAGGTTCTATCTGATTTGTTTGACGCGTTGGCAACGCTGATGGCGGAGGTTAACCCGGCGGATCAGGATGCACACAATGCGGAAATCGCGAAAGTGAAAAATCAGATCACCCAGGCCAAAGCCGACTTAGCAGCTGAGGATACCAGGATAGCCGCGGAGCGGGCCGCTTTGGATGCACAAGCTTACCGGATTATGCTGGATCAGAGTGCGTCGAACGAAGTCCTGAAGAGGAGGCACCGATCTCGCTTGCCGCCGGTTTATGACGCTAGAAATCTTTTTAACACCCCAGGAGCGGGGACCAGTAATCCGCCGGTGGTAAACCGGGCGGAGGCACCGGGGGCAGGGGCGCCGGTTCAGCCACGTTTGGTGGATCCGCCTCGTCAGAACAACATTGTGGCACCGCATGTCCCCACGCCACCGGGTCATTATTCTAACCCGATGGACAACATTGTCGCTGCCGCTTCACGGCTGGCGGCCATCCCGATCGAAGGCGATTCTCCAGCGGCGGTCGAGACGCGTCGGGTTAAGGAGCTTCTTCAGACAGCCTTGGTTCAACAGGAGGCTTATTCATATAGTCGCGATCGGATTCATTCCACTCCCCGTCCAAGCCGGAGTTACAGCAGGCGTATGGATGAACCGGCAGTGTCAAGCAATGCGCGGAACCGTGATCCGCCCCGTGGCAATAACCCGGCGGGTGGTGCTGGTGATGCTCAGGAGGTGGTGGACCGGGCTCGGGCACGCAGAGAAGCCGAGTTAGCGGCGCAGCATGAAGCCCGTCAGCTTACTCCGGTTCGTCCAACCACATCGGTGGAACCAGGAGTTACCTCTAGTTCTTTGGGAGTGCCATGTCTTGTCCCAGCATTGCGCAATGTGCGCCTGCCCAAGGATTTCAAGGGCCCGCGCAAGGTGCCGAATTACACCGCCGATTTATCCCCTGAAACATGGGTCGAAAGTTATGAGATGGCCATGGAGATGTTGGATGTGGATGATGCGGCATGTGCGAAATACTTCACCATGATGCTAGAAGGGACAGCCCGCACTTGGTTAAAGAGCTTACCGGCTAATTCTATCAGGTCATGGGCCGAGTTGAGAGCCCGGTTTATTCAGAATTTCAAGGATACATGCAAGCAGCCCATGTCAATTGTGGACTTAGCTGCCTGTGTCCAGGAGGAAGGAGAGTCAACAACCCATTGGGTGCGCCGGGTTTCGGAGATTTTGCATTCATCAGATCGCATCAACGCTGACACCGCAGTTTTAACATTGGAAGGCAATTGCCGGTTTGAACCCCTGAAGTTGAAGTTGGGACGGCTCAAACGTCATTGTAATGACATGGGAACCCTCATGGCTGCACTGGTGAAGTATGCCGACTCTGATAGTACCAAGGATCCCGAGTCTGACGATGATAAGACAGGGAAGGGAAAGAAGAGCGGCAACACCAAGGGGCAGCACCACAACCCGGCGGGTCATGGAAACGGCGGCAAGCGTAAGGCGGACCATGGTTTAGACTTTGTGGCTAATACTAATACACACGACAAGGGCCAGCGGCGTAAGGGTAAACCGCCCCAGCGCGGTGGAAGGCCAAATCCTAATCCGGACCGTTTGTCTTATCTGTTGAACCAGCCCTGTCCAAAGCATGGGACGAAGGAGGAACCGTCCACGCACCTCTGGAAAGATTGTTACATCATGCAAGAGTTCAAAAATTCTGATTCTTTCCGGTATGATCATGGACCAGGAGGCGGTTCGGGCCCCGGGTCTCATGGGCCGGGTTATGGTGGAGGAAATTCCGGTTCAGGCTTCCACGGTAATCAGGGTGGACATAACAATCAAAGTAATCAGGGTAATCAAGGTGGCTATAATCATCAGGGCAATCAGCAGCAGCAGCAGTCGGGTTACCAGAGCAACCCGAAGCAGTTGAATAGCGGACAGTATCATGTCTTCACCACTAGCTTGGACAAGCGCGATCAGAAGCTTCATAAAAGGGTGGTGAATGCCGTTGAACCGGCGGTGCCCCGTTATTTGCGCTGGTCCGAGCAGCCGATTGTGTGGAGTAGAGAAGATCATCCACCCCGGGTTGACAATCCGGGTCATCTGGCTCTGGTGGTGGCACCTCAGGTGGGAGGTTATAAGTTCACTAAGGTACTCATGGATGGAGGGAGTAGTATCAATATCCTTTATTATGAAACTTTCCGTCGCATGGGGTTAACAGATAAAAATCTTAAACCGTCCAATACGGTGTTCCATGGTGTAGTGCCTGGTAAGTCGGCATATCCTGTTGGTAAGATAGCTCTGGAGGTGGCTTTTGGAGATGAGCATGACTCGAGATCAGAAACCTTGACCTTTGAAGTGGTGAAAATCAGCAGCCCGTATCATGCCCTATTTGGACGGCCAGCTTATGCTAAGTTTATGGCACGGCCTTGTTATGTCTATCTGCAGCTCAAGATGCCGGGTCACAAGGGAACTATAACCGTGCATGGGAGCCGCAAGATTGCTCTGGAGTGTGAAGAAGGTGATGCGGCTTATGCTGAGTCGGTTTGTGCAACAGAAGAGTTGAAGTTTTACAAGGACAATGTTGATCCGGCAGATATGACTTCGTTGAAGAAACCAACTACAGAGCATGATCCGGCCCTGAAGTTTAAATCGGCTGATGAGACTAAGCTTGTTGACTTCGTGCCTGGCGATTCGTCCAAGCAGTTTAGCATCAGCGCTAACTTGGATCCGAAATAGGAAAGCGCGCTCATCGAGTTCATCCGTGAGAATCGGGACATCTTTGCATGGAAGCCTTCCGACATGCCAGGTGTACCGAGAGAACTCGCTGAGCACACTCTCAATGTTGATCCCAAGTATAAACCGGTCAAGCAGTTTCTCCGCCGGTTCAATGAAGAAAGACGCAAAGCTATTGGAGAAGAAGTAGCCAGGCTCTTGGCGGCTGGATTTATCGTTGAAGTATTCCATCCTGAGTGGTTGGCTAATCCGGTGCTGGTCCTCAAGAAGAATGGCACTTGGCGTATGTGTGTGGACTACACAGATCTCAACAAAGCTTGTCCAGCAGATCCTTTTGCCCTTCCCCGTATTGATCAAATTATTGATGCTACGGCGGGTTGCGAGCGTTTAAGCTTTTTGGATGCATACTCTGGTTATCATCAGATCAAAATGGCAGTTAAGGACCAGGAGAAGACAGCCTTCATAACTCCCTTTGGAGCCTTCTGCTATGTGTCCATGCCCTTTGGGCTCAAGAGTGCCCAGGCGACTTATCAACGGTGTGTGCAGAATTGTCTGCATAAACAGATCGGCCGCAATGTTCACGCCTATGTGGATGATATTGTGGTAAAATCAAGGAAGAAGGAGACATTGATTGATGACTTGAAGGAAACTTTTGATAACCTAAGGGTTTATAAAATGATGCTTAATCCGGCCAAGTGTGTCTTTGGTGTACCTGCAGGCAAGCTCTTGGGCTTTTTGGTGTCTAACAGGGGCATTGAAGCTAATCCGGAAAAGATCAAGGCCATCACCTCCTTGGCTAAACCGAAATGTATCAATGATGTTCAACGCCTGGCAGGCCGGATTGCCGCGTTGAGCCGGTTTGTCAGTCGCCTTGGCGAGAAGGCCATCCCTTTATATCAGATGCTGAAGAAAACGGATAACTTCGTCTGGAGTGACGCCGCTAATGAAGCATTTGAGGACTTAAAGCGGCAGCTGGCTAATCCGCCGATTCTCGCTGCTCCAGTGGACAAAGAACCATTGTTGCTATATGTGGCAGCTAATGCTCGGGCTGTTAGTGTGGCTATTGTGGTGGAGCGCAAGGAGGCAGGAAAGGAATATCCGGTTCAGCGGCCGGTTTACTATATCAGTGAGGTACTTATTGAGTCCAAGCAGAGGTACCCGCATTGGCAAAAATTGGTGTATGGGGTTTTCATGGCAAGCCGGAAGCTTAAGCAGTATTTCCAAGGTCATCCCATCACGGTGGTCAGCTCTGCTCCTTTGGGGGATATAATCCAGAACAGGGAAGCAACTGGTCGGATTGCTAAGTGGGCTATCGAGCTCGGGCCTCACGGGTTGAAATACATACCCCGAACGGCGATCAAATCTCAGGCACTTGTGGATTTCATCAATGATTGGACAGAATTACAAGCGCCAGAGGAGAAGCCGGATCACACTTATTGGACTATTCATTTTGATGGGTCCAGGCAATTGGAGGGCTCGGGGGCTGGAGTCGTATTAACTTCCCCACGAGGTGATAAGTTTTGTTATGTTCTCCGTTTAATGTTCCCTTGCACTAACAATGCAGCTGAATATGAGGCTTTACTCCATGGTCTTCGGATGGCTAAGGAGATGAACCTCAGCCGAGTTAAGTGCTTCGGTGACTCGGATCTGGTGGCTCAACAAGTGTCCGGCACTTGGGATTCCAAGGACCCACTAATGGCAGCATATCGTCGTGAGGTGGATATTGTTGCAGGTCACTTTAAAGGTTATCAGGTGGATCATGTGGACCGGCGGAAGAATGAAGCGGCGGACGCTTTAAGCCGCCTGGGTTCCCAACGTAAACCGGTTCCACCTAATGTCTTCCTGGATGTTTTGCATAATCCGTCCGTCAAGCTCCCTGGTGAAGAGGATTTGGCTGTTCCTGATCCGGAGGCTCAGTTGGTGGCGGCTCTTCATGTTATCCCGGATTGGACGGTTCCATATCTGGCGTATATGAACCGGGGCGAGTTACCAGAGGATGAAACCTTGGCCAGGCAGATAACCCGGCGGTCCAAGTCCATGACTATTATCAATGGAGAGTTACATCATTGCAGTGTGACAGGGGCGTTTCAACGCTGTGTGTCTCCTGAGGAAGGCCGTGAAATTTTGCGTGAGATCCACGAAGGAGATTGTGGTCACCACGCCGGTTCAAAATCTTTGGTGGCCAAGGCGTTTCGTCACGGTTTCTATTGGTTGACAGCTCATGCTGATGCCGAGGACTTGGTCAAAAGATGTGATGGCTGTCAGAAATTCTCAAGGCGCGCTCATGTACCGGCTCAAGAATTGAGGATGATTCCAATCACCTGGCCGTTTGCAACTTGGGGGCTGGATATGGTTGGGCCTTTCAAGAGGTCCAAGGACAAGAAGACCCACCTTTTGGTGGCGGTTGATAAGTTCACGAAGTGGGTGGAGGCAGAGCCAGTTAGTAAGTGTGACGCAGCCACGGCGGTTCAATTCATCAAAAAGGTGATCTTCCGGTTTGGCTTTCCACACAGCATTATAACAGACAATGGTACCAATCTGTCAAAGGGTGCCATGAAGGAGTTCTGTCAACGTGAGCACATCCGGCTTGACGTGTCATCAGTGGCTCACCCCCAGTCCAATGGTCAAGCGGAGAGGGCCAATCAAGAGATCTTGAGAGGCATCAAACCCCGGCTTATGGTTCCTTTGCAACGGACGCCGGGTTGTTGGGTTGAGGAGCTACCTTCAGTGTTATGGAGCATCAATACCACACCCAACAGATCGACAGGATACACACCGTTCTTCATGGTTTATGGAGCGGAAGCGGTTCTTCCTAGTGACATCCGTCATGACTCACCTCGTGTAGCGGCATACGTTGAAGCTGACAACGAGAAAGCACGGCAGGAAGCTCTTGACCTGTTAGATGAGGAGCGTGACATGGCGGCAGCCCGTTCGGCGATTTATCAGCAAGATCTGCGTCGTTATCATAGCCGCCGGGTTAGAACCAGAACCTTTCAGGAAGGAGATTTGGTGCTTCGACTCATCCAGGATCAGACGGATATGCACAAGCTATCCCCCCCCTTGGGAAGGACCTTTTGTGGTCAGCAAGAATCTGCACAACGGGTCATACTACCTAATCGATGTTCGAGAGCGCAAAGACTCACGTAAATCGGAGGAGGAGACCAACCGGCCGTGGAATATTGCTCATCTTTGGCCCTACTATACTTGAGCTACATGCTCTGCTTATGTACATATTATGACATTGTATATATTATGATCAATATAATAAACCGGAACCTCAGCTAAAGCGGGGTATCTATTGTTTTCTTACATCATGTGTGGTTACATGGAGCTTACAAAGCGGCGTCCGGTTTATCCCTTGATTTAGCTTCTCAAAGCTTGATATTAGATCACTTGGGGGCTTGGTCGTATCCGAACCATAGCTACACCTCTTGATCGGCGCAATGCCACAACATCACTTGGGGGCTTGGTCGTATCCGAACCATAGCTACACCTCTTGATCGGCGCAATGCCACAGCATCACTTGGGGGCTTGGTCGAACCCGAACCATAGCTACACCTCTTGATCGGCGTAATGCCACAACATCACTTGGGGGCTTGGTCGAACTCGAACCATAGCTACACCTCTTGATCGGCGTAATGCCACAACATCACTTGGGGGCTTGGTCGAACCCGAACCGTAGCTACACCTCTTGATGAAATTTGGGGCCTGGCAGCCCGTGAAAAGCCTCGACTACAACGGTTTTTATTTGCCTTTTGCTGAGTTTTCTTTGTTTTAATAAGATTTGTGACGTTTTTAAACCGGTGTTTATCAGCTCGGTTAGGCTATCAACTACAAGTTGACAGTATACAATCAAATTATAATCCGGATACTATCAGCCCGGTCTGGTTTTGACTCAAAGTCACTAGTATGGAATAAACTGGTGTTTATCACAGCCCGGAACGGTTTTCTGATAAACCGGCATCATATACAGGAGTTACTTCTACTCCGGATTAGGGTTATTACCCTCATTACAAAGTTGGTCAGCCAACACTATGCCTAAAGGTCACAGGTACCATATATTTCCATATTTGGTTATCTTTTACTGTGGTTATAAACCTTGGTCATATATATATATTTGGGTATGATGACCCGCCCGGTGGTAAACCGCCAGGGCGCTTTAAGCTTCTTATCTGCAGGAACAACTTGAATAAATAGCTATGGATTATGAACATCATATCTTAAGCATGGCGGATTAACACGCATCAGTTGCAGATAGATATGCACGAAGGCATAACAGACCAAGTGTTTTAGCTAGCCTATTACAAGGCGTTTCAGTGCCCAAAGGGATAATTGTTTCTCAATAAGCATTGCAGCAAGTGGAAGACTAAACCGCCCCCCGGATTATGATTGCTTATCAGCTTGACCTGACGGCTGCGGATCATCTTGCACCAGTTCATCTTCGGCCCTACCCAGCGGCTGGAAGTCAACAGTTGTCCAGTCGATCCCAGTTAAAGCTTGGAACACAGCTTCGTCACTTATAAGGGTGGACGGTTCAATGTCAGGGGCATAAGTGTGCTTACGGATTGGAGGGATCAGGTTTTGAGCCTCAGGAGTTGGTGCAGCAACCCGCTTGTTATTGATATCATAACTCGCCTGGTAAAATGAAAGATCAGCCTCTTCAGCAAGTTGACAAGCCAGTGGACGTACTTCCCGGTTTATGGCGAGGAGATCTTCAGTGCAAAATTCTGATCCGTCTTCTTTTAAGCTTGGGTAGCCTTTAGCCACGTCCGTCGGATCAAGATCAGGCACCCATGCTTTTGCCCGGGTTAGTGCGGTCAGAGCGCCAGCCCTTGCAGCAGACCTCTTTAGCTCTTCTACCCGGGCAGGCAGCATAGATAGTCTGTCTAAGGTATCCTTGATTAACGTCGGGGCGGCTTATTGTGAGAAGCGGTGCAGATAATTCGTTGTGCGCTGGTATACAGTTGTTCTATCAGCGTGTAGGCAGCCTTCAGCTTCTTCTAAACATCAGAGCCCAGATGACTAATGTGAGTTCCTGCATCATTGCAAACATCAGCAAACCGGCAACGCATGGGAAGATATGTTGAAAGTATAAAGTAAGGATGGTTACCAAACACAGCAGCAGTCATGGCATGTATCTGCCGCTTTACACCAGTCAGCTCGTCTACCACCGGTTTGAGAGCTGCTTCAGCGTCTTTAGCTCTTTTCCACAAAGCGGATTTCTCTGTGTTCCAATCCGCCCGCTCCTTGGCGAAGCTCTCCTTTAGCTTTTCCATAGCGGCTATGGCACTCGTCAGCTCATCTTTTGCTTTGGAAGTTTCGGCCTGTTGGGACTTGATGTTCTCTTGCAGATCAACGATTTGGCTTTCCTTCTTGCTCAGTTCAGCCTATAAAGAGACAGATACATAATGAGTTGACAGTACATATTTGAAGTACCAAGCACATAACAAGTTATGCCCTTGATACTTGGGGGCTAATGCATATTTGCTCCTTATCAGAAATTTCGACAAGTCCCAAGCACAATACAAGTATTAATCTTGGCACTTGGGGGCTAATGTGTGTTTGCTCAAAAACTGTTGGCATGGGAATTCTTATACAGTCCCGGTTCATCTTTATAAAGTTAAACCGGCCCTTGGGGGCTATACCGGTGAAAGAGCAGTATGGCAAATTTTAAGGAACCGGTTCATCATAAAGAAGTAATCTGGTCCCTGGAGGCTAAATATGCAAAGTTAAGTTATGACAAAGTCCCGGTTTAGATTGGTATCATAAACCGTCACTTGGGGGCTACTAGGAGTTGATAAACTGCAATTGGACAAAAGAGAAAAATAGTAGTTACCTCATATCGCTCCTTCATCAAGTTTACCAAACTAGCTTCATAGTCACGGCTGGTATACAGACGGTTCAAGAAGCCAGAGTGAATGTCTTGAGCATTGAGATGGGCGTAGCTTGATAAATCGGCATTCCATTTGCCCTTGCCGATAGCAGAGAGCTCGTCCTTAGCAGTATGCTTTGACAAAGCGACAGGGTTGCCAGGAGTGGTGTGGCCAGTGCCAGTAATCATAATGTCATCATCTTGATCATCAGCAGCCTTCGCTGGAGTTGGCGGTTTGTCAGTATCCTTAACCGGACTGGCCGGTTTGTCATCAGTTCGGACAGGGCTGGTTGGCCGGTCTGCATGGCTTGTAGTGTCAACTTGCACTTGTTCGGCAAGGAAGTCATGGTCTTGAGGCGGCAAATCGTTAAGCATGTCGTCAGCGTCGGTTTCTTTCGGATCTGGAGTTGTTTCCGGTTCAGCAGCTACATCATCATCAACCGGTTTGCTTAACCGAGCCTTCTTGCTGGGTCTTGGCTTGGCGCTGATAAAAGATAGACATAAGGATCAGTACAATATGTAAAGATAACACATCAAGAATAAAGACACGTGCATAGCTCACCCAAGAACTGTTTTCAGGGGTGGGAGCTGCATGGCCGATGACTCGCCAGAGGATGAGTGAGAAGTACCCTGATAATTTGAATCAGACGGGTTAAGAGGCTGGCGGAAACAACCTGCTTTTGGGCATGAAGTATCAATGGGATAAGAGACCTCTGATCGTTTCCGAACCGGACTGCTTGGTAAACCGGCGGAGCTAACTACCTGGCCACTGTGTCGGGTTGTACGGCGAGCTTCGTGCTGCTGCGTCTTCAAAAGAAAGTTTGGGTCCAAGTAAGCAAGAGGGTGAGAAAATTTTACTTTCCGGTTTGCTTGACGAATTTTTGATGTTGGCAGAGGATTTGAATCGGAGGAAAGAATGGTTACCTCTACGTCCTCAGCATGACTGCCTTCAGCGTCCTCCTGATAATAATCATTGTCAATGAGATGTACGAAAAATGAACCAAGAGAGTCAAGTTCTACCTCTGGTTCCGGGTTACCCACATCATCATCAGCTGGTGGATCGGAGGATGCAGTGGTCCTTCTCTTGGCAGGTTTTTTAACAACCTTGGTTTTTGGACGAACTGGCTTGACCGATTTATCTTGCGGCTTCGCCGGTTTGTCTTGGGATGGTTTCTTGTTCCAGAACGGATCATCACCCTGTCAGAAAATAATCACACTTTCAGAGAATATTTGGACAGAAGCAACTTCAGATAAAAAGATTATATGATTCTTACAGCTGGTTGTTTGTTGAAGGTGCAGAAAGGGAGTAGTCGGGTTTGGGCACAGACAGCCTCCGGTTCGTTCAGTATCTTTTTTATAGCCTCAGTGACTTCTGCATCTGTAAGCTGAATGTCAATGTGCCCCTGAGCATCCTTCAAACTCCCCGTATACTCACACATCAAACCGGAGCACCGACTTAAGGGCAAAATGCTCCAGCTTATCCAGCAACGAGCAAGATCAACTCCTGTCAAACCGTTCGCCATGAAGGCTCTAAGCTTTGATAATTGGGGAGCATAGTTGGCCCTTTCTCTTGCCGTCAACCTCTGAGGAAAAGGATGTGTGTTGCTAAGGCGCTCAGGGCGGTAACCCGGCAGGGGGTTTTCATCAGATGGGGATGTATCCATGCAGTAAAACCAAGTCTGGTTCCACCCTTTGGGGGTGACTATGGAGTTTGGGATGGGGGAAGGTGACTTCCTTCCTTTTCCGAACTGCCATTCTGCCTAGTTCCGTATTCGGTCCATCTGAGAACTCTGTGCGACGGTTTAAGTGAAAGAAATCCCTAAACAGTTCGACTGAAGGTTCCTCTTGCAGATAGAGCTCACAAAAGACTTGGAAGTGGCAGATGTTGGTTACAGAATTGGGACCGATGTCTTGAGGGCGCAGTTGGAAACTAGCCAGTACATCTCGGAAATTTTTTGAACTAGGAGGGCTAAAACCTCGTCTGAGATGATCAGCGAACACGACTACCTCTCCATCCTTGGGTGTAGGAGGATTTTCTGGGCCAGGGACCCTCTAGTGGATGACATCTTTTTTAGCTAAAGCGCCCGTTTTAACAAGATTGTTTAGCTGCTCTTCGGTTACTCGAGAGGGAGCCTAATTGCATTCATAGACTTGCTTGGCCATGGCAACGGAAATCTGAAACATGATTATTGCCGGTTTAAGATTTACAGTGGACAACTACACAACAGTATAAGGATACAGGCATATTGATAAACCGGAATTGGTTATTTGTAAACCGGAGTCTGACAATGGAAACAGTACAATGATGAAAGCATTGGCGGTTCAACAAGGGACTAATGGTATCTACTGGGTCATCATTTTGTATATGAAGTTAAACCGCCCAATCTGGTATTAAAGATGTATAAGTGAAGGGAAAAATAGGTTTCACAAGTTGGCATTATAATTTTGGATCTACCGCATGTCAGAAAATGAAAATATATTTAGACCTAAATATTGGTACCGAAGCAGTTGATGAAGGTTCAGATGGGATTTTCTACTTAAACGAGATGCATGGAAGGAAAGAAGGGCTACGGCTATCGTCGTACAGGATAAATATCAAGGTTTGAATCAAAGAGCTATTGCACAACGACGAACACCGATGAACACCGATGAACACTGAAACCCTAATGACAGATCTATGGCCGAAGGAAAGAAGGCTTACCGATGCTGATGGAAGAGCGGAGAGGCGCCGCGTTCAGGGTGATGCAGTGGCCGGAGCTGAGGCAGAAGCGAAGGTCGATGGTGGCGGCGGAGCTCCAAAGGTCGGGCAGTGCAAGGAAGAGGACGAGATGAAGAGATACGGGGGGGAATGGAAAGACCCCCTGGCCCTATTTATAAGGGCAGAAAGATAAGCGTCAGGCGCGAAAATTAAGGAGCCTAAATTTTGGATATGAGGCGGAGCTGTCGCCTCGATTGTCGGAGGCTCGTTAATGACTGGTGATGTCACGGCGGTTTACCATGATCCTAGAAGATGATGTCACGGCAGTTTACAAGATTGTGTGAAGATGTTGAAGAAGAAATTTTCTTAAGTATTGAGGATTGACATGAACCAAGTTCAAATCAATCTGGGGCCTAATGTTCGGGATATTACCACTGGGCGTAAACCGGCCAGGAGAGGCCGGGTTAACCCCATAAGTAGTTCATCTGTAGCTGAAGTCCATGAAGACAAACAGTGAAGCTTCATGAAGGCCCAAGGCCCAAAGCCGGTTTAAGGCCTGTAGACATAAACCGGCATTGACATGTAAACTTGTGTTGTAAGATAGAAGTAGCAGAGACCGAGCCGGACACGATTATGAGCCGGCCTCGGGATTCTGTAAACCGGCGGGCGTCAACCCATGTATATAAGGGGACGACCCGGCGGCGGTTCAGGGACAACAGACAACAACTCGAGACTCAGGCAAAGCGTATTCGCTCCCTGGTCATCGAAACCCCATCAATTCCATCACAACTAGACGTAGGCTTTTACCTTCACCGTAAGGGACCGAACTAGTATAAAACTCTCTTGCGTCCCTTGTCCGCTTTAACCCCTTTAAGCTAAACCATAGCAATGGCTCCACGACTAAGTCCTTTCTCTAGGACATCTGCCGTGACAAAACCACGACAGATGAGGAATTTGAACAATTGAATTCTCTGAAGAAGTATGCAACTTTTCTTCGAGGAACGCTGCAAAGAGTTAAGTTGATGAGATCCTAGAGATTCAGCAGCGGACATGAGTACCTGTGAACAGAGTATAGTTGCGAGGAATTTGGAGAGGTCATATGCGTTCTCAGAAGGTTTTTCAAAAAGAACAAGTTTGAGGAATTTGATCAGATGAGTCTTGAAGAATTTCACTAAGCGTTCTTTGTCTTAGGTTCCAGAGTTGTATAGATCGAAGATCCACACAATTGAGGAATCTTGAAGAAAAATTATTGTTTAGAGAAACGAATCAAGAACAGATGACATGTGAGGTGTTTAGTGTGTGAAGAATTTGAAGAATAAACACCTTTGAAGATTTTGTAGAAATCATTTGAATCAAAGAGGGCAGTAAAAGTAACTTTTAATTACCCTGGACGAAGAACACGACGAACTGTGAGGTAGAGATGAGAAGTTTGTCTGTGCAGATCTTCCACGCCCTAACTCGGCGGAGGAAGACGGCTACGGCGACGGCGGAGTGAAGATTTCCGCGGCCGGCGCGAGTACGGCGGCGACGAGGTTGAGGCAGTGAAGCTCTTCCTCACCGGCGACGATGAAGTAGCGGCAGCGCTAGGGTTTGAGAAGTTCGAGCTGGAGAGAGGTCGAGCGGAGTAAAGGAAGTGAGGAAGGGGGGAGGGGTATTTATAGCCACGGTGAAAAACTGTTCGCCCGAAGATTTTGGACGAATGTGCCCCTGACCCTTCTCATTCGCTTGACATGTGTCACCCACGTACTGAGAAGTGGAGATCGTGTTAGATCATGGGTGAATAGATAAGTATTTCGTGGGATGCGGAACGGTTTGAGCGGCAAAGCCGAAAATTTGGATAAGATAAGTTAAAAGTTCCGTTCGCAAATTCTTCAGCTGACAAGGACACAGTGAAGATTTTGAACGAGTTTCAAATAGAACGCACATGAAGAATTTGTGAATAGATTGGGTTGAGTATAGCATAGAGGGCGAAGGGTCCGATCACATTCACTTAGGAGAAAAACCAACTTGAAGAATTAGCCATAAGTGAATGCTGTAGAGGACATATATATATATATATATATATATATATATATATATATATATATATATATATATAGCCAATGAAGTAAAACGATGGAAACAGTGAAGACAATGCAAAGTTGAAGAAAATGAACAACTGAGGAATTACACTGAGGAAAACTCAAATTGAAGATTTTCAACTTTTGGTGGTGGCGAGACCCACCGTATAAGAATGATGATTTCAGACACCGCGTACAATAGTCGTAGGGTTCTGAGAATCAAATTCTTCGTTAATTTCTTCACACTTAGAGTGTTACTCTTCATTGATTGAAGAAAAATGTTTCTTCATGTGTTGCACATCTAAGTCATCAATTTTTGCAGAAGTGCTAGGATGAGTGTCCTTTTAAAAGAACATTTGAAGATTCTAAGATATCTAGCTCACACCGCAACTTGCTAAATATCTTCTCATCCAAGGGCTTTGTGAAGATATCGGCCAGCTGTTCTTCAGTCTTCACATGCTCAATAGAAATGTCGCCCTTCAACACATGATCACGAAGAAAATGATGACGAATCAGAATGTGCTTTGTCTTCGAGTGCTGAACTGGGTTGTGAGCAATCTTGATGGCACTCTCATTGTCACAGTAGAGAGGCACATTCTTCATGTTGACGCCGTAGTCCTTGAGAGTTTGCTTTATCCACAGCAATTGAGCACAGCAAGAACCAGCAGCAATGTACTCAGCTTCAGCAGTGGACAATGATACGCAGTTCTGTTTCTTCGAGGACCAACAGACCAAAGATCGACCAAGGAAATGACATGTACCAGATGTTGACTTGCGGTCCACACGATCACCAGCATAGTCAGAGTCAGAATATCGAATGAGATCAAAAGCCGAGCCCTTGGGTTACCATAATCCAAGTGTTGGTGTGTGAGCTAGATATCGAAGAATATGCTTCACAGCCTTATGGTGTGATTCCTTCGGTGTAGCTTGAAATCGGGCACACATGCAAACACTAAGCATAATATCTGGCCTAGATGCACATAAATACAATAAAGAACGAATCATGGAGCGGTATACCTTTTGATCGAATTTTCATCAGTGCACAGATGGCCATTTGTGGGCATCGGAATTTTGACGCCTTTGCAATCTTGCATGCCGAATTTCCTCAGTACATCCTTGAGGTAGTTCTCCTGAGATATTATTATGCCATTGCGCCGTTGACGAATTTGAAGACCTAAGAAGAATTTCAATTCTCCCATCATAGACATTTGATCTTCTTCACTCATCATATAGGCAAATTCATCACTATAACGTTGGTCAGTACAGCCAAAGATGATATCGTCAACATATATTTGGCACACAAACAATTCACCATCATAAGATTTAGTGAAAAGAGTAGGGTCGAGTGAACCGGGTTTGAAGCCTTTCTTCATGAGGAATTCCTTCAAAGTATCATACCATGCCCGAGGGGGCTGCTTGAGGCCATAGAGGGCCTTATTGAGTCTGAACACTTTGTCAGGATGCTTTGGATCTTCAAAACCTGGGGGTTGAGCAACATATACTTCTTCCTCAAGCTTACCATTGAGGAATGCACTTTTCACATCCATTTGATATAAAGTGATATCATGATGGTTAGCATAACCAAGTAATATGCGAATAGCTTCAAGTCTAGTAACAGGTGCAAAAGTTTCATCGAAATCAATTCCTTCAACCTGTGTGTAGCCTTGAGCTACAAGCCGTGCCTTATTCCTCACCACAAGGCCATTTTCATCTTGCTTGTTGCGGTAGATCTACTTTGTGCCAATGATATTGTGCTTGCGAGGATCTGGACGTTCAACCAGTTCCCAGACGTTGTTGAGCTCGAATTGATGTAATTCTTCTTGCATGGCCTGAATCCACTCAGGCTCCAGAAATGCTTCATCTACCTTAATGGGCTCTATGATAGAGACAAAAGCATAGTGCCCACAAAAGTTAGATAAATGTGAAGCTTGTGAGCGTGTGAGAGGACCTGGTGCTTCAATGTCATCGATGATCTTTTCAACTTGCACTTCTTTTGCAACGCAAGGATGAGCTAGTTGTCGTCGAGGAATTTGATCAACATTTTCTTCAGCACCATTTTCTTCAGCATTTTCTTCAGGTGCATTAGCTCGACGTTCTTCATGTTCTGGAATGAATTCTTCAGCAGATTCTTCGGTAGGAATGACATCCTCAGTAGCCTTGAACTTGATAGTTTCCTCAGGTGCTGGTTCATCTATCAGAGAGGGTAGGTGCTCTATTGTGTTTCTTGTCAGTGAGGAGTTCATACGCAGTCTTCTTGAAGAATTCGTGAAGATATACTCTGTTGATGATGTGGCACGCAGTATCAATTGCATCAATCCAGAAACGACGAGGCGTTTTGTATTCATCAAGCATAGTGCGAGCCATCTCAGCAAGAGTCATGTTCTTGCGCTCCACGACGCCATTCTGCTGAGGAGTATATGGAGCAGATAACTCATGAGTAATACCAAGTTCATCAAGATAGTCACCAAGACCAGAATTCTTGAACTCAGTTCCATTGTCACTTCTGATGTGCTTGATCTTCACACCAAAGTTGGTTGAAGCCCTCGAGGAAAATCATTTGAAGACTTCCTGCACTTCATGTTTGTAAGTAACAATGTGTACCCATGTGTAACGAGAGTAATCATCAACAATAACAAAGCCATATGAGATGCATCATTTGTGAACTGCAGAATAATGGTTAGGACCGAAGAGATCCATATGAAGCAATTCAAATGGTCGAGTAGTGGTCATGATAGTCTTCGCTGGATGCTTAGCCTTGGTCATCTTTCCAGCTTCACAGGCTCCACATAAGTGATCCTTGAGGAATTTGACATTCTCAATGCCAATGACATGCTTCTTCTTCGCAAGCGTGTGCAAATTCCTCATGCCTGCATGACCAAGTCGTCGATGCCATAGCCAGCCTTCTGAAGCTTTTGCAAGTAGGCACACGGCTGGTTGCGGTCCTGTAGAGAAATCAACAATATACAAGTCTCCTCTCCTAAAGCCTTCGAAGACTTTGGAATTGTCAGCTTCCATAACCACAACACAACGATACTTGCCAAAGACAACAACCATATCAAGATCACAAAGCATTGAGACAGACATGAGGTTGTATCCTAAGGACTCGACAAGCATGACTTTGTCCATGTGTCGATCCTTTGTGATCGCAACCTTACCTAGACCCAATACCTGACTTTTGCCTTTGTCAGCGAAGATGATATGCTTCAGATGCGATGGTGATAAGGGAGCATCCATCAATAGATTCTTGTCACCAGTCATGTGATTTGTACATCCACTATCGAGGACCCACTCAGTGGCTTTGGGTTGATCATCCTGCAGATGAATTAGTGCAGCTTACGAACTTCATATACTTCATCAGTGAAGAATATGACATCACAATTCATCAGACCAATTTCATCAAGCAATGCAACAGTTAAAACAGTATGAGGACGTGAGAAATGAAAGTTCATTTCTTCATGATTAGCCTGCGTCCTTTCAGGCACTTTTCAGGTCTCCAGCAAATTCTTCAGACGTTTAAGCACGTCTGGAGACCTGACCCTGCAGAAGAGATTAGTTCTTTTTCTTCACCACCCACATCTGAAGGGGTGGCAAAGAGTTCATCACTCTGCGAGCTCCATACGAGAAAGGTGGCATAGAAGCCAATCCATTTCGTTTCACATAAGAGGAGTTAGGGTAAGCATATGAATAAGCAGAGAAATTCTTCGAGGACTTATGAACATAATGATTAGAAGAATAATGCTCATATTCATAGCCCTTAGCTCTTCCCTGCGAAACAGAGTTGTTAGCACGATGATATCATATGAGGACTTTGATCCTTTTGAGGAATATGATCCACGTGAGGAATTCGGTCCGTATGAGGACTTGGATCCATATGAAGAATTTGGTCCATATGAAGAATTTGACCCGGGGTTCCTATTCTTCACAGGTGGTGTCATGAGGACATTCACCTGAAGACTTTCAAGGCACCTTTTGGGAACCTAGATTTTCTTCATAGGGGAACCGTTCCTGCAGTTAGTGCCAACATATCTAGCAAATACTTCACCATTCTGATTTTTGAACAATTTATAGTTGGAGTCAAATGACTCATCAGAAGAATGAAAAGATTCACATGTAAAGCCAGATAAATTAGATGGATCAACTGGAGGTCCCTTTGCAGCAACCCATGAGGTTTTGCGGTACTTCTCAGGCTTCCAATATGTACCATCAGCATTGAGTTTCCTCTCAAAGGCAATACCCTCTTTCCTAGGGTTCCTGTTGAGGATCTGCTTTTTAAGCACATCACAAAGAGTCTGATGCCCTTTGAGGCTTTTGTACATGCCTGTCATGTACAATTCCTTCAGCCCTGCATCGTCAGTGATACTAGCAATGTCCTCAGATGAGGAATTAGTGATAGCAGAGACAGTTGAAGAATTTGTAGCATTAGAAGCATTTGAACATTCAGGTGAAGAATTAGCAGATTCACGTTCAATGCATTTCAAACATGGAGGAACAAATTCTTCCTGAGCAGCGCTGATTTGTTGAGCAAGTAATGAATCGCGCTCCTTCTGAAGATCTTCATAACTCACTCTTAGCTTCTCAAGATCTTGCTTTCTTTGAAGAAATTCATAAGAAAGCTTCTCATGATCAGATAAGAGAGTGTTATGATGACTTTGAAGGTTGTCAAACTTAGACTGAAGTCTCTGAAGATTTTCAGTCAAGGTTTTAGTGCGATCCATTTCTTCACCCAACATATCATCACTCTTGTCTAGCATGTTTTGAACCTTTTCCAAGGCCTTTTGTTGTTTAGTGGCAATACAAACAAGCTTGGTATAGCTAGGTCCAAAATCATCATCAGATTCATCATCACTAGACTCGGATGAGGAACATTCGGTTACCTTGGCACCTTTTGCCATGAGGCATGGTGCAGAAGATGATGGTTCAGGTTCGAAAGTCATCGTTTTGAGTGATTCCTTGAAATCCTCAAACCAGGGATCATGACAAGTTCGATGACCTTCATAGACGTCAGAGATTCGGTCCCAGATAAGCTTCGCATTGCAAAGATGCATAATGCGCCTGAATTCATCTCTGGATAGGCAGGAACAGATGATATCCTTCGCCATGATGTCAAGTCGAGTGTACTTGCGAATATCATCAGTGTCCGCCATCTTGCATAGATCGGTAAGACCAATCTCAGTGACGGTCCACAGCTCGCTGTTCATTGCCATGAGGCGCTTCCTCATCATGGCCTTCCACTTGGGATAATCATGACCGTCAAAGATGGGGCATGTCACTTTCTTCATACCTGCGGTCGACATAACTAAAACTCCAGGCGGTTAAACCAAAATCACACAGAACAAGGGAGTACCTTGCTCTGATACCAATTGAAAGTGCGTTATATCGACTAGAGGGGGGGTGAATAGGCGATTTTTATGAATTCTTCACTGAGGAATTGGCGGGTGAGGAAATTCCTTAGTGAAAAACTACTTGCAGCGGAATAAGTACTCAAAAGTAAACATAACAGAACACAAGCATGGTCATCATGATGAAATGAAGACAAGCACAGAGTACAGAAAGCGTAATCACAGGATAACACAGGATGAAGACAAACAGACTGAAGAAATTGAACTGAGGAAATTGAGAAATTCTTCAGCCAAAGTCTTCAAACACATATATGAACAAGTGCACAACACAGTTATGAGGAAATGAAAGGGTTGAGGAAATAGAACCAGTTGGCTTGGTTAATACAATGATTTGGTAGACCAGTTCCAACTGATGTGACAGTTGTACGTCTGGTTAGGGCGGCTAGGGATTCAAACCTGAGGACACACAGTCCCGGACACCCAGTCCTGAACACGCAGTCTAGGACACTTAGTCCTCACCGTATTCCCCTTGAGCTAAGGTCACACAGACCTCGCCCCATCACTCGTGGTAAGTCTTCAGATGACTTCCAAACCTTCACAAACTCGGTCACTCGGCGATCCACAATTCCTCTTGGATGCTCTAGACCATGACGCCTAACCGTCTGGAAGGAGCACAGTCTTCAAAGGTAACATGCGTCGGATCCACGCAGGATCAATCTCTTCAATGATGCTCAATCACTTTGGGTTTGTAGGTGTTTGGGTTTGGGTTTTCCTCACTTGATGATTTTCTCTCAAAGTCCTCGGAGGATGGGAGGCTCTCAAATGACAAATGTCAGTTTCTCTCGGAGCAGCTGACCAGCTAGTGGTTGTAGGGGGCGGCTATTTATAGCCTAGGGAGAAGCCCGACATGATAAGACATAAATTCCCTTCAATGATATGACCGTTAGGTGGGTAGATATTCTGGGACAGCTGGCGCATAGCACAACAACGGTCGGAAATTTGAGTGTCAAATTCCTCAGGGCTATCATGTTCCTCACTGTGTAGGCAATCCGCACTAGCAAATTCCTAAGTCCTCAGTCAGAACAAATTCCTCAGAGACCATAAGAACTTCGTCTCTTTCACTAAAGAATATGACTGAACTGTATGAGATTTCCAATGGCTTCACTCGAAGGGATTGGTAGGTGTAGGATTTTGAGTTGAGCATCACATGGAAAATTTTCCTTAGTATTTCCTCGACCCCCTTTAACAGTACGGTGTTTCCTATGACTCAAGAAAGAGAAAATGAAACTACGAAAACAAAAGTCTTCACGCTTCATGTTCCTCAAATGAATACCAAGTCTTGAAGGTCACACCAATTTCTTCACTTTCAAAGTCTTCAGAAAGTCTTCAGAAATCCAAAGTCTTCAGTCGAAGAACTTCATTTTTAGGGGTCGACTTTCTCTGTAAATATCAAACTCCTCATAGACTTATAGACATGTGTACACTCATAAACACATTAGTCCCTTAACCTATAAGTCTTCAATACACCAAAATCACTAAGGGGGCACTAGATGCACTTACAATGACTAATCGTGAGCTTCTCCTCAGTCTTCACCAGAAGGTCGATCGCAACCACAAATGGGTCAAGCGTCAGTTTGGCTCAATTCTTCACAACATGACTGCAACACACAATGCAGTGAAGAAGAACCACTACTACCTCCATGAAGTCTTCGGTCGCACCTGGGCTGTTCTGTCTCATCTTTATATCGAATAAGATCTGAAGCAAATGGGTCTCAAGCAGGACTTTGACTGGTCTTCACCACCAGTGAAGAAACTCAAGAAAGTCAAAGTTCCTTCCTTGGTGGCCAGCTCATATTCTTCATCCCGCGACACGGATGAGCATCAAGATTTGGACGACACTATGGCAGGCCCTACTTCAACAACCGACCCCAACAACGTTGGCGCTCCTCCATCTACATGATATTCTTCAGGGGCGTTGGTCCTCACTTTTCGACCCTTTTGGTCATTTGATGACAAAGGGGGAGAAATTTGAGTTAGTCTTCAAGCGGGTCTCTATATATGGGCGTTTTTTGCTAAGTTACAACTCTTGTTCTTTTGAAAACTTTGTTGGATCGAGTTGTAAACTTAAACCCGATGGTGGTCTGATACTTTTTCTGTGTTCTTCTGCATGCTTATTCCTCATATATGTTAATGCACACATGCAGAATTGCATCAGTCACCATATTTCATCATGTATTTCAAATTCTTCATATCATATGTTAAATACGTGTATGAATTACAAGATATAGGGGGAGATCTCCATGATTCTACCCTTCAAATGTGCATTGCTTAAAAAGCAAATTCCTCACTATGCACATCTTCAGGGGGAGTTCTTCTATATCTTGCAATCAAATTCCTCAATATCAGTAGTTACACTTCATATGTTTTATCCCCGTTGAAAACTTAACCTATATTGTCATCAATCACCAAAAAGGGGGAGATTGTAAGTGCATCTAGTGCCCCTTAGTGATTTTGGTGTATTGAAGACTTATAGGTTAAGGGACTAATGTGTTTGTGAGTGTACACAGGTCTATAAGTCTATGAGGAGTTTGATATTTACGGAGAAATTCGACCCCTAAAAATGATTGTCTTCAACTAAAGACTTTGGATTTCTGAAGACTTTGAAAGTGAAGAAATTGGTGTGATCGTGAAGACTTGGATTTCACGCGAGGAACATGAAGCGTGAAGACTTTTGTTTTCGTAGTTTCATTTTCTCTTTCTTGAGTCATAGGAAACACCGTACTGTTAAAGGGGGTCGAGGAAATACTAAGGAAAATTTTCCATGTGATGCTCAGCTAAAAATCCTACACCTACCAATCCCATCGAGTGAAGCCATTGGAAATGTCATGCAGTTCAGTCAATTTCTTCAGTGACAGAGACGAAGTTCTTCTGGTCTCTGAGGAATTTGTTCTGACTGAGGAGTTAGGAATTCGCTAGTGCGGATTGCCTACAAGTGAGGAACATGATAGCCCTGAGGAATTTGATAGTCAAATTTCCGACCGTTGCTGTGCTATGCGCCAGCTGTCCCAAAATATCTTACCCACCTAACGGTCATATCATTGAAGGGCATTTATGTCTTATCATGTCGGGCTGCTCCCTAGGCTATAAATAGCCCCCCCTACAACCACTAGCTGGTTGGCTGCTCCGAGAGAAACTGACACTTGTTAATTGAGAGCATCCCATCCTCTGAGGACTTTGAGCGAAAATCATCAAGTGAGGAAAACCCAAACCCAAACACCTACAAACCCAAACTGATTGAGCATCACTGAAGAGATGGATCCTGCGTGGATCCGACGCTTGTTACCTTTGAAGACTATGCATCTTCCAGACGGTTAGGCGTCATGGTCTAGAGCATCCAAGAGGAAATTGTGGATCGCCGAGTGACCGAGATTGTGAAGGTTTGGAAGTCACCTGAAGACTTACCACGAGTGATTGAGCAAGGTCTGTGTGACCTTAGCTCAAGGGGAATACGGTGAGGACTAAGTGTCCTGGACTGTGTGTTCAGGACTGGGTGTCCGGGACTGTGTGCCCTCAGGTTTGAATACCTATCCGCCCTAACCACACGTACAACTATCACAGCAGTTGGAACTGGTTAACCAAATCATTGTCTTCACCAAGCCAACTGGTTCTATTTCCTCAACTCTTTCATTTCCTCATTACTGTGTTGTGTACTTGTTCATATCTGTTTGAAGACTTTGACTGAAGACTTCCTCAATTTCCTCAGTTCAATTTCTTTAGTCTGTTTTTCTTCTTCCTGTTTATCCTGTGTTTACGCTTTCTGTACTCCGTGCTTGTTTTCTTTTCATCATGATGACCATGCTTATGTTCTGTTATGTCTGCATTTGAGTACTTATTCCGCTGCAAGTAGTTCTTCGCTTAGGAATTTCCTCACCCTGAAATTCCTCAGTGAAGAATTCATAAAAATCGCCTATTCACCCCCCTCTAGTCGATATAACGCACTTTCAGACTTGCCTCACTTGGGTAGATCTTCACGAAGTAGGCGATCTCCTTGCCCTTACAAACTCCTTGGTTCAACTCCAAAATCTTGATAGAGGCTCCCAAGTGACACCTAACCAATCTAGGAGAAACCACTCTCCAAAATATAATAGATGGTGTGTTGATGATGAACTCCTTGCTCTTGTGCTTCAAATGATAGTCTCCCCAACACTCAACTCTCTCTCACAGATTTGGATATGGTGGAAAGATGATTTGGGTGGAAAGCAACTTGGGGAAGGCTAGAGATCAAGATTCTTGTAGTTGGATTGGAATGTCTTGGTCTCAACACATGAGTAGGTGGTTCTCTCTCAGAAAATGAATGCTGGAAGTGTAGGCACGTTCTGATGGCTCTCTCACTTATGAAGAGGAGGGTGGAGGGGTATATATAGCCTCCACACAAAATCTAACTGTTACACACAAATGAACCAACTCGGTTAGACTGATTCAGTTTAAAATGTGAACATTGGGATTTCCGGTCGGACCGATAAGATCAACTCGGTGGGACCGGTGAGCTAGGGTTAGGGCAAAACTTGATAAGGGTTTGACCGATTACTTCAACTCGGTGAGACCAATTTCACTAATAAGCAAACTGAGAGTTGGTCAGGCAAACTCGGTGGGGCCGACTGCATATCTTGGTGAGACCAAAATAGTTGCAACAGGCAACAGAGAGTTTGCAAGCCCTTCTTAGTGAGACCGAGATCCCATCGGTGAGACCGAACTGATTAGGGTTTCTGGCAGTGGCTATGTCAAGTGAACTCGGTGGTGCCGGATGAATCAAATCGGTGGGGCCGAGTTTGACTTTAGGTTTTGGACATATTTGGAATTGAGAAAGTGGTTGAGGGCTTTGGAGCATATCACTAAGCACTTTGAGCAAGTAGATCATTAAGCAACACCTCATCCCCTTTTAATAGTATTGGCTTTTCCTATGGATTCAATGTGATCTTGGATCACTAAAGTAGAAATGAAGAGTATTGAGATTTTGCCAATCTTCTGTCCTTAGCATCTTGAAGGGGTTCCACATCCTCTTGTCCATGCCATGCCTTTGTTGAACTATCTGAAATATACTAGAGATATGTTGAGATTAATTACCAAAATCACCCAGGGAGCACTTGTGCTTTCAATATCCCCCTTTTTGGTAATTGATGACAACATACATCAAAGCTTTAGGTAAAGATAAGAAGAATAACAAGTAAAGCTTTGGAAAAACATGTAACATGCATAGGCTCCCCCTACATGTATGCAATCATGTAAAGATGGTATGTAAGAGCATGTGAGTGCATACGCATGTCAGAGCAAGCAACGAGTAACATGCATCTTGGCTATATGCATGAGAGCAAATGATGTAAATATAGGGAATGTACCTTCATGTTCATGAGTCCTTCTTGCAAACAATATGTACATCAGCAAGAGATCATCATGCACATGAGTGTGATGCATGTACTTACCTTGTGGTCTTGAGTTGTCTTTGGAGGAGGTGAGCTTGAGAAAATAGGGTTAGATAACACAAGAACACTTACTAAACAAAGCAAGTTGAGATAACCACAAGAGTACCAAGGTTGGGATGACATGTAGAGAGTGAGTACTTAGTACTCTATTTGGATATAGACATGTCCCCAAAGAATAAACATATGCAATGAATTCCAAAGATTTTCTTCCCTTTGATATGAACTCTTTCTCCCCCTGAATCTGATATTGGATAATGGGAGAAGATAGGGTAAGAGAAAATCAGACCAAAGCAACATATCATTTACTTAACATGTTTTCCCCTCTTAAAGACATGTGACTTCTCTCCTCTATGGTAGATGCGCATCCGGAGAAGCTAAGATGTGCTTTCTCTCTTATGTGATAAGCTTTGATGTGCTCTCTCTCCCCCTTTGACATCAATTTCCAAGAAGGGATCTTCTGGAGCATGAGTCATATAGGTTTGGTCCTTGAGTCACATTGCAAGGCAACATGTAATTTAAGATGCTAGTAGAGGATAAGAATCGTTGAGTGGAGCTGAAAAGAAATGATAATGGCAATGGCAATGGCAAAATGTTTTCTCGGTAGTGAAATCGGTAACGCCGATTATTTCTCATCGGTGACACCGAGTTGGCAGTGTCATAGATGACGCATATCGGTCAGACCTTGTCCTTGTCGGTTGCACCGATGAACAATCTACAATGCAGGATTGTAGTTCGGCCTAGCCGGGATGCAGAAATCGGTGAGACCGAGTTCAATACTGAAGAAAAGATTTTGTCATCTCAGCTCACTAGGCAAATAAGATCTCACAAGGATTTGCAGGGAATTAACTAAAAGATTTGCAATGAATTAGATGCAGGGAATGCAGAAAGTAACAAACAAAAGAAAAGAAATCTAGATGAAGTGAAAAGGAAACAAACGAGCTAGGCACAAATGCAGGAACACAAAGAAATACTAGAGAACTTCATCTAGAAAGGGTCGGTGACAAAATCACCTATGTTAGAGTATATTGACTGAGGAGTCAAGTGAGAACACTTGATCGTAGGTCATACTCATCGTTTAAGCTCAAAATGGGGTTACCATTTTTCGTTTAAGCATATTGATGTATTCACATCTTTTTGAGCTGCTTTGACCCATGTCTTGGGGTAAAGCTTCTCTAAGATGGGATAACATACCTTGGGTGGTGGTGTTGATCTTGATCATGTAGTTGAACTCGTGTAGGATTCTCAAGGCTGATGTAGTTCATCAAGAGTTGGGAGCACCACTAGTAGTTTGAGTTCATCAACCTACATGGGTTAGTTTTGCAAGGAAGAGCACTTGGGTATCAAAAATGACAACCATGAAATTTGATACCAAATGAAATTTGATATATTGATATTGTCAAAGGATATGTTGAAAGGATTCATGCTTCCTTTGAAGGAAATATGCCCTAAAGGCAATAATAAAGTTGTTATTTATATTTCCTTATATCATGATAAATGTTTATTATTCATGCTAGAATTCTATTAACCGAAAACTTGATACATGTGTGGATACATAGACAAAACAAAGTGTCCCTAGTAAGCCTCTACTAGACTAGCTCGTTAATCAAAGATGGTTAAGTTTCCTAACCATAGACATGTGTTGTCATTTGATGAACGGGATCACATCATTAGGAGAATGATCTGATGGACAAGACCCATCTGTTAGCTTAGCATAATGATCGTTAAGTTTTATTGCTATTGCTTTCTTCATGTCATATACATATTCCTTTGACTATGAGATTATGCAACTCCCGGATACCGGAGGAATACCTTGTGTGCTATCAAACGTCACAACGTAACTAGGTGATTATAAAGATGCTCTACAGGTATCTCCGAAGGTGTTTGTTGGGTTGGCATAGATCGAGATTAGGATTTGTCACTCCGAGTATCAGACAGGTATCTCTGGGCCCTCTCGGTAATGCACATCATAATAAGCCTTGCAAGAAATGTGACTAATGAGTTAGTTACGGGATGATATATTACGGAACGAGTAAAGAGATTTGCCGGTAACGAGATTGAACTAGGTATGCAGATACTGACGATCGAATCTCGGGCAAGTAACATACCGATGACAAAGGGAATAACGTATGATGTCATTCCAGTACGACCGATAAAGATCTTCGTAGAATATGTAGGAACCAATATGAGCATCTAGGTTCCACTGTTGGTTATTGACCGGAGAGGTGTCTCGGTCATGTCTACATAGTTCTCGAACCTGTAGGGTCCGTACGCTTAACGTTCGATGACAATTTTGTATTATATGAGTTATGTGATTTGGTGACCGAATGTTGTTCGGTGTCCCGAATGAGATCACGGACATGACGAGGAGTCTCGAAATGGTAGAGAGGCAAAGATTGATATATAGGATGATAGTATTCGGACACCGGAAGTGTTCCGGAATATATCGGGTACATATCAGAGTACTGGGGGGGGGGGGTATCGGAACCCCCCGGGGGAAGATATGGGCCATATGGGCCATAGGAGGGGAGCACACCAGCCCACAAGGGGTGGCTCCCCCCCTTTGGTAGGAGGCCGAATAGGAGAAGGATGTGGGGGTTCGCCCCCCCCCTTTTCCTTCCTCCTTCCATCTTCCCTCTTTTCCCCCTCCGGTAAAAGGAAAGGGGGGAGGCCGAATTGGACTAGGGGCCCAAGTAGGATTCCTCCTGCTTGGGCGTGCCCTAGGCTGCCTCTCTCCCCCTCCCTCCTTTATAAGCGTGGGGAGGGGGCGCCTAGAAGACACACCAACCATTGTTAGCCGTGTGCGGCGCCACCCTCCACAGTTTACGCCTCCGGTCATATTCACGTAGTGCTTAGGCGAAGCCCTGCATGGATTATTTCACCATCACCGTCACCACGCCGTCGTGCTGACGGAACTCTCCCTCGACACTTTGCTGGATCAAGAGTTCGAGGGACGTCATCGAGCTGAACGTGTGCAGAACTCGGAGGTGCTGTACGTTCGGTGCTTGATCGGTCGGAACGAGAAGAAGTTCGACTACATCAACCGCGTCATCAAACGCTTCCGCTTTCGGTCTATGAGGGTACGTGGACACACTCTCCCCCTCTCGTTGCTATGCATCTCCTAGATAGATCTTGCGTGAGCGTAGGATTTTTTTTGAAATTGCATGCTACGTTTCCCAACAGTGGCATTCGAGCCAGGTCTATGCGTAGATGATATGCACGAGTAGAACACAAAGAGTTGTGGGTGGTGATAGTCATACTGCTTACCACCAACGTCTTATTGTGATTCGGCGGTATTGTTGGATGAAGCGGTCCGGACCAACCTTACATGACCACGTTTATGAGACCAGTTCCACCGAAAGACATGCAACTAGTTTTGCATAAATGTGGCTGGCGGGTGTCTGTTTCTCCAACTTTAGTTTAATCGAATTTGACTACGGCCGGTCCTTGTTGAAGGTTAAAACAACAAACTTGACGAAACACCGTTGTGGTTTTGATGCGTAGGTAAGAACGGTTCTTACTAGAAGCTCATGGCAGCCACGTAAAACTTGCAACAACATAGTAGAGGACGTCTAACTTGTTTTTGCAGGGCATGTTGTGATGTGATATGGTCAAGACATGATATGATATACGTTGTTGTATGAGATGATCATGTTTTGTAAAAGTTATCGGCAACTAGCAGGAGCCTTATGGTTGTCGCTTTATTGTATGAAATGCAAATGCCATGTAATTGCTTTACTTTATCACTATGCGTTATCGATAGTTATAGAAGCAATAGTTGGCGAGACGACCATGACGCTACGATGGAGATCAAGGTGTCAAGCTGGTGGCAATGGAGATCATGACGGTGCTTTGGAGATGGAGATCAAAGGCACAAGATGATGATGGCCATATCATGTCACATATATTGATTGCATGTGATGTTTATCTTTTATGCATCTTATTTTTCTTAGTACGGCGGTAGCATTATAAGATGATCCCTTAACTAAATTTCAAGGTATAACTGTTCTCCCTGAGTATGCACCATTGCGAAATTTCTTCGTGCTGAGACACCACGTGATGATCGGGTGTGATAGGCTCTGCGTTCACATACAACGGGTGCAAGACAGTTTTGCACATGCGGAATACTCAGGTTAAACTTGACGAGCCTAGAATGTACAGACATGGCCTCGGAACACTGGAGACCGAAAGATCAAACGTGAATCATATAGTAGATATGATCAACATAGAGATGTTCACCATTGAAGACTACTCCATCTCACGTGATGATCAGAGATGGTTTGGTTGATTTGGATCACGTGATCATTTGGATGACTCGAGGGATGTCTATCTATGTGGGAGTTATTAAGTAATATGATTAATTGAACTTTAATGTATCATGAACTTAGTCCTGATAGTATTTGCATATCTATGTTGTAGATCAATAGCTCGCGTTATAGCTCCCCTATGTTTTTGATATGTTCCTAGAGAAAATTAAGTTGAAAGATGATAGTAGCAATGATGCGGACTAGGGTCCATGATCTGAGGATTATCCTCATTGTTGTACAGACGAATTATGTCCTTGATGCACCGCTAGGTGACAGACCGATTGCAGGAGCAGATGCAGACGTTATGAACATTTGACAAGCTCGGTATGATGACTACTTGATAGTTTAGTGCGCCATGCTTTACGGCTTAGAACCGGGAGTTCAAAAACTTTTTGAACGCCACAAAGCATATGAGATGTTCCAAGAGCTGAAATTGGTATTTCAGACTCATGCCTGAGTCAGGAGGTATGAGACCTCTGACAAATACTTTGCCTACAAGATGGAGGAGAATAGCTCAACCAGTGAGCATGTACTCAGAATGTCTGGGTACTACAATCGCTTGAATCAAGTGGGAGTTAATCTTCCAGATAAAATAGTGATTGACAGAGTTCTCTAGTCACTATCACCTAGTTACTGGAACTTCGTGATGAACTATAATATGCAAGGGATGACGAAAAACGATTCCCGATCTCTTCGTGATGCTGAAATCGACGAAGGTAGAAATCAAGAAAGAGCATCAAGTGTTGATGGTTAACAAGACCACTAGTTTCAAGAAAAGGGCAAAGGGAAAGAAAGGGAACTTCAAGAAGAATGGCAAGCAAGTTGTCACTCTCGGGAAGAAGCCCAAAGCTGGACCCAAGCCTGAAACTGAGTGCGTCTACTGCAAAGGGAATGGTCACTGGAAGCAGAACTACCCCAAATACTTGGCGGATAAGAAGGATGGCAAAGTAAACAAAGTATATTTGATATACATGTTATTGCTGTGTACTTTACTAGTGTTCATAGTAACCCCAGGGTATTTGATACCGGTTCAGTTGCTAAGATTAGTAACTCAAAACAGGAGTTGCAAAATGAACAGAGACTAGTTAAGGGCGAGGTGACGATGAGTGTTGGAATTGATTCCAACGTTGATATGATCAACATCGCACACTCCCTTTACCTTCGGGATTAGTGTTGAACCAAAATAAATGTTATTTGGTGTTTGCGTTGAGCATGAATATGATTGGATCATGTTTATTGCAATACGGTTATTCATTTAAGTCAGAGAATAATTGTTGTTCTGTTTACATGGATAAAACCTTCTATGGTCATACACCCAATGTAAAGGGTTTATTGAATCTTGATTGTAGTAATACACATATTCATAATATTGATGCCAAAAGATGCAATGTTGATAATGATAGTGCAACATATTTGTGACACTGCCGTTTAGGTCATATTGGTGTAAAGCGCATGAAGAAACTCCATGCGGATGGACTTTTGGATTCACTTGATTATGAATCATTTGATGCTTGCGAACCATGCCTCATGGGCAAGATGACTAAGGCTCCGTTCTCCGGAACAATGGAGCAAGCTACTGACTTATTGGAAATAATACATACCGATGTGTGCGGTCTAATGAGTGTTGATGCTCACGGCGGGTATCGTTATTTTCTGACCTTCGCAGATGATTTGAGCAGATATGGGTATATCTACTTAATGAAACACAAGTCTGAAACATTTGAAAAGTTCAAAGAACTTCAGAGTGAAATGGAGAATCATCGTAACAAGAAAATAAAGTTTCTACGATCTGATCGCGGAGGCGAATATTTGAGTTATGAGTTTGGCCTTCATTTAAAACAATGTGGAATAGTTTCACAACTCACGCCACCTGGAACACCATAGTGTAATGGTGTGTCTGAACGTCATAACCGTACTTTATTAGATATGGTGCGATCTATGATGTCTCTTACCGATTTACCACTATCATTTTGGGGTTATGCATTAGAGACAGCTGCATTCACTTTAAATAGGGCACCATCTAAATCCATTGAGACGACACTGTATGAACTGTGGTTTGGCAAGAAACCAAAGCTGTCGTTTCTTAAAGTTTGGCGTTGCGATGCTTATGTGAAAAAACTTCAACCTGATAAGCTCGAACCCAAATCAGAAAAGCACGTCTTCATAGGATACACAAAAGAAACTGTTGCGTACACCTTCTATCACAGATCCAAAGGCAAGATCTTTGTTGCTAAGAATGGATCCTTTCTAGAGAAGGAGTTTCTCGCGAAAGAAGTGAGTGGGAGGAAAGTATAACTTGATTAGGTAATTGTACCTTCTCTCAAATTGGAATGTAGCACATCAGTGAAATCCGTTCCCATGACGCCTACACCAACTAGAGAGGAAGCTGATGATGATGATCATGAAACTTCGGATCAAGTTACTACTGGACCTCGTAGGTCGAACAGAGCATGTTTCGCACCAGAGTGGTACGGTAATCCTGTCCTGAAAGTCATGTTATTAGACCATGGCAAACCTACGAACTATGAAGAAGCTATGATGAGCCCAGATTCTGACAGATGGCTTGAGGCCATGAAATCTGAGATAGGATCCATGTATGAGAACAAAGTGTGGACATTGGTGGACTTGCCCGATGATCGGCAAGCCATTAAGAATAAATGGATCTTCAAGAGGAAGACAGACGCTGATGGTAGTGTTACTATCTACAAAGCTCGAATTGTCGCAAAAGGTCTTCGACAAGTTCAAGGTGTTGACTACGATGAGATTTTCTCACTCGTATCGAAGCTTAAGTCTGTCCGAATCATGTTAGTAATTGCTGCATTTTATGAAATATGGCAAGTGGATATCAAAACTATATTCCTTAATGGATTTATTAAAGAAGAGTTGTATATGATGCAACCAGAAGGTTTTGTCAATCCTAAAGGTGCTAACAAAATGTGCAAGCTCCAGCGATCCATCTATGGACTGGTGCAAGCATCTCGGAGTTGGAATATACACTTTGATGAGTTGATCAAAGCATATAGTTTTATACAGACTTGCGGTGAATCCCGTATTTACAAGAAAGTGAGTGGGAGCACGACAGCCTTTCTGATAAGTATATGTGAATGACATATTGTTGATTGGGAATGATGTCAAATTTTCTGGAAAGCATAAAGGAGTGTTTGAAAGGAGTTTTTCAAAGAAAGACCTCGGGGAAGCTGCTTACATATTGGGCATCAAGATCTATAGAGATAGATCACGACGCTTGATAAGACTTTCGATGAGTACATACCTTGACAAGATTTTGAAGGAATTCAAAATGGATCAGTCAAAGAAGGAGTCTTGCCTGAGTTGTAAGGTATGAAGTTGAGTAAGACTCAAAACCCGACCATGGCAGAAGATAGAGAGAGAATGAAAGTCATTCCCTATGCCTCAGACATAAGTTCTATAAAGTATGCCATGCTGTATACCAGACCTATTGTGTACCTTGCCATGAGTTTGGCAAGGGGGTACAATAGTGATCCAGGAGTAGGTCACTGGACAGCGGTCAAAATTATCCTTAGGTACCTAAAGAGGACAAAGGGAATGTTTCTCGGTTATAGAGGTGACAAAGAGTTCGTCGTAAAGGGTTACGTCGGTGCAAGCTTTGACACTGATCCGGATGACTCTAAGTCTCAATCTGGATACATATTGAAAGTGGGAGCAATTAGCTAGAGTAGCTCCATGCAGAGCATTGTTGACATAGAGATTTGCAAAATACATACTGATCTGAATGTGGCAGACCCGTTGACTAAACCTCTTCCACGAGCAAAACATGATCAACACCAAGACTCCATGGGAGTTAGAATCATTACAATGTAATATAGATTATTGACTCTAGTGCAAGTGGGAGACTGAAGGAAATATGCCCTAGAGGCAATAATAAAGTTGTTATTTATATTTCCTTATATCATGATAAATGTTTATTATTCATGCTAGAATTGTATTAACCGGAAACTTGATACATGTGTGGATACATAGACAAAACACAATGTCCCTAGTAAGCCTCTACTAGACTAGCTCGTTAATCAAAGATGGTTAAGTTTCATAACCATAGACATGTGTTGTCATTTGATGAATGGGATCACATCATTAGGAGAATGATGTGATGGACAAGACCCATCCGTTAGCGTAGCATAATGATCGTTAAGTTTTATTGCTATTGCTTTCTTCATGTCATATACATATTCCTTTGACTATGATATTATGAAACTCCCGGATACCGGAGGAATACCTTGTGTGCTATCAAATGTTACAACGTAACTGGGTGATTATAAAGATGCTCTACAGGTATCTACAAAGGTGTTTGTTGGGCTGGCAAAGATCGAGATTAGGATTTGTCACTCCGAGTATCGGAGAGGTATCTCTGGGCCCTCTCGGTAATGCACATCATAATAAGCCTTGCAAGAAATGTGATTAATGAGTTAGTTATGGGATGATGTATTACGGAACGAGTAAAGAGACTTGCCGGTAACGAGATTGAACTAGGTATGAAGATACCGACGACCGAATCTCGGGCAAGTAACATACCGATGACAAAGGGAATAATGTATGTTGTCATTGCGGTACGACCGAAAAAGATCTTCGTAGAATATGTAGTAACCAATATGGGCATCCAGGTTCCGCTGTTGGTTATTGACCGGAGAGGTGTGTCGGTCATGTCTACATAGTTCTCGAACCGGTAGGGTCCGCACGCTTAACGTTCGATGGAGATTTTGTATTATATGAGTTATGTGATTTGGTGACTGAATGTTGTTCGGAGTACTGGATGAGATCACGGACATGACGAGGAGTCTCGAAATGGTCGAGAGGCAAAGATTGATATATAGGATGATAGTATTCGGACACCGGAAGTGTTCCGGAATGTATCGGGTACATATCAGAGTACCGGGGGGTTATCGCAACCCCCCGGGGGAAGATATGGGCCATATGGGCCATAGGAGGGGAGCACACCAGCCCACAAGGGGTGGCGCCCCCCTTTTGGTAGGAGGCTAAGTAGGAGAAGGAGGTGGGGGTTCGGCCCCCCTTTCCTTCCTCCTTCCCTCTTCCCTCTTTTCCCCGTGCGATAAAAGGAAAGGAGGGAGGCCGAATTGGACTAGGGGCCCAAGTAGGATTCCTCCTACTTGAGCGTGCCCTAGGCTGCCTCTCTCCCCCTCCCTCCTTTATATACGTGCGGAGGGGGCACCTAGAAGACACACCAACCATTGTTAGCCGTGTGCGGCACCCCCCTCCACAGTTTACGCCTCCGGTTATATTCACATAGTGCTTAGGCGAAGCCTTGCGTGGATTACTACACCATCACCGTCACCACGCCGTCGTGCTGACGGAACTCTCCCTCGACACTTTGCTGGATCAAGAGTTAGAGGGATGCCATCGAGCTGAACGTGTGCAAAACTCGGAGGTGTCGTACGTTTGGTGCTTGATCGGTCAGAACGAGAAGAAGTTCGACTACATCAACCGTGTTGTCAAACGCTTCCGCTTTCGGTCTACGAGGGTACGTGGACACACTCTCCCCTCCCATTGCTATGCATCTCCTAGATAGATCTTGCGTGAGCGTAGGAATTTTTTTGAAATTGCATGCTACATTTCCCAACATCCTTGTCTTCAACCACCATATTGTAGAGACTTGGTGATGTAGAGATTGCTCAAGATGTGAGTGAGTTGCAATCTCATAGATTTGGGCTCATCCAAGTACCTACAAGGGTTATATGACATGCAAGGGTACAAGTATAGATCCAAGATATATGATCATCATCATAAGAGAAATATCAAGGGTTAGTCAAAGGCTCATGCCTTGCATGCATCCAAATGGAGTTTCTACTCCAAGTTTGGAGCATCAATGATGTTCAATTCACCGACCAAACGGCAAAATACTTTCTCATCAAGCAATTTGGTGAATATATCCGCCAATTTCTTATCGGTACGAACATGCTTAAGATCAATATCTCCTTTAGCAACATGATCTCGAAAGAAATGATGACGAACTTCAATATGCTTAGGTCGAGAATGTTGCACTTGATTGTGAGCAATCTTAACAGCACTTTCATTATCACAAAGCAATGGAACATGTTTCATATTTATCCCATAATCTTTAAGAGTTTGGGTCATCCAAAGTAACTGAGCACAACATTAACCGACGGCAATGTATTCCGCTTCGGCGGTGGATAAGGATACCAAGTTTTGTTTCTTGGAGGACCAAGACACAAGAGATCTACCAAGAAATTGACAAGTAGCCGAAGTGGACTTTCTATCAACCTTGTCACCGGCATAGTCCGAATCGGAGTAGCCAACAAGATCAAAAGAAGACCTCTTAGGATACCAAATGCCAAAGTTTTGTGTATGAATTAAGTATCTCACTATCCTTTTCACAGCCTTAAGATGACATTCCTTAGGGGCCGCTTGATATCGTGCACACATGCACACACTTAGCACAATATCGGGACAAGAGGCACATAGATATAACAATGAAGCAATCATAGAGCGATAGACCTTTTGGTCAACCGGTTTGCCATCCTTTGTCAAATCAAGATGTCCACTAGTAGGCATGGGTGTTTTCATACCTTTGCTTCCTTGCATGTTGAACTTCTTGAATAAGTCCTTGGTATACTTTGTTTGGGAAACAAAGGTACCCTCCTTAATTTGCTTGATTTGCAAACCAAGAAAGAACTTGAGTTCACTCATCATAGACATCTCAAACTTCTCCGACATTAGCCTTCCAAACTTTTCACTTAGTCGAACCAAATATGATATCATCCACATAAATTTGGCACACAAATAATTCACCATTAACCCTTTTAGTAAAAAGAGTAGAATCAAAATTTTCCAATCTCAAAGCCTTTTTCAATAAGGAACTTGGTCAAGCATTTATACCATGCTCTAGGAGCTTGTTTAAGACCATAAAGAGCTTTCTGAAGTTTGTAAACACGATCGGGTTTCTTAGGATTAACAAAGCCGGGAGGTTGTTTAACATAAACTTCCTCCTCAATTTCACCATTTATAAAAGCACTTTTAATGTCCATTTGATACAAAGTAATGTCATGGTGATTGGCATCAGCAAGTAAGATGCGTATGGACTCAAGTCTAGGAACGGGGGCATATGTCTCACCATAGTCCATACCTTCGACTTGAGTGTAGCCTTGGGCGACGAGACGGGCCTTGTTGCGTACAACTTGTCCATCTTCATCTTGCTTATTCTAAAACACCCATTTGGTACCAATGACATTTTGGTTGTTGTCCGGCTTTTCTACCAAGGTCCACACTTGGTTCCTCTTGAAACTCTGTAGCTCTTCGCGCATGGCGTTCACCCAATCCGGATCATCAAGTGCTTCTTCAGCCTTCATAGATTCAATACTAGAGATGAATGAATAATGTTCACAGAAATTAGCCAAATGAGTTTTAGAGCGAGTAATTCTCCCGGTTTGGATATCATCGAAGATTTATTCTACGAGATGGTCTCTTGAAACTCTTGCTCTAACACGTGAGAGCTTTTGTTTGGGTCGGGGTGGAACATCTTCTTCTTGTTGTTGTTCTTCCTCTTGGCCTTCTTCATTGTTGGTGTTGTTGTTCTCTCGTGGAGGTGGAGAAGGAGGTTGATGAGGTTCATCTTGGTGTACTTCCTCGTTTTCTTCATCTTGACGTGTCCCACTTGTGGATGCCTCTGAGTCAACTCGTGGTTCACCTTGTCATGAGGTAGAGGCTTCCACTTGAACGGACGAGCTAGGTACTCTCCTTCACCTCCGTTGGGCGAATCTTGCCAATAGACAAGTCTTGGATTGCTTCCGAAGGGTCTTTGTCTCCTACATCAATTGACAATTGCTCTACTTGTGAGCCGTTAGATTCATCAAACTTCACATCTACCGTCTCTTCAACCTTTTGGCTGAAATTGTTGTTGACACGGTAAGTGTGAGTGTTTGAGCCATAACCGAGTAGGAAACCTTCATGAGATTTAGGAGCAAATTTCGGATGATGATGCTTGTCAAGTATATAGCACTTTGAGCCGAATACTCGAAAGTATCCAACTTGGGGTTTGTTACCAGTGAGAAGCTCGTATGCCGTCTTGTCGAGTAGCTTGTGAAGATATAGACGATTTGTTGCATGACAGGCTGTCTCAACCGCTTCCGCCTGAAAGTGTTTTGGCGTATTGTACTCATCAAGCATCGTTCTCGCCATCTCAATAGGAGTCCGGTTCTTCCTCTCAACAACTCCATTTTGTTGAGGTGTGTACGCACCCAAGAACTCATGTGAAATCCCTTCTTCGTCAAGAAAGGTGTCCACATTGGCGTTCTTGAACTCTGTTTCCTTGTTGCTGCGAGCCTTCTTGATCTTCACTTCAAATTGATTCTGGGCCTTCCTTGCGAAGTTCTTGAAGATCTTTTGGACCTGCGATTTTTCATCAAGAAAGAACACCCTCGTAAATCTTGAAAAGTCATCGACGATGACTAAACCGAACGAGTTACCATCGAGACTTTTGTAGGCGTTGGGACCAAAAAGATCCATATGAAGTAGCTCGATCGGTCTTCTCGTGGTCATGATGTTTTTCACGGGGTGGCTTCCTCCAACCTGTTTTCCTGCCTAACAAGCACTGGAAAGTCTATCCTTGTCAAATATAACGTCTTTAATTCCAAGGATATGATCACCTTTAATAAGCTTATCAAGATTTCGCATGCCCACGTGGCCTAACCTTCTATGCCACAACCAACCTTTAGATGATTTAGCAATTAAGCAAGTTCTAGGTTAAGCCTTTTTAGTGAAGTCAACAATGTATAGGTCACCTCTACGTATACCGGTAAAGACCATATTATGATTATCTCTTCGAAACAATTGGCAATCTACTTCAGTAAATAGGACATTGAATCCAAAGTCAGCTAGTCTAGATACGGAAAGTAAATTATAGCCAAGAGATTCAACGAGCATAACATTTTGGATGGAGCTGTCATGTGAGATGGCCACCTTACCAAGGCCAACCACCTTACCCTTTGAGTTATCACCAAAAGTGACATACTTTCGAGGGCCATCATTTTCAGCAAGCTCACGAAACATATCCTTGTCTCCGGTCATGTGATCGGTACATCCACTATCAAGAACCCATTCCTTTCCTCCAGCCATGTAGCCGTGAAGGTTTGCCATAAGACCAAAGTGTCTCATAGACTCATCGAGATCAAAGTCACTATCATCATCCTCATCATAGTATCCATGTTCAACATCATCTTGTTATTGATCATCACCTAGAGAGAGGGATTCATTAGATGTATGACCATGGCAATGTTCATCTTTATGAATTCTAATGACTTCTGAGATGATGTTACTAATGATTCCAACATCTCCTTTGGCACTCATAAGGTCACGAAGCTCAAATAGACATTCACCAAACTTAGGATCCTTAGGATTCATCTTATTTAAAGCTATGGACTTTTGAAGAATCACATCTAAATTTTTCAAGGAATAGTCTGGAAACCTTTCCTCAAGAAATCTCCATATGGTGTAAGCACATTCAAGAGTAGGCAAGCATACAATCAAATTTCTAGGCAATCCTCTAATGATAAGATTGATAGTTCTAAGGTTGCGAATCATGTCAAGAGACTCATCGGGGGTAGGGTGCAAGGGGTCAACAAGGGGTGCACAAGGGCTAGTAATGTACTTGTTCAAGTGATATTCATTGAAAATCTCAAGCATCTCATTTTTCCAAGCATTAAAGAACTCTCCATCGAGCATAGGCACTCTACGTCTAAAACTCCCCATCGTAGACTCATCCATCTTCCTCCAATGGTGATTAAACCAAAGCAATGGAGACCAATGCTCTGATACCAATTGAAAGGATCGAGAAGAGGTGTCTAGAGGGGGGTGATTAGACCCTCAACAAAGAAAAGTAGCAGTTTTTAAATTCTTCAAGTTGAGGTGGAGTTTTAGCACAAATTTAAACATTCACAATACATTTCAAGCAAGCATGGCAAGAGTATATGAGCAGCGGAAAGTAAAGCATGCAAGTTTCAGGAAAGTAAAGGGATGGGATTGGAATGTTCAAACGCAATTGGAGACACGGAGATTTTTGGCGTGGTTCCGATAGGTGGTGCTATCGTACATCCATGTTGATGGAGACTTCAACCCACGAAGGGTAACGGTTGCGCGAGTCCACGGAGGGCTCCACCCACGAAGAAGCAACCTTGCCTATCCCACCATGGCCATCGCCCACGAAGGACTTGCCTCACTTGGGTAGATCTTCACGAAGTAGGCGATCTCCTCACCCTTACAAACTCCTTGGTTCAACTCCAAAATATTGATAGAGGATCCCAAGTGACACCTAACCAATCTAGGAGACACAACTCTCCAAAAGATAATAGATGGTGTGTTGATGATGAACTCCTTGCTCTTATGCTTCAAATGATAGTCTCTCCAACATTCAACTCTCTCTCTCGCAGATTTGGATATGGTGGAAAGATGATTTGAGTGGAAAGCAACTTGGGGAAGGCTAGAGATCAAGATTCTTGTAGTTGGATTGGAATGTCTTGGTCTCAACACATGAGTAGGGGGTTCTCTCTCAGAAAATGAATGCTAGAAGTGTAGGCACGTTCTGATGGCTCTCTCACTTATGAAGAGGAGGGTGGAGGGGTATATATAGCCTCCACACAAAATCTAACTGTTACACACAAATGAGCCAACTCGGTCAGACCGAATGTATGAACTCGGTGAGACCGATTCGGTTCAAAATGTGAACGTTAGGATTTCCGGTGGGACCGATAAGATCAACTCGGCGGGACTGGTGAGCCAGGGTTAGGGAAAAACTTGATCACGGTTTGAGCGATTACTTCAACTCGGTGAGACCAATTTCAGTAATAAGCAAACAGAGAGTTGGTCAGGCAAACTTGGTGGGGCCGACTGCATATCTCGGTGAGACCGATAGTTGCAACAGGCAACAGAGAGTTTGCAAGCCCATCTCGGTGAGACCGAGATCCCATCGGTGAGACCGAACTGATTAGGGTTTCTGGCAGTGGCTATGTCAAGTGAACTCGGTGGCGCCGGATGAATCAAATCGGTGGGGCCAAGTTTGACTTTAGGTTTTGGACATATTTGGAATTGAGAAAGTGGTTGAGGGCTTTGGAGCATATCACTAAGCACTTTGAGCAAGTAGATCATTAAGCAACACCTCATCCCCTTTTAATAGTATTGGCTTTTCCTATGGACTCAATGTGATCTTGGATCACTAAAATAGAAATGAAGAGTATTGAGCTTTTGCCAATCTTCTGTCCTTAGCATCTTGAAGGGGTTCCACATCATCATGTCCATACCACGCCTTTGTTGAACTATCTGAAATATACTAGATGAAAATATTAGTCCAACAAGAGATGTGTTGACATTAATTACCAAAATTACCCAGGGAGCACTTGTGCTTTCAAATGGATGCGTTACTGAAACTGGTCTGGATATTGAAATGAATGTGGTATGAAAATTTTAATTTCATATTTGATATTTCAGTGTCACATTATATATACTAGTTGCATTCCAATTTCACATTTCAATCTCAAATTAATTTTAGTCGATGTGGTACTAAAATTGTTCTGAAAATTGAAATGAATGCGGTCTGAAAATTTCAATTTCATATTTCAGTGTCACATTATATATACTAGTTGAATTCTAATTTCACATTTCAATCTCACATTAATTGTGAAATATCTTTTTTAGTTGAGTGAAATATGTTCTTTTGAATGATGAAGTAAAATTACTTCAAATGAATTCAATATTGGTCTTATTTTAAAGCTCTTGATGTGAATGGTTTAGATATATAAAAATATCAGCAATCGGATTCATGGTTCACAAGATATCACTCTCCAAAAAAATTCACTACGTATGTACTAGTTGGTGGGAGAGACAAATAGGTGTGAACTACTATTTAAATTATAGGGGAGGTGACATTGGAGGAAGGTGGTCAGAAGACATGGGCAAAAGAAGTGAGATGAGGTGACGTGCTAGAATGAATACAAAAGAGTATAATAATACTATGGCCAATACATAACTGCATGATCACAAATCTCCAATAGATCAAGGGCTCCTACATGCACGGGACCTCCCGTGCATGGGAGAATCCCTTTTCTCCTCGCATGAGAGAGAAACCCCACACACGTCTTCTGTGGAACCACCACCGCTTTCTCTCCCTTATCTCTCCAACACAACCATTCTCGTCCACTCCTTTCTCCCTTTCCTCCACCACCACACGGTCATCTCCCATTTCCTCCATGCCTACAAGCTTTACCTTTCTTCATCCTCCATGGAAGTAAGCTCCCTCCCAGTCCTATTGATCTCACTGACTGACTACAACCTCTGGTGTTTGGTGGAGCTACAATCAATGTGGCACCCCGGCACAGAGCAACCGGTTTACCTTGTATTGCCAGCCCAGAGACCATGTCTTCTGGCAACACACAACCTCTTGGTACAGAATACAACCGCTTTATTGATGCTAGCGAAACATGGTTCATATTACAACAAGTTGCGAGGCCAAGCAGCAGACGGTGCGGCTGAACAATATATACATTATTTAGTGAACATAAAGGGGCCTCGATCACGACAACTACACGGCAGAGGAACGACGACGAAGCGGGACTCCATAGCACAGGGACACCAATGTGGACACGATCTAGACTCGGAAAGCACTCCGTTCCAACGAGACTTTCCTGAAATCTGGCATGACACGCCAGGTCAATACATTGAATGTACTTGCAAGCTCACAACAAGCATAAACATAATGACAAATAATATCATGATAATTAACCAATTTAATCATTAATGCAAAATCTTACTAGAAATGCAGTGATCAAGATCTCATGACTCAAGTCCCTCGGACTTGCTTACCAAGCGGTGATCTCTCTCGGATCACAAACAGACCAGCATATTGGTCTTTAATCGGGTTACCTCGTAACCAAACGGTGATCTTTCTCGGATCAAACTGACCAACAACTTGGTCTCCATCACCAAACTGGTTTCTCAACCATCCTCTTTCCAACCGTGCAGAGTTATTATCTTAAGTGTGCAAGATTATTTAAACGTTGACCCATCATGTGAACTACTTTCGAGCGTGTCCGTAACCGTGGACTCGGCTATCGATAGATTAAATACACTCTACAGAGGTAGTGCACTGTACCCACACCACGGAACCCATGGCCTCGCACTCCCATTCGGGTGGACCAACGGCATTCCGACAGAACCCCTCCATTGCCATGACACTCTCCCGGCCACTCCGACTCACTCCCCAGTGGGCTAAGTCCTGGGTGGCCCCGTGTCTACCAAAGACACTAACGGCCACCGTCGTGGCAAAAACATAAACGGTCCCAAACGGGGACAAGGTACCATAACAACAACAGGCACACAAGGTTATGTCTGCTTACCCGGCCAGAGTAACGCACGCCCATAACCTTCCCTCGTTGGAGGCACCGACCAGAGGCATGACAACGGACCGAATAAAGGCCTTCCCATAAAGGCAAATGTGGTTACACTGCAAAAACTCGATTCAGTGGCACCATGACCCGATCAACGATATGTTCAAGTTGAGTTATTATCAGGTTCAACTTAAAGTAAAAATAATCGGTGTCATGATATGCCATGCAAATGCATTCATATAACATGCATCACTTATCATTTGAACAATAACAGATCAACTATATCAAGCACTAACCATACATATCAGAAACTCATAACACTTTTCTGATTATGATTATTCAGCAACCTAACCATGATACTAACTTAGCATAATTCTTTTCTCAGTCAAGAAAATATTATCCAAACTAATTCTTTTTCATAAACAAATTATTTCTTCATAATCAAAGATAACTTCTAATGACTTAACTAACTTAGTTGGCTTTAACCTTCTGTAAACAAACATATCAACACAATCAAGCATTCAACAGAATAAATGTATATTTATTATAGTGATTTAAATGCATGAACTAAATTATTCATTCAACTTAAAAAAATCACAAATATTGCAATGGCACCATGAAAATGTTACTGTGGCTTTCCTTAGTGCAGCTGAGGTTCACACTCCTCCTAGTGATCCTCAAGACAAGCTTCACCTTCTAAAAACAATTAAAAACATAAAAAGAAAACATCAAGAAACACTCTAAAATTCACCAGAAAATCTAGACAGCAGAGAAAAATCTCATTTTTGGCGTGCTGCTAGATATTTTCATTAAGAACACAATACAAAAACAATCAATTCATTTGGACTTATGGTTAAAAAGTTCTGGCTGTTTGAAGTTCTCTGGAATAATTTGAATCTGATTTAAATAAAAACAGAACTGGGGGTGACGTTGTCAGTGTCAAAATCAGCGGATCTCGGGTAGGGGGAATAGGCGAGTGTTAAGGCGAATGGGGAGGCGCTTGATATTCGCTGCCTTTATAAGAGATAAGGATTCACCCTTTCACCCACGCCTTCTTCCACTTCTCCGCCCATCCGTTCTCGAGCTCTAGCACCCAAGCTTCCATCCTTTCTGCCCCCACAAAGCACTCCAACCATGTCCGGATCTGGAGCGCAGGGCAAGTGGATGGCCTCCTCCGTCAAGGAGAAGGACATTACGAAGCTCCGGGAGGCGGGGTACTTGGCCGAGGGGATCGCCCACTGGCTTCCGTCCAAAGGGCAGATCGTCCCCACCCAGGAGCCCAATGAGAGGGTGGTATTCATCTCTCACTTCGTCCGCGGGTTAGGATTTCCCCTTCATCCCTTCGTCTGCGGACTCATGTTTTACTACGGGCTAGATTTCCATGATCTGGCCCCAAACTCCTTCCTCAACATCTCGGCATTTATTGTCGTGTGCGAGGCCTTCCTCCGCATCCCACCCCACTTCGGATTATGGCTGAAGACCTTAAATGTGAAGCCGAATGTGGTGGATGGTCAGCACGCAGAGTGCGGAGGCGCTATGGTGAGCAAGCTGTCCAACGTCACATGGCCCACAGGTACTTTCGTGGAGGCCGTCAAAGTGTGGCAACAACAGTGGTTCTACATCACAGAGCCCCGTGACACCACCTGGGCCGTGGCTCCCGAATTTATGTCCGGGCCCCCGATGCGGCTCACCTCCTGGCTAGAGAAGGGCATGAACTGGGCTTCGTCAGACGAGCTGACACCGCTGCAGACGCGCATTAAGAGCATGGTGGACAAGAACATCAAGCTCGTCAACGTAATCCAGGTGATGCTTGTTCGCCGGATCCTTCCTTGCCAACGCCGGGCTTGCCATTTATGGGAGTTTGATCCGTCCAAGCACCAGACCTTGCAACGATTCTTCGGCACCACGCACGAAGATATCTGGAAGGTGCTATTCAAGGCAAATCAAACATGGCCGGAGACGACCGAGGACCGCGGTCATGCCCTGACTCGTGCAGCCAGTTTGGTAAGTTTGCGAGGTGTATCCTCCACCTGTATATCCGAGGAAGATGTCTAAACTTTCCCCATTTGTTTTTTCAGGGCTGGAAAAAGAAGGCAGAGCGGATCCAGTGTCCGGCTCCGCTACCAGAAGACCCAGCGATCCTTCTTCTGACGAAGATGCTGGTTCTGGCGCCCTACAAGGCGCCGGAGAAGAAGGCCAAGGAGACACGAAGTGGTCTCCGTCGTAAAGGTACTTCGGACGCATCGTCCGAAGAAACCGAAACCCACTCCTCCCCTGTCGAGAGCAACGAGGGGGAGGAGGAAAACAATTCTCCCCTTGAGGGGGGAAGGAAGAAAAGGGCAGCCTCCACGCCTCTGGAGGCGGAAGCGTCCAAGAAGGGGAGAGCCTTCCTCGCGGATAACACCGCGCTGGACACAGACAGCAGCTCGGAGTGGCGCCCCAGGGATAAGCCACTGGCCGAATCGTAAGTATTTGAAGGCGCTGACGCGCTCATATATCCAACTCCTTTACTTTGTGGTTTCAATGTGTCAAATCACACGCTGCAGTTCGGCCCGCGACAGTCCTCGGCGATCCTCATCTTCAGGGGGTTCGCTGGATCCAAAGGCGATGGATAGTGGATCCCTGTCGGCGGCCTCCTCTCCCAAGGCCACGGACGACGCCGAGGTGCTGTCCCGAAGGACCTTCCCAGGCCAGGGAGAGATGCAGGAGGCCGTCAGGGTGGCGCCAGAGGGTGATACCTCGGCCGCCGGACACATGGGGGAGCAGACCCCCTGGCAACTGGCGATGGGGGCCACATTCAATCCGGCCCCCAGCTGAATACTATTCTGGAGAGCCGTACATCTCCGAAATCAGGTAAGCACCCTCCTTTGAAAGAAGGAGGTGCGCCTATCCCGTCGGTGACCTCTGTCCATCCAGAGGCACCGGATACTCTACTGGAAGCGCTACGAGGTGCTTCCATTGTGGAGGAACATCATATCCTTATGGGTACGGTGATTGAGAAGGTACAGTCTGCCAAGAGCGGATTGACCGAAACCTGCGCCAGCCTTCTAACAGGCTTCGAGGTATGTGACATAGTTATACAAAAAGAATGCCATAGTATAGACAGTAGCCCCTGAGACTCTGTCCAGTGTTCGAAAAGAAAAGCCGGACAGAGGGTCAAATAATTTCCGCAGGAGACTAACCTTGTGTGTCTATGTGAATAAGCAGGCGTCGCTGCTAGCTGCGACCTCCCATTCTGCCGAAGTCTCCGGACTGAAGTAGAGTCTGGAGCGGGCCGAGGAAGAGCTCGGCCGTGTGAAAAAGCAGCTAGGGGACAAGCAAGGTATGCAAATGCATATTCAGATCTTAGAAAGATATGGATTGTTTGTGTTGATCACATTATAATATTTCGTAGGGTCTGCGACCGAGGTGGAGACCCTCAAGGACGCGCTGGCCGCCGCCCAGAAGAGAGCGCCAGAAGAACAAGCTACCCGCGAGAAGCACAAGGCGAGGGTCGAGGAGGTCCAGCAGGAGCTCCAGGACGCCGTAAAGAAATGCGAGTCCTTAGAGCGCAAGATTACGGACCAAGTGTCCGAACTTGCTAAGGCCCGCCAAAGCGCACAAGAGGCCCGGGTTGAGGCCCAGGGCGCCCTCCAGGAAATCCAGGAGGCCAAGAAGATCATGGCGGGTAAGGCCTTTACTATGCAGAGCAAATTTGTGAAGAATAGGTACCTCTTATTGACCCGGATTTGGAGTTGTCTAGGAGCGTTTGCGGATCTGCCACGCAGTATTGTTGATGCTGCGGAATTCTTCCGAGCCAAAGAGGGGAGCTCAACGGAGAAGCTGCTCTGGTCGCAATACCTTGCGCCAGAGCATCCGGTGCCCTTCGGCGATCAGCTGAAGCAGCTGACCGAACTGCATAGGGCGGCCGAATTGGCCATGAAGGATTTAATAATCCGTCTATGGCTTGCCGAAGCCATGGCCAGCAGTTACTTCGGGCTCGTGAAGCGGCTGGTCAATGCCTGCCCTCGGCTGGATGCCATCAAGCGGTCGGTCTGCATCGAAGTTGCGCGGATGGACTTCGCCCGTGTCAAGGTGCAGTGGGCGAAGATGAATGCCGTCAAGCTCGCAACCGAGGGGCCGCCCGAGGGCAAGGATCACCGCACGCCCGAGCGGTATTTTGATGATGTCCTGGAGGGATCCCGCATTGTAGCGGAGCAGTGTGCTAAAGACATTATCTTTGAATGAATGCATTCAAGTTATCCCGTCCTGTATTATGAAACAAAGCTGATATGTAATATAATGCTTGTTTAAGATTTTACCTCCTGTGCGGTCGTTTTGTTAAATCTGAGAGTTGGCCCGTCGTCGGCTTCAGCCCCCACGTAGGTAGTACGGGGGTGCTCGGGATGGAATCTAAACACTCTTGATCCAAGAGTTTGGTCCTTGAAGGAGGTGTTTAGCGCAACGAACCAGGCAATCGGACTATGTGGCTTTATCACCCTCACTTAGCCATAAGAGTTTGACGATAGAAATGTAGGCGCAGCCCCTAGTTAGTATTTAATCCGGACTAGGGTGCTGTAGACACCTGATCGGGTGGAGGCCGACCCGTCGCATAATGCGGAAAAAATCGCAAAAGATTTTGAACCTCCGAATAGCTGACCGACTCTCGCCGCATCATGACAGTCAGTTTTCAGCTTTCTCTACTGAGGTGTTTGCTCGGATAAACCAGAAACACAATCGCAGTAGTTCTCCCTTTACTACCCTAGCCGATAGGACAAAACGTAAGGTAGTAAGCCCAGGAGCCGGGCAACCCAACTATTTACCAAAGACATGATTCGGAGCCGACGCATATAATGCTAAAATTCGGGGTGCCGAACTGTACTGTAAAAAGTGTTCGGACTTTGTTGCCGTAATATGGAGCGCAATGAAGCCCCTGGCGAAATGAAGCGTACCAAAGTGTACGGACGCCATCGATAAGAATAGCAAAATGAAAGGAAGTAGTAAGCCAGTGCCGCATAAATTGGGCCGCAAACTGCTTCCATTATAATTTGATTGATACGTCAAAGCGTATTTGTACAAATAGTGCGATAAGCAACAGGGCTATTTAACATGCCTAGACCAAGGGGGAGCTGCGTGCGGGTCCTGAAAATAGGTAGAGTGGTCGTTAAGAAGACCACCTAGATATTCCACCACGCGTCTATGCTGCTTGCCACCTTGGTACATACCTCCTTCGAAAGGGTCGATGATCAGGCAGCGTGAGGGGCCTGTTTAAAAGAAACCTGAAAAGGAAAAGAAGAAAAGGGAAATTATGTGTGTCCAGGTAAGGTCGAGCCGTATAATGGACTATAATCGAGTTATGCCTCCGTCTTTGCACATGGTATCTTGAGTGTGTAGTTTTGTACGCGCGGTATGTACGCCACCATTTGGTCGGGACTGAGACGGAGGCCGAATTGCTAGTCGAACTTCTAACGAGCTGGACTGTCATGCTGCGGAGTAGTATGGACTCGTTTGACAGTGTCCGGGGGCTTGGCTGCTGAATTGATATTCTACTTGATAAGGCCGCTCTGTACTTCCGCTGCCAAGGCCGCGGTGTGCTCCTCGGTACAGAGGGAATGTTCTGTATTTCCATTGGCTGTTATGACACCACGTGGTTCGGGCATCTTGAGTTTGAGATAACCATAGTGTGGCACCGCATTGAATCGAGCAAATGCAGTTCGTTCGAGCAATGCGTGATAGCCACTGCGGAAGGGGACGATATCGAAGATCAAGTCTTCACTTCGAAAGTTGTCCGGCGATCCGAAGACAACTTCCAATGTGATTGAGCCCGTACATTGGGACTCTACACCTGGTATCTATCTATTATATACAAAAAGAACTTTACGGGGTCACCAAAAAAAGATAAATAGACTAGAAATTACCACAATAATTAGTAACTTCTGACCGTTTATCTCATGGATCAGATAATTACAGCCATTTGAGTACCTAATATCTCAAATGTTGAAGAAAATTACCCACCTATGCCATTACGTGAGATAACCTTTCAATTCAATCATCAATAGTGCCAACACGTTACTTAGAAAAAATAGTTCCAACACGTCAAATACCCTTTTACAATCCTAAATACCCGAAAAAGTCATTTAAAAAAACTTCCTATTTTCTCTACCTCTTACGGTTGCATCTCGCGGATCCGGCTTGCCTGCTCCCTCTCCATGCTCCCATCCGTGCTCCCACTTCATCCTACGGCTGTTCTTTTCCCTTTTTCTTTTCTAATCTAATCATCTCCCCCCCTGATTTTCAGGGGGTGGGCCGGGCCTTATTTTCTTCCAATCAAATCAAGCCACGTATGCGGGAGCACGGATGGGAGCATGGGAAGGGAGCAGGCAAGTCTCGTCCGCATCTCGCAGTGTCCTTAGAGCCACCATTAAATCTTGCCCTAGACGCACAAGGCTCTACCAGCTCGTCCGATGCATCCTCACGGTGTCTTCCTCATCCATGTCACGCCCCTCTACCACGTCCTCCTGCCTCCACCGGACACTTCCGCTTCGACGCTTCCACTCGCCGATTTCTATCCAGGTATGTGAGGCGGCAGTTTCCTAATAATTAGAGAAGGTTGCGATCCTATTCATCCTCTCTGTGATCCCCTGCTTCCAACCAATGAATCTCTTCGGCATAAAGTTCTGATCAGGCTGCAGTCGGAATCATCCTTTTGTAGTCCTCCACCGGGCACTTCCGCCTCGACGCTTCCACTCGCCGATTTCTATCCAGGTACGTGATGTTGCAGTTTCCTACATAAGAGAAGGTTGCAATCCTATTCATCCTCTCTGTGATCCCCTTCTTCCAACCAATGAATCTCTTCGGCATAAAGTTCTGACCAGGCTGCACTCCGAATCATCTTTTTGCAGTCCAGTCAACTAAATTGATGCTGTGGAAGTGGAGGTGAGGGCTGTGGTGTACACATATGGAGAGGATAACAAATAATTGCTCTTATAGGTACAGGGTCAGGCTGATGAATTGCTGGAATTCACAGTTTTAATTTCCAATCTTTAGCTGTTTCTGATCTCAAGATACATGTCATCTAGAATCCCTCTTTCAGATACTCGACTGTACTAAAGAGGAGGGACAGAAATAGAGGCAGCCTAAACTCCTGGACAAAACGGCCGCTCACATGGAAGATCGGGCAAGTATTACTTTTGATCTGATTTCGGTAAGTGCATGCTGACCCATACTACTAAGCTGATAACTGACAAGTGAAAATTAGTAGATTCACTTCATCTGATCCGAGAAAAGTCACGTTCTTTGTGTATAGCAGACAAGCTTTCATCTGTAAAATATTATTTCTGCGGTAAGTCACTTGGCAGTTGGGACCACTTTGTTATTAGTCGGCTGTCTTACAAAACAATAGCACCAAGATTGTGATATGTTTGTAGCTAATTTCATGTAGTTTGTTTTAAAAAAATGTATGTCTTCCTATCATATCTTGCCATTTGCGGAACACTTGGATTCCTGAATTACAAGTGTGTATGAAAGCTATGATTGATTTCTCTCGCAGAATAAATAGTTTAAGGATTACAAATAAGAACCATTTATGGATGTAGTTTTCCAGATCTGCTAACTCACCCCTTTCCTTTGATAAAGTTGTTAATTGCTGTTATTAACTGATACATGAAGAACTGAGGACATAACTCGAACCTCATTTATGTCAGAAGCATACACACGGTTCATGCAAGTAAACTATGTTTGTCAATTCCTTTTTTCAGGATTACCTCATGCTATTGGAACTATAGTTCTTGATCTATTCGCAACTCAATATTGTACATCACCAAGATATTGCTACTGAAAACTTAGTAGTAAATCACTAAGATAGTAAATGATAATGAGGAAGAACCATAGAAGTACTCGCCATGCATGTCCTTAATTAGGTGGTACATGATGAACATATGTTGGTTCACTTGCATGTTAACATGTGTGGTCTATTTAGATAGAAATCACTCAAGTAGCTTTATGTGGCAACATAATAATGTTCAGTTAGGAAAATGATAGTATTTTTATGATTTATTCTTATTTGAGATGACCAAGCGCACATGCTTCTAGGGTACCACTATTGTTACGTTTTCTTTGTTTATTGTTGAATCTGAAGGAAAGAGACTTCAGATAGAGGGTTGTTTTGGGCTCAAAATTTTCAGATAAAATGTTACTCGCCAAGATTTTTAGCCACAAGGAAAACATTTAATCATTACAAAATTTCTTCCTACACATGCTTTGGTGTTATGACTATTACTTCCTTTTATTTTTTGCAACACCGATTAAATGGTAGGAGCTCCTTCACTACTTACATGTACACAGTTAGATAATTAAGACTGAATTACTGACGACATAACCATCGCCTTAGCTAGCAATATGGTGATATTAATCTCCTAATCTACATAATTTGAAGAAGTATACCGATAAGTAGATCTTGCGATTTTGTATCATGGTAAAGTAAATTCAGTAACAAAACACACACTTTGATGTTTTGTGCTTGCTCTAAATTTCCTTTCAACTGTACCACTTTGTATGTTTATTTTCCCCACTTTCTACTATGTATGCAAGATGATACTTTATTTTGTATGTTGTCTTTCCTTACCAGCCAAATAAAGTTTGAATCATTTTTATTGCTTCGGTAGATTATATGACTCTCACCAAGTTTCCTTTGAAAATTTCTGGTGATTTATTTTCCAATTGCTTATTTCTCAATTGCAAGGAGCACAACGACTATGATCTTCTTCGGCCTGCCTCAAGGTTGCCGGCGGCCGCGCCGCCACTATCCAGAATTAAGGTGCAGTTGATTGGTATTTTAGTATTTCTTTTTTGCCGACCTTTATTAGCCTAATAGTCATGTTTGCTTGTGGACCATATGGTGTTTTATTACTCTGCTACAGTTAGGTTCTTAGGTCATACATGAATTAAAGTGCTGGCTCTGACGAACTAAAATACCACATGGAAACTATAGTCATACTGACAGTATGCAATGGCTAGATGTCGGGAATGATAAACTATGATAATGGGGATAATAAACCTTGATAGGGTGCCAAAGCAAGTTTTTGATATATATGAAGTGTTATATTTTTTGTTCAGTGGTTTGGTTCCAGGCGAATTAACTAATTAGAAAAAAATGTGCATTGGAATGCCTCACGTCTGTTTTGTAAGACCACCATCCACTGATTTATTTTTAAAAATTGTTATTTTTGCATCAAAATCAATATTTTTCATTCATGCTTTTGGTGTACTATAGGATTGCAAATACGAGAGGTTAGATGCTCATTTAGATCTTTATCATGAGATGTATCATACCGAGGAGATTTTGTCCTAACATGAACTTTCTCTCCATGTGCTAGAGTTACAAGGATGTTCCTTCATTTTAACATTTCCGTGTGATCTATAATCATATCTTTCATGCAGATTCAGATTCATGTATTACTACAGCTCCCACTAGCATTTGCCCGAGATTAACAAGTTTAAGAGTGTAGCTTATTTGATTTCACCTACTTTACAAAGTACTCTTCTCCTACTCATATGGGCCTAAAGATGCACTGGATTTACAATAAACATTCTTATAATTTACAAATTCACTTTCATGAATAATATAAACGGTTTGATACAGTAAACGTCATAATGTACGAGTATGTTTTATTTTCTGATGACATGTGTATGTGTTGGTTCCTGGTCATTTTTCATAGATGGGGTCAACCATGCAAGTTTTTTGAAGCCAGTAAACTAATATTGGTCGCCATGTAGTACCAAAACCAGGCATATGGTATGCCATTCTTACTTACACCGTGTCTTTTTCTTAGATGTTAGTGCTCGAAGCTGTGGTCGACTGGTGGCAATTAGTGTGTGTCAAATCGAATTCTAATTATTGTAGTAGTTTGCACGTGTGGCCATTCATACATTTGATTTGATTGTATGATCACACCAAAACGTGTGCTATAGCACTCACAATATTTACCTTCTTTGTTGTCCCAGATTTATTAATTTAGTTGCATATTAAATACTCCAGTTGACTATCATAAAGTTATTATTCAGAAAAAGATCCAGTCGAATAGCTTATGCACAAGAATCTTATGGAAATAGCAGAAAATAAGATAAATCCTCACATAAGACGTTTACTTATATAGAAATGAAGTTGCGTACATTAAGATGCCTGCGCAAATCGATTCATCATAAATAAAACATGGATAAGAAGAAGTTAATTGATAAATAGATAACATGTATATTTATAAGTCAATGAGAAAACAAAACAAAACTAAAGGAAAATTATGTTAGCAAAAGGCTTATATATTTGAAAATGTCATCACATTGTTCACAAATTTTCTTTAGACAAATCAAATAGAATGTTTTCATTATTAAACTATCTAATGGTCTAGCCCGCGCATCGAGCGGGCCACTTTGCTAGTTACTCCTTTAAAGGTAGTTTTTGTGGGCTTGATCCTTGACGGATCGATTCCCATCTTGCGGGCTGTGTCCTGATAGAGCAGGTTAAGGCTGCTGCCGTCGTCCATGAGGACTCGCGTGAGGTGGAATCCATCAATGATTGGGTCAAGGACCAGTGTGGCGGAACCGCCGTGATGCATGCTGGTCGGATGGTCCCTGCGATCGAAAGTGATCGGGCAGGAAGACCATGAGTTGAATTTTGGGGCGACCGGCTCCATCGCATAGACGTCCCTGAGCGCGCGTTTGCGCTCCCTTTTGGGTATATGAGTAGCGTATATCATGCTCATCATTTTGACTTGGGGAGGAAATTTCTTCTGTCCCCCTATGCTCGGTGGACGGGGCTCCTTGTCGTCGTCCTCGCTTGGCGACCCCCTCTCCTTGTTCTCGGTATTTAACTTACCGGCATGTTTAAAGACCCAACAGCATCTGTTGGTATGATTGGCAGGCTTATCGGGGGTGCCTTGGATTTGGCATGGTCGATCGAGAATTCGGTCCAAGCTGGATGAGCCCGGATTGTTTCTTTTAAATGGCTTCTTCCGGTGACCGGTCTTGGAGCCACTGAATCCGGCGTTGACCGCCATGTCGTCGGTATTGTCACCGTTGTTTCGACGCTTGTGCCTGTTGCATCGGGGCTTGACGTTGCTATTTTTGGCTTCCGAGGTGCCAGGTTCGCTTGCATTGTTATTGCTACGAGCTAGCCAGCTATCTTCGCCCGCGCAAAAGCGGGTCATAAGTGCCGTGAGGGCTGACATAGACTTCGGCTTTTCTTGGCCGAGGTGTCGGGCGAGCCATTCGTCACGGATGCTATGCTTAAAGGCCGCTAGGGCTTCGGCATCCGGACAGTCGACGATCTGGTTCTTTTTAGTTAGGAACCTAGTCCAGAATTTCCTAGCTGACTCTCCGAGCTGTTGAACTATGTGACTTAAGTCGTCGGCGTCTGGAGGTCTGACGTATGTGCCTTGGAAGTTGTCACGGAAGGCATCTTCCAAGTCCTCCCAGCTGCCAATAGAGTTCTCAGGCAGGCTATTTAACCAGTGCCGAGCTGGTCCCTTGAGTTTGAGCGGGAGGTATTTGATGGCATGAAGATCATCACCGCGGGCCATATGAATATGGAGAAGAAAATCGTCAATCCATACCGCGGGATCTGTTGTTCCATCATATGTTTCGATATTCATGGGTTTAAACCCTTCTGGGAATTCATGCTCCATTACTTCATCAATGAAGCAGAGGGGGTGTGCGGCGCCTCTATATCGGGCCAAGTCGCGACGTAGCTCGGATGGAGTCCGTCTGCGGTTTTTGGCCCGGACATGGTTATGCTTATCACGTCCGGCTAAATAGCCGTCGTCGCGCGCCGGGGCACATCCCCGCGATCTGTAGATCGATCTGGTTTGACTTGCTCTATTTTCCAGGTCCTGCCGCAGGTCATATGTATATCCCCGAGCTGTTTTGTCTCGGCCTTTACGGTGAGGTCGTACGGGCTGGTGTTCGGCTTGAGTTGCCGTTTTGTCCCGGCCGCGTGGTGGTCGGTCAGCCGCGTTACGCGTTGTTGGCACGGGCTCAAGTGCCTCGTCGTCAAACTGAGGTAGCAGTTTACGCTTCGGATAACTTTTGGTTGGGCGCTCGAGGCCATATTCCTCGGCTGCCAGGATATCAGTCCACCTGTCGTTGAGTAGATCTTGATCAACTTGCAGCAGTTGCTGCTTCTTTTTCAGGCTCCTTGCAGTGGCTATTAGCCGGCGCTTAAAGCGCTCCTGCTCGAGGGGTTCCTCAGGCACGATAAAGTCTTCATCGCCGAGGCTCGCCTCCTCCTCGAAGAGTGGAAGATAATTACTGTCCTCCGAGTCTTCGTTTACGACCTGTTCATCAGGGCTAACTTGCCCATCTTCCCAATCGTCCTGTTCGGACGTTGGCTCGACGGGGTCTTCTTGGTCTTCGGTGTCATCCAGGGTATTGTTTTCTCCGGTGCCGGTATTGCTATCCATTCCACGGCGTGATTTAGAGCGGCACCGCGGACGCCGATGTTTTGGTCGTGTCTCAGGAGGTATATCCTCGACTGGATTGGTCTCATTATCGCCGTTACCCACTTTGGGTGTGTCCACCATGTACACGTCATAGGAAGAGGTGGCCGTCAGCGCCCGACAAACGGCGGGTTCGGGGCCTACTCCTCTCTGTCATCGCCGTCCATACCGTTGATGTCTTCGGAGCCGTAATCGAGCATGTCGGTTAAGTCCTCGACAGTGGCTATGAAGTGGGTGGTGGGTGGGACGTAAAATTCCCCGCCCATAGCCCCTGGTCCGGGCTGGGCGTAGTTCGGACGTTGCTCCTCTGTAATAACGAGGGATCGCATTAAGTCGAGAGCCTCACTTAATGGCGAGATTTGGCCAGGGAGAAAAGAGTCTGTGGAGTACGGTGGGAAGGAAACTCCTGGGCCGAACTCACACGATGTTGACTCCGAGGGTTCGGAGCCGGTGTCCGGAGCATAGTTGGGCTCTCCCGTACTGGGCTCGATGGCCGCAGATAGTCCGGCGGGCTCAGGAATCCCGTCTTCGGACCTGGTGATGCGCTCCGGATCTAAGGCCAGAGCGGAGGTTGGGGTCGTGAACCCTTGGAAGATCAAGTCTCCTCAGATATCAAGGACATAATCCAGATTCCCAAAACTAATCTGGTGACCTGAGGCGTAGCTGTCGATCTGCTCTAGGTGGCAAAGAGAGTTGGCCTGCAGTGCGAAGCCGCTGAACACGAAGATCTGGCCGGGAAGAAAGACCTCCCTCAGGGCAGCATCGTTGTAGATGATTGAAGGAGCCATCGGACCTTCTGGTGATGACACAACGGAACTCTCAATGAAAGTACCAATGTCGGCGTCAAAACCGGCGGATCTCGGGTAGGCGGTCCCGAACTGTGCGTCTAAGGTCGATGGTAACATGAGACTGGGGACACGATGTTTACCCAGGTTCGGGCCCTCTCGATGGAGGTAATACCCTACTTCCTGCTTGATTGATCTTGATGAATATGAGGGTTACAAGAGTTGATCTACCACGAGATCGTAATGGCTAAACCCTAGAAGTCTAGCATGTATGATTATGATTATGATCACCTCTACGGACTAAACTCTCAGGTTTATATAGACACCGGAGGGGACTAGGGTTTGTACAGAGTCGGTTTACAGAGGAAGGAATCTTCATATCCGAACGCCAAGCTTGCCATCCATGCAAAGGAGAGTCCCATCCGGACACGGGAGGAAGTCTTCTATCTTCTATCTTCAATGCCCATTAGTCCGGCCCACGTCACATAGGCCGAACGCCCGAGGACCCCATAATCCAGGACTCCCTCAAACGTCGGAGACGTAAACCCGCGGGGCGCCTCCACTCGTACCGCTTCGGGTGCGGCCAGAGTGGAGGAAAGCGGGCCCCGCTAGTCAGGTGAGAGGGAGGGGAGAAGGAAACAGAGCACGGCGAGGCTCCGCCGGAGCACACGCCAGCGAGGAGGGCATCTTGGCTGGAGCTAGAGGGATAGATCGAGAGAGAAGACCGAGGCGCACCTGCCCGTACCCGTAGATTAGCTAGGGGTGGTCGGACAGCGTCGGAACGGGCCTCTCCAGCGGCGGCAGAGAGCGGAGGTTGCCGGAGTTGGGGATGACGGCGACCGGAGGCTACACCAGTGGTTCCAACCGGGTCGGACGGCTCCACTGAAGGACGGCGGAGGCTCTGGAAGAGTGGCCCGAGCCTGGGAGGGGCGGGAGCGGTGGAGACGAACCGAGGGGATCGCCGGCGAGCTCGAACTCGGGGACGGCGGCCCGAGGCCTGCCCGGCCGGGCTACGGCTTCCTACGGTCTTGTGGAGTGTGTGAGGTGGGTTGGTGATGCTCGAGAGGGCTGGGGAGGGCTGCATTTATAGGCAAGCGAGAGGAGGGGGTCGGGCTCCGCCGGAGGACACCTGGACACGGCGCCTGGTGACGAACGGCGTCAGTGAGCGAGGGGGAAGGCAACGCAGCTCACGCGAGCACTGTGGGTGGGCGGCGATGAGCAGAGGATCGAGGGGGTGGCGATGAACACAGTGCGCGGCGCACTGTTCTGTTGGCCAGACCATGCCCGTGCTCGCTGTGGCGAGCTCCGGCGTCGGCGAGCGCCGGGAGGGAGTTAAGGGAGTAGAGACGGGGATGGTGGCGAGGTTTGCCGAGGTGCGGCAGCCTGGGAAGCGAGCACGCGACACATAGAGCGCTCGGCGGCACCCAGAGTGCGTCGGTTAGCAGGCTGGCACCGTGCACACCCGTGGTCACCGCGTGCACTTTGGCACAGAGCCATGGCTGGCCCCAATTTCATGTCTGGCGTGTAGTCCTTAGTGTTTAGGGTTGTGCCAATGCTTTGAGTCGAGCTCGGGTGCTGTAAGTTGGAGTGTTACTTCATGGTAAGTTTCTGGACAGTAACTTTGAGAGTTAACTGTGGTCAAACTACTAAGAGTTGGGAGCTGAGCTTTGGAGGTTAACAATTATCTAGGAAGGTAGTGATGCACAAGAAAATTCAGCAGCATTGGAGCAAGTAAAATGGTAGTTGTTGTAGAAACTACCATTTCTGTCCATAACAGAAAATATTTTCTGTAGCAAAAATATTACAAAAAGTGATGCAATATTTTTGCTCAGGAATGTGTCCCAGGGTTCAAAGAATATTTGGGAATTTCCTCAGATTTTTGTGGGCAAGAAAAATTGGGGTTGCTTTGGAACACATGTGGCTGGTTAGGGTTTTGGAGTAGAAAATGAATAATTTTCATTTAAGAAAAATATTCATAATATTATTTTGAGGTTGACCAGAGAAGTAATGATGGCTAGAGTGAGAAATGAGTCACTTGGGTGAAAATCAAGGTGATGCCCAAGTGTTTTAAGTCCAACTGAAGTGAGTCAAAACCCCAAATTCAAACCAAACCAAATAAAAAACAGAAAAGAAAAGAGGGCAAAAACCAGGCTGTCACAAACCTCCCCCACTTAGGATGAATCTCATCCTCGAGATTCGGTTGCTCGGGAAAACAATTATGGGTAGTTTGCCTTTAGAAACTCTTCTTGTTCCCAAGTTGCTTCTGCCTCTGTGTGGTGCTTCCACTGAACCTTGTAAAAATTTCTCATCTTACTACGAGTGACCCTTTCCATCTCATCCAAAATTCTGAATGGTCTCTCTTCATACGTTAAATCCTTAGCCAACTCTATTTCTGTCATAGTAGTCTTTTGCTCGGGCGGTGATATACATCGTCTCAACTGGGAGACATGGAACACATTGTGCACTTCTGACAATTCTGGGGGTAGTTCCAACTGATATGCAACAATACCCACTCTGGACATAACTGGGAACGGACCAATAAACATGGGTGACAATTTTCCGCGAGTTTTTTTTCTTTTGACTCCCTTCATAGGAGTGACTCGGAGGTATACATGTTCTCCGGGTTCAAAACTGACCTATCGCTGTTTTGCATCATAGTAACTCTTTTGTCGGGATTTGGCTAATTGCAATCGGTCTCGGGTTTCCCTGACTTGCTTTTCGGCTTCCATCATGAGATCTGTTCCGAAAATGCGGCTATCTCCGGTTTGAGACCAATTCAACGGAGTGCAGCACTTACGGCCATACAAAGCCTCATAAGGTGACATCTTTAAACTGGCCTAGAAACCGTTGTTGTAGGAGAACTCGGCATACGGCAGGCAGTCTTCCCATTTAGGCCCTTAGGCCAAGGCACATGCTCGAAGCATATCTTCAAGTATTTGGTTTACCCGCTCAGTCTGTCCATCGGTCTGAGGATGATAAGCGGTACTATATTTCAGCACTGTTCCCAAAGCTTGATGGAGACGGGACCAGAAAGCGGAGGTAAATAGTGACCCCCGGTCGGAAGTGATTGTTCGAGGTACTCCATGCAGACTGACTATTCTGGACACATACAATTGTGCGAGCTGATCGGTTCGGTATGTGGTTCTGATGGGAATAAAATGAGCTACCTTGGTTAAAGTCTCCACTATGACCCATACTGCGTCATTGCCTCGCTGAGTTTTTGGTAGCCCTGTGATAAAATCCATGCAGACATCAACCCACTTCCATTATGGAACGGGCAACGGTTGGAGGAGTCCGGCTGGTTTCTGGTGTTCTGCCTTCACTTTGTTGCATATGTCGCAACAGGACACAAAATAGGCAATGTCTTTCTTCATCCCATCCCACCAAAATATTTGTCGAAGGTCTTCATACATTTTGGTACCTCCGGGGTGAATAGAATACGAAGATTCATGTGCTTCGGACAGTATTCTCTTCCTTAAATCTTCTTGCCTTGGTACACAAATCCTTCCACGGAATCACAGTGTACCTTGCTGATCCTTAGAAAAGTCTGGAGTCTGTCCTGCTAACATACGCCTGACATGTTTTTGTAGGACTGGGTCATTTGGCTGGGCCTTGCGGATCTCATCCTCGAGGGTAGGAGTAACTTCCATATATTAGCAAGACCAGCATCAACTATGACCAGATTGAGCTGAGGAATCTCTTCATGGAGTTCAGGAGGGAAGGATTCCATCATGGTATTTAGACTGACAGGCTTTCTGCTAAGTGCACACGGTAATTAATTCCAAGATCATAGTCCTTGACTAACTCAAGCCATCTTTGTTGGTGGAGATTCAGATCTGGCTGAGTGAATATGTACTTGAAACTTTTGTGGTCGGTAAATATTTGGCACCTTTTCCCAATGAGATAGTGTCTCCAAATTTTTAGAGCATGAACCACCGCGGGCAATTCCAAATCATGAGTAGGATAGTTCCCCTCGTGGGGGTCGTAGCTGTCGAGATGCATATGCTACCACCTTGCCATCCTGCATAAGTACGCATCCAAGACCTTGTCTGGAGGCGTCACAATACACATCAAAGCTGCGGTAGATGTCTGGAAGAGTCAACACAGGTGCTGTTGTCAGTCTGGTTTTCAGCTCATTGAAACTTTTCTCGCAATCCTCAGTCCATTCAAATTTCTGATCTTTCTTGAGAAGCTCTGTCATTGGCTTGGCAATCTTAGAGAAACCTTCAATGAAACAGCCATAGTATCCGGCTAATCCAAGGAAACTCCGGATTTGGGATACTGTTGTGGGTGCCAACCAATCAAGTACGTCCTTCACCTTGCTTGGATCTACGGCTATACCTTCCGCGGACAGTATATGCCCAAGAAATCCAACTTGCTTGAGCCAAAACTCGCATTTACTGGATTTGGCGTACAGTTGATGGTCACGGAGTCTTTGTAGGACAGCTCTGAGGTGTCCTTTGTGCTCTTCTTCACTTTTGAGTATATGAGAATATCATCGATGAAAACTACCACAAATTTATCGAGGAAATCCATGAATACTTTATTCGGAGATTATACTTAGTTCGTGGACATATTAGATACTACCTAATTTTCCTGATCTTCCGCCTCATCATATGCATGAAGAAAGCAGGGGCGTTGGTAAGGCCGAAGGACATAACGGTATATTCATAAAGACCGTACCGAGTAGTGAACGCGGTCTTAGGAATATCTTCCTTTTTAATCTTGAGTTGGTGGTATCCTGTCCTTAAATCAAAATTGGAGAACACTTTTGCCCCACTGTGCTGATCAAATAAGTCATCAATCCTGGGCAGTGGATATTTGTTTTTGATGGTGACATCATTCAGCTGACGGTAATCCACACACATACGGAGACTACCATCTTTCTTATCCACGAATATAGCAGGTGATCCCCATGGTGAAGAACTGGGACGGAATAACCTTTCTGGAGCATCTCATCAAGCTGTTTCTTTAGCTCCACTAATTCTGACGAAGGCATCCGATAATATTTCTTGTATAACGGTGCGGTTCCGGGCACAAGATCTATTGCAAACTCAAGCTCTCGGTCTAGTGGCATGCCTGGCAGTTCTTTTGGGAATACATCGGGAAACTCACTGACCACGGGAATTAATTCCAATTCACCAGCCACAGCGGTGAAGACCATTTCTTTCTTGGGTATGCTCCTGCGGGCATAGAATTTTGTAGTCTGCCCCTCTTGACTTGGCAAAAGTGACTTCTCGGGTCGCGCAATTAATGCATACTTGATATTGGGTTAACCAATTCATCCCCAAAATAAATGTCCAACTTAACAGACTCAATGACTATCAAGGAAGTTGGAAAACGGACCCCGTTGATATTGATTTCCAGATTATGGCACACCAGATTGCTTCTGAGCAAAGATCTTGGGGATTGTACCAGCATATTCTTGCTCAAAATCGAACAAGGAAATTTGTTTTGGGCAACAAAACTCCGCGAAAGAAAAGAGTGAGAAGCCCCAGAGTCAAATAAAATTATGGCAGGTATGCTATTAACAGAAAACATACCAATGACGACTTCGGGGTTCTCTTGGGCTTCGTCTGCGGAGAGGTGATGGACTTGCCCGGTGATGTTTTGCTGGACAGGGTATGTCCCCATAAAGTTGACTTGTGGCCTGAATGGAGCATTAGTTTTGCCATTCTTGGGACACTGCCTGGCATAATGTCCGGTTTGCCCACAACTGAAACAAGAATTGTTGCGCTGGCACTCTTCTCGCACCGGGTTGGTTACGACATTCTTGACTTTTGTAGTGGTTTTGTTAACATTCTGTTGCCAATTGGGCTTGTACTCTACTTGAGTCTGCTGCCAGGTACGAGCCTTTTGCATTGGCTGAACCTCCTTTCTTGGCTCGAACTTGCGCTTGTGATCGTTATTTGTAGGCTTATTGTCATGTATAAGTTTGTTCTCCCGTTCAGCAATGAGGGCCTTGTTTACCAGAGTTTGGAAATCAGTGAAATCAAACATACTGAGGGTGCATCGGAGATGTTGGTTTAATCCCCCAAGAAACCAATCAATCTTTCTTTCTTCGGTGGCCATATCATAAAGGGAGTAACAGGCCAAATGATTAAACTTATTCAAATATTCACTCATAGACTGACTTCCTTGGAGGAGCGCGGGGAATTCACGCTGCTTGACCTTCATAATTCCACCAGGAATATGGTATTTATGGAACTGATCCTTGAATTTTGTCCAGGTGATTTCTTCATCAGTAGGCCACATGGCTTTTGCATTTTCGCACCATATGGCGGCAGCGCCTTCAAGATAATGAGTTGCAAACGGGACTTTGTCATCCTCTTCAGTACGAGCAATCTCAAGCTTCTTCTCAATAGTTCGTAACCAGTCGTCTGCGTCCAAGGGATCAATAACCTGACTGAAGCTGGGAGGGTTGGTTCCTTGAAAATCTGACAGTTTGGAGTGATGACTGTTCTGATTTCCATTCTGCCCAACCATAGCCTGCACACTTCTCAGTATTTCAATCACATCATTATTACTCCTTTCCTCAAACATATGGAGAATTTGCTCGGTGGAGGGCGGATTTGGTGGTGGTGGAACGTACGGCTCGGGGGAGTGTCCTGCCTGTCGTGCAGAATGACGAACAGGGACATCCTCATAAGCGTCGCTACTGCCGCCTCCCCGCGTCATCCTATTGTTGGTTTTTCCCAAGACAACGCAACCGAGATGAGCAACATCCAAAAATATAGTGGGGAAAAGCTAGCGACAAAACCTGAAAGAAAGAGAAATAACGAAGGAAACACATCGAATAAAAGAAAGTTCCAACATAATTATACATAGACTCGTACATAAAAGATAAATGACATAATAAGTTCAACTACTCTCATACATGAAACGGAACATCATGACTCGTACGACTACATCCGTACATCAACCTGAGAACTGCGGATACTCGAGCGCTCTAATGCTCTGCTGGTGCTGCGGGGTCCTCTCCTGAAACGGACTCGGATCCTGAACTGACGATGTTAACCGAGACCTCCGGATTAAAGGTAACACGACGACGCTGCCTCGAGGGATCTCCCCCCAGAGCAGGTGCAGGATGGGGCTGAAGCATCGGGGCTACGGGGGTAGTGAGAAGGGAAACCCACTCAGTAGGAGCACTGAGAGGATTCACGGTCGAGGTGCCCAAGCTACTCGGAGGAGTAACCGGTGAAATAGGTGAGCTAGAACTGGATGGAATATAAGGAGTAAATCCCGTAGACGATGGAGTAGTGAAATCTCTAGTAGCGGCTAAAGCAATGCGAGCACGAGTCAGCTCTCGAACCAGCTCTTGAATCAGAAGGTAGCTAGCAGTGATGTAGCGAGAAAGGTAGCTAGCAGTACTATCAGACTCCGAATCAATGATAGGAAAACGGACACCACCATTGTCGTGCAAGGAGGGATAGTAGTCGAAACCTGGATGGTTCTGCATTCGGACCTCGTTATAGCGCAGCTCGACGAGGACCTCAAATGCAGCAAACTAGACAGCCTGAGAAGCGGTAGAGGCGAAACCGCTCCTGGAGGTACGAATGTAAGTGCTGGAAGATGAACTGGGGCGCAGAGTAACCACTGCGTGATACTCATACACTGAGTCTGCTAGACGCTCTCGGTACACACGATAGACTGGGTCGTCACAGAGAGGGTACAGCCGATGCCACACGTTACGAAGGAGATGCGGTGACGTGTACGGCATTAACTACAACTAGCACGGATACGGCACCAGAGCCATCTACACTCACAGTCATAAGTACATTAGAAATAAAAATAACCGAGTGTATGCAATGCAACAACCAGCTACAAACACTATCGGCACTCAACTTTTACTCTAACTAATGGCTAGTAACACGGCGGTAGTCTAGCGAGTCCTACAGTCAGCGCGGCTCTGATACCAAGCGTTGTGGCACACCGGCTCAGAGCAACCGGTTTTACCTTGTATTGCCAGCCCAGAGACCATGTCTTCTGGCAACACACAACCTCTTGGTACAAAATACAACCGCTTTATTGATGCTAGCGGAACATGGTTCATATTACAACAAGTTGCGAGGCCAAGCGGCACACACGGTGCGGCTGAACAATATATACATTATTTAGTGAACATAAAGGGGCCTCGATCACGACAACGACACGACAGCGGAACGACTATGAAGCGGGACTCCATAGCACAGGGAAACCGATGTGGACACGATCTAGACTCGTACAGCACTCTGTTCCAACAAGACTTTCCTGAAATCTGGCATGACACGCCAAGTCAGTACATTGAATGTACTTGCAAGCTCACAACAAGCATAAACATAATGACAAACAATATCATGATAATTAACCAATTTAATCATTAACGCAAAATCTTACTAGAAATGCAGTGATCAAGATCTCGTGACTCAAGTCCCTCGGACTTGCTTACCAAGCGGTGATCTCTCTCGGGTCACAAACGGACCAACATATTGGTCTTTAATCGGGTTACCTCGTAACCAAACGGTGATCTTTCTCGGATCACAAACTGACCAACAACTTGGTCTCCATCACCAAACTGGTTTCTCAACCATCCTCTTTCCAACCGTGCAGAGTTATTATCTTAAGTGTGCAAGATTATTTAAACGTTGACCCATCATGTGAACTACTTTCGAGCGTGTCCGTAACCGTGGACTCGGCTATCGATAGATTAAATACACTCTACAGAGGTAGTGCACTGTACCCACACCACGGAACCCATGGCCTCGCACTCCCATTCGGGTGGACCAACGGCATTCCGACAGAACCCCTCCATTGCCATGACACTCTCCCGGCCACTCCGACTCACTCCCCACTGGGCTAAGTCCTGGGTGGCCCCGTGTCTACCAAAGACACTAACGGCCACCGTCGTGGCAAAAACATAAACGGTCCCAAACGGGGACAAGGTACCATAACAACAACAGGCACACAAGGTTATGTCTGCTTACCCGGCCAGAGTAACGCACGCCCATAACCTTCCCTCGTTGGAGGCACCGACCAGAGGCATGACAACGGACCGAATAAAGGCCTTCCCATAAAGGCAAATGTGGTTACACTGCAAAAACTCGATTCAGTGGCACCATGACCCGATCAACGATATGTTCAAGTTGAGTTATTATCAGGTTCAACTTAAAGTAAAAATAATCGGTGTCATGATATGCCATGCAAATGCATTCATATAACATGCATCACTTATCATTTGAACAATAACGGATCAACTATATCAAGCACTAACCATACATATCAGAAACTCATAACACTTTTTTGATTATGATTATTCAGCAACCTAACCATGATACTAACTTAGCATAATTCTTTTCTCAATCAAGAAAATATTATCCAACCTAATTCTTTTTCATAAACAAATTATTTCTTCATAATCAAAGATAACTTCTAATGACTTAACTAACTTAGTTAGCTTTATCCTTCTGTAAACAAACATATCAACACAATCAAGCATTCAACAGAATAAATGTATATTTATTTTAGTGATTTAAATGCATGAACTAAATTATTCTTTCAAGTTAAAAAAATCACAAATATTTCACTGGCACCATGAAAATGTTGCTGTGGCTTGCCTTAGTGCATATGAGGTTCACACTCCTCCTGGTGATCCTCAAGACAAGCTTCACCTTCTGGAAACAATTAAAAACATAAAAAGAAAACATCAAGAAACACTCTGAAATTCACCAGAAAATCTAGACAGCAGAGAAAAATCTCATTTTTGGTGTGCTGCTAGATATTTTCATTAAGAACACAATTCAAATGGAATCAATTCATTTGGACTTATGGTTAAAAAGTTGTGGTTGTTTGAAGTTCTCCGGAATAATTTGAATTTGATTTAAATAAAAACAGAACTGGGGGGCTGACGTCGAAGACGTAAACCCGCGGGGCGCCTCCACTCGTACCGTTTCAGGCGCGGCCGTGGCTGACAGCGGGCCCCGCTAGTCAGGTGAGAGGGAGGGGGAGAAGGAAACAGAGCACGGCGAGGCTCCGCCGGAGCACACGCCGGCGAGGAGGGCATCTTAGCCAGAGCTAGAGGGATAGATCGAGAGAGAAGAGCGAGGCGCACCTGCCCGTACCCGTAGATTAGCTAGGGGTGGTCGGACGGTGTCGGAACGGGCCTCTCCAGCTGAGGGAGTCCTCGATTAGGGGGTCCCCGGACAGCCGGACTATATACTTTGGCCGGACTGTTGGACTATGAAGATACAAGATTGAAGACTTCGTCCCGTGTCCGGGTGGGACTCTCCTTTGCGTGGAAGGCAAGCTTGGCAAGTCGGATATGTAGATCTCCTCCCTTGTAACCGACTCTGTGTAACCCTATCCCCTTCCGGTGTCTATATAAACCGGAGGGTTTAGTCCGTAGGACAACAACAATCATAATCATAGGCTAGCTTCTAGGGTTTAGCCTCTACGATCTCGTGGTAGATCAACTCTTGTAATACTCATATCATCAAGATCAATCAAGCAGGAAGTAGGGTATTACCTCCATCGAGAGGGCCCGAACCTGGGTAAACATTGTGTCCCCCGCCTCCTGTTACCATCCGCCTTAGACGCACAGTTCGGGACCCCCTACCCGAGATCCGCCGGTTTTGACACCAACATTGGTGCTTTCATTGAGAGTTCCACTGTGCCGTCGCGAAAAAGGCTTGATGGCTCCTTCAATCATCGGCAACGATGTGATCCAGGGTGAGGTTTTTCTCCTCGGACAGATCTTCGTATTCGGCGGCTTCGTACTGCGGGCGAACTCGCTTGGCCATCTAGAGCAGATCGAGAGCTACGCCCCTAGCCGTCAGGTCAGGTTTGGAAACTTAAACTATACCACCGAGATCCGCGGAGACTTGATCTTTGACGGATTCGAGCCCATGTCAGGTGCGCCGCACAGTCACGACGAGCATGACTTAGCTCAGCCGTCGGACGGTGTTCGGGAGATCACACCTGTGGCTACTGTGGCCCTTAATCCGGAGCAGATTGCGCCGTCCGAGGACGGGTGGATGGACCCTGCCACGGAGGCCGCACACTCAGCGGCGTTAGAGCCGAATACTGACTTCACCTTTTATGAGACCTGTGTTGCTGAACCCTTGGATTCGTCCCCGGCCACGGGCTCCGAACCGCTTGCGTCCGTGCCTATCGAATCTGATTGGGCACAGATCATGGAGTTTACCTCTACGGATATTTTCCAGCACTCGCCCTTGGGCGATGTGCTAGATTCATTAAGGTCTCTCTCCTTGTCAGGGGACCCTCGGCCGAACTATGTCCGGCTCGAGTGGGAAGCGGACGGCGAAGAAATTCGTTCCCCACCCACCACCCACTTAATAGCCACTGTCGATGATTTAACCAACATGCTTGATTTCGACTCCGAAGACATCGACGGTATGGACGACGATGCAGGAGAGGAGCAGGAACCACCGCCCACAGGGCGCTGGACAGCCACCTCATCACACGATATATACATGGTGGATACACCCAAAGAAAACAATGACGAGGAACAAAAGAATGCAGCGAAGGATAATCCCCTCAAGAAGCAACCAAAGCGACGACCTAGGCGCCGCTCCAAATCCCGCCTCAGCAAAAACAGCGATAACAGCGCAAGAAAGAATAATACCCCGGTCGACTCCAAAGGAAACGACGACCACATGGACCCAGCGGCAGAGCAGGATGAGCCAGCGGACGGCGAACATAGTACGGAGCCGCTGTCCGATCACGGCAACGCCGAGGGTAAATCTCATCAACCTGTCTCCGGAGAGGAGAACAGTCCGGACGACGACGCACACATCATCCCGGAAAGGCATTTGGAGCAAGAGAACCTCCATAGAAGGCTTATTGCCACCGCGAGGAGTCTGAAGAAGCAGAAGCAAAGGCTTAAGGCCACGCAAAATACACTCAACAGTAGATGGAACAAAGTGCTAGACACTGAAGAAAAGTACGGTGGCAGTCGCCACACAAAGAGCTATCCAAAGCACAAGCTACTGCTTGAATTCGATGACGAGGCTTTAGAGGCCATACGACCGAAAAATAAAATGGCCAATCAGCCGGATCGACCACCCTGTGGCCGTGATAGGGCGGCTAACAATGTCGCACATAAGTCAGCACACAATTTACGTAAGGACTTGCACCAAAAAGCCGGTATGACCAGGTCCATCTACGGATCTAGGAAGCGCGCTCCGGCACGGAATCAAAACCGAACACTACAACCATCAGAATGCCATGACACATCCAAATACAGGGGTGCCGCGCACCCCCTATGCTTCACCGATGAGGTGATGGATCATGAATTTCCAGAGGGATTCAAACCCGTGAACATAGAGGCATACGACGGAACGACAGACCCTGGGGTCTGGATTGAGGACTTTATCCTTCACATCCACATGGCTCGCGGAGATGATCTCCACGCCATCAAATACTTGCCCCTCAAGTTGAAAGGACCAGCTCGGCACTGGCTGAAAAGCCTTCCTGTAAACTCAATTGGAAGTTGGGAAGAGCTTGAGGATGCCTTTAGGGCTAATTTTCAAGGGACTTATGTCCGACCTCCGGATGCAGACGATTTAAGTCAGATAATTCAACAGCCCGGAGAGTCAGCCCGAAAGATTTGGAACAGATTCCTCACTAAGAAGAATCAAATCGTCGACTGCCCGGATGCCGAAGCCTTAGTGGCTTTGAAACACAGTGTCTGGGACGAATGGCTCGCCAGACACCTCGGCCAGGAAAAACCGAGGACAATGGCGGCCCTAACAAGCCTTATGACCCGCTTTTGCACGGGCGAGGATAGTTGGCTGGCCCGTAGCGGCACCAGCGACCCAAGCACATCCGAAGTTAGGGATGGCAATGGAAAACCGCGACGCAATAAAAGCAAGCGTCGAAACAATGAAGACAGCCCAGACAACACGGCGGTTAACACCGGATTCAGGGGCTCTCAACCTGGTCAACGGAAAAAAGCCATTTAAAGGTAGGAGAGATGGACCGTCCAACCTAAACAAGATTCTAGACAGATTATGCCAGATTCATGGCACCTCTGACAAACCTGCAAATCACACCAACAGAGAATGTTGGGTCTTCAAGCAGGCCGGCAAGCTAAACGCCAAACGCAAGGGGAGGGAGACACCAAGTGAAGACAAGGATGAGCCTCGCCAGCCAAACACTGGGGGACAGAAAAAATTCCCACCAGAGGTCAAAACAGTGAACATGATTCACGTAACAAAGAGGAGGAGCAAACACGCACTCCGAGACGTATGCACCGTGGAGCCCGTCACCCCCAAGTTCAACCCTTGGTCGGCCTGCCCGATCACTTTTGATCGTAAGGATCACTCGACTAGCATCCGGCACGGAGGATCGGCTGCCTTGGTGCTAGACCAAATAATTGACGGATACCATCTCACCCGAGTCCTTATGGACGACCGCAGTAGTATTAATCTGATATATCAGGATACAGCCCGCAAAATGGGGATAGACCCCACAAGAATCAGCCAAAGCAATACTACCTTTAAAGGAGTAATACCAGGCCCAGAGGCCCGCTGCACGGGCTCTCTAGTTCTAGACGTTGTATTCAGTTCTCCCGACAACTTCTGAAGCGAAGCATTAACCTTCGACATCGCTCCATTCCAAAGCGGCTATCACGCACTACTCGGAAGAATGGCCTTTGCTCGTTGTAATACAGTACCGCATTACGCTTAACTCAAGCTTAAAATGCCCGGTCCACGTGGCATCATAATAGTTAGCGGAAACACAGAGCGTTCCTTACGTGCGGAAGAATGTGCGGCGGCTCTAGTAGCCGAACACTGAACGGTCTCTCCAACCAGAATAAATGATCAGTCGTCAAGACCGCGGGCATGGCTAGACAAGTCCGGCGCACAACTAGCTGTAACAGCTTAGATAAACCTGAGATTGGGTCGATGGATATACCCCCATAGATGGTGCTAGGGGCTTCCCGCATGTAAAAAGGGCTACAGTTCGGCTGGACCCTATTTATTTGCATTTTAATGGTTCATTAAGATAACCAATTTTTTGCACGAAGACTTTCACCTGGGGATTTCTCTTTTACAGATGATCACCGTGCTACACCCTTCCAAGATACGGCACAACGGAGACACAGGCGCAGACGTGCAGCAGGGCCCCGCTCAAAGGTTTCTTTTTTAGATTAAGACCCTGTGTAAACCTTTCTTACTGTCTCCTGTTGCTTCACACCCTCCGGATACCCAACACATCCGAGAGGGATGCTGGCGTTATTGACATTTTGTCAAGTCAGACTAATGCACGTACCTGGAAATTCAGGGTTCATTATCGAGGGCGTTACTCAGCCCAGTATACGTTGTAAAGACCGAATACCTCAGGGAGTGTTCGGCGTCGCGAGTTTGGCCTTATATGCATCAGCTCCGAATCATGTCTTTGGTCAATAGTTGGGTTTGCCCAGCTCCCGTGTTTTGCTACCTTACGTTCCGCTCTATCGGCTAAGGTGGCACCGGGAGAACTACTGCGATTGTGCCCTGGTTCATCTGGATTAGCACCTCAGTAGAGAAAGCCGAAAACTGACTGTCATGATAAAGCGCGAGACTGGTCAACCACTCGATGACTCAGCGGAATCTTCGTGATTCCTCCGCATTAACGAAGGGCCGGTTTCCCGGTCATGTATGTACGCGCCCCGTATTCGGATGAGCGCGGAAGTACCAGGGGCTATATAGTAGACCCACCGTCAAACTCCTATGGCTAAGTGAAAGTGTTAAAGCTATATAGTCTGATTGCCTTGTTCGCCGCGCTATCACCTCCTTAATGGACCAAGACGTTGGATCAAGTGTGAATACGCGCTTTTCCGAACACCCCCACATTATATGCGTGGGGGCTGAAGCCGACGACTGCAAACTTTCAGGTTATATACATACATAAACGGCCGCACAGGAGGCATCATAATACTTTCAGGCAAAAGTATAAACACAGCCTTTGTAATCCAAATAATATTGTTTTTACAATTGGGATACATGTCACTCGAACATGATACTCTTCGAGCACTGAGCCTCTATTAAACGAGCACCACTAGGACTTCTTCAAAATAGTGCTTGGCCGAGACCTGGCCTATGGCCGGATCCTGGGTTGCAATAGCGGTGGCCTCCATCTCTGCCCAGTATGTCTTAACACGGGCAAGAGCCATCCGCGCACCCTCTATGCACGCCGACCTCTTTACAGTGTCGATATGCGGCACAGCACCAAGGAATCGTTGCACTAAACCAAAATAACTATTTGACCTTGGTCCCTCCAGCCAAAGATGATCCACGACAGACCTCATGCACTACTGGAAACAGAGAATTTGCCATCAGTCAGTTCTTTGCCGTCTGCCAGCGGCAAAGAACTGACAGATGGCAAAGAACCTGGTTGCCATCAGCCAATTCTTTGCCATCTGCCAGCCGATGGCAAAGAATTTTTGCCGTCTGCTGGCAGACGGCAAAGAGGTGGGTGGGGTCCAGTGCTGTAACGGCCAATCAACCCACCTCTTTGCCGTCTGCCATCAGATGGCAAAGAATCTTTTCCGTCTGCTGGTAGATGGCAAAGAAGTGGGTGGGGCCCAGTGGATGACGGAGCTGTAACGGCCCACTAGCCCCACCTCTTTGCCATCTGCCAGCCAACGGCAAAGATTCTTTGCCATCAGCTGGCTGATGGCAAAGAGGTGGGGCTTTGCCATCTGCTGGCTGATGGCAAAGATGTGGGCCTTTGCCTTTCGTTGGCTGATGGCAAAGAAGTGGGACTATCTCCTCCCCTCTCTTCTTCACAAAAAAAAATCTCCTCCCCTCTCTCCCAGCCCGGCCCCAGCCCTCTCTCTCTCCCAGCCCGGCCCACCCCTCTCTCTCTCCCCACCTCTCCCAGCCACCACCGCACCGCGCCCCAGCCCCGCGTTCCCGACGCCGCCCAGCACCGCCACCGGCCCGCCCCTCCCCGCCACCGCAGCCCGCCCCTCCACCATTCCAGGCCACGGCGCCGCCCCCTCCCCCAAGCCTCGAGGCTCTTTCCCCTTCCCCCAACCCTAGCCGCCGCATGCAGCAGCCATGGCGGACTGCACCTTCAGCGCCGGCAGCCGCCGCTCGTCCATGCTGTGAAGCCATCCCCGCCCTGCTCGCCTTCGTCCGCTGCCGTCGCAGACCGTCTCCTCCATCCCCGACCACACATCCCCGCCCTCGTCTGCCGCCATCACCGACCGGATCCTCCGTCCCCGACAAGTCATCCCCGTCCTGCTCTCCGTCTTCCGCCGAAGAACCCGGTGGCTGTGTCGATTCTCTGCCTCCCCGACCACCTCTTCTGATTTTGCGAAGGTGATGCCCTCTTTGCTGCCCGACCACCTCTCCCTGTACATGTTCATGCTCTACTTCTTATATGTTCAGAAAGCTGAGAACCATTTTGACTTATGTGATCTAAAGACCCCCCAACCTGCAGAAAATGATTGAAGACCCCTGATTAAACATGCCTAGAGCTATGTGATCTACACCATTTTAGCAAATGGGAAATATGATATATGTGATGACTGCTGAGACAATCCACCAGGAGCATTAATTTGCTCAGAGACTAGAGAGTGTGCAACAGCAAGTTCCTAATTGATTCAAAAATTAGCATGAAAGTAAAAAAAAGTAACACACGTACACAGACAGACAGAGTATAATCTACTAGTAGAATAATCACCGTGAGAATTCGGAAGAAATGTTCAGTGAATTCATCTCCCTTCAGCAGGCCAATATGTTGCAACTGCATAACATAACGACTATAGGCCGCATCACTAGCATTTAGATGATCACATATTTGGCACCACTCAGAAAATAGGTGTGCAACCTGTGAATCAACCAACATAATGCATCAAAAAATCCTAGCATATACAATTCATTCTGATGTGTAAAAATGGACCTTTAAAATAATATGTTACATTGCTGATACATGTATTGTTCACAGAAGATCCCAATCGGTGAAAACTGAGAACCATTTTGACTTTTGCTCTCATTCCCACAGCCACACTCTACAGTTCACAAACACAAACACACCAGGTGTGCTTCTTTCTCACTCGTGTAGTTTCCCTTCTGTCTCAACTACTCTATTTTTCCAAGCCAAAATCTGGGATGAGGATATAAATCCTTTTTGTTTTGTTTTGATGAAGACACAAAAATCTTGCTAGTTCTATTCTCTTCAGTTTGTACTTTGGAGCACATCAGGAAGCGGCCACACTGGTACAAAATGAAAGATCTTGCATTTTGGTATCCTAATTCACAACATTCATTGGTGGATATAGTTTTGTTTCAAAGCATTGGTTGCAACATAAAAAATATGGAGATTAGTCTCTGTAGGATAAGACTCCATTTCCATTTTCATAATAAAAATGAGGTCGTTTCCTTTGATCAAAAAAATATTCTTGCCTATATTATCAACACTTACGGTTATAGTAGTACATATTTTGCTATACTCAGTGTCAACTCCTATATATTCCGCCAGGCTTAGTTGCATTTTAGAGTTGTCCTTGATGTTCGGCCCCCTTATGTTTATTTCCTGGCTCCGTCGTTGCCTACTTCACATACATATTGGATATTTAGTTGTATATTTAGCACCAACAAAACCATAAAGCTTACTATAGTCTCCATATATATATTTTATAGAAGATTAGATCACGTTTGTTTATACACACACAAAGAAGAATACCTTTCTATTATGATTATTTATTCATCATTATTTTAGGCATATTAGTATGGAAGCTAGGCTAGTATTGTGGTAGTGATTCCAGTTTGATCCGTTGAAATCTGCAGCTCTTTGTTTCAACTCCGAGGTTGGCGCTGATGTCATTGGTGAGAAAATTAGATGAAAAAAAAATCAAAAGCCCCTCAAAGAACATCCCACGATAATACCCAGTCTCATCTGCCGCCCTCTGATTATTGTTCAGCTTGTTGCACTATCCCATGTGAAGAAGCAATCTATCTGAGAAAGAAATTTGAAGAGGCTGGCCTATTAATTTTAAGAGGATTTTTAACCCAGCTTTTTCTGTTTAGTGCTTGTTTGGCTTGCCTTAGCTTTAATATTTGAACAATCAGGTTCACAAATAGATACCAACCTAGACACGAGCTGGATAAACCCTATCTGATTTTGTTTTCTCCACTTGAGATTTGCAGGGGAGGTTGCATTGCCCGGAGGAAAGGCAGAGGAGGGTGATGCTGATGATGCAGCAACATCATTAAGGGAGGCAAAGGAGGAGATTGGGCTTGATCCAGCCTTGGTCACTGTCGTTTCCTCGCTTGAGCACTTCTTGCCCAAGGTAAGATGTCTATGAGTTCTCGCTTATACCCCTACTGGAAAAAATCACATTGTACAGCGGACAGACTATTTAAGTGCACACTAAAAGGCATGTTAGTTTTTTCTTCTTCTTAGACTTCCAAAAAACACATGCATGCAGCCAAGATTTAGGATATGCTTATAGATGTTTTGAGGATTATGTAGCAGGCTTTTCTTTACAGTCCACTTTCGCCGGATAGAATTTATCTTTGTCCCTTTGACACCACGACACCCAGACACGACACCCCCGACCCCCTACACCTCTTCGGCTTCCTGTTGACTGAAAAGGTGCTTTTCGGCCTTCCAGAGGCCGACGGGGTCATATATTTATGAATTATGAGTTAGGTCATATATTTTCCGATTTTGTTATGAAAAACATCATATATATTTGTGTTGATCGGGTGGATTTCAATATGCAGTTGTTTCGTCGCTGCGAGGGTCTGGTGTTCGACGACCTCCCCGTGCGTTCAACGAGCTCCGCCCCGACGTTCGTGGGTGAGCACAAATGACATCTCCTCCTCCCTCAATCATTTGTTATGTTCCGGTCTTCGTGCCGATGAAACATGCTAGTTGTAGGTAGATTGAATCATCAGTATGCGTGACCACTATGCGTCTCCCGTTCGAAAGGGTTACCTCTATAAATATGCATGCATTTGCATATTTATAACCGTCATTCTTTCGAATTGTCCAACGTTATCCTTGGACAGCCCGAGTATGTGTAGATTGGGTTCATTTTCCCATATGCTCTGCTCCGGATCCGATGCAGAATTTCGTCAGCGCCTCCCTGTTGTTCTCCGGGTACACATCCTCTTTGCTTATTGCGGAGACGTGTATCAGGAGAACAGTGGGGAGGTGCTGCCGAAATTTTGCGTCGGATCCAGAGTAGAGCATGGGAAAACGAACCCAATCTACACATACTCGGGTGGCATTAGGACCTATCTTTACCTATTAGCGTCTAGGTTGCATGGACGTAATAAAACTGACAAACTCTATTAACTGATGAGTATGGTTTGCTGAATTATGTATATATTTCTTGTGTGTCCAGTAGCTAGGCAAGATGAGTGATCGTGCGTGGATGTACACCGGTCACACTAGTCAGAAAGACATGACCCATGAATGGATAACAAAAACCAAGGGGTTTGTGAGAGTCGCATTTGCAAATGGACAGAGACAAACCTGGTGCCCCTGTGTCGAGTGCGACAACTATCATAAGAGGTCAGAGTTTGAAATGATCAAACACCTGCAGAAGTGGGGTTTTACGCCTAATTATACGGTCTGGACATTTCATGGTGAGTCTGCCCAACGTGCCAGAGCTGAGGAGGGCCGTCGTCGCACCGACGAGCATGGTACCGGGATGGAAGACATGGTGGAAGACTTTGATGATTCTCGGGATTCGGATGATGAGATGGAGGAATCTGCAAAGGCCTTCAATGATATGTTGGAGTCTTCAAAACGTCCTCTCCACGAGCACACTAAGCTTTGTCAGCTGGATGCCATCGCACAAGTAATGGCTCTAAAGGCTCAATTCAACTTGGGCAGAGAATGCTACGGCGCGATGATGACACTATTTGGACGCTTTCTACCCAAAGGCCATGTAATGCCTGCAAATATGTACCAGTCGGACAAAATCCTCCGTGTACTTAAGATGCCCTATGAGAAGATAGATGCCTGTGAGAAAGGATGTGCCTTATTTAGGCTTGAGTATGCGGACTTGAAGTATTGTCCCGTTTGCCAGTCTTCCAGGTATGAAACTTGCTACTATTGGTAACATGTGTTGGATATATTTGCGTTCATGACTATTGGTAATATGTGTTGAATATGCTATATTGGTCATATATATATATATATATATATATATATATGTTTGATTTTCTGTGAAAATGAATTGGTATAAGAAAAAACAAAATTAAATGAGGCAATATAGGCACTTTGCCATCTGCTGGCTGATGGCAAACAGCTTTGCCATCCGCTGGCAGATGGCAAAGTGGCCATGTGGCAGCAACCTGTGCAGTGCTCGTCTGGCCTATTTGTTCTCTTTGCCATCAGCTGGCGGATGGCAAAGAGCCTGCAGCCTTTGCCATCAGCTGGCGATGGCAAAGAGCCTGCAGCCTTTGCCATCAGCTGGCCGATGGCAAAGAGCCTGCACCCATTGCCATCAGCTGGCAGATGGCAAAGAGCCTGCAGCCTTTGCCATCTGCTGGCGGATGGCAAAGCACGCCGTTAGCCTCCTAACGTGGCTAACCCCGTTCCTCAGGCTTTGCCATCGGCCAGCTGATGGCAAAGGCTACAGGCTCTTTGCCATCTGCCAGCAGACGGCAAAGAAGCCTTTACCAGAGTTTATTCAGCCGGCCCTTTGCCATCTACTGGCAGATGGCAAAGCCCTTTGCCATCCGCCGTCCGTGCCTTTGCCATCTGCCATGGCAGATGGCAAAGTGCCTGATTTCAGTAGTGATGGCAAGTCCGGACAACCTATGGAGCTCAGCCCACTCGGCCATTTGTTCATTTAACAGCAGCGGACACGTGGGAGCACTGAACTGCGACCAGAACGACCTTTCCACTTCATGATCTTTCTGATCTTTAAAAAACTCAGTCGCATCAGCAGCACTCGTTGCCAAGTCCAAGTACGCATCTACAGCACTCCATAATTGATCCAGAGGGGCATACTTCGGATCTCCGAACTTCGTCCGCAACAAAAAGGGCTTCCCAGCCGTGATTTCTCCGGCTTGACGAAGCTCCTCCTTCGCCGCTCTGATTTTAGAGCGGGTTTCCTTGGCTGCTACCATGGCTTTCTTCAGGTCCGCCGCTTTCGCTTGGCTTTCCTTTTCAAGAAGCTCATACCGGTCGGCGGCATCCTTCAGCTCAACAGCCATCTTGGCTATTTTATCTTCACTCTGGCGATGAGCAGCCTATTCGGCTCTTAACTCTTCGGGCGCCTTTAGGGCGGCCGCATCACTTCTCCTGGCTAGTTCCTTGGCTCGGGCAAGCTCCCCCCGAAGGGTCTCCATGGCGGCAGCTCCATCTGCAGTCACAGCATATTATAGATACTAGCATCATGCTCCTCTTAATATCTGTTGACCACCGGAAAATACATACCCTGTGCCTCGTCAAGCTGCTTGTGAACAAGCACGATGTCGGCATCTGCCGCAACAAGCTGCCGCCTCAGTTCCGCAAAATCACCAGTCCGGCCAGCCGCCGGACCCTCAGCCGCCTGCACATGTAAGCAGCATGATCATTACCTGGGACTATGATCCTTTGTTTGCCGCCTCTGGACAGCAACCACAGTCTCAGGGGCTACTATCTGTATGGCAGACCTAGCGTGTGTGGTACCGTCAAAAAAAATATTACTTTGCGTACCTCAAAGCCTCGTAACAGGCTCATAAAAGCTTCATGCAACCCACTTTTGGCGGATGAAATCCTCTCAACTACCGTACCCATTAAAGTATGATGCGCCTCTGAGATAGCCGCTTGCTCCAGAAGACCCATCAGTGCGTCCAGTCGTGCACCGAACAGTCTCGGACTCTTTCTGTTGCTCTCCTTAGGAGCCGAATACTCCGGACTTCGGGTGGCCGAAGGGTTACCTTCTGGCCTTGGCGGATCATGAGAAATCCTCCATGACGACACCTCAGGGTCGTCCACCTCATGAGGCAGGGAGACAGGGGGAGGCGTTTCACTCTCCATCATCTCCGGAAAAAGATCCCCCGAAGACGAACTCTGTCGAGAAGGGCTACAATCCGAACTACAAGACATACGTCTCGGTTATTGTCCTCGGAGATGAAGCAGGATATATTTACCAAGAGTACTCTTGTTCACTTACAGCTCGGTGGAGGGCTGACCCCTTTGCGGGCACGGTGCTGTAAGGACGCCCTCCTTGGCAGGGCCCCCTGACGAAGGTTTCTTCCCTCGTTTGGAAACCCTCGTTTCCAAGTCTTCAGAGGCGGTCCTTTTCCTTCCTTGGGGAGAGGGAATTTTAGATTCTTCTCCCCGATTATCCTCCTTCGCGGAGACACTAATTCCCCCGGTTTGGATGAGTAATGCGTGAGGCCCGCTTTCGGCTTCTTTATTCCTCCCTTTATCTTCCTCCGATGGCACTTGATAAGGTGCGTGCTCAAGCATCCTGGCTAGTACAGGATCCGGTGAGCCTTCGGAAGGGGGGCCGAACACCTGATCATCTTCACCTTTTTTATCCAGTCCTGGTCAAAGAGCGATTTTTTCAGAATGATGTTGTGACAAATAAAAAGACAGCATGTTCGGCCGCAGAATTACTTATGTGGGTATCTGGACGATTGCAGTTTAGACCCGCATCCTCGGTGGTGTCCGGACACTTTATTCGTGATCCGAAGAATAATCCGTACATCTCTTCGAGCGTCACGCCGATGAATTGTTGTATAGTTCGCGGTCCTTCCGGGTTGAACTCCCACATACGGAGAGGTCGACATTGGCATGGCAGGACCCGACGAACTAGCATGACTTGCATTACCTTGACAAGGCTGACATCTCTCTTGAGGAGATCTCGGATGCGACTCTGCAATGTCGGCACGTCATTAACTGGCCCCCAGTCCAGCCCCTTGTTGACCCATGACGCCAGTTGCGGCGGGGGGCCCGAAAGGAAGGCGGGGGCAACTACCCACTTAGTACTTCGGGGAGCTGTGATGTAAAACCACTCCCGCTGCCATAAGCCGGACATCTCCGGGAAGGAACCCTTTGGCCATGGAGCATCGGCGCCTTTGCTTATTATGGCACCTCCGCATTCTGCGTGTCACCCATCGATCATCTTCGGCTTCACATTGAAGGTCTTGAGCCATAAGCCGAAGTGTGGGGTGATGCAGAGGAAGGCCTCACACACGACGATAAACGACGAGATGTGAAGGATGGAATCTGGAGCTAGATCATGGAAATCGAGCCCGTAATAGAACATAAGCCCTCTAACAAAGGGATCAAGACTAAAGCCTAGCCCTCGGAGGAAGTGGGAAACAAATACGACACTCTCATTGGGTTCGGGAGTGGGGATGACCTGCCCTTGAGCAGGCAGCCTGTGCGAGATTTCGGCGGTCAGATACCTGGCTTCTCTTAGCTTCTTGATGTCCTCCTCTGTGACGGAGGAGGCCATCCACCGACCGTGAAGGTTGGATCCGGACATGATTGAAGGTCCAAAGCGCTTAGCCTGAGCCTCGGGTGTTGGAATTCGAGGTGGGGGAAGGGAAGGATCGAGCGTGAGAAGAAAAGGACATGCCTTGGCCCCTTTATAAAGAGGGTGAATATCAAGCGTCCTCCGCGTGGTCGTTTGGAACTTGCCTAAAATCGAGGAATCATGCCAGCAGGCACGATTGGGTTACCCACACCCGTATTGATGAGAATCCCGTGATAAGGGGACACGATCTCTGCTTCAACAAGACGTGCCAAGAAAACCGCCTCGCAACACGTGCAGTGGCAGGCTGGGAAAAATGGTTTGTAATGACCGGACCACGGCAGGATGTCATGCTATGAAATTTGTCGGCAGATTCGATTTGTGGGATATTGTACTCTCTACGGTGGTATGTGGAATTTGTTTTGCAGAGCCGGACACGATCCTTGTGTTCAAAATCTTCTATGGAGTATTCGGAGGAGGAACCCGCCTTGCAATGCCGAAGACAATCTGCGCGCCAGACTCATCGTCATTGAAGCCCGGTTCAGGGGCTACTGAGGGAGTCCTGGATTAGGGGGTCCCCGGACAGCCGGACTATATACTTTGGCCGGACTGTTGGATATGAAGATACAAGATTGAAGAATTCGTCCCGTGTCCGGGTGGGACTCTCCTTTGCGTGGAAGGCAAGCTTGGCAAGTCGGATATGTAGATCTCCTCCCTTGTAACCGACTTTGTGTAACCCTAGCCCCTTCCGGTGTCTATATAAACCAGAGGGTTTAGTCCATAGGACAACAACAATCATAAGCATAGGCTAGCTTCTAGGGTTTAGCCTCTACGATCTCGTGGTAGATCAACTCTTGTAATACTCATATCATCAAGATCAATCAAGCAGGAAGTAGGGTATTACCTCCATCGAGAGGGCCCGAACCTGGGTAAACATTGTGTCCCCCGCCTCCTGTTACCATCCGCCTTAGACGCACAGTTCGGGACCCCCTACCCGAGAATCCGCCGATTTTGACACCGACACCAGCGGCGGCAGAGAGAGGAGGTCACCGGAGTTGGGGATGACGGCGACCAGAGGCTGCACCAGTGGTTCCAACCGGGTCGGACGGCACCACTGAAGCACGGCGGAGGCTCTGGAATAGTGGCCCGAGCCTAGGAGGGGCTGGAGCGGTGGAGACGAACCGAGGGGATCGCCGACGAGCTCGAGCTCAGGGATGGCGGACCGAGGCCTGCCCAGCCGGGCTACGGCTTCCTACGGTCTTGTGGAGTGTGTGAGGTGGGTTGGTGATGCTCGAGAGGGCTGGGGAAGGCTGCATTTATAGGCGAGCGAGAGGAGGGGATCGGGCTCCGCTGGAGGACACCTGGACACGGCGCCTGGCGACGAACAGCGTCAGTGAGCGAGGGGGAAGGCGACACAGCTCACGCGAGCACTGTGGGTGGGCGGCGACGAGCATAGGATCGAGGGGGTGGCGACGAACACAGTGCGCGGCGCACTGTTCTGTTGGCTGGACCGCGCCCGTGCTTGCTGCGGTGAGCTCCGGCGTCGGCGAGCGCCAGGAGGGAGTTAAGGGAGTAGAGACGGTGATGGTGGCGAGGTTTGGCGAGGTGCAGCAGCCTGGGAAGCGAGCACGCGACGCACAGAGCGCTCGGCGGCACCCAGAGCGCGTCGGTTAGCAGGCTGGCACCATGCACACGCGTGGTCACCGCGTGCACTTCGGCATAGAGCCACGGCTGGCCCCAATTTCATGTCTGGCGTGTAGTCCTTAGTGTTTAGGGTTGTGCCAATGCTTTGAGTCGAGCTCTGGTGCTGTAAGTTGGAGTGTTACTTCATGGTAAGTTTCTGGGCAGTAACTTTGAGAGTTAACTGTGGTCAAACTACTAAGAGTTGGGAGCTGAGCTTTGGAGGTTAGCAATCATCTAGGAAGGTAGTGATGCACAAGAAAATTCAGTAGCGTTGGAGCAAGTAAAATGGTAGTTGCTGTAGAAACTACCATTTCTGTCCAGAACAGAAAATATTTTTTTTAGCAAAAATATTCCAAAAAGTGATGCAATATTTTTCTCAGGAAGGTGCCCCAGGGTTCAAAGAATATTTGGGAATTTTCTCAGATTTTTTTGGGCAAGAAAAATTGGGGTTGCTTTGGAACACATGTGGCTGGTTAGGGTTTTGGAGTAGAAAATGAATAATTTTCATTTAAGAAAAATATTCATAATATTATTTTGAGGTTGACCAGAGAAGTAATGATGGCTAGAGAGAGAAATGAGTCACTTGGATGAAAATCAAGGTGATGCCCAAGTGTTTAAGTCCAACTGAAGTGATTCAAAACCCCAAATTCAAAGCAAAACCAAATAAAAATCAGAAAAGAAAAGAGGGCAAAAACCAGGCTGTCACAACCAACATCTAGGAGGAGCTGCGACCATGGACGATGAGCGTTAGCGCGCGACCGGTGAGACCATGTTGGAACTGCCGTATACACTGCTACAACCATTGAAGAAGCTTCAACCCTAGACGAAAAAAGCTTCAAACAACAATTCGGAAAGCTTCAACCCTAGGCGAAAAAAGCTTCAAACAAAGAATGGGAAAGCTTCAACCGGCACTGTCCAAACTGAAAAAGCTGCAACTGTTGAGAAAAGAAGCTTCAGCCTTAGATCGAAAGAAAATCTTCAATCGGAGATAGAGAAAGTTTCAACCGGGGCAATGCTCGATTAAAAAGTTGCAACCGTTGACAGAACAAGATTCGAGCGTAGATGAAAAAAGCTTCAACTAGCAAGAGAAAAAGCTCAGCGGGGCGCTGCGGAAACCGAAAAGACTGCAACCGTTCATAAAGAAAGCTTCAATCGTAGATGAAAAAAGCTTAAAAGAGTTGTTTGTTCCAGGATCCATGGCACGGCGAGTGCGCAATGTGTGCGTGAGACAAAGGGAGAACGAAGTGTCTGCAACGAGCGACGACGCGAATTGAGGCTCTGTGAGCGGACGAGCTGCTAGCCTCACCGGAGCACACGGACGTATTGGCGGGGTTCAGTGCATTGAACAAGCATAGGGGGAAACATCATATGGTGCGAAACAAAACAATCAGACGATTGCTATAGGTGACCGGCCGAAGATTAGGCTGGTTGGCCGGCGCCCGGAGTGCCCCACAAAAATAGCCACCAAAAAATTCCTAACTACAGCGTCCTAGCAATTACAAATAACTATCACCAAGAAATTCAAAGAACCAAGTTGCAAGAGATCAACTCCCTAATTGGAAGGCCGCTTTCATGCCCAAGAGTGTGTTGGAAATATGCCCTAGAGGCAATAATAAATAGGTTATTATTATATTTCCTTGTTCATGATAATCGTTTATTATCCATGCTAGAATTGTATTGATAGGAAACTCAGATACATGTGTGGATACATAGACAACACCATGTCCCTAGTAAGCCTCTAGTTGACTGGCTCGTTGATCAATAGATGGTTACGGTTTCCTGACCATGGACATTGGATGTCGTTGATAATGGGATCACATCATTAGGAGAATGATGTGATGGACAAGACCCAATCCTAAGCCTAGCACAAGATCGTGTAGTTCGTTTGCTCAGAGCTTTTCTAATGTCAAGTATCATTTCCTTAGACCATGAGATTGTGCAACTCCCGGATACCGTAGGAATGCTTTGGGTGTACCAAACGTCACAACGTAACTGGGTGACTATAAAGGTGCACTACAGGTATCTCCGAAAGTGTCTGTTGGGTTGGCACGAATCGAGACTGGGATTTGTCACTCCGTGTAAACGGAGAGGTATCTCTAGGCCCACTCAGTAGGACATCATCATAATGTGCACAATGTGACCAAGGAGTTGATCACGGGATGATGTGAGTTACGGAACGAGTAAAGAGACTTGCCGGTAACGAGATTGAACAAGGTATAGGGATACCGACGATCGAATCTCGGGCAAGTAACATACCGATAGACAAAGGGAATTGCATACGGGATTGATTGAATCCCCGACATCGTGGTTCATCCGATGAGATCATCATGGAACATGTGGGAGCCAACATGGGTATCCAGATCCCGCTGTTGGTTATTGACCGGAGAACGTCTCGGTCATGTCTGCATGGTTCCCGAACCCGTAGGGTCTACACACTTAAGGTTCGATGACGCTAGGGTTATAGGGAAAGTATGTACGTGGTTACCGAATGTTGTTCGGAGTCCCGGATGAGATCCGGACGTCACGAGGAGTTCCGGAATGGTCCGGAGGTAAAGATTTATATATGGGGAGTCCTGTTTTGGTCACCGGAAAAGTTTCGGGTGATATCGGTAATGTACCGGGACCACCGGGAGGGTCCTGGGGGTCCACCAAGTGGGGCCACCAGCCCCAGAAGGCTGCGTGGGCCAAGTGTGGTAGGGGACCAGCCCCAGGTGGGCTGGTGCGCCCCGCACCAAGGCCCAAGGCGCATGGGAGAGTGGGAGGGGGCAAACCCTAGGTCCAGATGGGCCTTAAGGCCCACCCTAGTGGCGCCCCCCCCCTCTCCTCCCCTTGGCCGCCCCCCTTAGATGGGATCTAGGGCTGGCCGCCAGCCCTTGGGGTGGAAACCCTAGAGGGGGCGCAGCCCCCCCCCCCCCCCCCTATATAGTTGAGGTTTGGGGCTGCCCAAGACATGAGAACGTCTCTCTTTCGGCGCAGCCATACCCCTCTCCCTCCTCCTCCTCTCCCGCGGTGCTTGGCGAAGCCCTGCGGGATTGCCACGCTCCTTCATCACCACCACGCCGTCGTGCTGCTGCTGGATGGAGTCTTCCCCAACCTCTCCCTCTCTCCTTGCTGGATCAAGGCGTGGGAGACGTCACCGGGCTGCACGTGTGTTGAACGCGGAGGCACCGTTCTTCGGTGCTTAGATCGGAATCAACCGCGATCTGAATCGCTACGAGTACGACTCCCTCATCCGCGTTCTTGCAACGCTTCCGCATCGCGATCTACAATGGTATGTAGATGCACTCCCCTTCCCCTCGTTGCTAGATTACTCCATAGATTGATCTTGGTGATGCGTAGAAAATTTTGAATTTCTGCTACGTTCCCCAACAGTGGCATCATGAGCTAGGTCTATGCGTAGTTTCTATGCACGAGTAGAACACAAAGTAGTTGTGGGCGTAGATGTTGCCAATTCTTCTTGCCGTTACTAGTCTTATCTTGTTTCGGCGGCATTGTGGGATGAAGCGGCCCGGACCGACCTTACACGTACGCTTACGTGAGACAGGTTCCACCGACTGACATGCACTAGTTGCATAAGGTGGCTAGTGGGTGTCTGTCTCTCCCACTTTAGTCGGAACGGATTCGATGAAAAGGGTCCTTATGAAGGGTAAATAGAAATTGGCATATCACGTTGTGGTCTTACGTAGGTAAGAAACGTTCTTGCTAGAAACCTATACAAGCCACGTAAAAACTTGCAACAACAATTAGAGGACGTCTAACTTGTTTTTGCAGCATGTGCTATGTGATGTGATATGGCCAGAAGATGTGATGAATGATATATGTGATGTATGAGATTGATCATATTCTTGTAATAGGAATCACGACTTGCATGTCGATGAGTATGACAACCGGCAGGAGCCATAGGAGTTGTCTTTATTTTTTGTATGACCTGCGTGTCATTGAATAACGCCATGTAAATTACTTTACTTTATTGCTAAGCGCGTTAGCCATAGAAGTAGAATTAATCGTTGGCGTGACAACTTCATGAAGACACAATGATGGATGGATCATGGTGTCATGCCGGTGACAAAGATGATCATGGTGCCCCGAAGATGGAGATCAAAGGAGCAAAATGATATTGGCCATATCATGTCACTATTTGATTACATGTGATGTTTATCATGTTATGCATCTTATTTGCTTAGAACGACGGTAGCATAAATAAGATGATCCCTCACTAAAATTTCAAGAGACGTGTTCCCCCTAACTGTGCACCGTTGCGAAGGTTCGTTGTTTCGAAGCACCACGTGATGATCGGGTGTGATAGATTCTAACGTTCGAATACAGCGGGTGTTGACGAGCCTAGCATGTACAGACATGGCTTCGGAACACATGCGAAACACTTAGGTTGACTTGACGAGCCTAGCATGTACAGACATGGCCTCGGAACACAAGAGACCGAAAGGTCGAACATGAGTCGTATAGCAGATACGATCAACATGGAGATGTTCACCGATGATGACTAGTCCGTCTCACGTGATGATCGGACACGGCCTAGTTTGACTCGGATCATGTATCACTTAGATGACTAGAGGGATGTCTATCTGAGTGGGAGTTCATTAATCAGATGAACTTAATTATCATGAACATAGTCAAAAGATCTTTGCAAATTATGTCATATGCTTTAGTTCTACTGTTTAAGATACGTTCCTAGAGAAAATTTAGTTGAAAGTTGGTAGTAGCAATTATGCGGACTGGGTCCGTAAACTGAGGATTTTCCTCATTGCTGCACAGAAGGCTTATGTCCTTAATGCACCGCTCGGTGTGCTGAACCTCAGCGTCGTCTGTAGATGTTGCGGAACATCTGACATACACGTTTTGATAACTACGTGATAGTTCAGTGCGTAATGCTAACGGTTTAGAATCATGGCACCAAAGACGGTTTTTGAAACGTCGCAGAACATATGAGATGTTCCGAAGACTAAAATCGGGATTTCAGACTAGTGCCCACGTCAAGAGGTATGAGACCTCTGACAAGTTTCGTAAGCCTGCAAACTAAGGGAGAAAAGCTCAATCGTTGAGCATGTGCTCAGATTGTCTGAGTACCACAATCGCTTGAATCGAGTGGGAGTTAATCTCCCAGATGAGATAGTGATGGTTCTCCATAGTCACTGCCACCAAGCTAGTAGAGCTTCGTGATGAACTATAACATATCAGGGATAGTTATGATGATCCTTGAGCTATTCACGATGTTTGACACCACGAAAGTAGAAATCAAGAAGGAGCATCAATTGTTGATGGTTAGTAAAACCACTAGTTTCTAGAAGGGCAAGGGCAAAAGGGATACTTCATGAAACAGCAAATCGTTTGCTGCTCTAGTGAAGAATCCCAAGGTTGAACCCAAACCCGAGACTAAGTGCTTCTGTAATGAGGGGAACGGTCACTGAAGCAGTACTACCCTAGATACTTGGTAGATGAGAAGGCGGGCAAGGTCGACAGAAGTATATTGGATATACATTATATGAATGTGTACTTTACTAGTACTCCTAGCAGCACCAGGGTATTAGATACCGGTTCGGTTGCTAAGTGTTAATAACTCGAAATAAAAGCTACGGAATAAATGGAGACTGGATAAAGGTGAGATGACGATGTGCGTTGGAAGTGTTTCCAAGGTTGATGTGATCAAGCATCGCATGCTCCCTCTACTATCGAGATTTGGTGTTTGCGTTGAACATGATTGGATTATGTTTATCGCAATACGGTTATTCATTTAAGGAGAATAATGGTTACTCTGTTTATTTGAATAATACCTTCAATGGTCTTGCACCTAAAATGAATCTCGATCGTAGTGATACACATGTTCGTGCCAAAAGATATAAGATAGTAATGATAGTACCACACACTTGTGGCACTGCCACTTGAGTCATATTGGTATAGAACGCATGAAGAAGCTCCATGTAGATGGATCTTTGGACTCACTCGTTTTTGAAAAGAATGAGACATGCGAACCATGTCTATTGGTATATATGCATGAAGAAACTCCATGCAGATGGATCGTTTGGACTCACTTGATTTTGAATCACTTGAGACATGCAAATCATACCACATGGGCAAGATGACTGAAAGGCCTCGTTTTCAGTAAGATGGAACAAGAGAGCAACTTATTGGAAGTAATACATTTTGATGTATGCAGTCCAATGAGTGCTGAGGCATGCAGTGGATATCGTTATGTTCTTACTTCACAGATGATTTGAGTAGATGCTGAGTGTATTTACTTGATAAAACACAAGTCTGAATTATTGAAAGGTTCAAGTAATTTCAGAGTGAAGTTGAAGATCGTCGTGACAAGAGGATAAAATGTCTGTGATATGATCATAGAGATGAGTATCTGAGTTACGAGTTTGGCACACAATTAAGACATTGTGGAAAGTGTTTCACAATTAATACCGCCTGGAACACCATAGTGTGATGGTGTGTCCGAACATCATAACTGCACCCTATTGGATATGGTGCATACCATGATGTCTCTTATCGAATTACCACTATCGTTTATGGGTTAGGCATTAGAGACAACCGCATTCACTTTAAAAGGGGCACCACGCAATTCCGTTGAGACGACACCGTTTAGAGAAACCTAAGTTGTCGTTTCTTAAAAGTTTGGGGCTGCGATGCTTATGTGAAAAAGTTTCAGGCTGATAAGCTCGAACCCAAAGCGGATAAATGCATCTTCATAGAATACCCAAAACAGTTGGGTATACCTCCTATTTCAGATCTGGAAGCAAAAGTAATTGCTTCTAGAAACAGGTCCTTTCTCGAGGAAAAGTTTCTCTCGAAAGAATTGAGTGGGAGGATGGTGGAGACTTGATAAGGTTATTGAACCGTCACTTCAACTAGTGTGTAGCAGGGCACAGGAAGTTGTTCCTGTGGCACCTACACCAATTGAAGTGGAAGCTTATGATAGTGATCATGAAACTTCGGATCAAGTCACTACCAAACCTCGTAGGACGACGAGGATGCGTGCTACTTCAGAGTGGTACGTGATCCTGTCTGAGATATCATGTTGTTGGACAATACTGAACCTACGAGCTATGGAGAAGCGATGGTGGGCCCATATTCCGACAAATGGTTAGAAGCCATGAAATCCGAGATAAATGGAACTTTGAGAAGAAGACGGACGTGGACGGTAATGTTACCGTCTATGAAGCTCGACTTGTGGCAAAGAGTATTTCCACAAGTTCAAGGAGTTGACTACGATGAGATTTGCTCATCCGTAGCGATGCTTAAGTCCGTCGGAATCATGTTAGCATTAGCTGCATTTATGAAATCTGGCAGATGGATGTCAAAACAAGTTTCCTTACCAGTTTTCGTAAGGAAAGGTTGTATGTGATACAATCAGAAAGGTTTTGTCGATCCTAAGGATGCTAAAAGGTATGCTAGCTCCAGCGATCCTTCCATGGACTAGAGCAAGCATCTCGGAGTCAGAATATACGCTTTGATGGAGTGATCAAAGTTTTTGGGTTTATACAAAGTTTGTTAGAAACTTGTATTTACAATAAAGTGAGTGGGAGCGCTACAACATTTCTGATAAGTATATGTGAATGACATATTGTTGATCCGAAATGATGTAAAATTTCTGGAAAGCATAAAGGGTTGTTTGAAAGGAGTTTTTCAAAGGAAGACCTGGATAAAGCTGCTTACATATTGGGCATCAAGATCTATAGAGATAGATCAAGACGCCTAATGATACTTTCAAAGAACGCACACCTTGACATGATTTTGAAAGAGTTCAAAATAGATCAGCAAAGAAGGAGTTCTTGGCTGTGTTACAAGGTGTGAGTATTGAGTAAGACTCAAGACCTGACCACAGCAGAAGAGAGAGAAAGGACGAAGGTCGTCCCCTATGCTTCAGACGTAGGCTCTACAGTATGCTATGCTGTGTACCGCACATGAAGTGTGCCTTGCCATGAGTTGGTCAAGGGGTACAATAGTGATCCGGGAATGGATCACATGACAGCGGTCGAACTTATCCTTAGTATCTAGTGGACTAAGGAATTTTCTCGATTATGGAGGTGAAAAGGAGTTCGTCGTAAAGGGTTACGTCGATGCGAACTTTGACACTAATCCGGATGACTCTGAGTAGTAAACCGGATTCGTATAGTAGAGCAATTATTTGAAATGGCTCCAAATAGCGCGTGGTAGCATCCACAAGATGACATAGATATTCGTAAAGCACACACGGATCTGAAAGGTTCAGACCTGTTGACTAATAACCTCTCTCACAAGCATAACATGATCAAACCAGAACTCATTGAGTGTTAATCACATAGTGATGTGAACTAGATTGTTGACTCTAGTAAACTCTTTGGATGTTGGTCACATGGTGATGTGACCTATGAGTGTTAATCACATGGTGATGTGGACTAGATTATTGACTCTAGTGCAAGTGGGAGACTGTTGGAAATATGCCCTAGAGGCAATAATAAATAGGTTATTATTATATTTCCTTGTTCATGATAATCGTTTATTATCCATGCTAGAATTGTATTGATAGGAAACTCAGATACATGTGTGGATACATAGACAACACCATGTCCCTAGTAAGCCTCTAGTTGACTGGCTCGTTGATCAATAGATGGTTACGGTTTCCTGACCATGGACATTGGATGTCGTTGATAACGGGATCACATCATTAGGAGAATGATGTGATGGACAAGACCCAATCCTAAGCCTAGCACAAGATCGTGTAGTTCGTTTGCTCAGAGCTTTTCTAATGTCAAGTATCATTTCCTTAGACCATGAGATTGTGCAACTCCCAGATACCGTAGGAATGCTTTGGGTGTACCAAACGTCACAACGTAACTGGGTGACTATAAAGGTGCACTACAGGTATCTCCGAAAGTGTCTGTTGGGTTGGCACGAATCGAGACTGGGATTTGTCACTCCGTGTAAACGGAGAGGTATCTCTGGGCCCACTCGGTAGGACATCATCATAATGTGCACTGTGACCAAGGAGTTGATCACGGGATGATGTGAGTTACGGAACGAGTAAAGAGACTTGCCGGTAACGAGATTGAACAAGGTATAGGGATACCGACGATCTAATCTCAGGCAAGTAACATACCGATAGACAAAGGGAATTGCATATGGGGTTGATTGAATCCCCGACATCGTGGTTCATCCGATAAGATCATCGTGGAACATGTGGGAGCCAACATGGGTATCCAGATCCCGCTGTTGTTTATTGACCGGAGAACGTCTCGGTCATGTCTGCATGGTTCCCGAACCCGTAGGGTCTACACACTTAAGGTTCGATGACGCTAGGGTTATAGGGAAAGTATGTACGTGGTTACCGAATGTTGTTCGGAGTCCCGGATGAGATCTCGGACATCACGAGGAGTTCCAGAATGGTCCGGAGGTAAAGATTTATATATGGGAAGTCCTGTTTTGGTCACCTGAAAAGTTTCGGGTGATATCGGTAATGTACCGGGACCACCGGGAGGGTCCCGGGGGTCCACCAAGTGGGGCCACCAGCCCCAGAAGGCTGCGTGGGCCAAGTGTGGGACGGGACCAGCCCCATGTGGGCTGGTGCGCCCCCCCACCAAGGCCCAAGGCGCATGGGAGAGTGGGAGGGGGCAAACCCTAGGTCCAGATGGGCCTTAAGGCCCACCCTAGTGGCGCCCCCCCCCCTCTCCTCCCCTTGGCCGCCCCCCTTAGATGGGATCTAGGGCTGGCCGCCAGCCCTTGGGGTGGAAACCCTAGAGGGGGCGCAGCCCCCTACCCCCCCCCCCCCTAATATATAGTTGAGGTTTGGGGCTGCCCAAGACATGAGAACGTCTCTCTTTCGGCGCAGCCATACCCCCTCCCTCCTCCTCCTCTCCCGCGGTGCTTGGCGAAGCCCTGCGGGATTGCCACGCTCCTTCATCACCACCACACCGTCGTGCTGCTGCTGGATGGAGTCTTCCCCAACCTCTCCCTCTCTCCTTGCTGGATCAAGGCGTGGGAGACGTCACCGGGCTGCACGTGTGTTGAACGCGGAGGCACCGTTCTTCGGTGCTTAGATCGGAATCAACCGCGATCTGAATCGCTACGAGTACGACTCCCTCATCCGCGTTCTTGCAACGCTTCCGCGTCGCGATCTACAATGGTATGTAGATGCACTCTCCTTCCCCTCGTTGCTAGATTACTCCATAGATTGATCTTGGTGATGCGTAGAAAAATTTGAATTTTTGCTACGTTCCCCAACAGAGTGGTCGGTTGACCCTTGTCCAGTCCGTCCTGTGCGCTATGCCAATCCACTCTATGATGGCTCTCGACTTACCTCCCAAGATTATTGCGGCAATGAACAAAATCTGTAGAGGTTTTCTCTGGTGTGCTAAGTCTGAAGCTAATGTTGGCCAGTGCAAGGTTGCGTGGGAGCAGGTGTGCTCGCCAAAGTGGGCAGGGGGTCTTGGTATCCCGAACTTGAGATGGTTGAACAAGGCAGTGCAGTCTCGTTGGCCGTGGCTTCAAAGATCTGACCCTTCTAGGCCTTGGGCTGAATTCAAAATTAAGGTTCCGGTTGAGGCCATGCAACTCTTCCGTGCTGTAGGCAGATCTACTGTGGGGGATGGCAGCTTGACTCTCTTCTGGGAGGATCGCTGGTTGATTGGATTCCGGGTTCAGGAGATCGCTCCCAATCTGTATAACATGGTGGACAAGGGCACATGGGCTTTGCGCACGGTTCAGCATGCCCTTTTGGAGGGCTCGTGGGCTACGGATCTTGGGCCTGAGCTTACGGAACGCGCGCTCATGGAGTATCTGGATCTCTGGTCCTGTGTCCAGCCGATCCAGCTCCGGCCAGGAGTTTGTGACACTATCTATTGGAGCTGGGAAAGAAGCGGCCAACACTCAACGCGATCGGCTTATGATGCCAAATTTTGGGGACGTGAGACTATTCCAACGGCTGATTTCACGTGGAACTCTGGCGCGCCACTCTGTTGTCGCTTCTTCGCTTGGTTGGCTCTCAAGAACAGGTGCTGTACCTCTGACAGATTGGCGAGGCGCGGGCTAGATCACCAGGAGGCCTGCCCATTTTGTGACCAAGCGGAGGAATCAATTGACCATATCCTGCTTGACTGCGTTTTGCGCGGGAAATCTGGTCCGGTGTGTGCCGGGCCTTGGGTAGGCCTGATTGGGCGCTGGCATTGGGGACCTCGCTCCAGGTTTGGTGCTCTAACAAGACTGGAATCAAGGCGGCCAAGAAGGGCATCCAGACTCTTTTCCTTCGGGTGATGTGGGAACTCTGGAAGCACAGAAATGCTATTGTCTTTGATGGCGCAACTCCCTCCCCACAGCATGTATTTCAGCGTGTTAGAGATGAAGGGCGGACTTGGAAGACGGCCGGGCTCTTCAAATGCAACACTTCGGCGTTCTTCGTAGCGTTATCTAGGTGGGCGGATGGGAGGAGTTAGCTGTGTTGAGTGGGTGCAGTGGATGCAGTGGTTGCTGTCTTTGAAGCGATGTAAATATCGGATGGTTGTTTGAGGGCTCTTTACCCCTCCTTCTTCTTTAATATATAGTACGCACACTCGTGCGTATTCGAGAAAAAAAGAGATCAAAGATGGGTAAAACCCAATCCGATGTTTGTTAAATTAAATATTGATGCTTCCTTCTTTGTAGATGAGGGGTTGATGCTTCGAAGGCAGTCATCAGAGACGTGAAGGGTAATTTTCTGACAGCCCAATGCAAATATATTATATCACATCTAGATGTTATATAGACAGACTCAATTTTATTACTATAAATTATAACTAGCTGCACATGAGCCGCTTGGTTATCTCACATCTAAGTTTTTTTTTCTGTTTTTCTCTACTCCTAATGTCTCAGTTGGTATAGTCTCCGTTTCGGGTTTATTTTCGTCCCACCACTTTCGTCCGGTTTTTTTTCGTCCGTTTTTTTCGCTGGTTTTTTTCGTCACCTCCCCAGCCCACCTCACCCCACCCCCACGCACGCACCCAAGAAAACCTCCCCGCATGAGGAACGCCGTTCCCATCGATCCCATCTATCATTGCCGCCGCCGCCTCTGCAAGGCAGGGCTGTTTGAATCCCGCAGCCGCCGAACTCCGGGAGATGCCGTCGCCGCCTCTCCAGGGCAGGGCGGTTTCAGTCACTGCCGCCGAACTCCGAAAGACGCCGCCGCCGCCGAACTCCATGACCCATGGCTGCCACACATCTTCCTCCACGCACGGCCGCACCCCCACCCCTTTTTCTTCCCTCCCTCCGGCCTTCATCTCTACCCGTCCCACTCCTCGGCCTTCAATGGTGATCCGCTGCCTCCCGCTCCTCGTGCTCCGATCTGACAACTGATTCACCGCCGCGCCTCGGATACAGGCGATCGGCGGTGATCTGAGACCAACGAGTCGGCACCACATCCCTGGTATTTCCCTTCCCCATCCGCCAACCCTCTACCCTCCCCCTCTACAAAGGCCCGTGCGGCCCTGTCCGTCCGACCTCGACGGACACGACCAGGCAGACGCGGCCATCATGGATCACGAGAACGCCGGCGCCACCGGCGCCTTGGATGCATCGCCCGTCACCACCACGATGGCACCTCGCTGCTGCCGCTCGGCATGGATGGCCGCCCCAAGACATGGATAAGCTCTCGTGATCCCCACCCCACCCCTCTCATCCCTTGAATCCGTATCCTCTGCTCGTGCTCTCCTGTTCCTCCTGAAACGACGAGGGGTAGTGCCGGCCGTGGCTCAGCAGGATAGCATAATTAAGCTTGCCCTTTTTCTTTTGTGTTTGAATCAGATTTGCTGGTTCTCAGTTTTACATGCACGTACCAATCTTTCTTCTGTATGCAGGTTACACACCTGATGATTTTTACAACCTCTTCTGCAGATCTTCAGAACACCGAGGGAAATATTGGCTTGGAACGATCTTGGGTTGGCAGGGCGGCAAGACCAGGTGGCAAATGTGGTGCACGAGTCAACCTCACATCATACTGTGGTGTCTAGGATGGGCGTGGTGTAACATGACGCTTTCTAGAAGCATGTTATCGAACATCTCCACAGAATCCCGAGTTTGCCTAATTCCCAAAGCATGTTATCATAAGGATGAGTACGGAGGACAACTCTCTCAATTCCCAAAGCACTAATCTTGTCCTAATTGCTCATATATTGAATCACTTTTCGCTGCAAATATGTTTTCTGTTTGATGAGCTAGAAGATGCTTGGAGGCTAAGGACAAAGAGGATCTGACGTTCATGTTTTTGGGAGGCAATAAGTACTTTGTGCACTTTGGCTGTGGATATGGGTACACATTCTTGATGTCTCGATGAATTGGAGAACAGATGTAATGGTACGTGCTCTATGCAAGAACATGAGAACAATCCTCCAAATTGAACTACGTGATGGGAGAGTAGTTAGGAAACTTTGTTCGTGTACGGGTTGCTTTTCCTGTATATAGCGGGCACTGGAAATTTCAGTTGCGATGATAGCAAGGATCAAGGAAAAGAGAACAAGGGTGGGGCTTAAACTTCAGTACGAGTGCTTGCCGTGGTTCTGCTATGCATGTGGCTACATCGGGCATCAGGTCATGTCTTGTGCGCGTAAGTTCAAGTGGTGAACCTGTATGCTGACGACTGCGATGCTTACCACCGAGGAAGTTCGTGCAGCAAGCAGGAAGTAAGACCTGAATTTAACTAGATGACCCACAATATCTAGCAACTCAAACCATTGTGTCACATTAGAGTAATTTTTAATACAGTCATATAGCTATCCATGCTGACATGCTGTATTATTATTTTCATTGGAGGTTAATTAAGTATTTCTTTTTCAGGCACCTTGGACAAATTTTGGAAAGAGGAGCACGACTCAGAGGTATGAGCCCCAGCAAGGGCCATCACAGCTGCGCTGACAAGCAAGTGTAAGTTGGTGATGGTGCCACCCTGTCAGAGTTCGGAGACTACCCTTGGAAGCACAAATTGGACAAAGTGCCTTGTGCCACTGGTGTTTCAACACCAGGGATGTGATTTTGCTCTATAGTTTGCAGTACATTAGACAATTTTGTATGCTATTCAGTAATTAATGCTAAAGTTTATTCCTACAGCTTGTACATGAACAGGTCCCTGTTTACCGATGGCGAAAACTCATCCTTGATCCAGCTTACTCCTGCAAATGTTGACCAACAGACAATTCTCTTCATGCCTTATTCATAACATCAAATTTCTCAACCTGATGGCATCTGTCAAGGATCTCTAAAGCCGATGGATTAAACTTTTGTTTTTCTCGTGTGTTCAGTAATCAGTATACATGGTTATCTTCGTAGGCTAATTTCACTTTTGATGAACTGATGATAAAGCGACAATGGAATCAGAAGGTGAGCTAAAAATAATCTTGTTATCTATTGTTGTTGCAAATTTTCCAGTATGCGTGTATCTATATCATAAAAAAGGAAGCAAGTTTATACCATGATTATAATGTCCTACTGATGTGCTTATTGTATCGATGAAACATCTCGAATGTATTTCTTTTTACAAATCTAATTACTTGGATTCTTTTTTTCTTTCGTTTTATATTTAACATTAAAGTTTGCTTTTCTATCTTTTCTGATTCACAAATTACGGTCATGCCAATGGAAATGATGAATACACTTCTATAGTTGGTCGTAAAACCAGTCGAGCATCTGGCCAAACCCATTTGCGATGCAGGCCCAAAAAACTTCATCATTCATTCTGCAAGCTGCCTAAAGAAAAAACAGCACCACTGAAACATACAGTATGACTTAAAGGTAGCAATAAAAAAACCATCTCTGGTTCATTAATTGGTTCGGATAATCAAATTATTCAATTGAAACATGTGAGAAACTATTATAAAAAGAATCTGGATGCATCATATTAAAAGTGGAATAGGGGCAGCGGCATCGATCGTAATGACCATCTGCTGGAAGGCGATGCGGTTGGCGAGAATTTGCTTAGCTCTTTCGATGACGCCACACGGGCATTCGTGAATTCCGAGTAAGCCGCGACCCGGTTTGACAGGGTGAGGGATGCGGGAGTGGTTGACAATGAGGTGGCCCTGTCTATATGATTTTGGATTATATATTATGATGCTGAAAAGGACGTTATTGGTGCCCATTAAATAACAGTATGAAATAACCCTGCATATATTTGTTGGTTTTTAATTTAAGTCTTTCAACTCAACTGAAATTATTATTTGTACTCCCTCCGTTCCTAAATATAAGTCTTCCTAGAGACTCCAATGTGAACTACATACGGAGCAAAATGAATGAATCTACACTTTAAAATATGTCTATATACATCTGTATGTAGTCCTTATTGAACTTTCAAAAAAGACTTATATTTAGGAATAGAGGGAGTACAACATTTACTAACTTTTGTCTCCTATTGGCTATCTGGAACGATTGTGGGTATTAATGAAGAAGTCCTCGTTAGGTGGACTAGCTTAAAATGGAGAAGTATGTTGGTATTTTCGGTTGATTGTTTTAAGCATTTAAGCTCGTAGCAACTTGTAACGTCAATATCTTCGGGATGCCTTGTAATATTTTAGAAAACTATATATTTTTTTCCAGCATGATGTGATCCGGCCTGATCTAGCGTGCTGCCCTGAGACGTCCTGACCCCATTACTTCTCACATATGGCGGTTTTCAGATAGCGTAGACACATGGAGACAATTTGGAGATCCGATTCTCTCTCCCTCCCTCCCTCCCCCCCCCCCTCTCTTAGTTGCTAATAGAATAATGAACAATCGATAAGACTAATATTATAGACCTCCTCCTCCTTAATCCTACCATGTATTATTCGAATTTTGTGCTAATACAGAAAAAAGTATGTTGTAAACTTGTGAGTCGTGAGCAATATTCTCTGGGCAAGTTTTAACCTGCTTATTCACAATTGATGCTGCATGTCAATCGCCCTTTCACCCTTATTTTTGATTTTAATGTCTTAGTGTATGTATAATTAGGGTTTTTCTCCGGTTGGTATTTGAATAGGAGTTGGTCGCTTCCCTTTACATCATAGTTCATAGTACAACACACACATTTCCTTTTGAGTCTTATGTGAATTTAATTTTGAGCCGATACACCAAATCTGAAGTTACATAATTCTAACAAAACTAAAAATTACTATAAAAATATAAATAAATGCCAATAAATTTTTAATCAACAAATGTTATCAAAGATTGATGTATCTACCTCTCCCAAGATAGCTGGGAGTAGCATGTTCTAGAAGATGTGTTTTGCTGCAGCAGTTTCTAAATGGTAAATTGTATGGTTTCAAGTGCCTAAGTTCATATGCAATAGTTTGCCAGCCAATTGCACATTGCAATGAAGTTTCTGGTTGTAACTTCTTGGAACATTTTTTAAAAGGGAACAAAATCATCCATGTGTTAATTTTAATTAATGGAGAATAGCAATGCACACGCTTTCACGAGACAATCGATCTTAAGCATAAAAAAATTCAAGTGTTATTATCATTTGTAATGCAATGCACAATAAAAAGGTCAATGTTTGTGTACCACCTTTATTTTGTGCATCAGATATGATAACCCTTTTGTGTATAGGGTAGAGTTACATTTTATTATCGAAATACATTGCAAGCGAAGTACATTACAATTATTTTGGCTATATTTTCTATCTATATGAAATTTTACATGCAACCAATACAAACTATGAAAAGCCCGTGGCAATGCACGGGCAGTCTACTAGTTTATTGTAGTGACAAAATAATCTAACAGGCTAAGTGTGCTGACCAAGAATTGAACTCGGGACCAAGTGCGGGATAACAAGAGCACCTACCACTACATCCAAAGCCACTATGAGATTGATAGAACAGAAAACATTTAAAAACATAATACAGCATTCAGATTAGAAGACATGTTCGAAACTTTTGAAACCTTTTTTATATATATTGTGATTTTTTAAATGACGTATATTTTCAAAAACACAAACAATTTAAAATTTCGAAAATTATTTTTCAAATGTGAACAAACATTATAATTTTGATTTCGTTTTTGAAAAATAAAAACAAAATTCGGTATCCTAAATAATTTCTTTGCAAACAAAATTTGAAACATGGACAATTTTCAAAAATCCACGAAGAGTTTTTAGAGTGTGGACACTTTTGAAGATTGGAAACATTTTGTAAAAAACACGAATAAATTTATTCGCTTTTAATTTAATAATAAATTTTAATATTTTTGGCACCATTTAGAAAATGTTCAAAATAACGTTTTGTGATGTTTAAAAAATGTATTATATAATTGGAAAAATTGGAACGTTCAAAGAAATGTTCGTGACAAGTTTTTAAAAGAAACTTCACGCATTTTTAAAAACATGACATTTTCTAGAATTTTCTTATGCAATGCAAATAAAATGTTTACATAAGTTTTTTTAAAAAGTTTCATGCCATTTAGGAAAACGATCGGTAGGTATTTGAAAAATGTTTACCGTATGTTCTAAAAAATGCTTGGGCCTATATTCGAAAAAGAACATTCATCATGTATTTTACAAAAAATTCAATGTTTGTTAAAAAAATGTTCCCCGTGCATACAAAAAAATATACAGTGTGTATTACAAAATTGGACACATGTTTGAAAAAATTACAACTATGTAGGGGCACTGGGTTCGGAACGAATTGCGTGCTGAGAGGGGACATGCAACTATGTTAGGCATGAGTTGCATGTTTGGCTTGGAAATGCAACCGGGTCGGGCGGGTTTACATTTTGGGGTTGGACATGGAACTAGAGGTCGGAGCAAGTTGCGTGTTAAAAAACAAAGCACAAGCCTAGTTGCGAGTCAAAGGGTGGGCTTGCAACTAGGAGAACTACGAGCTGAGTTACGAGTTGAGGATAGACTTACAACTGCGACAACTACAAACTATGAGACCAGTTGCAAGTCAAGGGTCTGACTTGCAACAGGGATAAAACAAATTACGGTCCTAGTTGCGAGTCAAGGATGGACTTGCAACTAGGACGAAAGACAAAAATACAAGCCCAGTTGCGAGTCAAGGGTGGGCTTGCGACTGGGATAAAAAAACTATCGGCGTAGTTGCAAGTCGAGGGTGTACTTGCAACTAAGACAAACTATATAAAACTACGATACGAGTTACGAGTTGAGGTTGGACTTGCAACTGAGATGAAAGACAAAACACATCCCAGTTGCGAGTTGAGGGTAGACTTGCAACTCGGACATCAACAAACTATGGGACTAGTTGCGAGTCAAGGGTGGACTGGCAACTGGGACAACTACGAAACTACAAGCCCGATTGTGAGTCAAGGGTCGACTTGCAACTAGGATGACAAACTACAGTCCCAGTTGCGAGTCAATGGTGGACTTGCAAATGAGATGAAAGACAAAACATAGGCCCAATTGCGGATCAAAAGGTGGGCTTGCAACTCGGAGGGTGGGCTTGCACATCGGACAACTACGAGCCCAATTACGAGTCAAGGGTGGATTTGCAATTGGGACAACTACGAAGCAACTAATCCAGTTGCGAGTTAAGGGTCGACTTGCAACTGGGATGAAATAAGCTATGAGCCATTTGCAATCAAAAGGTAGACTTGCAACCGGGATGAAAGCAAAACACATGCTCTAGTTGTGAGTAGAGGGTGGGCTTGCAACTTGGACAACTACGAGCCCAGCTGTGAGTCGAGAGGGACTGGCACCTGGGACAACTACAAAACTACGAGCTAGTTGTGAGTCAAGTGTCGATTTGCAACTGGAATGAAACAAGCTATGTGCCCAGTTGCGAGTCAAGGATGGACTTGCAACTGGGATGAAAAAACAAAAACACATTTGCGGGTCGAGGGTGGGCTTGCAAGTTTGACAACTACGAGCCCGGTTGCGAGTCGAGGGTGGACTTGCAACTGGGACAACTACAAAACTACAAGGCCAGTTGCGAGTCAAGGGTCGACTTGCAACTAGGATGAGAAAAACTACACGCCTAGTTGCGTGTCAATGATGGACTTGCAACTGGGATGAAAAACAAAAGCACATGCTCCGGTTGCGAGTCGAGGGTGGGCTTGCAACTGAGAAAACTACGAGCCCGGTTGCGAGTCAAGGATGGACTTGCAACTGGGACAACTACAACTCTACGTGCTCGGTGGCGAGTTAAGGGTCGACTTGCAACTGGGATGAAACAAGCTATGAGCTAGTTGCAATCAAAAGGTAGACTTGCAACTGTGATGAAAAACAAAACACATGCTCTAGTTGTGAGTAGAGAGCGGGCTTACAACTTGGACAACTACGAACCCAGTTGTGAGTCGATCGATGGGGACTTTCACCTAGGACAAGTACGAAAACTACGAGCCAGTTGCGATTCAAGGGTCGACTTGCAATTGGGATGAAGCAAGCTATGGGCCCAGTTGCGAGTCAAGCGTGGATTTACAACCGGGATAAAAACAAAAACACATGCTCCAGTTGCGGGTCGAGGGTGGGCTTGCAAGTCTGACAATTACGAGCCCAGTTGCAAGTCGATGATGGACTTGCACCTAGGGCAACTATGAAACTACGAGCCCAGTGAATAATCGGGGTCAAAGATCGGTCAGTGAAAAGATGGGGGATAAGCTTCATAGTCGAGCCCCCCAAGCGACAACATATATAGGCCCATGTAAAAAAATGCAAGAACATGGCGACACAAAACAAACGGGACAAAGAGGACGCACGACAAAAAAACAAGCTGACATGGGCATACATGATCGAGTTTGTGCGAACATTAAATCAAACAAATCAGACAATTATAGACCTAGATGAGCTAAAACTTATCTAGATTAGATTTAGTAAATCTGAAAATAAAAAATATAGTTACACTCCTCTCTAGCTACACTGTCAAGTCAAAAATAAAAAGGAAACAAGGAATAAAAAGACACATGCCGTTTCACAAAAAAGCTAAGCCCACCAAAAAAAACCAATACATAAAACATAATAACGGCCCACTAAAAAAATGTCATATCGGGTCTCGCTGCTTCACGAGGGACAAACAGAAAACACAACGCAAGGACAATGAGCATGACACAGAAGCACGTGTATCTACCGGTATATGAGTTAGATGAAACATTGTTAACTCTCATTTAGATAATAATTGGGAAACCAATCCGAAACGGGACCTTAGACAGCGTCGCGAAAACGGCCCAACAAAAGAAACATGCGCGAACAGGTCGACAAGAAGACACCAAACACATGACGCGACACAAAGCGCGCGTGACAAAATAACCTGCAGTCACGATTTGCACAACATTTAAAGCGAACATATGACAGAGTGGAAACAAGTTCGTGAATTTTAAGCGAATAAATGAAGAATAAAAGGAAAAATAAAAAATGGAAAAGGTGAAAAATAGAAATTTAAATAAAAATCATGAATTTAAAGTAGTTCATAATTTAAAACAAATAATGAATAGAAAAAATAAAACGGAAAAAACAAATACTAGGAGTCAAATGGGACATGGGAGTGTAGAAAAATGAGAGGAACGACTGAGTGTAGCACTGATTTTGAAAAGAAATAGAAAAAGGCAATCGAACATTGCACTAGCAAACGGCTTCAGAGCATCTCCAACAGCCGCGCTAAACAAGCACCGCGCCGCAAATTTGCCCATTTTAGCGCGCACGCAATCGGTAGAGGGGCTCCAGCAGGCGCGCAATAACCGCGCGCGCGGCATATAGAGTTGGGCGCGCGGTCCGAATCGCCATCGCGTGCGGCGTATTTGGGGCGCGCGCTTCCACGCGCGGCACGCATGAGCGCTCGCGCCACACTCTCTCCACCACGCCACCTTTGCCCCGCACGCGCCGGCGCCGGCGAATTGACCCGATTGACGCACGCGCCGGCACCCCCCTCACCCCTTCCTACAACTGCGACCCCTCCACCGCCGCCGCCGCAAACCCTAGCGCGGGGAGCATTGGCCTCGCCTCCGCCGGAGCTCCTCCGAGCATCGGCCTCGCGCGCGGCCTCTTCATGCCGCTGCGGATGACCTCAGCGGCGGGTGGCGTCGCGCCGGCGCCCGCCATGAAGCCACGTGCCCCCCCCCTCGAAGCTCCCAAATGCGGCGCGGCCGACGAAGGGCAAGACATCCGCGAAGAAGAACAAGGCGGCGGACGGCTCCGGCACCTCAAAGGCGTCAAGGAAGAAGCTTGCAGGGCGTGATGGGCGCGGCGGCTACCGAAGCGCCGGCGAGCTCACTTGTTGAGCCGGCCGCCGACGCGCACAATGTGTTCGAGGAAATGCCCCAAAGGTAGAAAATTTCCCCAACTTTATTTTTTTGTTGTTATTTTTTGAATGCATACATATAGATAGCTTATTTGCATTGTTCTATATACTTTGTAGTCTCAATGATGATGCATACATGTCAACTATGGGTGTTGGCTCCAACAATTCGCATTGGTCTCAAACCAATGACATGCATTTCGATGACCATGAGTTCAAGGTGGACAAGGATGGTGAGGGCATTGTCGACCCAACGAATGGAAGAGCAGGCAATTACACCAACGCTGAAGACATCTTACTATGCAATACTTGGTTGCAAGTGTCGAGGGATCCATCCATTGGAGGTGATCAAAGTAGAGATGCTTATTGGCTTCGGATGAAGGAACACTTTGATGTTCGCAACGTGAGTGGAATTGACCGCTCCGATCAATCTCTTCGGTCCCGGTGGTCGACAATCAACAAGGATTGTCAAAAGTGGGCGGCCGCACAAAAGGCGGTTGACAAGTTGAACCCAAGTGGCACTAATGAGGACGATAGAGTAAGTGTCATTTCATCCATGTTCATCATGCTTGTTGTTGGTGTTTGAGTGCTAACTTGTTTTGTTTTCATCATGTAGTACAATATTGCACAAAACTTGTTCAAAGGAGAGGAGAAGAGGACCAAGAAGGGGAAGATCAAGAAAGGAAGGCCATTTACTTTGCCTCGTTGCTATGACGTGTTGAAGGATGATGAGAAATGGAAGAAGCGTGATGATATAGATGATTTGGATTTGAGCAACAAATGCAAGCGAACAATTGAGTTGGATGATGATGAGGAGGGAGATGCATCAAGTGATGACGGCAAGAGAAGCCCCACACCCAACTCGGTTTCATACTCGAAGCCAAAACGACCGGATGGAACCAAGAAGCACGCAAAAGAAAAGAAGAAGAGGAAAGGAGATGATGAGCTCAAAAATGCTATGGAAGCTATTGTGAAGGCAAGAAAAGAAGCCAACGAGGTGAGGAAAATGGCAAGGAACCAAGATGTCGTGGCCGAGGAGAGGAGATTGGCGGCCGGGGAGAGGAGATTGGCGGCCGGGGAGAGGAGATTGGCGGCCGAGGAGAGGAGGGTGGCGGCCGAGGAGAGGAAGATGGCTTTGGAGGAGAGGAAGGTGAGCATGGAGGAGCGATCTAGATTGTTGGATTGGGAGAAGCACTTGTTCTTCATGGACACATCTATCCTCAATGAGGCGCAAAAGGAGTATGTCAATCTTGCCCGTGAAGAAGTCTTGATCCAAAAAAGAGCCATGATTCGCGCCATGGGTAGCGGTGGCCTTGGCGCCATGGGTGGCGGTGGCCTTGGCGCCATGGGATGCATGGGTAGCTTCGGAGCTACCATGGGCGGCATGGGTTCCATGGGTGGCTTTGGAGCTACCATGGAGACCATGAGAGGCATGGGTGGCTTTGGAGCACCTCCCGGCGCCATGGCCGGCATGGGAGACATGAGTTTTGTGTCTCTCATGGGAGGCATGGGTGCACCTCCGGCCGCCATGGGCAGAATGTCTTCCTTTGTGCTTCACACACCTTCCCATGAAGATGTCGTTGAAGATCTTGCCAACACCGTCCGAGCTTCACGTGATGCGGTGCGCGACAATGATGATGAGGAGGAGGAAGAATCGTCTTCGGAGGAGTCGGATGAATCGGAGGAAGATGAGGATGAAGACGAGGACGAGGCTTGATTGTTGATCATGATGTGTCTTTCGTTTGTGTCATGAACTTGGTTTGTATTTTGAACTTGGTTGGATGAACTTGTGGGCATGAACTTTTATTCATCAACTTGTTTGTGTGAAATTATATTATGCCATGTTCATTGCATTTTGAATGTTTGAAATTCATTTTGTGTCCAAAATGCAACATATGGCATATGCTCCGGCGAGTCGCGCGCGCTGCATTTTTACGCGCTGCTGGAGCTACGCGCGCGCTGCATTTTAGCGCGGCTACTGGAGCCAGCGCTGCCCGCCGCGCCAAACCAGGTGATGGGCACGCGGCAAAGTAATTTTTAGCGCGCGGCGCGTTGGGCGGCTTTGGAGATGCTCTCAGGAGCATAGGCTTGTGAAAAGCAACAACGGACCAACCTCGACCAGTAACGAGCCGGACACAGGCAGCGCACGAGACAACGCGTCGCGTGCTAGCGCAATAGCCAGACCGTTGTGTTTTGCACGAATATTAAAGACACATGATCCAATGACTCTTGACTTAGATGTGAGATAGCTATTTCACATCTAAATGTGAAATAGCAAACCCGAATAAAATTTGTAACATTTGGACCGATGAGTCTCCGGGCTGTCTTGTTTTCAAACTGTTGGACGATGTAATTCGGTTTGAGATCAATAAAGCTACTCATGATGCCCTTCCTTAAAAATAAACTTTCTTTTATAAGTCTCTACCTAATATTAAAGGGAGGATCGTTTCTCCAATTATTTTGGTTTACCGTGGGACCCAGATTATTTTCGTCCGTCGTCGTTTTTCGTTCGTCCAACGCACGGAGCCGAGCCGCAATGGGCCGGCCCATTAGCGTATGCTGTGCCAACAGGTCATGCCAGTGAAAATAGCCAAAGCGAAAAAATAAAGCGCCACGAGGGATTGGACCCAGGAGCTCACGCTGGACGGACCAGAATGCTAGCCACTAGACTAAACAAGACATTGTGTTTAAATTACAGCACGACATATTAAATTAGCAAACAGCCCGCCAGATACTAAGAGCAAAGAAAAATATATATTTTTGGAAAAAGTAAATATATTTTAGAACACGAATATTTTTGCAAATTTCTAAACAATATTTTTAGCTCGAACATTCAAAAAGAAAAAATTCCCCCTTTTATTTTTTCCTGAAACCTGAACATTTTCTAAAACGCCTTTTGTTCCCCGCGAAGGAAAAACGTCTCAGGTGTCTCGCTCGGCCTCGGCCTGCGTTGTGGCCCAGTGAATCTTGCCCAAGGCAGGCTAGGCGACCAATGTTTGTGTCTAGGCGAAGGTTGTTTTGTTTTTTTAATAGTCCCAGCTTGGTTTCTTACAGATAATCCTTCCGGTTGATATACTTTTTTGAGTTTTTAGGTATGAAAGACTTGGGAATCAATAAGCCAAAGGTAAGGAGCGACGTGACAAAATAATAAAGGAGAGAAATTTAGTTGAGATAACTGCATGTCAAACGACATGAGACCTCACAAAGGAATGAAATAACTAGGAGAGAGAAAGAAATAAAAAGGAATCTTCCATCGCGTCTTCATGTACGACTAGCCTCGCTTGGCCAAGTCATAATGCATGGGAGATTCATGGGAGAACTCCAACTAAGGTTTCACGGTCTATTTAACATAAACTACTCAATTTATATGATAACACAAACATATATTAGGGTAGTGCTTTTCCCTATTATATTGGCCGGGTATAAAAACATCTTTGTTCAACGCTCTTGATCTCGCTGGACACGTAGGGGGCTAAACAATCCAGCTATTGGACCTGGCCAACCTTGGTTAGTGACAACTGGTACCGCGACCGCCGGCAACGAGGACGATAAAGAGGATAAGCGAAAGCATGGGTCTGATGTCATATTGAAATGGAGGATGTGTACCTGAATGTGAGGTATTAGTCATGTTTATTATGTTAGGGGCATAAGGGTGAAGACTTTAGCCATGTTCAGTGGGTAAAGCGTGTGGGGGCTGTTTTCTCCCGTTGCAACGCACGGGTATGTTTGCCAGTCCTATATAAGTGCACGAACAAAGAGTCGTTTTCCGTTTGTTTCAAATTTTCCGTGATGCATATTACCCCTTGCATTAACATGTGTTGAAAAAAGTGAAAACATTATCACTAGTAAATAATTTTGGCACTGCCATGAGACATGAACCTAAAATTTTGCCATGATCTATAAATTCAAAATTTTCATGGTCAATTACTAAATTTACAATGATTAATGTTTTTTTTCATGCATAGCTAATGAAATTTGCCATGAATCGCAAACTTAATTTGCCATGGTCATTTACTAAAATTTCCCATCGTCTTGGCAATTAAAAAATAAAATTTTCCATGGCAATACATCAAACTGAAAATTGCCATGATCAATGAAATAAATTTGCCATGGGTAATGAATGAGAAACTAAAATTTGCCATGATCTATGTACTAAATTTGCCATGGTCAATTATTACCATAATCATGAATAAAATTTGCCATGATTCATTAACTAAATTAGCCATCATTCGTTAACTAAATTTGCCATGGTTGTTTGCTAATAATTACCATCGTATTGGCAATAAAAGTAAATTTGCCATGGCAATATAAATGAATTTCTCATACTACAAAGTAAAAATTGCTATGTTCCTAAACGAATCATGTTATGCGGATAAAAACATATAATTATTGTGTGTTTATACAAAAACAAGTTTCAAAGTTTGCAATGATGTATGAGGCACACTTCTCATAGAAAAAAGTTGTCGTGCTACAAAGAAAAAATGCCATTGTTTGTACGAAATTTGTCCAAATATAAATTGTCGTGGTCGCAGAAATTTGCCATGGTCTACAGACAAAAAAATGGAACTAAAATTATCCATGATATATAAACTAAATTTTCCATGGTTAATTACTAAACTTACCATGATCAAGTGGAAATTCTAGTTTCCATGGTTAATTAGTGAGAAACTACAATTTGCCATGATCTATGAACTAAATTTACCATGGTCAATTTATAAAAATTACTATGATCAACGAAAATAAATTTGCCATGATTCGTTAACTAAATTTGCCATCATTCGTTCACTAAATTTGCCATCATTCATTAACTAAATTTGCCATGGCTGTTTGCTAATAATTGCAATCATCTTGGCAATAAAAGTAAATTTGCCATGGCAATAAAATCAATGCTACAGCGTAAAAATTGCCATGTCACGAAGATACAAAAATCGTACAATTATTGTGTGATTATACAAAAAAAAGTTTGTCGTGCTACGGAAAAAATTGCCATGGCAAAAGTTGCCATGTGACAAAAAAGTAGCCAATGTGACTATTATCATGATTTGCAAAAGATATGGAAAAAAACTATATTGTTATCTTTGTAAAGTTGCCATGATTTATGAAGATAACAATTGTCTAAATTTGCCATGCGACAAAAAAGTAGAAACATTTATGGAAGTTGCCATAATTTAGGAAAAAATTATCCTGACATTTTCATGTGACATTATTAAAAAGAAATCTTAAAACATTTGCCATGTGAGCATTGCATAGTTCCAATAAGAATTTGCCATGTGACATGAGCACTAGTCAGCATGAGCACTTTCCAAGGTGTGTTTTCCCAGGGGAAAAAATGTACGCGAAATGCCATGGGACTTATTGTTGTGCTAATAATCAAGAATTTATTGAGTATACTTGAAACTACCAAAAAAACATATGGACAGGACGCTTGTGATCGTAAACCATACAAAAAAAATGCCGAAATAGCTATAGAAATAAGTACTGATATAATTTGCTATGTGTTATTTTTAGCATGAACAAATACTAGGGTGGAAATGACAACTAAGGATGGACACTAAAAAATTGCATATCAAAATGCATCTACCCATTCTGGGCACTTGCCGACAAGAACGAGTAGCCTTTTTGCTTAGCTAGTGAATCGATCAAGATGCTGTGGAATCTGTGCAAAGAAACAGAAATCCTAGTTCACCTCCTGGTTGTGCATCAAGATCAAGATCCTACGGAATCATCATGGAATCAGCGGCTAGGTGTGACTCGTTCAAACGAGAGATTCTTACGGCGGCGGCGGTGAGCAAGGGGTTAACGTACCGGCCGGAGAGAGTGGCAAAGCCGTGAAAAGGTTTTGACCAAGCCACCGCCGCAAGGTGAACGGAATACCTGGCCATGGGTGACTCCCGGCGAGCAGTTCCCCTTCGGCACATCGCAGGAAAGAAGACGGCGTCCACGTCGACGAGCATCTCGGCTGCAAGCGGCAGGGCGTCGTCCACCTTCTGGTTGACCTCCACCACATGCCGACGCTGTCGACCAAACGACGCCTTCGCAAGTGCAGCAGGACGGCGCCGGCGAGGGAACCCCTCCCGGTCGATCTCCTGCTCGAGATAGTCGTGTGCACCGACGCCATAACCGTCGTCCGCTGCGCAGCCACCTGCAGGATCCTCCGCCGCGCCATCGTCGACCAGCTGGCCTTCCGCCGCCCCCTGGCGCTCCTGTCTACGACCGATCGCCGCGGCTTCGACCCCTCCCTCCTCCTCGGTGTTTCCTACCTGCCACGGCGACACATCCCTCGTGTGATCCCCACCCCAACTCCACCCCAGATCCACATCCGCCCGGGCACCCACAGCCTCCCGGACTCGTTCCAGCCCCGGACGTCTCGCGACGGCCTGCTCCTTCTCTACCGGTACCGGTCAGGTAACCTCCAGCTGCGCGTCTGCAACACCTTCACCGGAGACGTAACCTCTTTGCCCAAAATCGACTTGTCCTACGCGCCCGTTTTCCTCAGCGTCGGCGACGCCGGTGGCTCCTATGAGCTGCTCATCTCCGGCAGGGACCTGCGGTTTCAGACCTTCTCCTCCAAGCATGGCCAATGGGGCGTCATCCGCCAAGCACTACCAAAAGCCGAAACGGCTGTTTGTCTCCCGTCCCGCCGTCATCGGCCGCACCGTCTTCTGGCTCTGCCTCCTGAAAATCCATGGTTACGGGTACCGCCCGGACGGCATCGTCGCTCTGGACGTCGACGCGGCCGAGGCGACGACCATGAACCTCCCGCCAGGCTGCACCTCCATAACCACAGGGATCCTTCCTGACGAAGACAAGCACCTCCTCTTGGCCTCCGTGCGTGGCCGTCTGAGCTTGCTCGTCGCCGTGAGAGGTGGGATATCGATGTGGACCTTGACGCCGGCCTCGGTGCCTGAGTCCACGGCGACCTGGAAGTGGCGGCTGGTGATCGGTAGGGTGGAGTTTGAGAAGCAGGTGGATCTGGTCGGCTCGGCTCCTCGATATGTTATTGAGGGGTTCGGAGAGAGGAGCGGCACAGTTGTCGTGCGGGGCAGCAGCGAGCTCCTCCGGGTTGATATAGGAACAAAGGTCGTCACCAAGCTCCATAGCTCGCGAAATGCGTTGGTCAGGTACCCGTTTTTGTTCTGGCACGAGGAAGATTTGGTCTCTTTGCTTCAAGCCATCAAGTATTTCTGAACATTCATGTAGCTAGGTCATGCTCTGTCTATTCTATTATTTACTGCATTATTTGTACGTTATTATGGGTATATAGAGTGCTAATTGAGGTGATGGCCTTTTCTTTCGCAAACTGTGTAATTCGGGAACAGTGATATTCCAATTGTTGCCGAAACTGTGTAATGTTTTAATACCCAATTTTGCGCATTCATACAATGGCCTTTTCTTTCGCAAACTGAAACCCTCAAAGTGGGCTCTACTTTATTAATATCAACATCGCAAACAACTTAGTACAAAGAGGAATGTCCCTAAAGAAAAGGAAACTGCTTCAAAAGCCATTTTGAAATTACATCCAGATGCTTTACCACAAAGGATAGATCAACTAGAGGAAGATATGCATGAGAAAACCTTTTTTGCCGGAGGGTGAGCAAGCAGATTATTGTATGAATGCGCAAAATTATGCCACCTACATAATTAAAAATAAGTAAAGTAAAATACATAAGTAATTAGAAATAAAATAAATAAGTTTTTTGTTGTAAGTAGAAACAAAACAAAACAAATAAAGCAAAAGAGAAAAAACAGAGAAAAAAAATGATGCCACCTACTGGGCCACCACGGCCTGAATACGACTTGAAACCCATCCGTGGGCCAGGATTCAGGCCCGCAGAAGGCCCAGTAGGCCCCACAGGCAAAGAGAACGGTTAGGCCCGAAAGCCTGCAGTTGACAAGAGCTCGAGAGGGTGGGCGCAGCAGCGCTTATAAACCACTCTCGAGCCCTCTCAACTAACGAGGTGGGACTAAACTTTTGACGCGGGGCAGCACAAGGCCTTTGGTCCCGGTTGGTGCCACCAACCGGGACTAAAGGGGGCATTGAGTCCCGGTTCGTGGCACCAACCGGGACCAAAGGCCTTTAGTCCCGGTTGGTGCCACGAACCGGGACCAAAGAGTTCCCTATATATACCCCATCGCCACAGCAGAGCACTCCACAGTGCTCTGTTTTTTCTGGCCGGCGAGGGGAGGGCATTTGGGTGCTCTAGCTCACCTCCTATGCACATGAGGTGTTCGATGAAATGTCTGAGCCACACTAGTTAATCTTTCTCCTCTCGAAACTCGACCTCCGAGCTCCATTTTCCCCGAGATTTGTCTAGGTTTAGCGGTCCGTCACGTCCCGTCCCCGTCTTCACCACCGTCGATCGCCCGCGCCGATCTCGTCGCCAGCACCACCGTGGTGAGCCTCTTGTTCTTATCTTCTTTCTGAAAGGAAAAAATTCTTACTTTAGATAGTTACTTGTCTAATTTTGTTACTTTTATTATTCCTTCTTATTACATAGTGCGATGGTTTTGGTATCCGCCCCCGTCGGCCCTCGTCCTGTCTATGATTCGGATGTGGTATATATTATCTTTTTATAACTATTTGGTTCATTTATTGTTTATGACAAATATACCGACCAACGTGACATAGATTTTATTTATCTAGGAGGTGGTTGAACCGGAAATTCTAACCGACCCTATTGTCGAGAGGTTAAATTTAGTTGAAGAAGAAAACAATTACTTGAAGGAAAAAATAAAAAAAATGAGGAGGAGAAGATGATATTGGAGTTGCATGTTGCGGATGTCGTCGATGATCACAAGATCAAGATGGATGCAATGCGCTTGAAGATTAGAAAGATTAGAAAATATGCCATTCATACCGAGGCTTGGTATCATTATGCCGTTGGATCAATTGTTACCTTGGTTGCGATTATGATTGCATTTGTTTTCGCATTGAAATATTTTACATAGTTTCAATGTATGGTTTAATTAATTAGATGCTCTGGAGAGCTATATATATGTTGTTAGATGAGAACTATGTATGTACTTTGGTTTTAATGTGATGATGAACTTCTATTAATTTGGTCACTTAATTATCTATTCATGATGTTCTGTAATGGTTTTTGACACACTTAATTATATATAATGCACGCAGATGAACCGGCAATGGATGTACGGTGACAGACACACCTCCGAGTACATTAAGGGCGTGTATGATTTTCTCGAAGTGGCTGAGGCAAACAAGCAGAATGGTTTTATGTGTTGTCCATGCCCTATATGTGGAAATACGAAGTCTTAATCTGACCGGAAAATCCTTCACACCCACCTGCTTTACAAGGGTTTCATGCCACACTATAATGTTTGGACGAGGCATGGAGAAATAGGGGTTATGATGGAAGACGGCGAAGAAGAAGAGGACGATGACAACTATGTGCCCCCTGAATACGGTGATGCTGCAACGGGGGAAGCTGCTGAAGATCAAGAGGAACCGGACGATGTGCCCAATGATGCTGCAAGGGGGGAAGCTGCTGAAGATCAAGAGGATCCAGTGCCCGATGATGATGATCTCCGCCGGGTCATTGTCGATGCAAGGACGCAATGCGAAAGTCAAAAGGAGAAGCTGAAGTTCGATCGCATGTTAGAGGATCACAAAAAAGGGTTGTACCCCAATTGCGAAGATGGCAACACAAAGCTCGGTACCGTACTGGAATTGCTGCAGTGGAAGGCAGAGAATGCTGTGCCTGACAAAGGATTTGAGAAGCTATTGAAAATATTGAAGAAGAAGCTTCCAAAGGATAACGAATTGCCCGACAGTACATACGCAGCAAAGAAGGTCGTATGCCCTCTAGGATTGGAGGTGCAGAAGATACATGCATGCCCTAATGACTGCATCCTCTACCGCGGTGCGTACAAGGATCTGAACGCATGCCCGGTATGCGGTGCATTGCAGTATAAGATCAGACGAGATGACCCTGGTGATGTTGACGGTGAGCCCCCCAGGAAGAGGGTTCCTGCGAAGGTGATGTGGTATGCTCCTATAATACCACGGTTGAAACGTCTGTTCAGAAACGAAGAGCATGCCAAGTTGATGCGATGGCACAGTGAGGACCGTAAGAAAGACGGGAAGTTGAGAGCACCCGCTGACGGGTCGCAGTGGAGAAAAATCGAGAGAAAGTACTGGGCTGAGTTTGCAGCTGACCCAAGGAACGTATGGTTTGGTTTAAGCGCGAATGGCATTAATCCTTTCGGGGAGCAGAGCAGCAATCACAGCACCTGGCCCGTGACTCTATGTATGTATAACCTTCCTCCTTGAATGTGCATGAAGCGAAAGTTCATTATGATGCCAGTTCTCATCCAAGGCCCTAAGCAACCCGGCAACGACATTGATGTGTACCTAAGGCCATTAGTTGAAGAACTTTTACAGCTGTGGAATGGAAATGGTGTACGTACGTGGGATGAGCACAAACAGGAGGAATTTAACCTGCACGCGTTGCTGTTTGTAACCATCAACGATTGGCCCGCTCTCAGTAACATTTCAGGACAGACAAACAAGGGATACCACGCATGCACGCACTGTTTAGATGACACTGAAAGTATATACCTGGACAAATGTAGGAAGAATGTGTACCTGGGCCATCGTCGATTTCTTCCGACCAACCATCAATGTCGAAAGAAAGGCAAGCATTTCAAAGGCGAGGCAGATCACCGGAAGAAGCCCGCCATGCGTACCGGTGATCACGTACTTGCTATGGTCAATGATTTACACGTAATCTTTGGAAAGGGTCCCGGCGGACTAGCTGTTCCGAATGACGCTGAGGGACACGCACCCATGTGGAAGAAGAAATCTATATTTTGGGACCTACCCTACTGGAAAGAGCTAGAGGTCCGCTCTTCAATCGACGTGATGCACGTGACGAAGAACCTTTGCATGAACCTGCTAGGCTTCTTGGGCGTGTATGGGAAGACAAAAGATACACCTGAGGCACGGGAGGACCTGCAACGTTTGCACGAAAAAGACGGCATGCCTCCGAAGCAATATGAAGGTCCTGCCAGCTACGCTCTTACGAAAGAAGAGAAAGAAATCTTCTTGGAATGCCTGCTCAGTATGAAGGTCCCGACTGGCTTCTCGTCGAATATAAAGGGAATAATAAATATGCCAGAGAAAAAGTTTCAGAACCTAAAGTCTCATGACTGCCACGTGATTATGACGCATCTGCTTCCGGTTGCATTGAGGGGGCTTCTACCGGAAAACGTCCGATTAGCCATTGTGAAGCTATGTGCATTCCTCAATGCAATCTCTCAGAAGGGGATCGATCCAGAAATCATACCAAGGCTAAGGAGTGATGTGGCGCAATGTCTTGTCAGTTTCGAGCTGGTGTTCCCACCATCCTTCTTCAATATCATGACGCACGTCCTAGTTCATCTAGTCGACGAGATTGTCATTCTGGGGCTCGTATTTCTACACAATATGCTCCCCTTTGAGAGGTTCATGGGAGTCCTAAAGAAATATGTCCGTAACCGCGCTAGGCCAGAAGGAAGCATCTCCATGGGCCATCAAACAGAGGATATCATTGGGTTTTGTGTTGACTTCATTCCTGGCCTTAAGAAGATAGGTCTCCCTAAATCGCGGTATGAGGGGAGACTGACTGGAAAAGGCACGCTTGGAGGGGACTCAATAATATGCAGGGATGGATATTCTTGGTCTCAAGCACACTACACAGTTCTACAGAACTCTACCTTGGTGACCCCGTATGTCGATGAACACAAGAACAGTCTGCGCTCCAAACACCCGGAGCAGTGTGACGACTCGATTACATGTGAACACATCAGGACTTTCAGCAGTTGGTTGGAAACACGTCTCAGAGGTGACACCACTGTTTGTGATGAGTTGTACTCGTTGTCCAGGGGACCATCTTCGACTGTATTGACTTACAAAGGATACGAGATAAATGGGAATACATTTTACACGATTGCCCAAGATCAAAAGAGCACCAACCAAAACAGCGGTGTCCGCTTTGATGCAGCAACCAAGAGGGGAAAGGACACATATTATGGTTACATAATGGACATATGGGAACTTGACTACGGACATGATTTTAAGGTCCCTTTGTTTAAGTGCAAATGGGTCAATCTGTCAGGAGGCGGGGTACAGGTAGACCCACAGTACGGAATGACAACAGTGGATCTGAACAATCTTGGGTACACTGACAAACCGTTCGTCCTAGCCAATGATGTGGCACAGGTTATCTATGTGAAGGACATGTCTACCAGACCGAGAAAAAGAAAAGATAAGGAAGCGAATACATCATACGATGAGCCAAAGCGCCACATAGTTCTTTCAGGAAAAAGGGACATTGTGGGAGTGGAGGGCAAGACAGACAAAAGATTATGAAAAGTTTCATGAAATTCCTCCCTTCAAAGTCAAGGCTGACGCAAGCATCCTGATAAATGATGAAGATTATCCATGGTTACGGCGCAATAAGCAAATGACACAAGCGAAGAAAAAGTGAAGACTTTCTCCCGCAACTATTATGATGATACCATGCCAACTTTGTAACAGACGAGTATGATACCATTGTCCGTTTTGTACACGAAGTGCATCTAGTTTTTGCCGTAACCCTCTCAACTTTCTTGCACATGCTATGTGGATGAAATGATGATACCATGCCAACTTTCAACCTTTTCAGAGTTCATTTGAAATGCTTTTCAATTTTAGGGTCTTATAGCTCAAAATAATTAGTAAATGCATGAAAAATAACAGGCCAAAAATTAAAAATTATGCCACCTACTGGGCCACCACGGCCTGAATACGATTAGAAACCCATCCATGGGCCAGGATTCAGGCCCGCAGAAGGCCCAGTAGGCCCACATGCATGTACAGAGAGGTTAGGCCCGTAAGCCTGCTTTAGAGAGGAGCTCGACAACTCAGGCGCACCGCACCTTATAAACAGGTGCGGCTCTCTCTCAGCTAGCGAGGTGGGACTAAACTCACCACCACGCCGCTGTGCAAGGCCATTGGTCCCGGTTGGTGGCACGAACCGGGACCAATTCCACCCTTTGGTCCCGGTTGGTGCCACGAACCGGTACTAATGAGGCTGTGGCCCCACGAGCACCTTTAGTACCGGTTCGTGGCACGAACCGGTACTAGAGTTTCTTACTAAGCAGTTTTTTAGTCCCACCTCGCTAGCTGAGAGGCACTAGGAGCGGTTTATAAGCCCTGAGTGCAGAGACGATGAAGAAGAGGCGCAATGCTCACGTTGCTTAGCTTCAAGCCTTGAGGAATAAGGTAGACTGCATGGAGCTATGTGCAGTGCAGTCTACACTATTCCGAAAGGCTTGAAGCAAATCAACGAGCATTGCGCCTCTTTTTTTATTTTTAATAACTTATTACAACTCCGGACTTCTTGTGTTCCGACAAAATAAAATAAACTTTAATAAAATTTATGAAACTAAAATTAACAAAGTATTTTCTGTTCAAAACATTATAAGAAACCTCTAGTATTATTGAAACTAAAATCATATAAAATTGATGCAACTAAAATTATCGAAGTATTTTCTGTTCAAAATCATTAAAAGCAAAAAGAATTTTCATAAAGAACTTTTTTTGATAGAAACTTTAATAGCAAAAAGAATTATCATAAAGTAAAATAATAAGTAATAGAAACAAAATAAAATAAAATAAATAAGTTTTTTGTTGTAAGTAGAAACAAAGCAAAATAAATAAAGCAAAAAAGAAAACAAAAAAACTAAATACAGCAAAAAGAATTTTCATAAAGAACTTTGTTTGATAGAAACTTTAATAGCAAAAAGAATTATCATAAAGTAAAATAAAGAAGTAATTAGAAACAAAATAAAATAAAATAAATAAGTTTTTTGTTGTAAGTAGAAACAAAACAAAATAAATAAAGCAAAAAAGAAAAAAAACTAAATACAGCAAAAAAATTGTTGGGGCGCTGTCCACTGGGCCCTCCAACCCTCGGGTTTGCAAATACATGCCCAGAAGGGCTAGAGGGCTCAACGGGCAGCGCGCCAAAGTTAGGCCCAGAAGCCTGCTATAGAGAGGAGTTCGAGACAGCAGCCGCAACGGGGCTTATAAACCACTCCGAGCCCTTCTCAACTAGCGAGGTGGGACTAAACTTTTGGCCGCGACGCGGGCAGCAAGAGGCCTTTGGTCCCGGTTGGTGCCACCAACCGGGACTAAAGGGGTGCATTGGTACCGGTTCGTGGCACCAACCGGGACCAATGCCCCTCCTTTAGTCCCGGTTGGTGCCACCAACCGGGACCAAAGGCCGCCGCTTCCCGCCCTTTGCGCTGCTGAAAAGAGGGCTTTGGTCCCGGTTGGTGGCACCAACCGGGACTAATGCCTACCTTTAGTCCCGGTTGGTGCCACGAACCGGGACTAAAGGCTTTGCTATATAAGTTCACACTTAGGAAATTTTTAGAGTTACCTAGCAGTTGCCGCCCCGACGACGCCGACGCCGCCCGCCGCCCCCGCCGTCGCCGTCGCCGTCGCCCGTGCCCGTCGTCGCCGTTGCCCGCGCCCTCGCCGTCAGCCGCGCCCCTGCCCCGACGCGCGCCGCCCCGGCCCGTCCCCGTCGTCGCCGTCGCCCTGCCCCGCCCTTCGCCGCCGACGCCTCTGCCCCTGCCCGACCACGGCGCCGTCGCCTCTGCCCCTGCCCCGACGCGCCGTCATCGCCTTGGTCAGGGCCGGCACTGCCCCCTAATTCCTCCATGTTTTTTCTGCACATTTATATGCTCAATTATATGTATATGTATGAGTATATGTATGTGTGTATATCTGTTTATATGTCCTTTTTTTAGATCTTTTTTTTGCATTTTCTCTGTGTATATGTATGTATATATGTTCTCTGTGTATATATATGTTCATGTATATATGCAAAAGATAGATTTTTAGAAAAGTTAGGATTTTTTTCTGTTCATAGATTTTTTTGGTGATATTAATGATTGTAGAATATGCAAATGTTTGTATATTCATATGAACAATGCATTAGGCAAAACCTTTACTTTTTTCGAAATTTTCTATTTGAACATTTTTTTATGAATGAGAGGAAAAAGGAAAATAAGAAGAGGAAGAAAGGAGAAGAAGAGGAGAGGAAGAAGAGGAGAAATAAATAAGAAGAGGAAAAAGAAGAAAAAGAAGAGGAGAAGAAGAAAGGAATAGAAGAGAAGAAGAAAAAATAGAATTTTTCTATTTTTTCTTCTTTTCTTCTATTCCTTTCTTCTTCTCCTCTTCTTTTTCTTCTTTTTTTTCTTCGATCTTCTCCTCTATTCCTTTTCTTCTTCTCCTATTTTTGTTTCTCCTTCGTTTTCTTATGTTTTATCGGGTCTGTCGTCGTCGATATACCCCTCTCCCGATAACTTCAACACGAGGGGGGGTCGATATACCCCCTCCCCGATAATATTATTTTCGCATGTACGTTCATTGTCGTTGTCGATATAACCCCCTCCCGATAACTTCAACACGTGGGGGGGTCGATATACCCCCTCCCCGATAACATTATTTTCCCATGTATGTATGTCGTCGTTGTCGATATATATAACTCCCTCCCAGATAACTTCGACATGATGGACGGTCGATATTTATACCCCCTCTCGACCGTGATAACTTATACCGCGGGAGCACCCCCCGGCCCTCTCGCTCGACCAAAACTCTCGAGGACACCCAAACCCTAGAAAAAAACGATGTCGGTCTCCTACCCCCTCCCGCCGCGCCCCTACCCTTGAAGCGTTGCCTAGGCCACCCCAAACCCGGAATAAGCTAGGTCTACGTTTGCACTAATATATCCACCTGCTGTCATGTTTGTGTAATAATTGCCATGTTGTAATATTTGCAGAAACAATGGAGCACGGACGAGACGAGCAAGCAGAAGAGGTGTTGGGGGACATAATCTTAGCCGGAGGTGATATCTTGTCGTATCTTAACGACAATGATGGTCTGGAAGAACAGGGTGAAGAAGCAGGCTACGGTGATCGAAGAGTGGAGGAGGAAAGACATGATTATGATGGCTCCGGTGACCCAATGCTGCTGCAAGAAGGAGCCCGTGGTGACGGCTCCGGTGACCGAACAGAGTCCGGCCAGGTAAATATATTAGTTAAGCCTGTGCTGACTAGCTAATTGATGCATTCATTGTTTTGGTATGTACACATATTAATTAACACTTGTCTTTCTTCTTTTTACTAGCCCTCCGGATCGAGCACAACTTCGGTAAAGAGACGAGGCCCGAAGAGAAAGTTGCGCTCGGATGAAAGGTTTGAGATCACAGCAATCGCGCGCGACGGCCGACCGATTGAACCCATCCGGACAAAGGATGCATTTGCTGCTCAGTGCGGGGTTCTAGTTAGGGACAAGATCCCGATCAGCATCCAGCACTGGTATAAGCCTAAGAAGGAAGACCCTGAGGTGTCTTATGTCAATGATATGCAGAAAGATGATCTTTGGACTGAGCTGAAGGCAAATTTCACCCTACCGCCAGAGGAGGATCCGGAGAAGCCAGTTATAGAGCAATTAATCAAGTCTCATGCTCTTAAGAAGATGGCAGACCTATTCAGGAGGTGGAAGAATGAGCTGAAAACGTTTGTCGACAAAGAAGAGACACCAGAATTCATCGGCCGGTATGAGAAGATCAGAGATCACTGGCCCGCATTTGTGGCCCACAAGACATCGGAAAAGAGTAAGAAGATGTCAGCGACAAACAAGAAGAATGCTGCGAAGAAGAAGCTTCACCATCGCACGGGGTCAGGTGGCTACCTCAAAGCCCGGCCTAAGTGGGCCAAGGCTGAGAATGATCTGCCTGAAAAAGGGATCGAACCACAGACAATGAATTGGACAGACCGTTGCCGGATTTGGTTCTTCGAGGCTGGCGGAACCTTGGACCCTGTATCAGGGAGGTGCGTTTGGACGAACGAGCTTTTGAGAATACCAGTCAAGAAGATTCAGCAATATATCGATGCAGCGCAGGAAGGGACGTTCGTTCCAGACAGAGAGAACGACGAGCTCACAATGGCCCTCGGGAATCCTGAGCACCCTGGACGGACACGAGGCACGCCAGGCTCCGTTCCATGGAAGGCTGGTTTTCCGGACGCAGGCGGTTACAAAAGCCAGGAGAGGAGGAAAAAAATGGAGCAGACCCAAATTCATAAGCTGCACGAAAGGGTTCAAGCACTAGAGGAACGAGACAGCAATCGACATGCCGAAACTACCCCCGAAGCTACCCCGCCATCTCAGCGGAGAAGCAGCGTGGCTTCCACCGAGCTGCTTCAGCTGGAGCATGTCTTGACGGCTCCTGCTAGCTACCCCGTGGATGCTATCACGGAGTCTCAACATTGCCACCTTATGGCGCAATGGCAGAACTTCAAAGTCAAGGCGGCTGTTGGCTCTGTTTTACCTCCTGAACCCGGCGCAACCTACCATTGCCGGCCGATTCCAGAAGGATATGCTAGGATGATGGTGGATGAAATAACGAAGGGATTTGAGGACCTCCAGCTTGACCACCCTACCGGTGAAGGGGAGACTCGGCTGGGATTAGCTCTGAAGACTCCGTGCCTATGGCGGAAGGAGCTCATCAACCTTCCGAACTGGACGGCTCCGGCGAGTAAGGGCAGACCGCCTCCTCCTCCGCCTCCTCCTCCGGCGAGTGATCAGGGCACTCAGCCTCCTTCTCCGGCGCGTGGCGGTACTCCGCCTCCTCCTTCGGCGAGTGATCAGGGCACTCAGCCTCCTTCTCCGGCGCGTGGCGGCACTCCGCCTCCTTCTCCGCCTGCGCCGGTGTGCCAGAGCAGCCAGCCTCCTCCTTCTCCGCCTCGTCGGCAAGGGCGGAAGAGACCCGCCGCCGCTGCGGCTGCTCCGGCGCGTCGTAGTCCTTCTCCTCCGCCTCGTAAGCAAGGAAAGAAGACAGCCGCAGCCACTCCGTCTGCTCTGCCGGCGTCTAGCAGTACAGCTGCTAGAGGCGGGAGGCAATACAGATTCGGTCCTTCTCTGAAGACTCCAGAGAAGTTACCATACGAGAGGACCGAGGAGGAAACCAGGAAGATCGTGCGAGCCGAAGTGACAAACTTCTTTGAAGGGGTGAAAGCAAAGAAACATCCACCTCCGGAGGAGAAGGTAGATCCGGTGAAAGCAAAGCGCACTCTGGCTGCCCTGACAAAACTACCAAAGTCTCCGCCGAGAGGCAACTATGAGCGCATTCTTGCAAAGACATATGCCGAAGCGGAGCGGTCGGGAAGTGCTGTCAGTGATCAAAGGTTGAAAGAACGACGAGCTGGGAAAAAAATTGCCCAGCTCGGCGAACAAGCGAACCAATCGTGCCCCCCGCTCAAGGTGTCAAAAGACATCGTCGCTAATGATCCGAGGATGGTGCCCGGTTATAGCAATCTTGGAGATTACCTGCCCGACGATGTACATTATGAAATCATGGAGGTGGACGAACACAAATACCATTACGGGAAGCCTCTCGTCAAAGATGAAAGATCTCTAACAACGATGATGCGAAGATTACATGATTGGTACATGAAAACCTGCAGAGAGTCTGATGGGACGAGTACTTTGACGCTGAGAGTTAAACCGGAGCATGACCTCGTTGGAATTGAACTGCTGAATGTTCCATTTGAGGATTTCTTCCAGTTTTACAATCAAAAGGCCCTCGATAAAACAACGATCACTTGCTACTGTCTGTAAGTAGTACTACTTCTGTCCTTAAGTCTCTCTATATAGGTCAGCTCTTTCATTGCATGTATTTATAATTATCCTCACTATATTATGCAGATTGAAGATCGCCGAATTGAAGAAAAGACAAATCGGTGATATTGGGTTCATTAACACAAATCTCATAGATGCATATAAGGTTGAAAAACATCCCAAAGAAGCCGAGGCCAACTTGCTACAACCGTTGGTATTAAATCAAAACAAAGATATAATACTCTTTCCTTACAACTTCAAGTGAGTGTTACTGTCTTGTGCATATTCGGTTTCCCTTATTAGTCCAGGTTATGGTAATGTAATTGATGACTTATGCATGCATGCGCAGCTTCCACTATATTCTCCTAGAGATTAAGCTTGAGCAGGGAGTAGTAACCGTCTTAGACTCGAGACGAAAAGATCCCCAGGACTATGCGAACATGACTCAAATGCTCGAGAAGTAAGTTAAATCGATCATTATCCACCATATCAGCAACTTTGTTCATTTCCTGATATTAAGTAATTGTTTTCTTTGTCTGGCAGGGTTTGGAGAAAATTCACCACAAAAGCTCCGGGACTGCCGAAGAAGCTGCAATTTAAACACCCGAAAGTAAGTACTATAGTAGCATGTTCCGCGCATCTCCTAGTGATTCAAGCGCTAGTTTCATCAATACCATTTAGCATGCTTGCTTATCAGTTTGATTGACCTCTATTTCTTGTAAAGTGGTTGTGGCAGGAACCCGGGAATAATTACTGTGGATACTACGTTTGCGAGTCCATCCGCTACACGACCTGTGAGCGGGGCTACTCTGAAGAACAATATGAAGTGCGTAAGCAATAATATTCACAATTTTATTTTATTACCATCATTTGTGTTGAGTTTCATGTATTCATATATATATGTATTGACCCCCTTCTTCAAATTAGATGTTTCGGAAGTGGGATGAACTCCTAGCACCAGATCGTATGCGAGGAATTCAAGAGGAATTGGCGGCATTCTTCCTTGACCACATGATCGCTGAAGACGGAGAATACTATGTGGACCCTGTGTTCTTACAATTTAATTAGGAGATTGTATTGTAAGAGATAATTATTGTATATATGTAGCCGGTAGTGTCGGATAGATATACGAGAACTTGTTGTTCGACCAATCTCTCAGAGAAGGAGAGGTGGTCGATATCACTTCTCTCTGTATGCATATGTTCATGACGATCTTCTGTTTCCTTCATTTGATTACTAGCTAGTGTGTCTAGTCCTCTCCATATGTATATAGTACGTAGCGTCTACCAAGCACGGAGATAAGAGAGGACACTTCTCTCTATTAATTAGCTAGCTAACGCAATATATGAAACACCTAAATTAACCCCCCAACCCCCCCCCTTCAAAAAAAACAAAAACCCCAGCCCCTGAAATGCTGACGCGTGGATGCCTATTGGTCCCGGTTGGTGACACCAACCGGGACAAAAGGCCCTACCTATTGGTCCCGGTTGGTGGCACCAACCGGGACCAAAGGCCCCCCTGCCTGGGCTGGCAGCAGCGGCCACGTGGAGGACCTTCTGTCCCGGTTCGTGTAAGAACCGGGACTAAAGGGTTAGGGCTTTAGTAACGACCCTTTAGTCCCGATTCGAAAACCGGGACAAAAGGCCCTTACAAACCGGGGTAAAAGCCCCTTTTCCTACTAGTGTCAAGCATTACATAGATTCAACCACCATTGCATAATTTACATAGGTTCAACCACCATTTGGTTTCTTTATAACCCTCACCCGCCGCTTTCTCTGACCCTAGGCCGTCGCCACCTCTTGAATTCATTTTCCTGTCGCCGCTCCTCCATGTTGTAATGCCGCCGTCGGAAGCCTGACCGGAGGCCGCGTAAAAAAAGGACCATCTCCTAGGGAGGATCTAGCTATCAAGAGGAACTGTGTCCAGGTTGTGAAGTAAGTGTGGGGCCCGTTACTTCGGTGGCCTCAAAACTTTTTGCGCGCTCAAAGGAGGCCATCACATGACACGTGTCAGGCCCTGGCTTATTTTGGGCCTGCCTGCAAAAATTGGGACATTAACTGCATTTCTAGGGTTTTAATGCAGGAAACTCGAGAACTGAACGACAGCCACATGAAATCAATGTCGAAAGCGAAAAATCCTATATGTTGTATTTTCCCTGTGCATAGGACGTGCGCAGCTGCAGGAGGGCCAGCCCCGCTACTGGGGGACAATGTAGCTCAGCGGCATGCCAAATGCAGCAGTTTAAATCCACAAAAAATCTTACGATGCTGGAAATCCACTGGACCTGACATGTGGTCATCGTATGTTCCCTATAGTTTGTGATAAAATTTGAGTGCATTTTGCCGAAGCCTGACCGGAGGCCGCGTAGAAACAGGACCATCTCGGAGGGAGGATCTAACTATCGAGAGGGAACGTGTCTGGTTTTTCGAGAAAGTGCAGGGCATGTTAGTCCGTTGGTATCGTAACTTTTTGTGCGCTCAAAGGAGGCCATCACATGACAAGTGCTAGGCACTGGCTTTTGTTGGCCCCCCTGCGATATTTTGGACATTAATTGCATTCTTAGGGCTTTAAATTAATGTGGGAAATTCCATATCCGACCGACGGCCACATGAAATCAAGGTCGGAGCGGTCTGAAAAACCCTATATGTTGTATTTTCTCCATGCGTAAGCCATGCGGCAGTAGCCGAAGCTAAGGAGGAGCACCGTAGTGGGTGGCGAGGCGGGCGAGGGTGCGGTGCAGCGGCTTCTTGAAGAGATGAAGGTGGCCGACGACCTCTTCAACGCCAGGGATGATGATGAGTAGGAGCCCTACCTTGATCTTGCTTGCCCACTCGTCCATGAGCTCCTGCTATGGTATATAGGCATACTACTAATTACTCTTTTTTAAGGTAGTTAATCTTCTTTTTTCAGTTCACTTTTGCGCTAAATTTTATGGGCATAACCAGTGGGGTGTTTGTTAGTGTGCTTTTTTGGGACATGTGTGTAAGCTGTGTAAGATGAATCCCCTGCAATTTTTCCCATCCCGACGATTGCAGCACATCCCAAGTTCTAGAGAAATTTTGGTCAGTAGATTTGTTGGCAAATTTGTTTACTAAATCAAGGCAAATTTATAACATGGTAAATTTTAGAGAAACAATGTTATTTATTGATCATATGGAAAATTTATAAAGAGTTTGTCTCATGCAGCATGGCAAAATTTAGAAATATTATATTAGTCACTTGGCAAATCTTTTGTAAAATTGGTCTAAACAACATGGCAAGTTGTGGAAAAAAATTGGACCGGTCACACGACAATTTGTCAGTGAAAGTGTGTGTTCGTACATCATGGAAAAAAATTCACAATGTTTTCCTCATATATCATGGCACATTTTCTTTTAGGAAATTTGAATAATCATTTGGCAAACTTATTATACAATTGTAATTTTCTTCTTATACACCAATGGGAAATTATTTGAACATTCCACGATAAATTTTTAAACACACCATGGCAATTAGATACATTATTTCTATGATAAAATTGCCATTCGGTCATTAGATACATTTCAAAAATTTCCATGGCAAACTTCTACAAAATGCTACTGTTGTATGTGTCAAAAACATCTATTGGGATCACTCTGCAAATTCAACATATTATGTTTCCCCAAAATATGGCAAATTTTCATGCAAATTATGATATTTCCCCACGACAATTTATGTTTTGAATGTCTCCGTGCTGAATTAAGACGTGTTTTTCCCATGGTAATTGGTTTCTATTCATGGTGGCAATTTTACACCATTTTTTTGCCGTAATGACAAACTTACACACATTTTCCACTACTATGATTTTTTTAGAATGATTGTATGTTTTTTATCATGCACATCATGGCATTTTTCTATCGTACATAGAATGACAAATTCTCATTACCATGGGCATATTTTTTGTACATACTATGTAAACTATTTGAACATGGTAAATTTAGAATTGGTTTTCTTCCAAAAACATGGCAAATGTACAAAATATATTTAAATTTCAAATGGCATACTCTATTATTTTTTTCTCTCATGGCAATTAATTTGTAGTTTTGTCGTGGTTACTTTTCATAATGCCAAACTAAAGAAATGGCAAACTATAATGTGTCCCCACATCAATTTATGTTTCCAGTGTCTGTGTTAAGATTTTAAAATGTGTTTTTTTGCCATGATAATTGGTTTCTATGCAACATGGCAACTTTACCCCGTATTTTTCATCATGACAAACGTACACACATTTTGCCACTAATGTCATTTTTAAATCAAGACAAGTGTTTTTAGCTGCATCATGGCATTTTGATTGTAGATAGCATAACAAATTCTCTTTACCACACGCATTTGTTTTGTACATGCTATGTAGATTATTTGTAAATGGAAAAATCAAGATTTTTGTAAATATGGCAAATTATAAAATATTTCAATGCTCACATGGCAAAAACTACGGGTTTTTTTATCTCCGCACGTGGCAAATTTTGAAAATTTGTTTTTAATGGACACATGTCTATTTCAAAATACTTTTTTTAACATGGCAAATATTTAGAACACATCTTAAGGCTCACATGGCAACTCTACGAACTTCGTTCTACACACATGGCAACTTTGATTATTTTTTCTTACTGTCACATGGCAATTTCAATACATTTCTTCAATTTCCAAGACATGGCAAAGGACAATAAATATTTTTGCCATTATTTTCTTGCAACATGACAACTTTACTTTACGTACCTCGGCAAATATGCTTAGCGGACGATAGAAAATATACTATTTTTATTCGCCAATGACCATGGCAAATTTACTTCATTTATCGTGGCAATTTTTTGCAACATGGCAAATTTACCTTTTATGAACCATTTCAATTTTTTATTTGGGACCACGACAATTTTACTGAACAATCGACGTTATGATATTTTATTTTATTTTCTAGCATGGCATATTTATAAGCTTATCCATGGTAAATTTATTTTTGGAAACATCGCAAATTATTTTTTTGCTCCATGGTCAAATTATTTTTTGGAACATGGCACATTTTTTGAAACAAACCATTCTAAATTCTTTCTTTTACCCCATGGAAAAAATAGAACATACCCTAGGAAATTTGTTTTCATGAAACTGATTTTCATAGAAATGATTCAATTGTTTTTCATCATCTTTACGAAATAACTTAAGTTCAAACATAACTATTAAGTTTTCTTTTTTATGTTTTTAGGATATGGTATATTTAGTTAAGGCAAACTTATATTCAAACATCCCCCCCCCCCCCCCCCATGATGGCAAACTTACGTCATTTTTTGTTTTTCTTTTTTTGCTCTGCTTCATGGCAGTTTTTCTACAAGTTTTTCTCTCTACATTAGCCACGGCAATTTACTATGCATGAATTCTTTTGGTAATGTACTAGACGTCGGCAATATTTTTGTGTACAACATGGCAATAAAATTTTGTACACTCCATAAGATAGTTACTGCATGTGTCACGTGATTTTTCTGTTGTTGTATATTAAATAATGATGGACAGTTGTTTACATTTTTTTATTTTTTATGCAAAAGGGAATTGTGTTGGGCCATAATGCTTAGCAAAAGCCCTGGCTACCAAGAAGTTAAGGTAGAAGGATATTTTCAAGAGCCTAAATTCTGAAGGGGTCCTCAAGGAGGAATAACAAACACACGTCCCCCCCCCCCCCCCCCCCGGTCCCCCCGTCCCCTCGTGCAAGGTATGGGCTGGCTCATTCGAGGTGGGATAATTTTCCCCATTTTGTTAAACTTTTTTGTTTCCCTATTCTTTTATTTTTTGCTTTGGCATTTCAAAAAAGATTTGAATATCAGAATATCTTCATCAATTGGAAAAGATGTTCCTGAATTTCAAAAAAGTGTTCACGGATATGAAAAATGCTCTCGGATTTAAAAAAATCACAATTTATTCCAAAATTTAAAAATGTTCAAGATTTCAAAAAGTAAACATGTTTTTAAGTTTAATAAAAAAATTGAATTTGACAATAATATGATGAACAAATCTTGAATTTGATGAATATTTTTTGGAATTTGATGAATATATTTTGAAAATCATGAAAAAATAATCACATGTGATGATCATGTTTTGAATTTGATGAATAAATTTTGAATCAATGGACTTTTTTTGTACTTGTCAAACATTTTTTGAAATTGATGAACATATTTTTAAAGTGATAAACATTTTCCAAAACGACGATTCTTTTCTATTTCATTAACAAAAATTACATGATTTTTAAAAATGTTGCAAATTTAAAAATTGTTCATCAAAAAATACAAAAAATATTCATCAATTAAAATTTTGTTCATCGAATTTAATTTTTATTAATATAATTCAAAAAAAAAGAAATTGAAAACAGAAAAGAACAAACTAACGTGGCGACCGTCGGGGGGTGCGAGTTTGATCGACTCGCGTCGACCTACACGGAGAATAGGAACACTAGAGATGCCTTCCTTGATTAGCTAGAGCTTCCAGTATTTTCTATTACGAACGAGTCGCGACTCGCGAGTCGTGAGTCCAACGATCTCATGCCTAACAAGCCAACGACAATGTCGACGGAACGACGCGTTCGCAGGTGCAGCAGCACGGAGAGCGCGACAACGCCGGCGACGGGAGCCCTCCCGATCGATCTCCTGCTCGAGATCGTCGCGCGCTCCGACCTGACAACCGTCGTCCGCTGCACCGCGGCAAGCAGGATCGACCGTCGCGCCATCCTCGACCCGGCCTTCGTCCGCCGCCTCGCGCTCCGGTCCGCGGCCGATGGCGGCGGCGGCTGCTTCGACCCCGCCCTCCTCCTCGGACTCTCCTTCCTTCGGTGGACCAAATACAGCGTGGTGCCCGCACGTCGCGTGATCCACACCCCGTCTCCATCCAAGCACCGCGTCCGCCTCGACACCGGCAGCAGCCTCTGGCGGCGCGCGACGGCCTGCTCCTCCTCCGCCGCTACAAAGTTCCTTCCACCGACCCCGAGTCTCCCTGGTCTCCCGGCCTCTTAGAGCTGCGCGTCTGCAGCAATACCGTCACCGGCCGCATCGCCCACCTCCCTCCCACCAGCGTGCGCGACGACTACCACGCGTTCCTCAGCAGCGGCGACGGCAACGCCGGGAGCTCCTACGAGCTGCTCGTCGCGGACAATTACATGAAGTTCCAGATCTTCTCCTCGAAGAACTTCTTCGACGGTCAATGGGGAGCTGTCCGGGAAGCCCCCCTCCCCGAGCAGCGCCCGCCCCGTCTGCGTGCCTCCTCCCGCCCGGCTGTCGTCATCGGCCGCACCGTCTACTGGCTCTGCCCTGCCAACTTCTGGGAACGGGAGGGGTCCCACGGGATCGTCGCTTGCGCTCTCGACGTCGACGCGGCGGAGGAGACGGCGATACAGCTCCCGCCAGGCTGCTTGTTCAGAATGATGCTTCCCAAGAAAGACAAGCACCTCCTCTTGGCCTCCGTGCGTGGCCTTCTGAGCTTGCTCGTCGTCGAGACAGATGGGCTGTCGATGTGGACGTTGACGCCAGCGTCGTCGCCCGAGCACCCCCCGACGTGGAGCCGGCAGCTGCTAGTCGGCAGAGCCGATCTCCAGAAGCCGGTGGGGCTGGTCAGCTCACCTCTCCCATTTGCTCTGGACGGATTCGGCGAGAGGAGCGGAGCTGTTATCTGCGGGTGGACGGAAGCAAGCTCCTCCGGCTCGACCTAGGAACCAAGGCCGTCACCCGGATCCCTAACCGGACAGATGGGTCCATCACGTGCGTCTTCCGCAAACTCCTTTTTACCGGAGGCGGGATGTACCGGAGCCGCATCCACCCTTCACATGCTTTATGATCTGTACATAAGTAGGGCCCATTCATATGTATAATCATGTATTGAGACAGATGACCTTTTGTATATAGTCAAATCAATGTCAGACTAGTAGGGTCCATGTCAGGGAGAGGCAGTATTTTTTGCAGTGGAATGTACACATGCATGCAGCATCTCTCCTCTCTCTCAAACAAATCCATGCATTTATTTTTGGTTATATTTTTAGATGACCAATATTTTTTACAGCTTTGTTACATTATTTAAAATTTTCATATATTCAAATTCTTGAACATAAGATCTTTATAATGATACCAATCTTGAATATATTTAAACTAGTTTAATTTTTACTATTTCAATCATATCAAAATATTAATTTCACTCATTTCAAATTACAATTTTCGAAATGATTGAAACACTTTTCCGAATATAGTTTTCTTTGTGAGTTTCATATTCTAGCTTGTGAAACTATTTCTTCAATGGAGTAACTGTGATGTGTTTTACTGAAACTAGTGAAATTTATCTTTTGTAATAAGTGTAATCAGTTTTTTGAAACAAGTGAAATATATTATTTCAATTGAGCGACTGTAGTGTGTTTTCTGAATGAGTGAAATGAGTTATTTGAAAAAAGTGAAATATATCTTTTTGGTGTGAATTGACTTTTTCATTGTGTGATACTGATATTTCTGCTGAGTGAAATATGTTTCAATATTTTTTTCATAAATACGAAGTGAAATTAGTTTCTCATATATTTTTTGTAATGAGTGAAATCTGTTTTCTGAAACTAGTGAAATGGGTGAAATCTATATTTTGTAAATGAGTGCAGTGTGTTTTCTGAAATGAGTGAAATAAGTTATTTGAATAAAAGTGAAATAAAACCAATTTTTGTTGTGAAACTAATTCTTCAGTGTTTGAAACTGATATTTTTTATGAGCGGAATATATTTCAATATATTTCTTAAATTTGCAGTGAAATTAGTATTGCAAATGAGAGTAATGTGTTTTCTGAAATGTGTGAAATCTATTTTTGAAACGAGTGAAATGATTTTTTAACTTCTATTAGCGAAACATTCAAAAACACTTTTATGAAATAGAGGATCAATCTTATGTTTTATGAAAGCGATATTAAAAGATAATTAAAATATAAAATAAGAAATTAGTGAAATAGGTTTATTTAAAATATGTGAAATTGACTATTTCAAACACGTCTAAGTTGCAGTCAAACACGTCTAAATTGAATATATTAAACTTCTATTTTACTACCATATCAAATATATCTGTGTCTTTGTGTGTTTCATATTCCAGTTTGTGGAAATGAGCGAAACACTAGAAAAAACTTGTATGAAATAGTGAAACAGTTTAGTGTTTTATGAAAGTGATTTCAAAGATAATTGAAACATATAAAATAAAATATATTTCAAACATATCCAAAATTGATCTTGTTCTGTAGATCTTGTCACCACGAATTTAAATATACAAAAAGTTTCAATAATGGACATTTGGTTCAAAAGATATAAGTCATAAAAAGTATGAGGATGAAAATAAAATGCATGTCATATGTATCCCGTGAGTGAATGTATGCATGCATGCACCGTTGTCTCTACTCTAACTCTCTCTCTCTTCTGTAAAAGCTGACAATATCTGACACTAGTACATGTATTGCTATGTGTAGTCTGATATCTGAAAATAGAGTATAAAACCTGCACGGATCTTGATGAAAACGACGGAGGATGGATTGCCCACCGGTACATCCCGACACCGGTAAAATTACTTATTCGGTGTGTCTTCTTGCATGAGACGGATTTGACCTCTTTGCTTCAAGCCATGAAATCTTTCTGAACATGCATGCTGTCTAGCTACTGCGTTATCGATTGGAACTTTTTTTTTGCGATTCATTCAAAGTAGTAGAGTTGCACAAAGTGTACAGATCCTATGAAAATGTAGCCACAAGACTTTGCTGCACTAGTAGGAAAAGGGGCTTTTACCCCGGTTTGTAAGGGCCTTTTGTCCCGGTTTTCGAACCGGGACTAAAGGGTCGTTACTAAAGCCCTAACCCTTTAGTCCCGGTTCTTACACGAACCGGGACAGAAGGTCCTCCACGTGGCCGCTGCTGCCAGCCCAGGCAGGGGGGCCTTTGATCCCGGTTGGTGCCATCAACCGGGACCAATAGGCAGGGCCTTTTGTCCCGGTTGGTGTCACCAACCGGGACCAATAGGCATCCACGCGTTAGCATTCCAGGGGCTGGGGTTTTTGTTTTTTTTTTGAAAGGGGGGGTTGGGGGGTTAATTTAGGTGTTTCATACATTGTGTTAGCTAGCTAATTAATAGAGAGAAGTGTCCTCTCTTATCTCCGTGCTTGGTCGATGCTACGTACTATATACGTATGGAGAGGACTAGACACGCTAGCTAGTAATCAAATGAAGGAAACAGAAGATCGTCATGAACATATGCATACAGAGAGAAGTGATATCGACCACCTCTCCTTCTCCGAGAGATTGGTCGAACAACAAGTTCTCGTATATCTATCCGACACTACCGGCTACATATATACAATAATTATCTCTTACAATACAATCTCCTAATTAAATTGTAAGAACACAGGGTCCACATAGTATTCTCCGTTTTCAGCGATCACGTGGTCAAGGAAGAATGCCGCCAATTCCTTTTGAATTGCTCGCATACGATCTGGTGCTAGGAGTTCATCCCGCTTCCGAAACATCTAATTTGAAGAAGGGGGTCAATACATATATATATGTGAATAAATGAAACTCAACACAAATGATGGTAATAAAATAAAATTATGAATATTATTGCTTACGCACTTCATATTGTTCGTCAGAGTAGCCCCGCTCACAGGTCGTGTAGCGGATGGACTCGCAAACGTAGTATCCACAGTAATTTATTAAGGTTTATTTATTTTAGTTACTATAGTTTATTTTATTTTATTAAGGTTTATTTACTTTTATTTATTTTATTAAGGTTTATTTATTTTATTTACTATAAAAAAATGAACATAGATGCGCCTATAGAGAAAATTCAACCTAAATTCATAATAAATTTCTATGAAATTCAAAGAAATTTACTGTGAATTTAGGTCAAATTCCCTGTATAAGGGCATCTATTTTCACTTTGAGAGGAGCTCAACAAGGCAGAGAGGGACGGGCTTATAAACTGGTGTGAGCGCCCTTCGGTTGGCGAGGTGGGACTAAACACTGGCCGCAACTAGGACCAGCCCTTTAGTCCCGGTTTGTGGTATGAACCGGGACTAAAGGGTGGTGGGCCAGGAGCGTGGCCCATTGGTCCCGGTTTGTCCCACCAACCGGGACCAAAGGGGCCGGACGAACCGGAACCAATGCCCCCACGAGGCCCGGCAGGCCCCTGGCCGCACGAACCGGGACCAATGCTCGCATTAGTCCCGGTTCGTGATTGAACCGGGACTAATGTGAATATTGCCCTGTGACCAAAGCCCAGTTTTCTACTAGTGCTGCGGGAAAACCATTAAGAAGGTTTTGCTTTTTCTATTTCTACTAAGCCATGGGTAAGAATCATTCAATATAGATCATGATTATTTGGGCTTTTAATTCTACTTTTGCAGCTTTTCCACTTTGACAAAAAAACCAAAAAAAGCTTCTAAATAGGTGATTTTTGCTTTGGCTTCTGGCTTATATACCATCATATAACAATACTGATTCATAAGCCAAACAACCTTTGACAAAAGGTGCCCTCTTCTAGGAGTAATAATTTTTCTACTCGCACAATTAGGGATCCATGCATCTCTCCGAATATCAATATTTTATCCATTTTCAACCCGCCAAATATAACCATTTCTCAAGGAGTTGACTCCCGCCATGATGCTTTGCCAAGTAAAAGAGGATCCCTTCTTTAAACTGGCATTCATCAAATCGCCCTTAGCGAAATATTTAGCTCTCAAGATAGTGGCACATAAAGAATCAGGATTATCAAGAAGATGGCACACTTGTTTAGCTAACAATGCCAGATTGAAACAATGCACATCTTGGAAGCCCATACCTCCTTCATCTTTTGGAACACACATGTTCCACCATGCCATCCAATCCATCCTCTTCTGTTTGTCCTCCTCACCCCATCAAAATTGCGACATCGCGTGAATAATTCCTTTGCAATTTTTTAAGGCATTCTAAAGACGAACATGCCATAGGTGGTGATCGCTTGTACAACAGATTTGAGAAAAATTTCCTTCCCTCCGTCAGATAACATTTTTTTCTTCCATCCACTAAATTTCATAATAATTTGATCAATCAGGAATTGGAAACAATTGCTTTTGTCCATACCCACATTGGCAGGCAAGCCCAAGTATTTTTCATCGAGGGCTTCAGTCATAATATTTAGAATTGTACATATTTGTGCCTTGTCGTCTTTCACTTTTGTATTGGGACTAAAGAATATATTAGATTTTTCAACACTCACCATTTGCCCCGAGGCGGCACAATAAGAATACAAAACTGATTTCAAAGCCTCCGCACTCATGGAATTGGCTCTCATAAGGATCAAGAGTCAACAACAAAGAGGAGATAAGAAATTGATGGGGCATCTCTGCTAACCTTTATACCAGAAATGCTTCCATTCTCCTCTGCATTAGCTAAAAGAACAGTCAGGCCCTTTGTACATAACAAGAATAAGTAGGCAGAGATGGGATCTCCCTGCCTCAATCCTCTAGTAGGTTTAACACTCTCAGTCTCTCCATCATTAAAATGGATCCGGTACTCCACAAAGGATACACTTTGCATAATTAAATTCACCCAATTCTCTTTAAATCCCAGTTTTAACATAATTTCCTTTAAGAAAGACCACTTAACTCGGTCATATGCTTTTTGCAAGTCTAATTTGATGGCACACAGACCATCTTTACCCGCCCTTTATTCTTTATTGTATGGAAACACTCATATGCCACCAAGATATTGTGTGTACAAGCACTCTAACTTCAGCTGATAATATCTAATAGCATTATCTTTAGACGAGCAGCAATCATTTTTGAAATAACCTTATACACCCCATTGCACAAACTGATTGGTCTAAATTGAGTTAGCTTTTTCGAAGAAGTAACCTTTGGGATCATTACTATTGCAGTATCAATCCACCCAACCGGTATACAAGAAGTATTTACCGCCTGAAGAACCTCTTCATCAGGGCATCCCCCAACATGGACCAAAATCTTTTGTAAAAAATAGAATTGAGGCCGTCAGGGCCCGGTGCTTTTAAATCACCTATCAAATAGGGCTTTCCGAACCTCCTCGACCGTATAGGGGGCGGGAAGAGCATTATTCATTCCATCGGTCACTTTTCGTTGGACAAGAGATTTTGTCCCAAGTCCAACTTTATAAGAGCCTTTCTAGCGGATTCCTTATGCTAAAAGTCCAAAACCTTCTCTCAATCCATTTTCCTAAGAAATTAGTGAAATGATGTCAGCTAGTAGATCCCCTATCCTATTTTTTTATTTAAATTCTTCAAAATGTTTGCTCAGACAATTTTAACAAATTTATCACATTTTCATAGCTAACATCACCACAACGCTCCCACACATGTCTCCTCTCCCCTGCGCCAAGATCCATGCCGTCATCCAGCTAGTACGTTCGCTGAAGATTGTTAAAAACTGATGTCAGCCATATAGCACTTTCAATGGTGAAAACTCTTGTCTAATCAAGTACGCCCACTGACATTTCGAGTGAAAATAACAGAAACTTTTTTGATTTCCCCTAGAAAGTACTTTGGACAAAAAAATACCTTAGGAATTGCTCTTTTTCATCAGAAGAAAACTGGGTGAAAGCTCGCCCTCTTTTTTTTTTTGAGGGAATGGCATCATGGCGGTTTATATTTCATGTTAGAATAAAGATACATCGTTTAATAAAATGTCTACTAGAAACCCCGGAGGCTCCGACTTCCAGACAATTGTTCGAGAAGTCTCCGAGTTCCTAGACAATACATCCGCCGCCATATTGGCCCCTTTATTACTCAAGATTTTCGTCAAAAAAATTATTTTTTGAGAAATAAGAGTTTCGTCAATAGAAATTGAAAAAACAAGTCCTACTTTTAATGGGCTCGGCTATTCTGCACAGGCCGGTCTATCCACAACGCTCCCACACGCTGGGCTTTCGTACGGGCCTTGTCGGCCTTCGCGCGCGGGCGTTCCTGAAAGGTCTGGTGTCCCTTAGGAAAAAAAAAAGGAGTCCCCACGACGAGAAGGAGAAATAATTCCGCCGCATCTTCTTTGTCCACCCCCTCCTCCACATCGCCGCCGTTTCATTGTTGCAGAATCCCGCGAGTTCGTCGACGGACCGGCCCGGCCGCATCGCTCGCCGCCGTTTCGCCCCGCGGCTTCGGTGACATCGCGGTACGCTGTCCTTCCGCCCCTGTCGTTCTACCCTCTGGGGAAAGGTTCAGTATCGCCGCTCAGGCACAGAGGCACTCATCCGGTTCCCACGCTTTGGCGCAGCAGAGCACAGGCGCGGCACGGCATGCTCCGCCGCGCGGCCTCCTTGCTACGCGGGCGCTCGGCCTGGATCCCCCGCCGGCCAGTGGCGGCCGCGGCGACACTGGCCCGACGCCGCCCGGAGCCGGAGGCCCGCCCCCGCGCCGTCGAGGGCCGGGGCTACGCGCGCATGGCGCGGCGGATGCCGCCCACGAGGCCTGACGGGTACTCCACCTCCGACGGGGAGGCCGACGCCTACGGAGACGTCGAGGACCTGGAGCCGGCGGCCGCCGCGGACGGCGAGGAGGACGCCTCCGATGGGGAGGGGTGGGACGGGTTCACGCTGGACATGGGCGCCGGATCCATCGTGGACAATGACGATGAGGAAGAGGAGGAGGAGGAGGAAGAGGAGAAGTAATCCGAGGGTCGCCGGCGAGCCGGAAGCGCAAGCAAGGTGTTTGTTGAAATGACCAAGGCCATTGTTTGCATGCTCGTTGCTCCAATACCCATGTACTACTAACAATGGTAGTATTTGAAGAGTTGAACTGTCAAATAATCCGTGTACGACTCCCGATTCTAGTAGTTGGTTTTCACCTTGGATTGGGATTCACCGTTCGGTTGTAGCAGCTCTCCTAAACCGTGCCTCACATTGCTTTTTTATTTACGGCAGACTCCTAGCTACTGCTCCTACAAGATGCGAGAGTCCCTGGATCGCACGCCCAGTTACCTCGCGCTCGCGGTGGATCTCCTTCTCGACATCATCGCTCCCGGTGGATCGAGACGGGAGGAGAACAACTCAACAATGTGGAAACGTTGGTGCGGCCGGACAGCGGCGGTGCCGTCGTGGGAGCCCCTCCCGGTGGATCTCCTTCTCGAAATCATTGCTCGCACTGACGTTACAACCGTCGTCCGCTGTGCCGCGACCGGCAGGATCCTTCGGCGCGGCATCCTCGACCCGGCCTTCCGGCGCAGCATCATGGCCCACGACCACGACGGCTTTGATCCCGCCCTCCTCCTCGGCATCTCCTACCGGGAACGCGGCGATGTCACGACCCACCGCGTCATCCACACCCCAGGGCCAACAAAGCTCACTGCCCGCCTCGACGAACTTAGCTTCCCGGACTCGCTCAGGGCCGTGGCCTCGCGGGGCAGCCTGGTCGTCCTCTGCCGGCACCCCCAAGGCCTTGATGTCAAGCTGCGGGTGTGTGATGCATTCACCGGTCATGTTACCTCACTCCCACCCGCGAGTTTGCCCGGCGTGTACCTCCACGTCGTGCTCAGCATCGGTGACGCCGGCCGCTCCTTCGAGCTGCTCGTCGCGGACAAGAACATACAGTTCCACCAGACATTCTCGTCCAAGGGCGGTCAATGGAGCGCCGTCCACCAGGTCTCCGTCCCCCACCCAGACAAACATGTCGGCTCTTACTGCTCCGCCGTCATCAGTCGCACCGTCTACTGGCCCTGTCATGTCCACGCCGTCTCCTATTGGGACCATGTCCTCGCTCTGGACCTCGACGCGCGGGAGGCGACGATGATTAAGCTCCCACGGGGTTGCTTCTCCAGAATGGCGGCCAGTAAGAAAAACGAGCACCTCCACCTGGCCTCAGTGCGCGCTCGGTTGTGCTTGCTAGTCGCCGAGAGCTGCGGCATAGCGATGTGGACGTTGACAGCGGCGACATGGAGCCGACGGGTGGTTATCAACACTCTGGAGATCGCGAGGCAGGTGGGTTTCTCTCCCTACGAATATGCCCTTGTGCCGTTGAGTATCGAGGGGTTCGGGGAGAGGAGCGGTGCCGTCATCCTATCACAGCCAAGGTCTGGTATAAACAGTGGTGAGTTACTCCGACTCGACCTTGGAACTATGGAGAAAGCGCCTGTCGTCACGAGTCTCAGTGGCCCTGGAAACGTAGTGCGGGTCGCGCGCTTGTTCTTGCACGAGGTTGATTTACTCTCTTTACTGGATTTACTGGAAACCATGAAGCATTTCTAAGCATGCACTACTTTCTCCTTTGTTATGCAAGATGCGTGTATTAGTTTTAGCTCTATTATTACGTTGTACTATGAAATGACTATTGTTCAAAGATTTTTATTAATCAGTGACTTACTATTACAATAGATAATGCATTTTACAAGGAAAGGGGTATTGTTTATCGGGTGATAATGCTTAAAATATATTGCTTTTACTCCGGCCATTCATGCATAAGTAAACCTACCTAGAAGTAAATACACACTTTGTTGTGTGGTTTCCTTTATAGGGTTTATTTCATGCATGGCAGTTCCTTCGTGGTTTTAGTGGGGATGAACAAAGATGTGATATCTCTCGAAAGCATATGTATGGTTGAAGAGTCCATGCTTTCACACGTATAAGGTTGCCACCAGCCTCGATAAAGTAAACACTGCTTATTTAACCCGAGAAACTCTACAAATGATGGCGTTGTGTCCTCTTCCGAAAGATCTAGTCACCCCTAGTTCTTCGGTCCATGACAATGGCACCTTCCCTGCATGCCAATCTCTAACACAACTATTGTGGATATGGATCCAACGGTAATATCAAAGGCGAGCACCTAGCACAAGAAACATAGACAACACTCCACATGTACCAGTGTTTTCCTCCCTTCACCGATCTATGACATGACGATATGACAACATACGGCCCAAAACGTCTCTAATGAATTACATGAGTAACCAAGTGCTGGCCAAGGCGGTGAAAAACATTGCTTAGTCGACGACATGTGTGGCCAGCCGTGAATCCACATCCCAGAATGCTAAGAGCTCGTTATTTCTATGGAGAGAACAATTGTATAAATTATGTAGGTCGGGTAGTAATCAGATGCAACCTTAATAAAAGGATACGTGCTTGTTTGTTTGCCATATTGTTTGCAACTCATTTCCAGTACAATACCCCATCACCGCAGGCGGATCCACCACCCCTCTTGCTTGGCCGGTAGTTGTCTGAGCTTGTCATAGGTGTGAAACCTTGCGCCCCAAAAAACATCTTATAAGCACCTTAATTAATTAGTGTTTTGCCCGACTTTGAGCAGCTTTTTTGTTCGACATTGTCAACTTCGGAGTCCGCAGCTAGGGATAGGTCTTGCCTAACCTATTGACATTTTGTGTGAAACCGACACAAACTTTTTGGTTTTCTTTTTTACCTTTTTATAAGAGGTTATTCTCTTTTTGCTAGAACTTGTTCTGTTCCACTTGGGTATAGTCAGTGAAAAAAGAATATGAACATCTCACAAAAAAAAGGGATATGAACATGTTTGGCTCGGCCATGCACAAGTATCCTTGTATCCATCGTTTCACAACTATCATCGCTGCCCCTTTTTTGCGAGAAAACTTTCAATCTATTCATCTTCAATTATGGCAGTACAATGAACACAAAAAATAATAAAAATTCGAAGGAATCTCCTACTCCGTGTGCAACATGTCCAAGGATGACCAAACACACATCACAAGGCGCTCGCTTCAGCTAGTTGGCTAGTCAACGTAGTTGTGCCTCAGCACATTTGTAGAAGTGAAGGTAAAAAATTAGAGAGGAAGAAAACCGAGAGAATATATATTATGCCCAAAAAAATGAAAAATCTTCGCGATTCTTTTTAAACATTCGTAAAAGGTAAAAAATGTACTTGAAGTAAAAGTCATGTTTATGGATTTGAAAATATATTAAAAAAAATTAAATATATTTACAAACATTATAAAATGATTGTGAGTTCAAATTAAAAAATGATGACAACTTTTTGTATTTGAAAATTACTTTTTAGTTTTAAAAATTAATCAACTAAAAATTTCCATAAATTTGGAACGAATTTGTAAATGTTAATATTTATTAAAATGTTCTTTAATTTCAGAAAAATAAACAAAGATGTTTACCAAATTTCAATAGATATTAATCAATTTTAAAAACTGTTAACAGATGTGAAAGAAAAATCAGGTATAAATAGATGTTCATAATTTTCAAAACAGTAAAAAAAATAAAACAAGAAAAATGCAAGAAGAAAATTCAGAAATATGGAAAACCAATAAAACAAAAGAAAACACATAAAAAGGAAAAAGAAGAAAACCGTTTGAACCTTCCCGAAACCGGTAGATAAGGCGTGAAGAGAGCTTAGTAGTTTCTTTTTATAAATACCACTAGTTTTTTTCGTACTCATAATAATTACAGGTACACTGACTGTCAATTTGTTTTACAGGTACATTGATTTGGACCTAAGATCCAAGAAAATACAAAGTAGTAACTCCTATGACTAAGAATTATAACAAAATCTCTTGAAAACACCTTCTTCAGGGTATCAATATCTGCTTGAAGAAATACTCCAAAGACTTCGATAAAGAGGTTGCAATTGGACTAAAGCAACAATGTTGTCGCTCTTTCACCCGCACAAACAATACCAATAAATGGTTTTTGGAAGCGCCTTGAGTTGTCCATCCAAGAAGATGGGAAGCCTTGATCAATGAACGTACTTGGGCCGGGGATGATCCCCTAGAAACGTAGGCCGTTGAATCACTGTATCTTCACCATGATGTCGATAAAAGATTTTGCCTCCACAAAGAATCAGACCAACCAAAAAAGCTTGACACAACAAAAATTCATCATATTCGAATAATCGGATCTACAAGGACAGAAAACTCTCTAATCTCATGACATCGCCAGAAAAACAAGAGGAAATTAATTCTTACAAAACTATGATGATCACTAGAAGTTGGTGAAGAACATAAAGGTCTTGAAGATCCAAGGTCCCCCCCACCCCTGAGCGTCAAGATGGTAGCCAGAGGTGAGGGGACCTAAATTTCACAAATCGCGGCCGTGATGCGGCGCGAGAAAACCCTCATAGAGGAGCAGACTATCGCTGATGCGAGCTTAGTAGCTGGCCTACCTGTGCAGAGCCGATGGGAAAAGGGCGCGAGACTATATCTCGCTTCAAGCTAGACAGACCGGGACTGCCCGGCCTGGTTACACCGTTCCTTCTTTTCAGATTTCGTTATTTGGCTTACTTGATTTTGTGTTTTCTTTTTTATTTCGAAAACAACATAATATGTATATCAAAATAATATTTAAGTTTGAAAAAAGTTTTCTTTGTAGTCTTAAAAAATGTTGATAGTGTCCAGAAAAAAATGTTTCAAGAATTATTGAAAAAAATATTTAACACATATTTGAACAACAAATATTCAAATATCTATGTTTGAAAAATGAAAATAACACATTTTAAAAAAGTTAAACATATATATAAAATATATATATAAAAGTTAGCACAATTATAATATATATGAATATGTATAATGTGTATGAAAAAGTGTTAATCACGTGTTAATTTTTTTAAAGGTGTATAAAAATAATCCTTATGTATACAAAAATTATAGAACGTGTATTAAAAAATTGGTCATGTGTTAAAAACTTTCCTGGTATATATAAAAATGTACAATATGTATAACAAAAGTAGTCCTCAAAATCAAAATTATAAAAGATGTTAATCGTGCATTTGAAAAATTGTTAAACATATACAAATAATGTTCCCGTCACAGAGAAAAATGTGCACATATGTACCAAAAAATTTAGACATGCGATGAAGAATAAAATAAAAAACAAAGAAATATGGTGAAAACCTAAGAAACGGAAGAAAGGGGCAAGAAAAAAAGGAAAGGAGTAAATACCAGTGAAAAAGGAAGAGAGAAACAAAGAAAAAAAATGAAAAAAGAAATAAAAAACCATGAAAGAAGTGAAGAAACCCGATGTAAAAAAATAGAAAACTGATGAAGAAAAAGAGAGAACCAAATAAATGAACAGAAGAAAAAAAAATGACACCCCCCCTCTCACAAAACCAAACCAAAAATGTGGAGCGATGGAACGACTTTCACGTGCGAGCGTCCCGGCTAACGTAATAAAGACAACTGAGCTGGCTGAGCAGCTACACTAGGATAGAAAGCTGTCAGACGAGATAATAGTTATACCCACTATAGGCGAGATATAGGTGCCTGAAAAGAATCTTGGAAAATCCTATGGGACGTCCGCCTGAATCATATAGGTGCGCCAGAAACGCGAGGCAAGATGGGTCGGCTCACTCGACACGTTTGCGCATTTTTGTGTTTTTTGTTTTTGTGTGTGTGGTTTTGCTCTTGGTTTTTGTTTTGCTTTTGTTTGCTTTTAGATTTTGGGTTTTCTTTTATTTTCTTTCATTGTTTACATTTTCTTAATTTTTAAGTTTTTTTTGTAATATAAGGTGAACACTTATTAATAATATAGTGGAAATGGTTCTAGTATATGATTAATATTTTTTTATTTTTTATATACATTATACTTTTTTAAAAAAATTATACGATTTATTTATAACACACACCAAACATTCATTGAATATAGATTAAGCTTCTTTATGTACACTGGACTTTTGCATAGCGTGTAACACATACAGATTTGTTTTTATAAAAATAATTTTCAGAGGTTTTAAAAAATATGTAGCTTTTTTAGGTGAAAGGCCGACTAAAAACCGAAGAAGAAAAAGAGAAACCCGTGTGACGGGCACAGTGGGCCGGCCCGTTTGAGTTGGCTTCCGGCGAAGGCTCCCATATTTCTTGATGGCCTGGTGGGCCTTCTCGAACGACCGGGGGCGCGCGTGTTCCAGCCTTCTCCGGAAGCGTCCCGCCGCGTGCCCTCCGCCGCCGCCGCATATTCTTTTCTTCTTCTTCTTCTTCTTCCCCAAGATGAACCAACCGATTTCTCATCTTATAACGAAAAGAAAAAAAAAGAAAAAAAAGAAGGAAACCGACCCCTCCTCCTTTTTCCACTCGATTCTTTCTTGCTGCACAAGAAGAGCGCCGCCTCGCTCGCCTTAATCCGCAACCACCCCCCGCCCACAGAGGCAGCCAAACCTCGCCCGCCCGCCGCCCGCAGCCTCCGCTCCCCTCGGTTCCGCAGATTCCCCCGAGCTCGCCGACGGGACTGCTCCGGCCGCCTCGCTCTCCCGCCGCCGTTGCCCCATGGTACGCCCTCCTCCCCACCCCGGCCCTTCGTTCTCGCGTCGTTCTAGTGAATATCCGGCGTCGCCGTCGTTCCTCCTGCCGTGCCCCGCGGCTCCGGCCTCTGTCGCTAGGTAGATAGATAAGAGAGATAGGGCTCCCGAGCCGGGTCCGCCGGCTGGGCGAGAGTTACGGCGGGACAGCGACAGTGTGTGCGAACCTTCCTGCCGGTCCATCTGCCCAATTCGGGATGGGGTTTACTGTTCCGCCGTCGACGACGGCGACCGGGCCAGTACTTGCGGGGCTGCTAGCGTGCCTAGTGGGTTGGTTGAATCGGGCCATCGCAGGGTCCCGGCGGCGAGCGTGGTCCGCTGGTCCGGAGAGGCGGCAGCAGTCACCCACTGCAGCTGCCGTAATCCCCTGCACCACGCTGGTCCACACGAACAGTGCTAGACAACGACAGTCTTCCTCGCTGGGTTCGTGTATCTGACATGGATTTAGGAACTTGTGGTTGGACTAAATCATTTGGTTGGGTCCAATTTGCAGTTATATCAAGATGAATTACTTCTTTATTATTGCTTGGGTCCAATTCGCAAGCCTACTCATGTCATGTTCAGAGTATGATTCTGAATTTTTAGCACTGTCATCGATCCATCTGGAACATTCTCTGGTACCACAGGCTACGCCGCTGGTAGCTGGGCTGTCGGTAGCTGCTGCTGCGATGGGGAGCAGATTCATGATTCAGGCATGGCAGGCCTTTCGAATCCGGGCTGCGATGCCACGTGTGCGTAAATTCTATCCTGGAGGATTTGAGAGGGAGATGAGCAGAAGAGAAGCCGCATTGATCCTTGGCGTAAGGTGATGTTTCTTCTCCATCCTGTCCTTGTTAACCTGTATCTTGATAATAATGTCGCTGAAATCCTGTGCGACTGAAATGATGTACAGTTGGTTTTTGAGTTACATTGAGATGCTGAAAATATGAAACTGTCGTTGTTTCAGAGAACGTGCTGCACTGGACAAGATAAAGGAGGCCCACAAGAGGGTGATGGTAGCCAACCACCCTGATGGTGGCGGCAGCCATTACATTGCTTCCAAGATAAACGAGGCCAAGGACATGCTCATGGGGAAGGGGAAATCCGGCTCCATTTTTTAGACAGTGGATACATACGAGATGGAAGTTATTTTGCATTGTTCGCGATGAGGTAGTGATTCGCTTTCCATCGACATCATTAACAGTGTTGTGCTGATACCGTGCATCTGAACAAAGATACACCGTATGGAAACAGAGTAACTTGAGATGTGGCTGATGTAAGTTTACCCAGAGGCTCCAGATATTATGCTAACCGTCGTCTGTTGTGACCATTGGGCTGTCTTACTTGAAAGATTGTATATTTGGGGCTTGTTGCTTACTGATGTGTGTGTAAGATATCAGTTTGTTTCTCATTGTTTAATGTCACTGCTGATAAAAGCATAAGCTGTTTACGATCATATCGTTAGAAAATCCTTCATACATCTGCTTGATCTTATCTCTGTTGTAACAATTGTCCAGCCTTTCGTTTCTTCTATTCTAGGAAACTCCTATTAATTCATATAAAGGGCTATAAATCTCCCCCAAAACGTCCAAGTCAGCACACTGTGATGATTTATATTGTTGCAGTGTCAAAGTTACCAATAAATGCATAGCATGGAGAGGAGCAGTGGACATTCTTTGTCGAAAAGTCTGCACTGAATCTCTTTGATGCACAATCCACATCAAACATTTAAGCTCCAGTTGAAAGCTTCATTGGAGATTTGCAGTGTTCTGTAAAAAGAAGCATATATATTGTAAGCCTCGTTAGCTATTTGACCTCCCGTTCCAGTTCAGGCTATATCCTTTTTTTGCGGAGTTCAGGCTATATCTTAACAAAATGACCACTGTTTATCAAATATTCATCCACAGCGCGACTTGTAACAGTTAAATATATGCGCTGTTTCACTACAGTATGTCAAACTAACTTATACTTCAATTAATCTATCAGCCCCTGTCCATGCAAATTGGAAACACAGATATTTTGTGCAAATATGAACTCTTGTCATCAGCCTGGCAGAAATAACTTTTGTGGATGCAGCAAGTTTGAAAATTTCAGTGAACAATTCAATTACGTGGGCATCGAAAAAGGATTGTCGCATTCTATTTGAATAATTCATGCACTTCATATCATCTACTCGTTTACCTTTTTGGGCACGCTGAAGAATTTATTACCTCTTTGTCCGAAATCCTGCTTGCGCAAATTGACGACAGCAAGTTTATGACCAAAAATTCAACTCTTGTGTTCAGCCTGATGAAAATAATTGATGTGAAGGCTGGAAATTTGAAACATTAGGGAATAATTCAATTCATTGGGAACCAGGAAAGATTCTTGCCTTCCATTGGAAGGATTCATGCAACTCATACTGTCTACTTATTATTTTTGTGGGCACGCAGATGTATTTACTACGCGGTTCTAGAAAATGAAAAATAATGTTCAAAGGGAAGCCCTTGAACAGTATCCCAACTATTTTTGTTGATCAGTTAGTCGATGACTGCAGAAATGGTCCAGACCAAATCATAATTGACATTGTTGCAGTGTCAAAATCTAGTGCATAGTCATCAGCATGTAGTAGCAGACATTCTTCATACAATGCAGCTTGCATTAACTCTGTTCAACTCTTCATTAAGAGCATGCTCATCAAGAACCTAGAAAGACCGCAAACCATTGTGGTAAACTGGTAATGTTTGAAGTTCGTCGAACATTCAGCATGTCATTGATAATGTTTGAAGTTTGTTGAACTTTCTGACAGGCTGCAAGCTGCAAAACATTGTGGTAACAGTGTAATTTTGTAATAATATCTGACGAAGATGATGAACAACGCAGCTCTTCTGTTCAGGCAAATGCATCAAGGCAGTCCGAAATAACTAAGATAGCACATTAGCACTGTTACCTTAAGTGTTCACTTTTGGTGTAATTCTTTCTGTGATGAAAGAACCCTGAATCACTGCCTTGTTATTATCCTCGGACTAAATCAGCATGTGATTAAGATGCAGCCGGCTTAAGTAATTAACCATTAGTTCAAGTTGATGACCAGATCATGTGACTCGCGGGGTCGATTTTCTCGACCAGATCATAGATCTCTCCGAAGACACTTTTTGATGTTAAGGTTTCATCACAGGACTGAATCGCAGTATCCATCCCAGGCGGTGACATAGAAATCACTATATCAAATACTCCATCCGTCCCAAAATAAGTGTCTTAACTTTTGTACAAAGTTGAGACATTTATTTTGGGACGGAGGGAGTATAATCTTCTGCCAGGGGTCCAAATTTGACAAGACAAAGGTCTCGTAGAAGTAGAAAATATTCAACCCTATGCCATTTGTCCAGTCAAATGTAGAACTATTGGGTGGTCATCTGCACGTGCTCCTCCTGAGTCCTGAGTACTTGGCCATCATCTTGTCCGTCGGACCAGCAGAAGAACTTCCAAAAAAAATGGGGCCCCTCATCTTGGGTCTCTTTGCTTCCAGCCTTAGTTCCTCCCACTCCACTTGGGGATCGATGGCGGCGAAGAAATCGCAAGAAACAAGGAACACAACATGCATGCATAACACGACTGACAGTGATGAAGATTTATGTAGCTTGTGCAGACCTGAACACAGTCACAATAGTTATCTCCCATTCCTCTTGGCTCATGGAAGGATACTGCCGGCCAACCGGAAAGGAACAATTCTGTCACTGGACATCGAATGCGAGGTTGGAAACTTGGAATGAATTGTGGATGCTTGACCCTTTCGACCATATCGAATTTGAGCGGGCTTCCCGGCTATTCCTTCTGTCCTGGACCAGGTACAATTGTTAGTTACATATGCTGTATCACACCATGCTTATGCTGCTACTATAAATTTGCAGCAGTTCCTCTTCTGACCTAACAGTCGGATTTTGGTTGGAAGCAAGAGAGAAAAACCATAAATGCACTGAACCACTCAGTGTCATATCAGTTGTAGTGAGTCAGGGGTCATCAGCTGTAGGCCTGTTGCCACATTTGACAGTATCAGCAGCATTACTATGCAGCATTTGTGAGTGTCTTGATGAATTCTTAGGTGCAAAAGTACATTTTCGTCTGTTGATGTTGAATTCATTGGCCCTGATCTTTTGCTTCATTTTCCCTACAAGTTGGCTGGACATAATTTCCTAATGTACCGTTTCAGGACAGAATACTGAAAACTGCTGTACCGAAAGAAGTGAGCAACTCAACTTCTACTGATGTATACGTATGGTTCAGAGGGGAGATAATGTGCCCATCTTTTTGACAAGATAGGCAACACAGAATTCCACAAGGCATCAGAATATTTTTTTAAAGATCTGAGGCCACATCAGAAATAGTAACCAGATACCAAATGCATTTGCGGTTTTGCTACTCGGAAGTCGTCTGAATAGTACGCTCTCCGTTCCTAATTACTTGTGGCAGATATGGAAGTATCTAGATGTATTTTAGTTCTAGATACATCCATTTCTGCAACGAGTAATTTGGAACGGAGAGAGTAATAGGCTGGGATATAATTTTCGTATAGCTTATATGCCATCAATCTGAATCTCTGAAGAAAGAAGAGATACATTTCAGAGCTCACCAAACATGGGTGGCCAGGCTAATATAATAACCAACGTGCTTAAAAAAACTTTTCTCCTTGGATGATCACGTGTTTTTTGTTTGCTTGGGTTTCGGTCTGAAATCTAGCATGCCAATTCCAGAAAATAGCTGACACTTGTCTCTGGTCCGTGCTACGTGGTAGAAACAAAAGATTTGCATCTTACCTGGTCTTGGTTACGAATATTTTCCCAAGTGCAATCGAACTCTAACACGTTAACTATGGATTAGCACGGACCGATTAAGCTAATCAGCTGTTTTTTAACAGCCAAGCTGGGCAATCTTGGAACGACTCCTGCGCTTGATAAACTGTCACGGCCGACAGATCCTGTCAATAACCCTACCAGTCACTTTGCCTCGGACCTTGGTTCACCTAAAAAGGGTGAAAAGTGTCGCTTATGTTAGGAAAAACGACGCGGCAATATTCTGCTTCTAGTTAGAGTTCACAGTAGCTTGTTACTCCCTCCGTTTGGAATTACTTGTCATAAAAAATGGATGTATCTATAACTAAAATACATCTAGATACATTCATTTCTTGAACAAGTAATTCTGAACGGAGGGAGTACTACCCAGTCATCTCAAACATAAAAAATGAACATACCCACTGACTTTGCTTAATTGTGTCTGTACAAACATGCATCATCGTGTGACCAATTTGCGACACCCCAGTAAAAAAAACTCGCCATGGCTATACATGACCATTTTCTCCTGTGCCAGTTCCTGTTTTCTGCTTTGAGAAGTGGAGCATCGATCAGACGTCGCCTCTTGACTAGAGGACAAGAGCCGTTCGAAGGCACCGTTTTTCTTTCTCTCCCTCGGAAGGTCCAGAAGGATGACATGGGGCTTCTGCAAACGCATGGAAAAGTGAATGATGAAAGATCAGAGGGGGGCAGAATTATTCTTTGCTGCTGTTGGTGCAGTATAGGTGTTTTTACTGGTCGACGCGTGCGTGGTGATGTGTATGTCCATGGGAAACGCTGAAACGGTCGAGGTTCCAAAAGCTTCCAAAGTTTCGCTTGGTTAGCCGCACCTTCCGAGAAGAAACGAATCTTCATGCATGGCCATGAAAGTCAAACCGGGTTTTGTTTTGTTACTGACCAACTGCACCGTTGGACATGGGCGCTGTGTTTTAGTACTAGCATACTCTACCTCCCTCCAGATTTATTAATCTTTTTGTATTTTGTGCTAAACTTTAACCTTAGATTCGATTAGCAAAATATAAATTATATGCCATAAAAATTATGTTGTTAGATTAGTATTTGAAATAATTTTTCAATGATAAAATTGTTGTTACTCGATTCATATTACTTGTTGCTAGTTTAGTACACAGTTAATACAACTTTGCACTAAACCAACGACAAGTAATATAGATCGGAGGAAGTACATATATATTACTCCCGCCTATCCAAAATATAAGGCGCCGGTCGACTTTTCTATGATTTTCACGTATTGTTTGTCTACAAAACTAGTATACACATATATAAAATAAAATTGTTCTGCAAGGCAAATACGACGATGCCATTCATACATGTTCAATCAATGTACTTTGATATATATATATATATATTAGTGGTCAAAATTGTGGCGTCAAAGACCGTGAAAAGTCAATCGCGCCTATATTTTGAAACGGAGGGAGTATATTTTGCTAGTTAAATCTCTGATGAATTTTGACCCAAAATGCAAGGGGGGCTAATAAACCCGAATGGAGGTAATACGACCTACGGGAAATCATGATTTAGACAAACCGATGTCTATAATGTTCTTTCCCGCCGGTTGGGCGGTTTGAGGTCCATGGCTGGAGGTGTTGGTATTTTTTAACGAAAGGTTGCGGGTGTTCATGGTGGATGGTCCTAGTTCTTCTTGCTTCTGGTGTAGGTCCACATTGATATCTAGATCAGAAAGGTTTCAGTCACGTGCGCTCATGTTATCAGCCAGCATGACCTCAAAAGGGCGCGGCGCGAAGCTTCGCTTTATTATCGGTGTCATGGGACATGTCTAAATCAAGATTCTCAAGGCATTAATAGAGGTGGAGAAAGTCATGGCGGCTGCGATTGGAGGTCCTGAAGCTTCTTTGGTGGAAGGGTATTTTGGATGCGATGAAGACTGTGTGTGCCAGGTGTTTGGTGACTTGCATCAGCGGCCTCAGCAAGTGGGGGTGATGGTACTGGAGGACTACATTTTTGGTGGCGGTCCTCGAGTACCGAGTCTCGATTCCCAGGGTGAAACCCCAAGGTCTGTCCTTTATTGGTTGTACCTGGCAATTGCCTTGTTGAAGGCATTGTTTTTGGGTGAACTCAGACTTTCTACAGGGTGAAAACCCAAGATCTTCGATTGGGCAATGCCAACGTTGTGCATTGTTTCCTTCTTGGAGGCAGTGCTTTTGGAGAACCTCTCTTGTAATCTGGGCGTTGTCTTCGGTGGTGGTTAGAGTGCTGCTGATGCTAGTGATTGATCATCGGGGCAGGGTCTTTTTTCTTCTTTTTATTTTATTTTATTTTTGGCTGTGTGTATCCTTGGTGCCTTTGGGACATCTTCTTGGTACAGAGGCCGGGTGTAATTGGTATCTTGGTGGCATTAATATATTCCCTTTGTCGAAAAAAGCTGAGGTGTGTTTGTTTGTCTCGCCATTTGACCAGTTTTGTGGAAGAGCCTGATGGTCTCATTTGCCGGATTAGCGAGTCTATGGATCACCTTACATCGCCGCATTCCCTTTCAACATTCCTCCCCCTCTTTTCAGGAGTGTTGTCGCGGAAAACCAAACGTTAAGCTCAGAGTGTTCTCGCCTTACTTGGTCAGTGAAGATGAAAGTTGAAAATATTCCCCTGCCTTGGTTGCACCGACGACATTTGTGATAGTCTTTTCATCTGTGTAGCTCCTTTGTTGCTCTCGGTGTGATTTGCTTGATCTCTTCATTGTATTTCCTTGCGATTCTCCCGTTTTTTGGCCACGATGGGAATTTTTCATCTCTTCCTAGTATTTTCTTGTAATTTCCTGCTCTGATGACTCATCTCTTAATGAATGAGAAAGATATCATTGCTACATTTTGTCAAAAATATATATTTGTTGATCGATTGCTTAAATATAAGCTTTACAATTTGTGAGTATAAATTAAGATGATATCATATACAGCAGGAGAATAACCAAAATGTGTAAGTTGGCTACAAAAATCTTACATATGGTTTTTACAAGCAAGTGACATTATCTCACTTTGTTATCTTTTAGTGCCAAAAACATCAATGTGGCACCTCTTGCGGATAACTGAAATCACATTGTTACACTGTCTAGAGCAATCCTATCGCCTACTCTCCACCCTATTAATTTAGTATTTTCAACAAAAATAAGCAAGCCCAACCCTCTCCCTACTCAACTCACCCTCCAATCCTCCCACCATTGTACCCCCCAAAACCAACTACCACCATCCACCATGAAATTTCCCTTCTCCTACCAACCACTGATGTCATGTTATGTCTTCAGCTACCACTTGTGGAGCTCATCCGATTCTAGGGAGCTACCCTAAAAGGGATTTAGAGAGGCAAATTTAGTGGAGTTGATTAGAGTTGCTCTTAGGCGTTGTCAAATTTTGCCAAGTTACATGACAATATTTATTTAGACATCACTAGGGCATCGTGTTGCCAATGACGAAGTAAAGAATGGTATTGTTGTCGAGTTCTGTTCTACTGATGAAATCTAACAGTGGAGTTATGTATAAAAACTGGAAGTTATCCATATACATATGTGCCCTAGCCCTAATTTTATATTATGCCCCACGGGGGATCCGAATAGGTACCCAACTAGGACTCAAATAATGGAATCCAAAACCTGCCATGCACGCCTGGAGGGGGGGGGGGGTGAGAGGCGAATTAAATTGACTTGCCTAGGGCAGGGCCAACTCACGTGGCGGCAACATACTAGGTGCATGGGCCATGCGGATGGTGGTTTCTGCATAACCCCCATTAGGTCTTGTTTGGTAGAGAGCTATCAGAGGGATTACGTGGATAATACCGATCGATCCTCAAAATCCAAAATGGTTGTTTGGTAGGGTGGTATTGGAGTATTTGAACCCTGATAATCCCCACAAAAACCAGAGAAGCTTATGTTGTTCAATCCACTACCCTGACCTAGTGTTTTCTCCGGACTTGTCAGGAATTTCTACAAGACACTCGTTGGTGGGTGTCCGAGCACCTAGAGAGAGAGAGAGAGAGAGAGAGAGAGAGAGAGAGAGAGAGAGAGAGAGGGTACATCAATACACTCACTTTAGGTCCTACAATTGTTAGTGATAGACGGTAGCACCTCTAAAATATTATGAAACTATTTGGAAACAAATGAGTGAGTCAATAGGAAGTGTCTACAATCCCACATTGTTTAATCCAAATTCAATTTACACACAGATAAGAAAAAAAAGGAAGACAAATCAAGATATAAATAGTGCATGGAAGACGAACATAGGACACTAATCACAGTTAATTTGCGCTCTTCATTTTGTAATGTGCAGTTGAAACCTGGATTTCAATTTTTGTAAGACTAGATGCCATATTGTCAACCCACATTTTTTTTTCAAAAAGGCCATCAATTTTCTAGGGGTACAAGTACAACCACACATGCATTGATAGCATCGAAGTAAACAGGTTGTTTTGTCAATATGAAGATGTGATGCCGGCTCACTATCTCAAATGTGCTCATAAGGGTAGGTTATATATGTGCGCGTTTATAGAGATGGATGTATGTGCGCATATATGAGGTTCTGTAATCATACAGTGTTAAGAAAATGTACAGTGTTAAAAAAATGGTTTGCCCTTTCAGCGGTTCAACTTTTTTCTGCACAAAGGCCTACGTGTATTTGCCACATCCGTGGAATCACGCTATAGTCAGAACTTAACACGTTGTACAATGGCGGTATATAGTTGTGATAGTCAAGAAGACTTCTTTTCTTTCGTTTATACCGTTTCAGCGGTTCATCTTTTTTCTCCACGAGGGCCTACGTGTATCTGCCTCATCCGTGGAATCATGCTATAGTCGGAACTTAATGGACGCGGAGTATGTGATGGCGAGCATACTGGAGCTCAGTATCAGGGACGTCCAGAAATGCTATGAGATTCGGTGCATTTAATGACCGAGCCAGTCGGCAGTTCCAGCGGGAGCACGGGAAGTGAAGATATACTGAACTATACAGCGTGGATGAGCCGTGGCTCGACGTTGTCGCCGGCGTCCTGATCCGTGGATCAGGTACGGTGGTTCCCGCTAGCACCGGCGGTGCACGCGGTTAATGCAGTGGTTGGGCGACTCGGTGGATAAGGAAGTGAAGTTGGATTTGTGTCTTATCCCGGTGGGGGGAGAGGTGGAGACATTGACTCCGGCGACGGCGAGTGGGCGGTCCGGCGATCTTGCAGGGGTTCCGCCGACCATGGAATTCTTGCTGCAGCCAATAAACAGGTACGGATCTGCCTCGTGAGCTATTCTTTGCCATGGTTCTGCGCTCATATTTTGGGGACTGATCTACATTCTGCCCGTGAAAAAATGGTGTGGAGTGATTAGAACTCTGCTTGAGGAGGTCAATGAAAATAACGGGACAATGGAGCCCGTGCGGTTCCCAGTGGCCACGCCGGCGGAGATACCTGCTCCAGCCCCGGCCGGTTCAAGTGCGGACGGCCAGATCTATCGGCCGGAAGCGGCAGGCGGGGACAAGGCTCAGGGTCCGAGCACTCGATAGAGCAGTTGGACCCGAAGACACCAGGATGGACGCAAAGGTACTGAACCCCTAGCCTATAGATTGCATGAGGATTTTGTAGTACCATTTTGCAATTGTTTGAATGAGTTCTGCAAATAGATACGGATCAAAAGACGCTGGACAATTATAGATAAGAAATTTCATTTGATTATGGTAATACAGGACAGAATGACTATTTTAGAATATATGATTGAATCAGATTGACTATTTTAGAAGATATGATTGAATCTGTGACGGTGGACACTCTGAAAATGATGGAGGATGAAAATTCATATCAATTGGCTGTAACTGTCCACCATTGGTTCAGTGGTGTTGATATTACTAACTAAATCAATTGACTGTAACTGAACCCATGCCTTATTGTTTGTAGATGAATGTTACAACAGATTTATATTGCCAGTAATTAATGCTCGAAGACCTATATGGTGTAGAACTTAATAAGATATATTTCCATTTCATCCGACTGAAGTTTTTTTGATTTCTATGGACTAGAATTAAACCAGTTGACCATGTATGCGTAGCTGTTATCTGTTAAACCAGTTTCATCGTATTGAACTGTCTTCTCTGAATTTTCTGAATATGTACTGGTCATGTTCACCATGTCTCTGGTTTGTTAGAGTGTAAGATGGTCTGTGGTGCGGAATTAAATTTGGTGTTGCTTGAATATGAATTTGTGCAAACTGAAAATCTTGGATATTTGCTGCTTATGGCTGAATACTAAAATTGGGCTCTCTTAGTGAATGGATTTATATTGCCAGTAATTAAATTACATATTACCTGAAGTGCACGTGACAGAAGCTGACTTGTTTGTTTGTTTCGTCAGGGGAAGCCGATCGTTGAGAATACTCGTTCGTGCCGGTGTGAATCAGACTACTGAGAACAAAAGGACATTGGCGGGATGAGAGGGATGACTCAGTACAAATGGGGAGGGGATGCTGGCTCGTCGAGCAGCTCAACCCTTTCCAGTGTAGAGGTGCCTCATGGGAGCCTCAGTAGTCTCCCACCCTGCATCGTCATTGACAAATTCTGAAGAATGCACAAGGGTTTGCAGCGATCCGATCCAGGTACATCCCGCTTGCTTTAATCTGGCTTGAGTTAACCGTGGTGTTGATGTTACTAACTGAACTAATGGTGGTCCAATGCAGGCAGAGGAGGAGTCTGAAGCATCAGTTAACCAGGGAGATGAGCCCGTGATACATGAGAACTCAGAAATCTCCACGGTGTCTCTGCAGGTGTCCATGGTAAGCCAGCGATTGTTAGTGAAGAATCTCGTGTACATGCATGTTTACTGTACTAGCATTTTATCAGGTGAGTGGGGATGCTGAACTGCGGAAGGAATAACAGCCCGCCGAGCAGATGATGGAGCAAGGGATTCATGGGTGTCCAGATGCAGAGGAAGGGTTCGGAGAGCATGATCCTGCTGCTAATCAAGTGGAGCTGGAGCAGGAGGAATCCCTGAAGCTGATGTTAACAGCGGATAGCGATGTGGAGGAAAGCAATCGCCATAGCGCCAAACGTGCTAGAAAGAATTTCTAATTAGAAGTGTAGTTCGTTGTTAGTACAGTCAGATTAGGCAAAGATGCCTTTGCCTTGTTGCTGACATGTGTACTCAGTAATTAGTTTGAGTGTGTTGAGTAGATCTCTAGGTTTGTAAGTGGTTCATCGGTGGAGTAGTGAACTCTGTACTGTAATGCAAAGGAGTGTCTGCTGTTGTCAACAAGTATAAATCAACGTGTCTAAGCGAGGCTTATTTGTGTGACATGCATCTCCATTACCAATAACGGCTCCTTTGGTCCAGGTCCCGTAACTAAATGGCTCACCAGGTCCACTCCCGTCCGCCACCGCATTAACTGACGGCGCTTTCTGAGCAGTGGGCCATCTAACTGTTTGGGCAAATAGTCCCGTGAGCATACACCTGACGCTATACTCATTGCAACACTGATCGCGAGAGAAACAAGTGGCACAGATTCCGAGCTCACAGGCGCTCGAGCTCACATGCGTATTTTCGAAACTTAATGCGTTGTACATTGTTGGTACATAGTTGTGATAGTCAAGACGACCGTGTAATCGTACAAAGGTCAATTTTGCACCCACATACAGTAGAATGTATGTACGGAAATTTGAATGATTTGAAAATTGCTCGCCACACCTGCCACGGTTGTACGATGAAAGATGGATCAGTCTATTCCGGTGATTGTAATAATGTACGGGACGATAGCGAAAACCTTGTAGTACTAAGCACGGACCTAATTAGTTAGGTGTGGAAAAAACACAGCCGGCTCAATCAGGATTAGTTGAAAGTTCTTCTTAGCCGCAACATCAGACGTGGCCACCGGGCCTGCCTTTTCTAAGTTGTCGTGTGACCCGCTCGAGCTGAGGAAGCGGCGGTTTGCCAGGTGACACATCTAATAAGCAATCCAAACAATTCAAAAAAAAAAAACTAAGCGAGGTCTCTTTTTGTTTTCTCCCAGAATGCGTCGCGTCGCCCCTTTTTTTTCTTGACGTTTCCAACTTTCTTCTTCCCTCGATGCACTTTGTGCTCGCTTGTGCACATTCAGGATCAACTTCATGATCGGTCACGCATCGTCAAGTTACCCCAAGAGCAAGCACACTTCACATGGAGGTTGTTTCGAGATGAGTTTCCGAAAAAGAGGGTGCACATTGTCGATATATGAATGGTCTACCAATCCTATTAACGAGGATGTCACATAAAACTCCCCCTCCCCTCTAAAAGATCTAACGTCCTCATCGACACAAAAGGAACCTTCCCTCTTGGTACACGTATATTTGTCCAGTGTCGGCACATGTGCCATGCTATATGCCTTGACAGACCACACGCACCATACGCCACATGTCAAAGCCCATGACGCACACATGCCTGTGTAATCATGAGAGTCGACTCTGATATGCTTTTGTAACACCTCGACCATAGCCAACGGTTCCCGAACGTTACGCTTAGCTACCACTTGGAATATACACTAGACCCACAGACCAACACCGGTCTTTCCTCCACAATTTTTCCTCACTCGTGTGCACCTACGTTCAACTTTCTGGTTGGTCACCCATCCTCATGCTTAACCTGGATGTTCTTTGGAGACGAGCTTTCAAAAAAGAAGGTGCACATTATCAATATGAATAGTATATCAATCTTAATGACCAGGATGCCACCCCCCCCTTCCCAAGAACCCGACGTCCTCGTCGGCGCAACATGAACCTTCCCTCTTGATACACTTTTGTCGTCCAGTGTCAACACATGTGCCATGCCATGTGCCTTGACGGGCCACGCTTGCCATGCGCCACATGCCCACACCCCTAACCCACACACACCCGTGTAACCATGAGAGTCGACTCTGATACAATTTTTTAATGCCCTGGCCATAGCCAGCGGTTCCGGCTATTACAACTGGCTACCACCTGTGATCTACACTGCCCCCACAGATCAACGCTGGTTTTTTGTGAACACTTTGTCCTCATTTTGCGCACCCGAGATCAACTTCCTGGTCGGTCACCCACCCTCAAATTACCCCAAGGCCAAGCACGCTTAACCAGAGGTTCTTTGGAGACGAGCTTTCAGAAAAAGTGCACTTTATTGATATGAGTAGTCTATTAAGCCTATTAACCCAGATGTCACACTCCAAGAGAAAAACTTACTGCCTGGACTAAGCGGAATGAGTTTATTTATCAACCCCTTGTTTGTTGTTGGTTCTAAGCTATGTTTCGAGGGTGATAACTCCAAATATGGCCTCTATTGGCTGCTGGGATCTCATCTTAAAGTTTTTTAGTAGTGTATTCTCTACTGGTTTGTGTGTGTTGATCCCTATCGATATGATTATTATAATATTTTGCTTGTTATTTTTTTCTATTTTGGAAACAAACTCCTTCATCCCTAATGCATGGTATCTTTTGCCATAAAATTATGCTTGTGCACACCCAAGGATGTCGTGGTTTCAGTCACCAAGGCCTGCTTACTTTTCCTTGAGCTAGGATACTAAGTTCATACTCAACCATTCAGATAGATTTCCATACGAAGTAGATGATCTTTAGACTTTTACAAACAGGTTGGCTCCTTTCAGCAAGTATATAGATACATGTTACTGGCGAGCGAAAACATGTCTACAATGCAGGCCCATCAGTTATACACAAAATTTCCTCAAAATGCATAATTGAGCGTTGGCATTTCGAAAGACCGAGGAGGCGAATCAGAAGGAGAAATAAAAACCGCTTACTACATGATTCACACTAGGCATGAATTTTGCGCTAGGAGTGACGTGGTCGTGCTCCTGCTCCTGTTTAGCTTTGGTGGCACCAGATGGCAGTCCGTCGTTATCGACCCAAAAGAGGAGCGAGAGGGCCACATCGTTGTGTGCCTGTGTGTGTTGGGGGGGGGGGGGTACCTGGAAGTCCCTCTAGTTCCTCCTACCATCCTGTTTTTCCACATTTAGGCGAATACTAACAAGCTCCCGTGTCACAAAGAAGGCAGAAGCACTGACCGACTAGTTCAACACTCACAGACATGTGAAAACCGAAGAAATGAGTTTTTCTTTTAAATATTTGAGGGATCCTGACGACTTTTGCAAAATGCTCAACCCTTGTTCGACGTCAAGTCCCCCTCTTACATCTTAATATATAGTACAACGGTTTATATGAGGCATTTACATGTTATAAGACAAGACATTATATACTTAGCGCAACTCTAGTAGAGTGGTCAAAAGCACAACCTCCATAATCGTTGTGAAGTGCACTCCAGAAAAAAAATGGAGGCTTGAGAGGTAACACACAAGCTCAGAGTCTCGATATTTGCCGCCTCCATAATCATGGGGCCCACTCATCAATGGGACATCCTCTTTCCCCAAGTTTCCCGCCATCCCACGTGAGGTGGGTGACCACTTGATGTTTTCTTCGCGCCACATGCAACCTACATGTAACTGCTATATGAAGTGTGCTACAAAAGGCAGCCTCGATATGCTAATGTGGCGACTAAGAGACCAGATATGGAGGGTTCTTCAAAACCCTCACAAAATGGCGGCTCTGCTCAGATGTTTTTTTTTGTTGTTGCCAAAATCGCCATAATAGCTGTTGTTATGATGATGGAGTCGATATGACGAATCTGTAGAGTTGCTCTTAGCTAGAACCGATGTTAACCGCCTTCTGAAAGAACCTCTAACATAGTATTCCAGAAAAGAACCTCTAACATAAATGTGTACGTGTTACCGCAGCATTGCTCACATTGGCTCCCCGGTCAACAAAGGCTACATACATATCCTCCACGATCCATTCCATGCTGGTTCTTTTTAGTGTGTGGCAAAACGACTTACTGAACCCACCATACTTTGGTTCAAAAAACACAATGTTTTACTTTTTCTTACACTAACCTACTTTACTTTTGTTGCTATATTCCACCAGTGTCCCCCCAAAGGTTTAATTCTTCTTTTTTTCTTGCCCGATCCATCTCCGTACGTACGATTGTTTCCAGTTGACATGCACAAACTCGACACAACATCCTTTTAACCAAGTCAGAGAGACTGAGGGAGTACAGTTGGTCCGTGCCTTAGCCCGGTGGTACTTAGAACTTTGCAGCATCGCGTGCGTCATCACAAAGAAATTACTAAGAAAGAAGTCGTGCAACCAAGATCTCTCTTTGTGTCTCTAGACTGATCTTGATCTCTACCCTTGACAACAACAAAGCCGAATACGTTCGCAAATATTCCTTTCTCTTTATGCAGGGACCGGTCAAGGGCTATGTACTAGTAGTATGTATGAGCTTATGCCCTTTGATTAGTTTTTCTTCTAACCTACTTCCTCACGCATTTATATTACGGGACGGAGGGAGTATATGCTATGCACACGCGCATGCGGCCGGCTACTGTTTTTGCATGTGACTAACCTATGCATGCTTTGCCATGAGTACTGTGCATGCTTTCCCATGAGTACAGAGAAATTGACACTCATCTTAACTCCTTGTATGCTTTCTTAGGGCATCTTCAAATGGCAACCCGTAATTCCCTTCGGCACCCGTCCGCGGACATTGATGCCGGAGGCCGCCATCTAACACTGCCCGGATATATTTTAAATAATTTTTCAACTAATCGAACGAAATTCATGCAAATACAATGGATTTTTATATAAACCAGACGAGATTCATGTAAACACGATGGAGTTTCATTACATTTCGAACATTTAGAATAATAAAATAAAGAAAACATACCCTAAACCTATCCTATGGTGGTGGCCATCGTCCACTTCCTCTCTATTCCGCATTGGTGACCACCTGCTCCATCTGCCGTCTCCATGAGCGGCCGCGGTAAGACCCGTGAAGTGAAGGTGCGGTCTTCGGCGAGAAATAGTAGAACATGGGAGATGGATCAACCCACTTGGGACACAATGCCCTGCCGCCTCCCATGCCCTACTCATCCACGGAGGAGTCCGCGATCTGTCTATCGCCCGCGGCAGTAGACATGACGTGAGGTCGATGATGGACGTGGACGGTCTGTCACTGTCCACCTGCCACGTGCAACCCCGATAGATCGACAACGGTGCAAAGGAGGCGCAACTGGCAGCCGTGTTTGCGCCCAACTGTGGCGAAACTTCGTTGCGAGCGACGCGCGTGGCCTCTTAGATCGTGCGCTGCTCCGCAGTGAAGTTTTGGTTCGTCGCCGCCATGGCGTCCACAGCCTCCTCGCTTGCAGGCTCGCCGTAGATTTGGCCCTCCGTCAGTGGGTGCTGCTCGAGGAGGAACAAGTTGTACCTCTCCTCCTCCTAAGCCTACCGGAATGCCGACAGAAGAGTCGCTGCAAGCTGCAACTCCTCCGCCATGACAGTGTCATAGTGCGCCTGCGCCTGCTCCATGGTCAGGCCGGCTTGCACCGGCGCGGATTCTGACGTCGTGTCATCATCGGAACCCGTGTAGTCGTTGTCGGAAACCTCGGGCGAGTTAGCCGGCATGCCTTGTTAGATCCGCCTGTCACGGAGGGTCTCCCATAGAGCATTTCTACTCGTGGTCATGGCGGATGTGAAGCAAAGGGAGGAGGATGTGTTGTGGTGTGTAGATAGCCATGTGTGGCCGTCTTTAAATAGCGCATTCCGGTGAGGCCAAGCGTCTGGGTGCTTCAATGCGCGGCGCCGGAGTTGGTTCCTCGGCCGGCAAGCCTGTTTAATGGCGGCATACGGACGGATGGGCATTGAACGGGCATGGTAGATATCCGTCGCATCCCATACAGCAAACACCGCTACGACATTGAACAGGCATGGACACCAAGGACGCAACGAGCGCGGCGGCTCCCTCGGCCGGCGTGACGCTTCAATGCCGGCGTCAGTGAGAGGTCGCGTCCGCTCTAGGCCAGTGTCATTGCGGATGGGTCACTCTACAGCGGCTTGAATGCGAGCACTTGGCACCGGGTGGGAATGCACGCGGACGAGGGAGGGAGGAGGGTGTTTTGTGAACCAGGGCGGTCAGGAGTGGGCGTGTCAGTAGTCCAGACACCCGTAACCCCCCCTCCCCCAAGTTTGTATCTGGTTAACGGGAAAAAGCACGCCCGAACAGCCCGGCGCACCGATACAGCAATTTAAATTAAAGCATGCATATAGTTCATCCAACTTTTTTGTTCCCAACCTCTTCATTGGCACGGACAGCGGCAGAGGGGTCGACGGGTTTTGCAGTCGGCGTGGTAGCGGAGGAGCCTTCCAGTTCCATTTCATCTGGAATTGGGGGCTGCGGTGGCCGCGGCGGTGAAATTGGACGGTGGTGGCGAGAAGTGGTGACGGCTCGTGCAGGAGGATAGAGGCCAAAATTATCTGAGAAGTGGCACCGGAAGAATAAAAAAGTGCATTGGGCTGCCTAACTCCTTAATTTTTTTAAATGCTACGTTCCGAGCTTTCTCAACCAATCAACCCCCTGATTTTCACAGGGTGGGCCTGGGCCTTCTTAATTTCCAACCAAAACAGGCCAGGTCATCCCGTTAGTAAGTTAAGTAACAATGTTTATGTTGTCTCAAAAAAAAAGTAACAATGTTTATGTATGTGTAGCAAAGCCTTAAATTTGTTACTCTCTAACCATTTAAGAGTTCGGCTAGGTGCGGCTAGCTCTCAAATTTGCTCCTCTAAAGATTCAAGGGATTGACTAGAAATGTTATTAGAGAATCTCCAACAGGCATACAAAAACGCTCCGAGCACTAAAATTCAAATTTTTTGGGCGCCGGATAGCTTCAGCAGAAACTGTAAAATAGTGCACGCGCTAAAAAGCGCTATGAGAAACTGCAAAATTGGGGTGCCCGATTGCGCGCGCTTCACAATTTGCACTAAGTGTTTTTTTAGACGCGCGTTTTTGAGCATCTGGTAAACCAATGTTAGGTTTAGCAGGCTAAAAATGCTAGAGTGACGCACTAAAACTATTTTAGATCTTAAACTACACATGCAAGCACAATACGTAAATGAGAAGCTGCTGTGAAGAAGATTCGTCAAGATAGACTGTGGCGAGAGAAGTCAGACCAAGCGACTTAGACTGGAATTATGTCACCTCCTTAACTTCTTGCAGAGCCCTCGCCTCGGTAGCTTTCACCTTAATTTTCTTAACTCCAAGGCCACCAAGAGCTTCCTACCCTATATATACAACGTATATGCGCAACACAAGGAAGAAGATCCATACAAGTGTAGAACTAGACAGAGTAGAAACAGCAGCAAGCAAGACGTATAAACGAGAACAAAGGCAAGATCACAGGAGAAGCTTTGCTAGATAGCTAGCTGAGATTGATTTATGATGGTGGCCAAGGCGGAGATGAGCGCCATAGAGATGGAGAAGGCGACGAGCGACGGGGAGGTGGTGCTCGGCGCCGGAGACGAGGAGGATGACGACGACGTGGTGCTGCCGGGGTACCGGTTCCACCCCACCGACGAGGAGCTCGTCACCTTCTACCTCCGCCGCAAGGTGGCCAAGAAGTCGCTCCGCATCGAGGTCATCCGGGAGATGGATATCTACAAGCACGACCCATGGGATCTCCCCAGTAAGTTCGTTGTCTGATCAAGTGCAATTTCTTTTCTGGAACAAGACTTCTAATCTGACAGTGCCATCGTCCACTTGCAAATTACGCAGAGGCGAGCACGGTTGGTGGGGAGAAAGAGTGGTACTTCTGCCTGAGGGGCAGGAAGTACCGGAACAGCATCCGGCCCAACCGGGTCACCGGCTCCGGCTTCTGGAAGGCCACCGGCATCGACCGGCCGATCTACTCCGCCGCGGCCGGCGGCTCCGGCGTGTCCATCGGGCTGAAGAAGTCGCTCGTTTACTACCGTGGCAGCGCCGGCAAGGGCACCAAGACCGACTGGATGATGCACGAGTTCCGGCTTCCGCCGGCCGCCGCCCCGGCCACCAACGCCTCCCCGAGCATGCAGGAAGCCGTAAGTGGTCCACGCGCGTGCGCATTCCATTTCCACAGAAAGTCACGGTGCGGCTACCCCTACCGGCGACCGGTCCGGGGCGCGTGTGATGTGGTGCGGTGCAAAGTGTATCATTGACCCTCTGACGTGTGCGCATATGACCTGAAAATGCAGGAAGTGTGGACCATCTGCAGGATCTTCAGGAGGACCATCACCTACCGCAAGCAGCAGACGTGGAGGCCGGCGCCGGCGCCATCCACCGCCATCACTGCTGCCGACTCGAGCTCCAACACGGGGAGCTTCGAGTCGTCGGAGGGCGGTGACGAGTACATGAACTGCCTGCAGGCTCCGGCAGCCGCCGCTCCTTGCATCCCCCAGCAGCAGCACCAGTATGTCAGTCAGACGGGCACGGTGAACAGCGGCAACTTCTTCTACAGGGACACCATGCACAACCAGCAGTTTCAGGGACAATGGAACGCTCCGCCTGCCGGGCCGATGCCGGAGCAGAAACCACAAAATCCATTGTCGACGGCCGACTCCTTCCACCAGAATGAACATAGCCTCGCCGTCGCCACCAACGATTTCCACAAGGTCGAGGCCCTCGACGGGTATTTGGAGGAGATCGCGAGGATGATGGAGGTGACTGATCCGGCAGGGTTTTACGACTACAGATCATACGGTTCATCAGCAGGAAACAGAGGGCCGAGCTTCGAACGCACCCTCCACTCCTCGGCTCCATAGGCTCCCGCGAGTTCGCCGACGGTCCGGTCCGGCCCCCTCTCTCGCCGCCATCGCCCGGCGGCTTCGGCAACACCATGGTTCGCCCTCCTTCCCACACCGGCCGTTCTCGCGTCGTTCTAGAGAAGTTCAGTATCGATGATCTTCAGGGAAGCTGAAAGGTGGCGGAACAGCGACAGTGTGGAAGCTTCCTGCCGATCCGTCTGCCCAATTCGGGATGGGGTTTACTGTTCCGACGTCGACCGGGTAGTACTCGGCTGCTACCTTCTGGTGCCTATTGGGTACATCGGAAGGTCTTGAAGTGGAGGCCCGGCGGCGAGTGTGGTCTCGGGTGGTCCGGGGAAACAGCAGCAGTCACTTACTGTAGCAGCCGTGCCCCCCTGCGCCGCGCTGGTCCAGAGGAACAGTATACAAGACAACGATAGCAGTCTTGCGGTGCCTGGCTGGGCTCATGTATCTGTCATGAATTGAGGAACTTGTGGTTGAACTAAATCATTTGATTGGGTCCATCTTGTCCTTGTGAACATGTATCTTGATAATGTCACCGAAATCCTAATCCTGTGTGCAATTGAAATGATGTTTGATAGTTTTTTGAGTTAGGCAAAGTATAATAAGGGGCTCCCCAGAACCTATATTTGAGTAGAAAAGGTAGGTTTTTTTAGGGAGTTAAGGGCATTTCTAACCGATCCTATGTTAGAGTAAAAATTCGGTTTTACCCATCTAACCGGCACCTAGCCGATCCCCTAAGCCGAATAGAGAAGGATAATTTATCCTCTGCCACTTATCCCCCCCCCCCTATCGGTCCGTCCCTCGTAGGTGACGGTTCACGTTAGGTCCGGCGATCGCGGGGCGCTCCTGTCCTGGGTCTCGTGATCTAGGGTTTCTTCGTTCGGGCATCAGATCTCCCTTCCCCGCGAGCGTCCCTCTGTCTTCGATCCCGATCCCCATCCACCGGAGGCCTTCTGCGTGCTCCCTAGGGCGCGCGATCGTAATACACAATCAACCCTAGGAAGGAGTGAGGGGGTAGAAGGAAGAGATGGAGGGCGTGGCAGGGCTGATGCGTGGGTTGAAGCTGTCCGATGAGGAGAAGAAAGGAGTGACGATCCGGTTCTCGACGAAGGAGAAGGGCAAGGAGGCGGCGATCCAGGACGTGGGGAAGATCATGTCTGAAAAATTGGCTCACCCAGATGCGATCTCTCTCACCTTGGGGAAGGTGTGGTGCCCGATTAAGGGGATCACCTGCACAGAGATAGGGGTAAACAAGTTCCTCTTCACGTTTCATCAGGAATCGGGAAAGCGGAAGGCTGTGGAGGACGGGCCGTGGATGTTTGATAAGGATTTGGTGGTACTAGAGGCGTACGTGCCTAGTAAGCAGCCGGAAGATTACGTCTTCAATGACATCCCGATCTGGGTTAGAGTTTTTAACCTCCCATTGGGCATGATGAATGAGGACTCGGCGGAGGACATTGGCAATATTATTGGTAGATTTGTTGAGGCAGATACAGGAGCGGATGGGAGTGCGATTGGCAGATTTCTGAGGATCAAAGTACGTATGCAGATTGACAAATCAATCATGAGGGGCTTTACCCTGGAGGATGAAGATAACCAGAAGGAGGGGAGTGGGAAAACAGGAGAGAGGACGGATGGGAAAGAAGAGGAGGAAGACGGTGACTGGTGTAGGTTTGAATATGAATTCTTACCGGACTTCTGTTACACTTGTGGTATCATCAGGCACGGGGAGAAGGACTGCATGATAAAACTCAAGAAGGGAGAGAAGCAACAGTTTGGTCGGTGGCTCAAAGCTGATCTTGGACATAGGACGGGGAGGATGGAGGAGGGTGCATGGAGATCGCGGGGGGGGGGGGGGTGGCACAGGAGGATCTCGCAGCTACGGATATAGACGCTCAGGGGGCCGATCGGGCAGTGGCAGCGACAGTCTCACGTGGAGGAAATCTGATTCCAGATCCGGTGAAGGGGGGAAAGGAAGAACAGAGGGGGGGGGGGGGAAGAAGTGACGAGCCCTCACAAATCGGCACCGCCATCACAGAAGTCAGGGAACCCTAGGAAACTTGCTCTCGAGGAGGAGGGGTCAAAAAAGATAAGTGTTGATCAAGGAAAAAACGCTGCCTCGAGCTTACCTCAAGAGCTGGGTGGGAAGGACATAGTCATGGTTGTGGAAGGGCAGGGGGACGGCAGTCAGATTGAGCAGAAGGACAAACAGACGGCCCAGAAGCAGAAGATGGTGGAGTCACATAAGAATAACTCCGGGAAGCGCTATAAAAGGAAAGGGCGTGACCGGCCGGAGGTGGTGGGTAGTAAGGAGAGGGAGGCGGTTCTTGGCCTGAAGAGGGGGAGAATGGAGGAGGGGGAGGAGCAGACGGGTAAGAAGAGTCGGGCGGTGGAAGGGGTGCAGGAGTCGGGAGAGGAGACCAGCACACAGGAGGGTTCGCCAAACACTGAAATATCGGTCGGGCTTTTGGAACAGCCCCGCCGAACACAATGAAAATCATCGGATGGAACTGCCGGGGTCTCGGGAATGGCCCGGCAGTTCGCAGCCTCCTCGAGCTGGGGAGGGTGGAGGAGCCCGATGTATTGTTTTTGGCGGAGGCAAAGATGTCGGATAAGGAGTTGGAGAGGTTTCGTTGGATGTTGGGATTGTCACATATGGCAGTGTGGAGTGCAGAAGGAAGAAGCAGAGGTGTGGCTTTGTTCTGGAGGCGAGAGGTGGATGTGACGTTACGATCGTTTGGCAGAAGGCATGTGGATGTGGACGTTAAGGAGGAGGATGGTAGGATCTGACGTCTTACTGGGGTATATGGTGAATCAGCCGCGGATCGGAAATTGCAGACTTGAAAAACCCTACGTATTCTTGGTCAGCAACACCAAGGGGGTCGACCATGGCTCTGTTTGGGCGATTTTAACAAAATCTTACCGTGGGACGAGAAGGTTGGGGGGCCAGATAGACCACAACGGCTGTTGGATAACTTCAGAGAGGCCCTGGAATGATGCGAGCTCAGTGACATTGGCTACGAGGGAGATAAATTTACCTGGAGAAATCATAGCAAGGAGATCAGTACATACATATGTGAACATCTTGATAGAGCCACTGCGAATGCCATTTGGTGTGAATGGTTTCCAAATTTCAGTGTCCTCAATGGGGCTCCTCGCCACTCGGACCACGGGCCTGTTATCGTATGCACTCAGGGAGGAACTAAAAGAGAGCGAGGTGGTGATGGCGGTTTCCATTTTGAGGCGTGGTGGCTACAGGAGGAGGGGTGTAGTGAGGAGGTGCAAGGGGCATGGGAGGAAGGATGCTTGGAAGGAAGAGGCGATGTGGCCATGACGCTAAAGACGGTGGCGGGGTGCATGACGAAGTGGGGTTAAGGAGGTGGCCGGTGACTTGGAGGAGAAGCTGAAACAAGCACGCCGTGATTTGGAGAGCTGTATGCGTGCTCCGGTGAGTGAAGAGAAGATTCAAGAGGAGGCGGAGCTACGGTGTAGAGTGGAGAAGATAGAGGAGAGGAGAAATACTAAGGCTAAACAGCGGTCGCACGTCACCTGGTTGAGGAAGGGCAATAGAAGTACAAAATATTTCATGGCTGTTGCAGCTGTCATAGAAGACATAAAATACCACTTGAAACTTTGGTTTTCCAAGTTTACTATCTCTGTTTGTAGGCGTAGCGCAAATTCTGTTGCTCATGCGCTCGCCATTGTTGGCCGTGGATGTGATCCTAACCACTTCTTAGAGTGGGAGTCTGATGTACCCGCCCATGTGGGCGCTTGTGTCTTGGGTGATTTGCCCAAGAGCAGTTAAGTTATAAAGCTTTGGCTTTACATTAAAAAAACTTATCCCACCCCTATATTTGCTCGGCTGCTATCGTCTGGAGGAAAAAAAATCCTCTTCCCTGTGCTACCTCACCCACCCCACTCCCGTGCCGCATCTACGCACCATCCTCCCCCCCTCGCCTCCTCGCCGGCCACCACCCGCCAATAGGGACGCTCTAGGCCCCACGGCTGTCCTTGCCCACCCGAATTTCTGCCTCTTCGCGCCGTCGCCGCCACATAATCGGGAGATCTGCTGCTACTGCCGCTGTGGCCGGTTTTGACGCATCTGGCCGCCGGCGACGACGCCTTTGTCATGGAATCGCACAGTCCCGACTACGCCTTCGCGCCACATGCAGGTATGGCCTCCACCTCTAGCCACTCGGATCTCACTCATCGAAGGTTTGCTGGGAAAGACACGCCCTCCCGTCGGCCAGGCTCGGCACTGGCCCAGTAGCTCGTCGGCTCCCTGTTGCCCATCATTAAGTATGATGACTGCCCGCGACAGGTGGTGCACTGCGTTTCCACCACGCCGGATCACCCCGGGCGGGTGTTCTTCAAGTGCAAAAAACATGGGATGAGTGCTTCTTTTGATTCGGTTATTCATCGGATTCGACGTCGTTTCTAGCTCATTGTTTCCTTAAATTTGTGAGTAGGATGGATGCAAGTTTTAGTATTGGGAAGAAGCTTACATCAATCTATTGATAGCGAGAAATTTGATAGATGTTCGCGCATTTCTCTCTAGAGTGGAGACTAGAGATGAAACTAGATGCGACACAATATCGAATAAGTCAGAATGAAAGTAGAAAGAAGTGTGCAGTCTCAAGAAACCAATATAAAGAATCAATAGTAAAGACATCGAGAAAATATTAATCCAACTAGTGGGAGCTGTTATGGAAGTTGGATATATTAAAGTGTCTAATTGTGGTTCTTGTTTTCTTTGGTGTCGTTCTCGTAGTGAAGAATTGGTAAATTATGTGCTCCAATGTATTAAAATGTCGTTCAGTAAAATAAAGATGCAATGAAATTGGTTTCGGTGGCCAAAAATGGAATGGAATGAAATTTTGTATACTCTGTTATATTTAGGGGAACAGCTAGGTCCGGCCAAAAATTAGTGGAGTAAATATACTCCATAAAAAATTTACTCGACTGGGTCCTCCTGTATTTATAGGGGATCAGTTAGAGTTGGCCTAAAAAGCATTAGCTAGCAGATCCCCTAAAACCAACTTTACTACAATTATAAGTTTAGCTCCCTATAAACCATCCCCAAATAACTATATATGGTTCAAGAGAAATGCTACACTTACGCGCTCATTCCTACTGAATGGAGTTACGGCCTGAGCTGGGAAACATTGATTGGCATCAGTAGAGGGTGGGTCCCGCATTGAAAATTAAGGGGAGGAAGAGAGACTGGTGGAGAGGAGTACGTAAGTGGTTTGCCCGTAAGTGTAGGAAGGAGCTATGGTCCAAGTAGCAACCCTGGAGTAGCCCCGGCGCCACGCTACCGCTATTGGAACTCGTGACGCCGGCCGTCCGCCACCCTAGTGATCAGAAAAACATTGGATCCCCCTGCTACTCTGGCGACCCTCGTCGGCACCGGAATCCCGCCTGCGACGAAGAATTTTATGAATTGCGGGCGAAGCCATGGCCGAAAGTGGGGAAGACGATTCATGTGGGTGTGTGCATTGTGCGCCGACCAGGTGTGGCCTCGTGGTGTGCAGGTCGAGTACACATGTGTGTGCGTGTTGTGTCGTCATGATCTACCCAGCACGAGTGCCCCTCCGTCGAGAGTCCCTTCTTCCCCTCGCACCACCGCGCGCTACCCACTGGGCTGCCCTTGCCCAAACCTCCCTGTCGCTGCAGAAAACAAGGATGGCAGTAGACCCCTGGGGTGCGCTTGGCCGGCCGTCTCCCGCAGGCGGTGCGACGGGCTCTTTGATCCCTCTTCCTCTCATGCTTCCACTCAAGGAAATATGCCCTAAAGACAATAATAAAGTTGTTATTTGTATTTCCTTATATCATGATAAATGTTTATTATTCATGCTTGTCGGTGTACAAAAGTAGGGGATCTCCTTTTGACCCCTTTACTTATGCACGGGCAGTCAGAGCCGCACCCGCGGCCACACTTAATAAGGCAGAGGAGGGAAGCCGAAGAGAAGCCGGAGCACAAGACGGTCAAGGCAACGCCAAGACCAGAAACACCAAAAAGCAAGAGGGCGAGGTGGACTCCCCCGGTAAGGCCGTTGCCGGGGCGGTTTCCGCGGCCCTGGCAAGAGCCTTGCCGGGGCAACTTGCCCAGTACCAGCAGAGCGAGCCACCCTCGAGCCCAAGAATTCCAAACGCCGCCAACGACTACGTTGGAACCAAGGCTCGGGAGGCACCTCTATGGTGGCATGCAGATCTTTGTCAAGATCATAAACACACGAGAACAGATGAGGACGAGAAGACGACGGCCCTCAGTGGGATCCTAGCCGAGGAAATCCACAGGACGAACACGACGCCACGGCAAGACCCTTGCCGGGGCCCCGACAAGACCCTTGCCGAGGACGCCTGCAGATCCATAGCCAGGCCCGCATCAACCAAGACTCCGCCGCCGTTCGCATGCAGCTACCAGCCCAACTAGCTGGGCAGGCACCTGTGGCAACATGCGGCTTCCAGACCGACTTAGCAAGCACCTGCGTGGTGGCATGCAGATCTTCGTGAAGGCCCTGCCATCGCGCCACCTCAGCAGCCTGCCTGCCTACATGGCGCTGCACGCATCGCTGGCCTGGGCGCGTGTCGAAGCGAGGCAGAGCGGCGACGGACGGGACGGGCCTCGTTCCCGTCCCTGATAAAGCTAAGGGACACCTAAGTAGCGCATTTAATGCGCTTTGTCCCGTAAGGCCGGGCGATAAGCTCGCGCACTGTACCCCTTTCCACCTCCTGTGTGCCACTGTGGCAACCCCTTTTCGACTATAAAAGGATGCCCGAGGCATACTGGAGAAGGATTCGGCTCTTTGGAACTACGCAGCCACCGTAGCTAGTTCGAGAACTCAGGAACACTCTGAAATACACACCAAAGCAGGACTAGGGTATTACGCATCCTCGCGGCCCGAACCTGGGTAAACGATCTTTGTGCTAGCTCCTAAACCTGCTCTTCTCACAACCCCCCGCCCGCCAACCGTAGAAGGGATTCCAGTGATCCCATAGGTGTCGTTTCTCCGACATCTTTGGCGTGCCAGGTAGGGGGCGCAGTTGTGAGAATCTGGTCTAGCAGTTAGTCTAGCAGTTCCTCATCGCCATGGCTCCCAAGAAGAAGACGATCACGGCGATCGGCTCGTCGGGAGCCGAACGGCCCGTGCCAGTGCGGGCGAGCAGCGGGCCGGTCGCGGACAGAACCCGAGCCGCGGCCCGCGAGCACCCGCATTGCTCTGGCAGTCAGATCCTGGCGAGCTGCGTCGTTCGTGCGCCAGACGACGGGCCGCACACCGCCAAATCCAAAGACGGGGCTGGGCCCCCCGCAGGCGGCGCGGGGCCCTCCAGGGGTGTCGCTGTGCCCCCTACGGGCGGCGCAACAACCTCCAAGACGCCTACGCCGGAGCCCACAGCGCGCTCTTCCCAGGGTGCGCGCGACGAGCAGCGCCACCACGCTGGAGACCCCGGACGCCGCCGTGGGAAGAGTCCTGTGCATCATCTGCGGGACGAAGGAGGCCAGCATGCCCGCCGAAGTGCTGGCAAAAATGGCACGCAGCCGCTGGGCCATAATAGAGCTCCTTCTAACATGGTTAGAAGTCGAAGCGCACCACAGTACACGCAGCTCTCGCCGCCACCCACGCCAGCAGAAGCTTTGGCTCGCGCACAGCTACTCCTCGACTTCCCTCCTGCTGCGGAAAAGCTCGATGAGTGGAGGGCCACCATCCGGAGCCTTGTCGGCGTCGCCAACCAAGACGAGCCACGGCCAGCGGGGCCCTCAGGCCGACGCTCCGTCGAACCACCGCATGCCAGCGGTGGAGGGGCCGGAGGTGCTGCGGCCACGGTGCACTCTCCTCCTCCACACCAGCCACCGCGGGTGTCGATCCGTCGTGATGACGCTTGTGATAACATTTCCATAGCGTCGTCCGACCCACAGACACACCGCGACCAGCGTCAAGTTCTTCAGGAGCGAGCCCATGAAGACGCTCGAACCACCATCGAGCGCCGGCGCGATACACACCACCAGTCAGATAGGCGGGCGGGGCCCGCTACAGACCACCCAGCACCGGGAGGCTCTGGCGGCCTACCTTACGAGGTGGGTTGCCCGGCCTTCACCCGTGAGCTGCGGCAGTTCCAGTGGCCGTCCCACCGTACGTTCAAGCCCGACGTCGGCGAGAAGTACAACGGCAAGACCCACCCGTCGGAGTTCCTCAGCATCTACACCATCGCGATGCAAGCCGCTGGGGCTCGCGATGACAAGGTGCTTGCCAGTTACTTCCCGTTGGCCCTGAAACCCAATGTCATGTCTTGGTTGATGCACTTGCCGGCGGATTCCATTTCTTCTTGGTCAGATCTGTGTCATGAGTTCGTTGGTGCCTTCACCGGAGGCCACCAAGCTCATGGCCAGGCGAGTGATTTGCATATCATTCCCAGAAGGAAGGTGAAAACCTGCGCAAGTACATACAGAGGTTCAGTCGGGTGCAATACAACATCCCAGATGTTCATCCTGCCGCCGTGATCAGCGCGTTCCATCAGAATGTGCGCAACCGCAAGATGCGTGAAGAGCTGGCAATGAACAAGGTCAAGGATGTGGCCGAACTCTATGTTCTGGCCAATAGATTCGCTCGGGCTGAAGAGGGGAGGAAGTACCCCGGCGAGGACGCCGGCGTGGAAACCGACTATACCGACGAAGACACCACCGCCCCGATGAAGAAGGGTCGGCGTCGCAATAGGAAACGCAAGGGCAAGGTCGTGCTTGCCGTCGAGGGATTCGACGACACCGGCGCCGCCAAGAAGGCCAAGGCAGACGACCCCGACAAATAGATTGCCGGGTGCGCCGCTTGCCGGGCCTTGGCGGCTGCCGACAAGCCACGAGGCTCCGACAAGCAATACTGCAAGATCCACCGCACCAAGGGCCACGACCTCCAGAACTGCCGACAAGTCGAGCTGCTTGCTGAGAAGCAAAAGGCCGAGTATGAGAGGCGGGACAAGGAGAAGGGTCAGGATGGTGTCAAAGGATCCAGCAAGAAGCGTGCCGGCCAAGGAGGCCGCCGCGACAAGGATAACCAACAAGAGAGGCCCGCTCGGGGCCGCGACAAGAAGTAGGAAGACGACGATCATGACGAGGACGACGAGTCCGGCGAGCAAGAGTTTCAGAAGGCTACGGAGGCCATGTGCGTCGATGGTGGCGCCTCGCTGCACACTTCTCACCGCTAGCTCAAGCAGTGGGCGCGTGAGATCACAGCAGCGGAGCCATCGTTCGACGCTCAGAAGCCGCTGAAGTGGTCCAGCACGCCCATCATTTTTGACGCCGAGGATCACCCTGATCGCACAACTGCGGTCGGGTGTTTGCCGTTGTTGGTTTCACCAACGATACGCAACCTCAAGGTGAACAAGATGCTGGTTGACGGAGGGGCCGGTCTGAACTTGATCTCACCCGTTGTGATCAAAAGGCTGCAAATTCCTGACGGAGACCTCGAGGAGACGGGCACGTTTCAAGGGGTCAACCCGGGAAGGAGCGAGCCGAAGGGGAAGGTCACGTTACCTGTGACGTTTGGAGGCGAGTTGAACTACAGGATGGAGAGGATTGTCTTTGATGTAGCCGAGATCCCTTTGCCCTACAATGGGATCCTCAGCCGCCCGTCACTAGCCAAGTTTATGGCGGCGTCGCATTACGCCTACAACACGCTGAAGATGCCTGGGCCGATGACCATCATCACCGTTCCCTGCGACAAGAAGGATGCGTTGATCTGCGCCGACCTACTCTACCAAGAAGCAGTTGCAGCAGCTGCCGCCAAGGCACTTGCTCCTGCCGCTGAAGCTCCGGGAGGGAAGAAGAAGACCTACAAGACCTCTCGCACCCACTCCGGCAAGCGCACCTCTTCGGAGTGTTGTGCTACCGCCGAGGACGTGCCAGAGAGCTCCACCGGCAAGAGCAAGAAATCCAGAGCCGCGCCACCAGAGACCAAGAAGGTGTCCGTCAAGGAGGATGGCACGGGAGGGGCTTTCACCATAAGCTCCACCCTCGACAGCAAATAGGAAAGCGCGCTCGTCACTTTCCTGCGGGCGAATGTCGATGTGTTTGCATGGCAAGCATCCGGCATCCCCGGCGTTCCCATGGAAGTGATTGAGCACCATCTTGCTGTCCACCCCCATGCGCGACCCGTCAAGCAGAAGGTCAGGAAGCAAGCTTTGGAACGGCAGGAGTTCATCACAGAGGAGATCAGGAAGTTGGAAGCAGCAGGCTTGGTGAGGGGAGTGCTCCATCCAATGTGGTTGGCAAATCCGGTGGTGGTGCGCAAGGCAAACGGGAAGTGGAGGCTGTGTATTGACTACACAGATATCAATAAGGCTTGTCCTAAGGACCCCTTCCCGTTGCCGCGCATCGACCAGATTGTTGACTCCACGGCCGGGTGTCATCTATTATCATTTCTCGATGCCTACTCGGGCTACCACCAGATCTTCATGACAAGAGAAGACGAAGAGAAGACAGCATTCATCACCCCATGTGGTACGTATTGCTTTTTACGGATAACTTTCGGGTTGAAGAGTGCTAGCTCGACGTTCGCGAGGGCGGTCCAAATTGGTTTTGAGCCCCAGCTACATAGAAATATGGAAGCTTACATGGATGACATAGTGGTCAAAACCAAGGACAAGGCAACTCTCGTACAAGACTTAGAAGAGACGTTTGCCAACCTGCGCAAGATCAACCTCAAGCTGAACCCTGAGAAGTGTGTGCTACCTCTTGAGCACTCGTTGGTTTTCCCTTGAAGAGGAAAGGGTGATGCAGCAAAGTAGCGTAAGTATTTCCCTCAGTTTTTGAGAACCAAGGTATCAATCCAGTAGGAGGCTACGCGTGAGTCCCTCGCACCTACACAAAACAAATAAAACCTCGCAACCAACAAGATAAGGGGTTGTCAATCCCTACACGACCACTTACGAGAGTGAGATCTGATAGATATGATAGGATAATATTTTTGGTATTTTTGTGATAAAGATGCAAAGTAAAATAAAAGCAAAGTAAAAAGCAAAGGAAATAACTAAGTATTGGAAGATTAATATGATGAAGATAGACCCGGGGGCCATAGGTTTCACTAGTGGCTTCTCTCAAGAGCATAAGTATTTTACGGTGGGTGAACAAATTACTGTTGAGCAATTGACAGAATTGAGCATAGTTATGAGAATATCTAGGTATGATCATGTATATAGGCATCACGTCCGAGACAAGTAGACCGACTCCTGCCTGCATCTACTACTATTACTCCACTCATCGACCGCTATCCAGCATGCATCTAGAGTATTAAGTTCATAAAAACAGAGTAACGCCTTAAGCAAGATGACATGATGTAGAGGGATAAATTCATGCAATATGATAAAAACCCCATCTTGTTATCCTCGATGGCAACAATACAATACGTGCCTTGCTGCCCCTACTGTCACTGGGAAAGGACACCGCAAGATTGAACCCAAAGCTAAGCACTTCTCCCATTGCAAGAAAGATCAATCTAGTAGGCCAAACCAAACTGATAATTCGAAGAGACTTGCAAAGATAACCAATCATACATAAAAGAATTCAGAAGATTCAAATATTGTTCATAGATAAACTTGATCATAAACCCACAATTCATCGGTCTCAACAAACACACCGCAAAAGAAGATTACATCGAATAGATCTCCACGAGAGAGGGGGAGAACATTGTATTGAGATCCAAAAAGAGAGAAGAAGCCATCTAGCTAATAACTATGGACCCGAAGGTCTGAGGTAAACTACTCACACTTCATCGGAGGGGCTATGGTGTTGATGTAGAAGCCCTCCGTGATCGATGCCCCTTCCGACGGAGCTCCGGAACAGGCCCCAAGATGGGATCTCGTGGGTACAGAAGGTTGCGGCGGTGGAATTAGGTTTTTGGCTCTGTATCTGATCGTTTGGGGGTACGTAGGTATATATAGGAGGAAGGAGTACGTCGGTGGAGCAACAGGGGGCCCATGAGGGTGGAGGGCGCGCCCTAGGGGGGTAGGCGCGCCCCCCAACCTCGTGGCCTCCTCCTTTATTTCTTGACGTAGGGTCCAAGTCTCCTGGATCTTGTTCGTTCTGAAAATCACGTTCCCGAAGGTTTCATTCCGTTTGGACTCCGTTTGATATTCCTTTTCTACGAAACTTTGAAATAGGCAAAAAACAGCAATTCTGGGCTGGGCCTCCGGTTAATAGGTTAGTCCCAAAAGTAATATAAAAGTGAATAATAAAGCCCAATAATGTCCAAAACAGTAGATAATATAGCATGGAGCAATCAAAAATTATAGATACGTTGGAGACGTATCAAGCATCCCCAAGCTTAATTCCTGCTCGTCCTCGAGTAGGTAAATGATAAAAACAGAATTTTTGATGCGGAGTGCTATTTGGCATAATTTCAATGCAATTCTTCTTAATTGTGGTATGAATATTCAGATCTGAAAGATTCAAGAAAAAAGTTTAATATTGACATAAAAATAATAATACTTCAAGCATACTAACAAAGCAATTATGTCTTCTCAAAATAACATGGCCAAAGAAAGTTATCCCTACAAAATCATATAGTCTGGCTATGCTCTATCTTCACCACACAAAGTATTTAAATCATGCACAACCCCGATGACAAGCCAAGCAATTGTTTCATACTTTTGACGTTCTCAAACTTTTTCAATCTTCACGCAATACATGAGCGTGAGCCATGGACATAGCACTATATGTGGAATAGAATGGTGGTTGTGGAGAAGACAAAAAGGGAGAAGATAGTCTCACATCAACTAGGCGTATCAACGGGCTATGGAGATGCCCATCAATAGATATCAATGTGAGTGAGTAGGGATTGCCATGCAACGGATGCACTAGAGCTATAAGTGTATGAAAGCTCAACAACGGAAACTAAGTGGGTGTGCATCCAACTCGCTTGCTCAAGAAGACCTAGGGAATTTTGAGGAAGCCCATCATTGGAATATACAAGCCAAGTTCTATAATGAAAAATTCCCACTAGTATATGAAAGTGACAAAATGAGAGACTCTCTATCATGAAGATCATGGTGCTACTTTGAAGCACAAGTGTGGTAAAAGGATAGTAACATTGTCCCTTCTCTCTTTTTCTCTCATTTTTTTATTTGGGCCTTTTTCTCTCTTTTTTATGGCCTCTTTTCTATTCTTTTTTTATTTTCGTCCGGAGTCTCATCCCGACTTGTGGGGGAATCATAGTCTCCATCATCCTTTCCTCACTTGGGACAATGCTCTAAAAATGATGATCATCACACTTTTATTTTCTTACAACTCAACAATTACAACTTGATACTTAGAACAAAATATGACTCTATATGAATGCCTCCGGCGGTGTACCGGGATATGCAATGAATCAAGAGTGACATGTATGAAAGATTATGAACGGTGGCTTTGCCACAAATACGATGTCAACTACATGATCATGCAAAGCAATATGACAATGATGGAGCGTGTCATAATAAACGGAACGGTGGAAAGTTGCATGGCAATATATCTCGGAATGGCTATGGAAATGCCATGATAGGTAGGTATGGTGGCTGTTTTGAGGAAGGTTTATGGTGGGTGTATGATACCGGCGAAAATTGCGCGGTATTAGAGAGGCTAGCAATGGTGGAAGGAAGAAGAGTGCGTATAATCCATGGACTCAACATTAGTCATAAAGAACTCATATACTTATTGCAAAAATCTACAAGTTATCAAAGCAAAGTATTACGCGCATGCTCCTAGGGGGATAGATTGGTAGGAAAAGACCATCGCTCGTCCCCGACCGCCACTCATAAGGAAGACAATCAATAAATAAATTATGCTCCGAGTTCATCACATAACGGTTCACCATACGTGCATGCTACGGGAATCACAAACTTTAACACAAGTATCTCTCAAATTCACAACTACTCAACTAGCATGACTCTAATATCACCATCTTTATATCTCAAAACAATTATCAAGCATCAAACTTTTCTTAGTATTCAACACACTCATAAGAAAGTTTTTACTAATCTTGAATACCAAGCATATTAGGATTATTTAAGCAAATTACCATGCTATTTAAGACTCTCAAAATAATCTAAGTGAAGCATGAGAGATCAATAGTTTCTATAAAACAAATCCACCACCGTGCTCTAAAAGATATAAGTGAAGCACTAGAGCAAAACTATATAACTCAAAAGATATAAGCGAAGCACATAGAGTATTCTAACAAATTCCAAATCATGTATGGCTCTCTCAAAAGGTGTGTACAGCAAGGATGATTGTGGTAAACTAAAAAGCAAAGACTCAAATCATACAAGACGCTCCAAGCAAAACACATATCATGTGGTGAATAAAAATATAGCTCCAAGTAAAGTTACCGATGGAAGTAGACGAAAGAGGGGATGCCTTCCGGGGCATCCCCAAGCTTTGGCTTTTTGGTGTCCTTAGATTATCTTGGGGGTGCCATGGGCATCCCCAAGCTTAGGCTCTTGCCACTCCTTGTTCCATAATCCATCAAATCTTTCACCCAAAACTTGAAAACTTCACAACACAAAACTCAACAGAAAATCTCGTGAGCTCCGTTAGCGAAAGAAAACAAAAGACCACTTCAAGGTACTGTAATGAACTCATTATTTATTTATATTTGTGTTAAACCTACTATATTCCAACTTCTCTATGGTTTATAAACTATTTTACTAACCATAGATTCATCAAAATAAGCAAACAACACACGAAAAACAGAATCTGTCAAAAACAGAACAGTCTGTAGTAATCTGTAACTAACGCAAACTTCTGGAACTCAAAAAAATCAGCCAAAATAGGACGACCTAGACAATTTGTTTATTGATCAGAAGAAATTAGAATCAGTATTTTATCACGTTCTGGTGATTTTAAACAATTATTTTCGTGAACAGAAAGTTTCTGGAAATTTCTGCAAGATCAAATAACTATCATCCAAGAAGATCCTATAGGTTTAACTTGGCACAAACACTAATTAAAACATAGAAACACATCTAACCAGAGGCTAGAACAAATACTTATTCCTAAACAGAAGCAAAAAGCAAAAAACTAAAAATAAAATTGGGTTGCCTCCTAACAAGCGCTATCGTTTAACGCCCCTAGCTAGGCATAAAAGCAAGGATAGATCTAGGTATTGCCATCTTTGGTGGGCAATTCTTCAATGAGACATCTATCATCCTTAGGAATTTCTTTCTTTTTAGTAATTATCAAACATTTAGGCACAAGATGGAAAAATTCATTTGTAGCAAATGGTTCCTTAATGATAGCAAAAAGATCGGGATGAATACTTATAGATTTGAGATCCGCAGTTTCCTTACTAGAGGATTCACCCTTATTTTTAGGAACATACATAAGCTTGAAAATTTTAGTGGGAGGACTAGGAGTGTTCTTTACGGAAGAAAAAGCGGTTCCCAAGTTGGCAATGACACCCTCAAGTTTATCGATTCTAGTGGAATCTTGATTTATTCTTTCATTAACTATGGGTTCCTTCTCCTTAATATTTTTCAAAGTGACTCCTACCTTAGATCCATATTGGGTAATTTGGTTGCGGATCTTTTTATCAAGATTTTCAATTAACTCTATGGTGGCAACTTTGTTTTCAATAATTTCAAGTCTTTGCATTACATGCTCCAAAGTTAACATAGTTCCATTAACCAACAGAGGTGGTGAGCCAAATAAATCTATCATAGCATTATAAGAGTCAAAAGTATGGCTACCCAAGAAATTCCCTCCGGTAATGGTATCAAGAATATATCTATACCAAGGATTAGCGCCTACATAAAAATTGCGGAGAAAAACGGAAGTAGATTGCTTCCTGGTAGATCTATTTTGAGCATTGCAAATTCTATACCAAGCATCTTTTAGATTTTCTCCCTCCCCTTGTTTAAAATTGAGAACTTCATTTTCGGGAGACAATGGAGAAGATAAAGGACTAGCCATGACTACAAGGCAAGCAAAATAAAAAGAGGCGAACGAAAAAGAGAGGGCGAATAAAACGGCAAGGGTGAAGTGGGGGAGAGGAAAACGAGAGGCAAATGGCAAATAATGTAATGCGGGAGATAAGGGATTGTGATGGGTACTTGGTATGTTGACTTTTGCGTAGACCTCCCCGGCAACGGCACCAGAAATCCTTCTTGCTACCTCTTGAGCACTGCGTTGGTTTTCCCTTGAAGAGGAAAGGGTGATGCAGCAAAGTAGCGTAAGTATTTCCCTCAGTTTTTGAGAACCAAGGTATAATTCCAGTAGGAGGCTACGCGCGAGTCCCTCGCACCTACACAAAACAAATAAATTCTCGCAACCAACGCGATAAGGGGTTGTCAATCCCTACACGGCCACTTACGAGAGTGAGATCTGATAGATATGATAGGATAATATTTTTGGTATTTTTGTGATAAAGATGCAAAGTAAAATAAAAGCAAAGGAAATAACTAAGTATTGGAAGATTGATATGATGAAGATAGACCCGGGGGCCATAGGTTTCACTAGTGGCTTCTCTCAAGAGCATAAGTATTCTACAGTGGGTGAACAAATTACTGTTGAGCAATTGACAGAATTGAGCATAGTTTTGAGAATATCTAGGTATGATCATGTATATATGCATCACGTCCGAGACAAGTAGACCGACTCCTGCCTGCATCTACTACTATTACTCCACTCATCGACCGCTATCCAGCATGCATCTAGAGTATTAAGTTCATAAAAACAGAGTAACGCCTTAAGCAAGATGGCATGATGTAGAGGGATAAATTCATGCAATATGATAAAAACCCCATCTTGTTATCCTCGATGGCAACAATACAATACGTGCCTTGCTGCCCCTACTGTCACTGGGAAAGGACACCGCAAGATTGAACCCAAAGCTAAGCACTTCTCCCATTGCAAGAAAGATCAATCTAGTAGGCCAAACCAAACTGATAATTCGAAGAGACTTGCAAAGATAACCAATCATACATAAAAGAATTCAGAAGATTCAAATATTGTTCATAGATAATCTTGATCATAAACCCACAATTCATCGGTCTCAACAAACACACCGCAAAAGAAGATTACATCGAATAGATCTCCACAAGAGAGGGGGAGAACATTGTATTGAGATCCAAAAAGAGAGAAGAAGCCATCTAGCTAATAACTATGGACCCGAAGGTCTGAAGTAAACTACTCACACTTCATCGGAGGGGCTATGGTGTTGATGTAGAAGCCCTCCGTGACTGATTCACCTGCCGGCGGAGCTCCGGAACAGGCCCCAAGATGGGATCTCGTGGGTACAGAAGGTTGCGGTGGTGGAATTAGGTTTTTGGCTCCGTATCTGATCGTTTGGGGGTACGTAGGTATATATAGGAGGAAGGAGTACGTCGGTGGAGCAACAGGGGGGCCACGAGGGTGGAGGGCGCGCCCTAGGGGGTAGGCACGCCCCCCTACCTCGTGGCCTCCTCCTTTATTTCTTGACGTAGGGTCCAAGTCTCCTGGATCTTATTCGTTCTAAAAATCACGTTCCCGAAGGTTTCATTCCGTTTGGACTCCGTTTGATATTCCTTTTCTGCGAAACTCTGAAATAGGCAAAAAACAGCAATTCTGGGCTGGGCCTCCGGTTAATAGGTTAGTCCCAAAATTAATATAAAAGTGAATAATAAAGCCCAATAATGTCCAAAACAGTAGATAATATAGCATGGAGAAATAAAAAATTATAGATACGTTGGAGACGTATCAGTGTGTCTTCGGCGTTCCGTTCGGCAAACTTCTCGGTTCTTTGTGTCGCAGCGTGGGATCGAGGCAAACCCAGACAAGATCAAGGCTATCGAGCAGATTGAGGCGCCCAAGCGTATCAAGGATGTGCGTCGGCTCACTGGCTGCGTTGCCGCCATGAGCCGATTCATCTCCAAGTCTGCCGAGCGCGCCCTTCCCTTTTTCAAGATTTTGAAAAAGGCGGGCCCAATGGAGTGGACCCCGGAGGCCGAAGCAGCACTGCAGGATCTGAAGAAATACCTCTCTTCCACACCAGTACTGGTGGCGCCTAAACCGCAAGAGCCGTTGCTGTTGTATCTGGCGGCGACGAATCAAGTGGTCAGCGCCGCGCTGGTGGCGTAGAGGGAGGTCGACGAAGAGGCAGTGGCAATGGCAGGACCGGCGGATGGCAAGTCAGAGATTCCCCCGGCAGGGCCTGGTGCCGGCAAGGCAAGGCCCCCGGCGGAGTCTGACGGCATCGGGACAGGGCCCGCGTAGCCAAATGAAGTGGTGCAGAAGAAGAAGATGATGCAGCACCCGGTTTAGTTTGTCAGCTCCCTCTTGCAGGGGGCTAGGTCAAGGTACTCCGGTGTGCAGAAATTGCTCTTCGGCCTCCTTATGGCCTCGAGGAAGCTGCGTCATTACTTCCAAGCCCACGAGATCACTGTCGTCACCCGCCTCCCGTTGCAACGGATACTGCACAACCCAGACGCAACCGGAAGGATTGTGGAGTGGGCCTTGGAGTTATCAAGCTTTGGGTTGAAGTTTGAAAGTACTTCGACAATCCAGAGCAGATTCTTGGCGGAGTTCATTGCAGAATGGACCTCAACGCCTGACGAGGAAATCCAGGAGACCACTCTCCCCGACAAGGAAGCAAGTCACAACTGGATCATGTACTTTGACAGGGCTTTCTTGCTGCAAGGCGCCGGTGCTGGTGTGCTGCTCGTCGCACCCACCGGAGAGCACCTCAAGTATGTAATCCAGATGCACTTCCCCAGGGAGATGTCCACCAACAACACTGCTGAGTACGAGGGGTTGTTGCCAGTCTCAGGATCGCGGCAAACCTCGGGGTTAAGAAGCTCATCGTCAGGGGTGATTCGTAGCTTGTCGTCAGACAAGTCAACAAAGATTATCAGAGCCTGTTGATGGAGGCCTACGTAGATGAGGTGAGGAAGCTGGAGGAGCACTTTGCCGGTATACAAGCGGAGCACGTTCCCCGAGCGGAGAACGACATCGCCGATTACCTGTCAAAGCACGCTGCATTCAAGCTACCTGTGGAACCAGGTACTTTTTTTGCTTCGGTTAACTCAACCATCCGTCGAACCATCAACGGAGCAGAACAAACGGAGGAAATCAGGCCCCGGCAAGTAGTTTCCCGCTGAGCCCCCGGGGGCCGCCGGCAAGGGTGTTGCCGTGGATTCTGAGCCTGCCGAGGAGCGACTGACTCCGGCGGGCCGTCAAGCCCTGGCCGTAGAGACGGCCGCTCCCATGGCAGAAGAAATGCCTTTGGTCCTTGCCGTCGAGCCCCAGGCTCCGGCATGGGCACAACATACCGTTTGATTCCTCCAAACAGGGGAGCTTCCTGAGGAGCAGGAAGAAGCGGAGAAAGTAGCCCGTCGGTCTGCTATGTATCAGTTCGTCGATGATGTCCTGTACAGGAAGAGAGCGAACGGTGTGAAATTGAAGTGCATTCCCCGGGAGGAAGGACTGGATCTGTTGGCGGAGATACACGAAGGCATATGTGGCTCCCACATAGGGTCGAGGGCCCTTGCCGGCAAGGCATTCCGGCAGGGTTTCTTCTGGCCCACTGCCCTCCAGGATGCAACGGCACTAGTAACCAAGTGTGAAGCGTGTCAGTTCCATTCGAAGAAGCTTCATCAACCAGCTCAAGCCCCTCAAACAATTCCTCTTTCCTGGCCATTCTCGGTCTGGGGGCTCGACATCCTGGGCCCTTTCCCCCGCGCTGTCGGGGGCTTTGAGTACTTGTACGTCTCGATCGACAAGTTCACAAAGTGGCCGGAGGTGGAAGCAGTGAGGAAGGTGTCAGCACAGTCAGCCGTCAAGTTCTTCAAGGGGCTAGTTTGCCATTTTGGTGTGCCAAACAGAGTCGTCACCGACAACGGCAAGCAGTTCACAAGCCACAACTTCATGCAATACATCCAAGGCCTCGGCAGCAAGGTCTGTTTTGCTTCCGTGCCACACCCACGGAGCAACGGCCAGGCGGAGAGGGCAAATGCTGAAGTGTTGCGAGGCCTGAGGACAAAGAATTTTGACAGGCTGCACAAGAGCGGAAGGCGGTGGATTGATGAGCTGCCGACGGTTCTTTGGTCGATCAGGACGATGCCAAATCGAGTCACCGGCCAGACACCCTTTGCCCTGGTATACGGGGCAGAAGCAGTTCTCCCCATGGAACTCATATACGGGTCCCCTCGAGTGCTCGCTTACGACGAGCTTGAGCAAGAGCAATTGCGGCAAGATGACGCAACGCTCCTTGAGGAAGATCGTCTTCGGGCGGCTGTGAGAGCAGCACGCTACCAGCAAGCCTTGCGCCGCTACCATAGCCGCAAGATTCATGCCCGAAGCTTTGAGGAAGGCGACCTTGTTCTTCGGCGCGTTCAATCGGCCAAGAATTCCAACAAGTTGACGCCGAAGTGGGAAGGCCCTTATCGGGTAATACGAGTCACCAGGCCCGGTGCAGTCCGCCTGGACACCGAAGATGCTATTCTAGTGAGCAACTCCTAGAACATTGAACATCTTCGCAAGTTTTACCCATAAGGCGCGGTTGCCGGCCCCCCGGCAAACCACCTTTTGTACAAGCCTTGCCGATAAGGCATGTAACCCTCTGTACAAAGCCAGGCGCAGACCCTGAGCATAAATAAATGAAGCGCTGGTGCCCTAAGTTATGGCATGCGTGCTACGTTAAGTCTCTCCCTCGGTTAGGGTTGATAGTGCTTAGCGGCGACTAACCCCTAGCCTAGAGGTCGAGTGTGCGTCTTTCTGTCCTCTTTGGTTCACAGGGCACGTGGACACTTCTGCTGAGCCACTTGGAAGAAAGAGAACGAACCGGCGCTCCGCCCCCGGCAAGCCAAGATTGCCGGGTGCTGAAGACACAAGGATCCAACCACGACAAGCCAAGGTTGCCGGGGGCTGCGGATTCAGATAAGTCTTTCATCCCCTGTTATGCTTTTCCGTATGGAACTGGGACATGTGAAACCTCGTTTAAATTCTTAAACCACCGTGCTCCCCTTTTCCTGTACCCAAGAGCTATCCCCTGGGTCGGAACTTGGTCGTAGCCGCGGTGGCAAGAAAATGAACGAGGGGCCCAACTCTATTTCGCATCTGCCTCCGCCAAGAGTGTGAGAATGGTCGACTGAAGTGGGGGGACGGCAAGGCCTGTGCCGGGCAACAATGTTTATCTTAAAAATAACAAGGATTCGTTCCTTGGCATGGGCCTCGCTCACGCACAAAGAACCCGGCAAGCACCCTTTTTCATTAAAAACGTCCCATACAGGTACAGTTCATACGGGATGAAAAACATGAGCAAGGGGATTACAAGTTCTAAATCTAACAAGTGCCCGCAAGCTTACAAACTAAAAAAAGATAAGATGCCCGTAATCCCTTTCTTCTCCCTCTCCTCAGAAGATGGAACAAGGTAGCAGGAGGGCGAAAGGAGCGCCTAGGCAAGGTGCGAGAAGCAGAAGGCACCAAGAGAGCATCCCGGTGCCGGGAGAGGAGCTGGAAGATGAGGCAGCGGCCCGACAATACGCGATGAAGGTGTCGGTGCCCGCGTACTCCGACTTGACGGCCGTCGGCCGCCTTCTTCGCCTTCTCCGGCCCTCCTACGCCAGCCGCCCAAGGAAGGTGATGGGGAACGCGCCGATGGAGAGCTTGATGAGGAAGGCCCTTGGCAGGGCGCGTGGCCGAGGGAGGGGCGACGCGGTCAGTCGGAGCCGGGGCCGGCGTCCCGCCGCTCGATGCCCTCGTCGTCGCTGTCGCTGTCCTCCTTGTCACTCCCGCTCGAGGAGGAATCTTCATCGTCGGAGGAGCTCTCCACGCAGCACTTTAGGCGAGTTCCAAGATCTCCAAAGACCTTGACGGCGAGCAGGCCATTCTCCATTAACTTGAAGTAGAGAACGAGCCCCGCCGTCAGGCTGTGGACGCGAGCGAATGTTTTCCATCCCCGACGAAGGCACATGACGTGAGGAGCGGGGAAGTCGACGTCGACCCGCGTGCTGCCGTTCCCACAACCCCTCATGTGCAACCTGAGGGTCTGGGTTGGATCGAGCTCCATCTCCTGAGCAAATGGGGTAGGCATACGGAGGCGGCGACGCGGTGGCCGGCGCAGCCTGATGAAGAACTCGCGGGGCTGGTGAAGGAAATATGCCCTAGAGACAATAATAAAGTATTATATATTTCCTTATATCATGATAAATGTTTATTATTCATGCTAGAATTGTATTAACCGGAAAAATAATACATGTGTGAATACATAGACAAACAGAGTGTCACTAGTATGCCTCTACTTGACTAGCTCGTTAATCAAAGATGGTTATGTTTCCTAGTCATAGACATGAGTTGTCATTTGATTAACGGGATCACCTCATTAGGAGAATGACGTGATTGACATGACCCATTACGTTAGCTTAGCACCCGATCGTTTAGTATGTTGCTATTGCTTTCTTCATGACTTATACATGTTCCTATGACTATGAGATTATGCAACTCCCGTTTACCGGAGGAACACTTTGTGTGCTACCAAACGTCACAACGTAACTGGGTGATTATAAAGGTGCTCTACAGGTGTCTCCAAAGGTACTTGTTGGGTTGGCGTATTTCGAGATTAGGATTTGTCACTCCGATTGTCGGAGAGGTATCTCTGGGCCCACTCGGTAATGCACATCACTATAAGCCTTGCAAGCATTGTGACTAATGAGTTAGTTGCGGGATGATGTATTACGGAACAAGTAAAGAGACTTGCCGGTAACGAGATTGAACTAGGTATCGAGATACCGACGATCAAATCTCGGGCAAGTAACATACCGGTGACAAAGGGAACAACGTATGTTGTTATGCGGTCTGACCGATAAAGATCTTCGTAGAATATGTGGGAGCCAATATGGGCATCCAGGTCCCGCTATTGGTTATTGACCGGAGAGGTGTCTCGGTCATGTCTACATAGTTCTCGAACCCAAAGGGTCCGCACGCTTAAAGTTACGATGACAGTTATATTATGAGTTTATGTGATTTGATGTACCGAAGGTTGTTCGGAGTCCCGGATGTGATCACGGACATGACGAGGAGTCTCGAAATGGTCGAGACGTAAAGATTGATATATTGGACGACTATATTCGGACACCGGAAGTGTTCCGGAGAAGTTTCGGATTAAACCGGAGTGCCGGAGGGTTACCGAAACCCCCCGGGGAAGTGTTGGGCCTTAGTGGGCCTTGAGGGGAGAGGGAGGGCAGCAGCCAGGAGGTGGTGCGCCCCCTCCCAGAGGAGTCCTAGTTGGACTAGGAGAGGGGGGCGCAGCCCCCTTTCCCTCTCCCTCTCCCTCTCTTTCCTTCCCCCCTTCTTTTCCTAGTAGGACTAGGAAAGGGGAGTCCTACTCCTACTAGGAGGAGGACTCCCCCCCTCTCCTTGGCGCGCCCCATAGGCAGCCGGCCTCCCCCTTGCTCCTTTATATACGGGGGCAGGGGGCACCTAAGAACACACTGGATATACGATATTTTAGCCGTGTGCGGTGCCCCCCTCCACCAGATTACACCTCGATAATACCGTCGCGAAGCTTAGGCGAAGCCCTGCGTCGGTGGAACATCATCATCGTCACCACGCCGTCGTGCTGACGAAACTCTCCCTCAACACTCGGCTGGATCGGAGTTCGAGGGACGTCATCGAGCTGAACGTGTGTAGAACTTCGGAGGTGCCGTATGTTCGGTACTTGATCGGTCGGATCGTGAAGACGTTCGACTACATCAACCGCGTTGTAATAACGCTTCCGCTGTCGGTCTACGAGGGTACGTGGACAACACTCTCCCCTCTCGTTGCTATGCATCACCATGATCTTGCGTATGCGTAGGAAATTTTTTGAAATTACTACGTTCCTCAACAGTGGCATCCGAGCCTGGTTTTATGCGTTGATGCTTTGCACGAGTAGAACACAAGTGAGTTGTGGGCGATATAAGTCATACTGCTTACCAGCATGTCATACTTTGGTTCAGCGGTATTGTGAGATGAAGCGGCCCGGACCGACATTACGCGTACGCTTACGCGAGACTGGTTTCACCGTTCGGAGCACTCGTTGCTTAAAGGTGACTGGCGGGTGTCTGTCTCTCTCACTTTAGTTGAACCGAGTGTGGCTACGCCCGGTCCTTGCGAAGGTTAAAACAGCACCAACTTGACAAACTATCGTTGTGGTTTTGATGCGTAGGTAAGAACGGTTCTTGCTAAGCCCGTAGCAGCCACGTAAAACTTGCAACAACAAAGTAGAGCACGTCTAACTTGTTTTTGCAAGGCATGTTGTGATGTGATATGGTCAAGACATGATGTGATATAATGTGTTGTATGAGATGATCATGTTTTGTAACCGAGTTATCGGCAACTGGCAGGAGCCATATGGTTGTCGCTTTATTGTATGAAATGCAATCGCCATGTAATAGTTTTACTTTATCACTAAGCGGCAGCGATAGTCGTAAAAGTAATAAGTTGGCGAGACGACAACGATACTACGATGGAGATCAAGGTGTCGAGCTGGTGACGATGGTGATCATGATGGTGCTTCGGAGATGGTGATCACAAGCACGGTGCTTCGGAGATGGAGATCACAAGCACAAGATGATGATGGCCATATCATATCACTTATATTGATTGCATGTGATGTTAATCCTTTATGCATCTTATCTTGCTTTGATTGACGGTAGCATTATAAGATGATCTCTCACTAAAATTTCAAGATAAAAGTGTTCTCCCTGAGTATGCACCGTTGCAAAAGTTCTTCGTGCTGAGACACCACGTGTTAATCGGGTGTGATAGGCTCTACGTTCAAATACAACGGGTGCAAAACAGTTGCACACGCGGAATACTCGGGTTAAACTTGACGAGCCTAGCATATACAGATATGGCCTCGGAACACAGAGACCGAAAGGTCGAGCGTGAATCATATAGTAGATATGATCAACATAGTGATGTTCACCATTGAAACTACTCCATCTCACGTGTTAATCGGACATGGTTTAGTTGCTTTGGATCACGTAATCACTTAGATGATTAGAGAGATGTCTATCTAAGTGGGAGTTCTGAAGTAATATGATTAATTGAACTTAAATTTATCATGAACTTAGTCCTGATAGTATTTTGCAAATTATATTGTAGATCAATAGCTCGCGTTGTTGCTTCCCTGCTTATTTTTGATATGTTCCTAGAGAAAAATTATGTTGAAAGATGTTAGTAGCAATAATGCGGATTGGATCCGTGATCTGAGGATTATCCTCATTGCTGCACAGAAAAATTATGTCCTTGATGCACCGCTAGGTGACAGACCTATTGCAGGAGCAGATGCAGACGTTATGAACGTTTGGCTAGCTCAATATGATGACTACTTGATAGTTTAGTGCACCATGCTTAACGGCTTAGAATCGGGACTTCAAAGACGTTTTGAACGTCATGGACCATATGAGATGTTCCAGGAGTTGAAGTTAATATTTCAAGCAAATACCCGAGTTGAGAGATATGAAGTCTCCAACAAGTTCTATAGCTAAAAGATGGAGGAGAATCGCTCAACTAGTGAGCATGTGCTCAGATTGTCTGGGTACTACAATCGCTTGAATCAAGTGGGAGTTAATCTTCCAGATAAAATAGTGATTGACAGAATTCTCTAGTCACCATCACCAAGTTAGTAGAACTTCGTGATGAACTATAGTATGCAAGGGATGACGAAAGTAATTCCCGAGCTCTTCGTGATGCTGAAATCGACGAAGGTAGAAATCAAGAAAAACATCAAGTGTTGATGGTTGACGAGACCACTAGTTTCAAGAAAAGGGCAAAGGGAAGAAGGGAACTTCAAGAAGAACGGCAAGCAAGTTGCTGCTCAAGTGAAGAAGCCTAAGTCTGGTCCTAAGCCTGAGACTAAGTGCTTGTACTGCAAAGGAACTGGTCACTGGAAGCGGAACTACCCCAACTATTTGGTGGATAAGAAGGATGGCAAAGTGAACAAAGGTATATTTGATATACAGATTATTGATGTGTACTTTACTAGTGTTTATAGCAACCCCTCGGTAATTGATACTGGTTCAGTTGCTAAAGAGTAGTAACTCGAAAATGGGAGTTGCAGAATAAACAGAGACTAGTAAAAGGCGAGGTGACGATATGTGTTGGAAGTAGTTCCAAAATTGATATGATCATCATCGCACACTCCCTGTACTTTCGGGATTAGTGTTGAAACTAAATAAGTGTTATTTGGTGTTTGCGTTGAGCATGAATATGATTTGATCATGTTTATTGCAATACGGTTATTCATTTAAGTTAGAGAACAATTGTTGTTCTGTTTACATGAATAAAACCTTCTATGGTCATACACACCAACGAAAATGGTTTGTTGGATCTCGATCGTAGTGATACACACATTCATAATATTGAAGCCAAAAGATGCAAAGTTAATAATGATAGTGCAAACTATTTGTGGCACTGCCGTTTAGGTCATATTGGTGTAAAGCGCATGAAGAAACTCCATACTGATGGGATTTTGGAATCACTTGATTATGAATCACTTGATGCTTGCGAACCGTGCCTCATGGGCAAGATGATTGAAACGCCGTTCTCCGGAACTATGGAGAGAGCAACAGATTTGTTGGAAATCATACATACGGATGTATATGGTCCGATGAATATTGAGGCTCGTAGCAGGTATCATTATTTTCTGACCTTCACAGATGATTTGAGCAGATATGGGTATATCTACTTGATGAAACACAAGTCTGAAACATTTGAAAAGTTCAAAGAATTTCAGAGTGAAGTGGAGAATCATCGTAACAAGAAAATAAAAGTTTCTACGATATGATCGCAGAGGTAAAATATTTGAGTTACGAGTTTGGCCTTCAGTCAAAACGAAGTGAAATAGTTTCACTACTCACGCCACCTGGAACACCACAGCATAATGGTGTGTCCGAACGTCATAACCGTACTTTATTGGATATAGTGCAATCTATGATGTCTCTTACCAATTTACCACTATCGTTTTGGGGTTATGCATTAGAGACAGCTACATTCACGTTAAATAGGGCACCATCAAAATTCGTTGAGACGACGCCTTATGAACTGTGGTTTGGCAAGAAACCAAAGTTGTCGTTTCTTAAAGTTTGGGGTTGTGATGCTTATGTGAAAAAGTTTCATCCTGATAAGCTCAAACCCAAATCGGAGAAATGTATCTTCATAGGATACCCAAAGGAGACAGTTGGGTACACCTTCTATCACAGATCCGAAGGCAAGACATTCGTTGCTTAGTATGGATCCTTTCTAGAGAAGGAGTTTCTCTCGAAAGATGTGAGTGGGAGGAAAGTAGAACTTGATGAGGTAACTGTACCTGCTCCCTTATTGGAAAGTAGTTCATCACAGAAATCTGTTCCTGTGACTCCTACACCAATTAGTGAGGAAGTTAATGATGATGATCATGTAACTTCAGATCAAGTTACTACCAAACCTCGTAGGTAAAGCAGAGTAAGATCCGCACCAGAGTGGTACAGTAATCCTCTTCTGAAGGTCATGTTACTAGACCATGGCGAACCTACGAACTATGAAGAAGCGATGGTGAGCCCAAATTCCGCAAAATGGCTTGAGGCCATGAAATCTGAGATAAGATCCATATATGAGAACAAAGTATGGACTTTGATTGACTTGCCCAATGATCGGCGAGCCATTGAGATTAAATGGATCTTCAAGAGGAAGACGGACGCTGATAGTAGTGTAACTATCTACAAAGCTAGAATTGTCGCAAAAGGTTTTCGACAAGTTCAAGATGTTGACTACGATAAGAGTTTCTCACTCGTATCTATGCTTAAGTCTGTCTGAATCATGTTAGCAATTGCCGCATTTTATGAAATATGGCAAATGGATAAACAAAACTACATTCCTTAATGGATTTATTAAAGAAGAGTTGTATATGATGCAACCAGAAGGTTTTGTCAATCCTAAAGGTGCTAACAAAATATGCAAGCTCCACTGATCCATCTATGGACTGGTGCAAGCATCTCGGAGTTGGAATATACACTTTGATAAGTTTATCAAAGAATATAGTGTTATACAGACTTGCGGTGAAGCCTGTATTTACAAGAAAGTGAGTGGGAGCACTACAGCATTTCTGATAAGTATATGTGAAGGACATATTGTTGATCAGAAATAATGTAGAATTATTCTGCAAAGCATAAAGGAGTGTTTGAAAGAAGTTTTTCAAAGATAGACCTCGGTGAAGCTGCTTACATATTGAGCATCAAGATCTATAGAGATAGATCAAAACGCTTGATAAGTTTTTTCAATGAGTACATACCTTAACAAGATTTTGAAGTAGTTCAAAATAGAACAGTCAAAGAAAGAGTTCTTGCCTGTGTTACAAGGTGTGAAATTGAGTAAGACTCAAAGCCCGACCACGGCAGAAGATAGAAAGAGAATGAAAGTCATTCCCTATGCCTTGGCCATAGGTTCTATAAAGTATGCCATGCTGTGTACCAGATCTATTGTATACCCTACACTGATTTTGGCAAGGGAGTACAATAGTGATCTAGGAGTAGATCACTGGACATCGGTCAAAATTATCCTTAGTGGAATAAGGATATGTTTCTCGATTATGGAAGTGACAAAAGGTTCATCGTAAAGGGTTACGTCAATGCAAGTTTTGACACTAAATCTAGATGACTCTGAGTCTCGGTCTAGATACATATTGAAAGTGGGAGCAATTAGCTAGAGTAGCTCCGTGCAGAGCATTGTAGACATAGAAATTTGCAAAATACTTACGGATCTGGATGTGACAGACCCGTTGACTAAAATTATCTCACAATCAAAACATGATCACACCTTAGTACTCTTTGGGTGTTAATCACATAGCGATGTGAACTAGATTATTGACTCTAGTAAACCCTTTGAGTGTTGGTCACATAGAGATGTGAACTATGGGTGTTAATCACATGGTGATGTGAATTATTGATGTTAAATCACATGGCGATGTGAACTAGATTATTGACTCTAGTGCAAGTGGGAGACTGAAGGAAATATGCCCTAGAGGCAATAATAAAGTATTATATATTTCCTTATATCATGATAAATGTTTATTATTCATGCTAGAATTGTATTAACCGGAAAAATAATACATGTGTGAATACATAGACAAACAGAGTGTCACTAGTATGCCTCTACTTGACTAGCTCGTTAATCAAAGATGGTTATGTTTCCTAGCCATAGACATGAGTTGTCATTTGATTAACGGGATCACCTCATTAGGAGAATGACGTGATTGACATGACCCATTACGTTAGCTTAGCACCCGATCGTTTAGTATGTTGCTATTGCTTTCTTCATGACTTATACATGTTCCTATGACTATGAGATTATGCAACTCCCGTTTACCGGAGGAACACTTTGTGTGCTACCAAACGTCACAACGTAACTGGGTGATTATAAAGGTGCTCTACAGGTGTCTCCAAAGGTACTTGTTGGGTTGGCGTATTTCGAGATTAGGATTTGTCACTCCGATTGTCGGAGAGGTATCTCTGGGCCCACTCGGTAATGCACATCACTATAAGCCTTGCAAGCATTGTGACTAATGAGTTAGTTGCGGGATGATGTATTACGGAACGAGTAAAGAGACTTGCCGGTAACGAGATTGAACTAGGTATCGAGATACCGACGATCAAATCTCGGGCAAGTAACATACCGGTGACAAAGGGAACAACGTATGTTGTTATGCGGTCTGACCGATAAAGATCTTCGTAGAATATGTGGGAGCCAATATGGGCATCCAGGTCCCGCTATTGGTTATTGACCGGAGAGGTGTCTCGGTCATGTCTACATAGTTCTCGAACCCAAAGGGTCCGCACGCTTAAAGTTACGATGACAGTTATATTATGAGTTTATGTGATTTGATGTACCGAAGGTTGTTCGGAGTCCCGGATGTGATCACGGACATGACGAGGAGTCTCGAAATGGTCGAGACGTAAAGATTGATATATTGGACGACTATATTCGGACACCGGAAGTGTTCCGGAGAAGTTTCGGATTAAACCGGAGTGCCGGAGGGTTACCGAAACCCCCCGGGGAAGTGTTGGGCCTTAGTGGGCCTTGAGGGGAGAGGGAGGGCAGCAGCCAGGAGGTGGTGCGTCCCCTCCCAGAGGAGTCCTAGTTGGACTAGGAGAGGGGGGCGCAGCCCCCTTTCCCTCTCCCTCTCCCTATCTTTCCTTCCCCCCTTCTTTTCCTAGTAGGACTAGGAAAGGGGAGTCCTACTCCTACTAGGAGGAGGACTCCCCCCCTCTCCTTGGCGCGCCCCATAGGCAGCCGGCCTCCCCCTTGCTCCTTTATATACGGGGGCAGGGGGGCACCTAAGAACACACTGGATATACGATATTTTAGCCGTGTGCGGTGCCCCCCTCCACCAGATTACACCTCGATAATACCGTCGCGAAGCTTAGGCGAAGCCCTGCGTCGGTGGAACATCATCATCGTCACCACGCCGTCGTGCTGACGAAACTCTCCCTCAACACTTGGCTGGATCGGAGTTCGAGGGACGTCATCGAGCTGAACGTGTGTAGAACTTCGGAGGTGCCGTATGTTCGGTACTTGATCGGTCGGATCGTGAAGACGTTCGACTACATCAACCGCGTTGTAATAACGCTTCCGCTGTCGGTCTACGAGGGTACGTGGACAACACTCTCCCCTCTCGTTGCTATGCATCACCATGATCTTGCGTATGCGTAGGAATTTTTTTAAAATTACTACGTTCCCCAACAGCTGGTCCCCGACGTGGCCCTCCATCGGGGGAGGCATCGCTGGCGGGGGCGAGGCCGGAGCGCCGCCCCGTCCCCACTACTAGGAAAACCCTTATAGACAATCATTTACCAGTAGCGTGGGTTATACGTCCCGCGCTACTACTAAGTAGTAGTAGCACGGGGAAAAAGTGTGCTACTACTAAAAAATAGTAGTAGCGTTGGTTTACCTTTCTCGCGCTACTACTAAGTGATCCTGGCCGTGCCGCCGGAGCATGCAATAGTAGTGGCGTGGGTACAAAAACCATGCTACTACTAAATTTATAATTGTAGCGTAGGTATGCCATCCCACGCTATTAATATGGATGTACCTCACTCACTGGGAGCGCGGCACCCATGCCCGCGCTACAACTAATCGTCATGCGCCACCGCACCGCACCGCAACTTGCTTGTCTTTCCCTAAAAAGAACTCCTTTGTCTTTCCAACGTCACCGCTCCTCCCAATCCCGCCGCCGACGCCCCTGCGTCCGAGCGCTCTGCTTAATGGTGCTCGCGCTCTCCACACCCCCGTTCGCGCCCTCCAATCCGGCGGCCGCCTCCCGCGGCTCGACCGCGTTCCGCCCCCACGGGGCTCACCACCTCCTCCTCCCCCACGCCGCCCGCCTCCTCGCCTGCCGCGCGCCGCCCCTGCCCCGCACCGCCGCCGCCGCCCGCCTCCGCCCGCTCCGGATGTCGGCCTTCAACCACTCCGGCGCCGGCGCCAGCTCCCCCTCCGCCCCCTCGCCGCCCCCGGCCCTCGCGGTGAGTCTGATGCGTCCTCCTCCTCCTCACGCGTCCGTCCTTATGATGTCTTACCGTGCTGGCGTCGATGGTGTCGGAGCTGAGATGCTGGGGCCGTACAATAGTTGCTGTGGATGGATGGAACCACCTAGTGCGTTGACTTAGCAACTGGCCGATGGGAAGGGATGCCTGCCTTAGCAACTCCAAGCTATGAACCTGTCTCATGGGAGCGCCTACCGGAAGCTCGCGCGCCAGGTGTTCCTTGAATCACACCTGATGCTGTTTTTTCTTTGGATAAAGTGTGGATTGACGCACCCTAGCGGACTGTATAAACAGTTGTATGGTTACCGGATCTCGGCCGGCCCTCCCTGCTCCCTCTTTCCTCTCTGCAATTGCAGATTGTGCCCGTATATTACTATGCATTAATGTGGGATGTATAGAGAGGCATGAGTTCAGTTCAGTTCAGTTTAGAACAAGAGATTCAGAGTAACGCCTACAATCTGTTCGATGTTTTGTGCACTAGGAAATGGGCTTACACTCTGGAGATGCTTAAGTTTTAATTCCTTCTGGTCTCCCGTGCAGTTTTGTTACTGGTGAAATTATATTGGTCAAGTGGAATAATAAAACCAAGTATCAAGCCCTAATCTTCACTGCTTAGCTTTTCTAGAGTGGGTGAAAAGTTTTCTTTTCCAGAACTGTAGTGTATTTAGTGAAAAAGGACGCATTCTTGTTCTGACATTAGTTTAATTTTTACAACTGCTTAGATTTTTCTAGAGAGCGTGCATTTGTTTTTCTTTTCACCTTAGTTTTGAGATCCCTGTTTCAGGCCGCCACTGCCACACCAGACGCCGCCGCCGGAGCCCCGTCCACGTCGTCCTTGTCCTTCCACATCCCTGCTGTCGATGGCGAGGATGACGACAAGGACGTCGACAAGTTCAACGGCTTCGACGCACTGAGCGAGTACGACGCCGGCGTGGTGCGTGCTCTTGCCTTGCTTCGTCAGTCTTCACGGTAAAACGGGACTGCGTTTTTTGGCCGTTGCTGACTCGAAATTGGTGATTTTGGTTAGACGGAGATCGACGAGGAGGACGAAAAGGCCCTCGCTGCATTCATGTCCAAGGAAACCTCCTCCTAACGATCGCTTGGTGATATCATCCTCCAGAAGATCAGAGAGAAGGACGCCACTGTCTCAACATGTAAGCATCCATTCTCGACTCTGATGCTTCTTATTTATTGACCATTGCGCTGACGAGGAACCATTTTGAGTTCAGTTTAATCACATTTTGGATGCGGAGTAGATTGAAGTAAGATATCCAATGCATATGTCTAATTGTGCAACACATCAGTATGTAGTACCATAGCAGTTTTATACTCTTATATGGTTACAGATATACTCTTCTTTGTAAACATAGGGATGGGTACATATATGTTTATCCACACAGTACCATAAGCAAGCTTGATCAGCATTATGATGCTTGTTCTTCTGATATGGAGATAGGGTATAACCATCCAGTCTTTTGGGATGTAATATTTCTGTTTTTGTTATCTTATCATGTGATGCATTAGTTACTACCAAGATATAAGGTAGGTCACACCCATTCATTAGATATTACTGAAGGAAGAATCCTATTTATCAAGTATTGTGCTATTAGTTTGAACATTAGTACTATGCTATGCATCGCATGGAAATTAGTACTGTGCTATGCATACAATATAAGGATGCTGATTTTAGTTTTAAAGAAGTAGACTAATTTTCCCTCGCTTGCAACTCTTATGCATAATTACTGATATATGAAACCTGAACTTGTTTCTGTCAAGTGTTGGGTTCCTGTTATGACTGATTCCTTACCTGGTATGCTGGAAAACCTGCATATATAATTTCATTCTTATGAGTGTACTGAAGCTAGATTATTTTGTCGCTCAATTTGCAGGCTTTCTCCATGGTTAATATAAATTATGCAAGGATCAGAGGGTATGTTGATGCTACTACTAATCATTGTTGGTGAAACAAAATTTGAGAAATCTCGGCCCATTGTTCTTCTTAATGAAGATTGTTACCAACTTTGTCCTTTCCTGTGTCTCAAAACTGTCAACCTAGCTCATAGAACGATCTTTTTTTTAGGATTCATGGTTTTTTTTCTTGTTATTATACATTACAATGAGTTCATTGTATTCAGATTCCTTACAACTTCATGCACCTGAGCTATTTGCAGAAGGAGGGGAGCTGGCCTTCTTCACGTCTCGGGGGAGTGTCTTCCTTGGATTCAACAAGAAGGGGACCCGACCTTCTTCATGTCTCGTGCAACAAGTATGGTCCAGCCTCTGGTTGTTACCATTGATTCATGTGCATGTGCTAAAAAGAAAGAAAATACCCTACTGGATTTGAAAGAGGACGCGAACTAATAAGTTTTTACTTCTCCGACGTGGGCGCAGGGGTGATCGACGCGGACTACCACAGCCCGGTGGGTGTCGTGCTCTTCAACCACTCGGAGGCGGACTTCGCCGTGAAGCCTGGAGACTGCGTCGTGTAGATGACCGTCCGGGTGATTGCGAATTGCGACACCGGAGGTCGCCGAGGTGGGGGACCTCGACGCCACCGTCCGGCGGGAGGGAGGGTTCGGGTGCACCGGTGTTTGAACACCGAGTCTTGGTAGGTACATCTAGACAAGTGGTCTGGTTGTTTGCGTCTGATGTTAAATGGGATCTCATGAACTCTCCGAGTTGAGATGTTCAATGTTGTGTCCATGAACGCTGCAAGTGCTAAGATTGGTTCTGTGATCCTAGTTTATTTTGCACTGGACATGTTTTCCATCCATGAATACAATATCTGACTTTTATTTTTTTAATTTCTAATTAGTTAGCTGTAGCGTGGGGGGAATGGTGTGCTGCTGCTACTTAGGATAATAGTAGGGGGGGGGGGGATGGTGCGCTGCTACTACTTAGGATAACAGTAGCGTAGGTGCAGAATAGTGGTAGCATGGGTGGCACCGCGCTACTACTAAATTTTTAGTAGTAGCGCGGGGTAAAAAGCGCGCTACTGGTAATATTTAGCTGTAATGTCGTAGTAGTAGCGCGGGAACCCGCGCTACTAGTATGCAAAAAACCAACGCTACTAGTAGCGTTTTTCCTAGTAGTGCCCCCTCTTCCCCGAGCGCCACGGCGACCTCGGCCTCGCCCCCTTCCCCTTCCTCTCGTGGCCGGCGGAGCCGGCCACGAGTTCTTGGGAAGGAGGAACGCGCTGTCGGGCAGCGACCCTCGCCGCCACCGTTGAAGGGCCGGCGCCTCCTCTCGCCATGGCAGACGAAAGAAAGAAGCCAAAGTGAATGGGGATGGATGATGAAAGGATGTGGGATGCCGTCTCCCTCCCCATTCTTATAAAGGGGCGGGGTCGGGACTCGGCCGCCCCGCTCGGCCAATCCGGCCATCGGGGGCGCAGGGAATCGAGACCGACCCACTGCCCCAATCAACGACGGCCCGGTTTCCCGCCTCTATCGCCTGCCACCTGCATGAGGGACACGTGGCGAGCAAGCAGAATTGAGAGGACGGGTGAGGCGACCGTTCCCCACCCTGTGATCGTGGGGCACGGACGCCTTGAAGGCCACGACCCGAGTTCGCCCGAGTAAATGAGTCGCGCCACTGCGCCTCCCTCTTTTTTGGGGAAGGCGTGAGCCGCCTCTTTACCACAATGTGACGCATGCATGCGGGAATCACCCCACACATGACCCCCACGTCACGCACGACCCTCAACGTCGTGCGTTCGACGCAGGTCATGGGGAAGCGCAGCGGACGAAAAGTTACTGCGGTAAAATCCGCCCCACCTGCCCGCGCACCGTTCTGGGCCTAGCCCAACAACACGTCGCGCTTATGTGTGGCCCAGGCCCGGTGGCTCCTGTCGGTGTACAAAAGTAGGGGCTCTCCTTTTGACCCCTTTACTTGTGCACGGGCAGTCAGTGCCGCACCCGCGGCCACACTTAACAAGGCAGAGGAGGGAAGCCGGAGAGAAGCCGGAGCACAAGACGGTCAAGGCAACGCCAAGACCAGAAACACCAAAGAACAAGAGGGCGAGGTGGACTCCCCCGGCAAGGCCCTTGCCGGGGCGGTTTCCGCGGCCCCGGCAAGAGCCTTGCCCGGGCAACTTGCCCAGTACCAGCAGAGCGAGCCACCCTCGAGCCCAAGAGTTCCAAACGCCGCCAACGACTACGTTGGAACCAAGGCTCGGGATGCACCTCTGTGGTGGCATGCAGATCTTTGTCAAGATCATAAACACACGAGATCAGATGAGGACCAGAAGACGACGACCCTCGGCGGGATCCTAGCCAAGGAAATCCACAAGACCCCCTGCAAGATCCTTGCCGGGGACGACCACGACGCCACGGCAAGACACTTGCCGGGGCCCCGGCAAGACCCTTGCCGAGGACGCCTGCGGATCCACAGCCAAGCCCGCATCAACCAAGACTCCGCCACCGTTCGCATGCAGCTGCCAGCCCAACCAGCTGGGCAGGCACCTGCGTGGCAACATGCGGCTTCCAGACCGACTCAGCAAGCACCTGCGTGGTGGCATGCAGATCTTCGTGAAGGCCCTGCCACCGCGCCACCTCAACAGCCTGCCTGCCTACATGGCGCTGCATGCATCGCTGGCCTGGGTGAGGGAGTCCTGGACTAAGGGGTCCTCGGGCGTCCGGCCTATTATCCGTGGGCCGGACTGATGGGCTGTGAAGACATGAAGGCCGAAGACTACACCGTGTCCGGATTGGACTCTACTTGGCGTGAAAGGCAAGCTTGGCGACCAACTATGAAGATTCCTTCTTATGTAACCGACTCCATGTAAACCCTAGATCCCCCCGGTGTCTATATAAACCGGAGGGGTTAGTCCGGAAAGCATATACACATTACCATAGTCATAGGCTAGACTTCTAGGGTTTAGCCATTACGATCTCGCGGTAGATCAACTCTTGTAATACTCATATCCATCAAGATCAATCAAGCAGGAATTAGGGTATTACCTCCATAGAGAGGGCCCGACCCTGGGTAAACATCGTGTCCCCCGTCTCCTGTTACCATCGATCCTAGACGCACAGTTCGGGACCCCCTACCCGAGATCCGCCGGTTTTGACACCGACATTGGTGCTTTCATTGAGAGTTCCACTGTGCCGTCGACGAAAGGCTCGATGGCTCGCCTTGTCATTAGAGACAACATTACCGCAGGGGTAGTTCTGGCCCCGGGCCAAACCCTCCGGCTGGGCGACTTTACTATGATCGCCCGTTCGGCCGCAGAGCCGACGATGATCTCTCGGGCCATCGAAAATCCCCTTCGCATCAACTCCGAGCACTCCAAGCAGATGGATCCGGTTGAGTTTTCGTCCTTAAACGAGCTCCTAGATCGCATCGCCGCTTTGGTAATCGCCACCGATTACGATAAGATCGGGCCTAAAACCGATCAGGGAGGAACCGAAACTCCACCGGTCACCCACCAGATCGCGGTAGTCGCGGCGCAGGACGGCGAGTCTTCTTCTATATTAAAGACGGACCATGTTCGGATCACCGTTCATGAAGAGCTGGATAGTCACCTGCGAAAGGATGCATCCAGCCCTCCGAACATAGCATCGGACGGCGGCTTCAAACAACCAGAAGATATTCCGGAGCCCGGACTGTCCAGTCCGGAAGATCATCAGACCCCGGACAATCGGTTAGGTCGGGGTTCGGATTTAATTCCACCCACCCACTCGGACATCGAGGCTCTCATGAGCATAAAACAGCAGCCTCAGGAAAAGGTCCACTACTTCTGGGCCAGATTCCTCCTTGTCAAGGACAAGGTAAAAGACTGCCGTTGCGAGGACGCAATATCAGCATTCTGCAAAAATTGCGCGGACGAAGGAATCCTTAACGCCATCAATCGTCGCCGCATACTAAAATTTGCTGACTTAGCAACTATCGTACAAAAATACTGCGCGATGGAAAGCGCCTGGGAAACTTGGGCAACTCGCTGGGAACCATCAGTCCCAACCAAGCTCGCCCAGTCCAACAGTCAAAAAACACAAAGCCGCTATACGGCACGACACCGTTCTGGAAGGGTGGCTCGATGGCCCATGCAAAATACATACAACAACAGATACCGTGGCAACCCACAGCCTTAGAGCATGTTGGATACTACGACAGGTAGCCAAGAGCGGCGAGAGACATCCTTACCAAGGACGCCCCGGAACAACACCCCCCAGAAGACGACGACCCAAGAGTATTGACAGTCTTCGAGACATTCGCTTCAAATAACAAGCACAAAAGGGCACTTCACGAGCTCGACGAAGTCTGCCAAATTGCGGTAATAAACCCATGGAATTACTCGGCTATAACATTCAACGCCGGTGACGAACCAAAGTACAGAACAGTACGAGAACCAGCCGCGTTAGTCCTCAGCCCCATCGTGGATGGATTTTGACTCACCAAGGTCCTCATGGACGGCGGCAGCGGACTAAATCTCATTTATGAGGACACACTCCATAAAATGGAAATAGACAGGAGCCGCATCAAACAAAGCAACACAACCTTCCGGGGAATTATTCCTAGTCGGGAGGCACGGTGCGCGGGCAAAATCACACTTGACGTGGTATTCGGCACGCTGGAGAACTACCGGTCCGAGGAAATAACCTTCCAAGTGGCCCCTTTCAGCAGCGGATATCACGCCCTGTTGGGGCGGGATGCTTTTACACGCTTCCAAGCTATACCTCACTACGGGTATATGAAGCTCAAAATGCCCGGACCAAGCGGTATAATCACTCTCGTCAGTGATCCGGACATAGCACTCCGCGCTGAAAACAAAACCGCATCCCTGGCCCTGGAAGCGCTATCCGAAGCCCTCGCGGCTGAAGAATTAACTGCACTACGCTCCACAGTGGATAGGGATGAAGTGATCCTCGACAAACGCCCCAAATCCACCTCATTCAAACCAGCAGAAGAAATAGTCAAATTCCAGGTCCACCCAACGGACCCCAAGAAGACAGTATCTATTGGAGCTCAACTCAACCCAACAGCTGACGCCGCACTACGAGAGTTCCTGCGCGAAAACTGGGACATATTCGCCTGGCACCCTTCGGATATGCCAGGGATCCCACGCAGGTTGGCCGAGCATAGCCTCAACATATTAAAGGGATTCAAACCAGTCATGCAAACACTGCGGCGCTTTTCCGAACCCAAGCGACAGGCCATGGGGGAGGAGCTGGCCAAGCTCATCGAGGCCGGATTCATTAGAGAAATCAAGCATCCGGACTGGCTGGCAAACCTGGTAATGGTACCAAAGAAGGATAAATCCTGGCGCCTATGTGTCGATTTCAAGGATCTCAACAAGGCTTGCCCTAAGGATCCTTTTCCCCTTCCCCGCATTGATCAAATCATTGACGCCACCGCGGGACACGACTCACTGTGTTTCCTCGATGCATACTCCGGATACCATCAAATCAAAATGAAGGAATCCGATCAAGCTGCAACAGCATTTATTATCCCATACGGGCCATTCTGCTTCAATACTATGCCCTTCGGGCTCAAGAACGCCGGCGCGACATACCAACGCATGATCCAAACATGCCTGGAGAAACAGATCGGCAAAACAGTAGAAGCTTATGTTGATGACATCGTCATCAAGACTAGGCATGTCGAAACACTAATAGACGACTTACGTCTTACGTTCGACAACCTCCGGGCATACGACATTAAGCTCAACCCGGAGAAATGTGTCTTCGGCGTCCCCGCTGGAAAACTGCTGGGCTTCATAGTTTCCAATAGAGGAATCAAGGCAAATCCGGCTAAAATCAGAGCTCTGGCACAGTTGGCTATACCAACAGACCTCAAACAGGTCCAAAAACTGGTAGGATGCGTGGCAGCACTAAGCCGCTTTATCTCCAGACTAGGAGAAAAGGCACTACCACTCTATCGCCTCTTACGGTGCACGGATAACTTCGAATGGACAGACGCGGCGACTGCCGGACTGGAGGAAATAAAGGCCCTCCTAGCAAGCAATCCAATCCTGGCCGCACCAAACGCAGGCGAACCCATGCTGCTATACATATCGGCAACACATCAAGTGGTGAGCGCCGTGCTCGTTGTCGAACGAGAACAGGACGGACACAAATTCCCACTTCAAAAGCCAGTATACTATGTATCCACTGTCCTCACACCATGCAAATCTCGGTACCCACACTACCAAAATATAGCATACGCAGTTTTCATGGCATCCCGCAAGCTACGACACTACTTCCAGGAGTGTTCAATCACGGTGGCTTCCGAAGTCCCACTCAATGACATAATTAACAACCGCGATGCCACGGGACGTATCGCCAAATGGGCCATAGAGCTACTTCCATTCGACATAACATACAAGCCGCGTCGAGCCATCAAATGTCAAGTGCTGGCCGACTTCGTCGCCGAATGTGACAGAGGCCGAACTCCCCAAAGAGTACGACGCATACTCAAATTGGGTCATGTATTTTGATGGTTTGAAAATGTTGGCAGGACTAGGAGCGGGAGTCGTATTAACATCCCCTACTGGAGACGTCGTCCAGTATGTACTCCAGATATTATACACAGACTCCGACAACGCAGCCGAATACGAGGCCCTACTGCATGGTCTTCGGATGGCCACATCCATGGGCATACAATGCCTGGAGGTGCGCGGGGACTCAAACCTCGCGATATCTCAGATAAATGGCGACTTTGACGCCAAAGATCCAAAGATGGCAGCCTATCGCAATGTCGTACTAAAAATGTCGGCTCGGTTCGAAGGACTTGAATTTCACCACGTTGCTCGAGAAAGCAATCAAGCGACAGACGTCCTGGCCCGCATCGGCGCTAAGCGCGACCCCGTCCCACCAAACATCTTCCTGGAAAGGCTCTTTAAGCCATCCGTGGTGCGGCAAGGGGAGGGCGGCAGCCACAGTTCAGATCCGAACACAACCTCAAATCCCGAGCATACAGACAGTACCAGGGGCTCAGCCACCGAAGTAACACCATCGGCCCATCTCATTATGGCAGTCATTGCCCCATGGACCGAACCCTTCTTGGCCTACATTGATAGGAAGGAGCTTCCAGACGACCAGAATGAGGCTCGCTGCTTTTTCAGGCGTTCAAAGGCCTATATGGTCCACGAAGGAGAGCTCTACAAGAAAAGCACTACCGGAGTACTTCAAAGATGTATCTCCGAAGAAGAAGGGCGGCAGCTGTTAGCAGAAATTCACGCTGGCCTCGGCGGACACCACGCCGCAGCTCGGGCCCTCGTTAGCAAGGCCTTCCGCAATGGGTTCTACTGGCCGACAGCTCGGGCGGACGCGCAGGACCTTGTCCAACGCTGCGTCGGATGCCAGCTCTTCGCCAACCAAAGCCACATCCCCCAACTGCCTTGCAAACCATCCCCATTACCTGGCCTTTTGCTGTCTGGGGTCTGGATATGGTCAGACCCCTTAAGGGGGAAAGCCATAAGAAAAAATATCTGTTGGTTATGGTGGACAAATTCACTAAGTGGATAGAGGCTAAACCGGTCAAAACGGCTGAGTCCGGCCCGGTGATTGACTTCATATCAGGCGTTGTGCACCGTTATGGTGTCCCACACAGCATCATCACCGACAACGGCTCCAATTTCACAGCCGACGAGGTAAAAACCTGGTGCACTAATCTGGGTATTAAACTCGATTACGCCTCCGTCTATCACCCACAAACCAACGGTCAAGTCGAACGAGCCAATGGTCTCATTATGAGCGGCATCAAACCCAGACTAGTGCGGTCCTTGAAAGAATCAGACAAGCACTGGGTAGAGGAGCTCGACTCCGTACTCTGGGGGCTGCGGACCACGCCCAACCGTACTACCGGATACACACCTTTCTTCATGGTGTATGGCGCAGAGGCCGTGTTGCCCTGCGATATTATTCACGACTCACCTCGAGTGCGTATGTACGAAGAGAGAGAAGCCGAGCTCGACCGGCAGGACAGCCTAGATGCCCTGGAGGTGGAACGCGATGTCGCAAAAGCCCGTTCAACATTCTATCAACAGCAGGCTCGAAGATACCAAAGCAGAGAAGTATGGGCCAAGACTTACAATGTTGGCGAACTAGTTCTACGCCTGCCGGAGAAGAAAAAGGACAAGCTCAAGCCCAAATGGGAGGGTCCCTTCATAATTGACGAAGTTCTCACCGGAGGAGCGTACCGTCTTCGTGATGCATCAGACAATCGCCTCGAACCGAACCCCTGGAACGCGGCCAGACTCCGAAGATTCTATGCCTAGCACCGAACTCCTAGTTCGTTTCCTTCTCCCCTGTAGTTTCCATTATTTTTCTCTCTTTTCCGATTACCTTTTCCTCTTCACTTTAAAGTTTCGGTACGGCTAGACCGCACACAGAAACACATACATATTTCAAAATATGTATGTCCATTATACCTGGGGGCTTCTTAGACATAAGCTTTTCATCATTACTTTTCGAGCATCAAGCTCTCGACATATGAGTTCTTCCATATGCACCTTTTCTTTCACCACTATATGCATCGATATGACTTAAATTTTGGCCAAGATGGGTTGCCTGGCTCCTGTGCTTATGCCCTACGTTCCCGTTAGTTCGGCTAGGGCATAAAGGGAGCACCTCTGCGATTGTTACTGCCAGGTCATCCGGATGTGTACCTCAGACTGGGTGAAGCCGAAAGCTAGTGTTCTTAAGGGAATATTCGGTCGGTGAATTAAAGACGTTTTTTCAATCACTCCATTGATAACCCCCAGAAGTTACAGAAACGGTGATTTTTCTTCCATCACAACTCGGACATGTACATTAATACATGCACACCCAGGGAAAGGAACCCTTAACGCAACTATTCTCTCTGGAAGATGTTTCTTACGACTCAAATGTAATATAACATAACTAGCAGAATACAACTTGTCTGTTCAAGCAATTATGACCCCTACGCCTAGTTTTCCAGGCATGCCCCGGCCTATTCGGCCGCGAGGGCATCCGGAAACACTCCGCACCCTTGAGTCTGGAGGTTGAAGCGAAAAGGTCTGCCATGAAAAACGCTATACAATTCAGCTAGAATTACACAGGGCAAGGAAAATACATAGTCACTTGGACTCAAACACTTCCCTCTCTACACCGTCCAACAGGCGGTCTAACTTACAATCCTGTTGGGAATATTTGGCGGCCAGCTCTACTTGGTCATATACTAAACTAACGGGAGTTTCCTCCCCATTGGACCCTAGCGGTCCAACCCTGGCCATGTGATTCGGGTCCAGCTTGGTATACCGCGTTTTCACCATGGCCCAGGCTTCCCGCGCACCCTCTCGGCAGGCCGATATCTTCCATAGCCGGATACGCCGCCGAGCTCCCTTGAACAGCTCTACAAGCTCCTCCATACTTCCTGGAGGGGAGTCGGACGGCCATAAGGCCTTGGCCACACTCCGCATGGCTAGCCGAGCATGCTCGTGCACCTGTGACAGCCTCTGCATCAGATCACTCAATGATCCGGACACCTCCTCTTCAGGACGACCCGTCAGTACACCTGCAAACATGACTATTTCAGTCTCATTTATCTCTAAGCTCATTCACAAATAAAGTTCGGACACATACTGAAGATACCGCCCCGCAGTTCCTTGTTCTCCTTCACGGAAGCGGCTAGCTGGGCTCGAACATCTTTCAACTCTTCACCCAACGCAGTGTTGGAATCCTACAGTTTCTTTTTCTCACCTCTGACATGGGTCAGCACACGCTTGCCTGTGGCATGTTGCCTTTTCGCCTCTTTTCTCCCTCTTGGGCAGCCTTCAACTTCTTTGCAAGTTGATCAGGCGACCCTATTATGCGAAACCAGTAGCTACATTACAACGGTGGGTACACAATTGTTTTTCCTTGGTGGAAGGGAACAATACCAGAGGACGACTTCTTAAAGTCTCCCAGTTCGGCGGTAGCAGCTCTCAGCTGCGTCCGACACTGCTCCAGCTCCTGGGTTAGCAGACCATTCTTCTCCACGAGGACCTGGTTGTTCAACAATCCTTAAGTCAGTCGTGCCAACTGCTTTCAGTCTTGGGGGCTACGGGTATATGGCTATCCTTTTTTGACAAAGAAAACTTACCTGCACATCTGTCAAATACAGCCTCGTGGCTTTTCTAAGCCCGTCTTGAGCAGCTCGGATGTATGCGTCACCCAAGCTAAAGGCATTAAATGCCTCGTCCGAGAACTTCGGGTCTTGTAAAACAGCCCTGCAGCGCCGATGATTCATGGCGCTCTACACTTCCGAGTTGGTAATAGACATGTTGTCCGAACCCTCGGCCGAAGGGTAGTCCGGCTTTGTTCCTACATCGGCTCCCGTCTCCCCGACAGGGTCCGCATCTTGGTTGTTGGGAGCGCGGCCGGCCGGACCCCCGGACACAGTCCGGCGAACCTTTTTCCTGTAATCAAACAGGCGCATGGGTCACAGCTGGACACGGCCATTGAAAAATATATTTATCCGTACCTCCTCGTCGAGGGCCCAGCGGCGCCTTCACCGGCCCTCGTCTTCAAAGGCCTGCCCGGCGCAGGAACCGATTTCCTCGGTATCGTCGAACGCCTCCCCTGCAGAACACGCGACGATGCGGTGGGTGTGGCAGAGTATGAGCACCCTTTCAGAGAAGGTGTTTCTTGATTACTTACCTGTGAAGCAGGAAGGAGACCAGGGTAGTTGGCGATGATGGCCACCTATGTGCCATCATAGCTCGTCTGGTAAAATACCCCCTCCGCGAGCACCACAAATATATCCGGATCCTCTTCAAACCCGGGATCAAGCTCCCGGTTGTGGTCCTCCGGCTGTGGGGCGGGACTATAAAATCCCTCGGTGACCTTTCGCCAGTGTTGTCATAAGCAAACAAGCTAGAAATTTATCAAAAGCAATTCGGAGATGGAAGGAGTAAAAGTAGAGGGGTCGGGCCTTACCCAACTAGGGGGGATATACATAGAGTACCCGTCTCTAAGGTTGATGCGAAGAAATTCCTCTTCCTCCCCTTTGAACAGTTCGGCTAATATCTTAGCCAAAGCGGCAGGGGTATCCGGACCTTTGCGACCGCAGCGAGAGGCGCCATCCTCCCCATTGTAGTCCCACATTGGAAGCCCTCTGTACTGGAGCGGCTGAACCCCTCGCGCTATGGAGATCGCCATGATCTCGATTACTGTGAGTCCGGACTGAGCGAGCTCTTTTATCTTGCTCATCAGCTGGCGAACCTCCGCACTATCTTCCTCTTCAAGGCTCTGGGGGCGCCAACTGTGGCGTTTCTTCAGCGGGACGCGCGCGAATTCCAGAAGACCCTTTCAAACCGGGTCGGGAAGCGCAACGTCCTCTATATAAAACCATTCGGAGGGCCATTCGTCAGGTGCCTTCCTTGGTGTGCCGGATGGGTATCTGGTATCGGCAACATGCCATACTTCGGCTCCGCCCACTTCAAATATCGACCCTTCGTGATTGCGCAGGACAAGATAGAACAACTTCCTCCACAACTCGAAATGAGCCTCGACGCCCAGGAACAGTTCGCATAAAGCGACGTAACCCGCAATGTGCAGGATGGAGGCCGGAGTGAAGTTGTGCAGCTGGAGGCCGTAGTACTCCAGAAGCCCTCGGAGGAACGGATGGATCGGAAATCCAACGCCTCTTAGCAGGTAGGGGACAAAACACACTCGATCTCCCCTGGACGGATTGGGGAAGTCCTCCGCCTGAGTCTCACCATTGAAGGAAGCTAGCCCCGCTCGAACAGGGACTAGATCCGCAGGGGGAAGAAATCCTTGCGTCTGCAACTTCGCCAATTGGCTATGAGACATGGAACACCTCTCCCACTCGCCTTTCTCTGGGCCGGGACGAGCGGAGGAGCTGGGAACACTAGCCATGTTGGAATGGTTTCTCCTAGGCAGTCTCTGGGGATTTCTACTGTGTAGCGCTGAATGGATCTGGGATCCAATCTCTTTAAATAGGCACTCTTCCTCGCGAAGATGGGGTGTTATTCGCAAAAATACCCTGACTCTCTACATTCGCTCGACACGTGGAGGACGAAGATTATTTGACGTGCAGAAGCCAAGGAGGCGACATTGGATTAATGGCCGAATACACTACTTGAAGATCATCGAAGGATGAACACGCCTTGCAATGCCGAATACAATATGTGTGCCGAGCCCCTCGCTATTGAAGACTGGTTCTGGGGCTACTGAGGGAGTCCTGGACTAAGGGGTCCTCGGGCGTCCGGCCTGTTATCCGTGGGCCGGACTGATGGGCTGTGAAGACATGAAGGCCGAAGACTGCACCGTGTCCGGATTGGACTCTACTTGGCGTGGAAGGCAAGCTTGGCGACCAACTATGAAGATTCCTTCTTATGTAACCGGCTCCATGTAAACCCTAGATCCCCTCGGTGTCTATATAAACCGGAGGGGTTAGTCCAGAAAGCATATACACATTACCATAGTCATAGGCTAGACTTCTAGGGTTTAGCAATTACGATCTCGCGGTAGATCAACTCTTGTAATACCCATATCCATCAAGATCAATCAAGCAGGAAGTAGGGTATTACCTCCATAGAGAGGGCCCGAACCTGGGTAAACATCGTGTCCCCCGTCTCCTGTTACCATCGATCCTAGACGCACAGTTCGGGACACCCTACCCGAGATCCGCCGGTTTTGACACCGACACTGGGCGCGTGTCGAAGTGAGGCGGAGCGGCGACGGACGGGACATGCCTCGTTCCCGTCCCCGATAAAGCTAAGGGACACCTAAGTAGCGCATTTAATGTGCTTCGTCCCGTAAGGCCGGGCGATAAGCTCGCGCACTGTACTCCTTTCCACCTCCTGTGTGCCACTGTGGCAACCCCTTTTCGACTATAAAAGGAGGCCCGAGACATACTGGAGAAGGATTCGGCTCTTTGGAACTACGCAACCACCGTAGCTAGTTCGAGAGCTCAGGAACACTCTGAAATACACAAGAAAGCAGGACTAGGGTATTACGCATCCTCGCGGCCCGAACCTGGGTAAACGATCTTTGTGCTAGCTCCTAAAACTGCTCTTCTCACAACCCCGCGCCCGCCAACCGTAGAAGGGATTCCAGTGATCCCATAGGTGTCGTTTCCCCGACAATGCTAGAATTGTATTAACCAGAAACTTAGTACATGTGTGAATACATAGACAAACAGAGTGTCACTAGTATGCCTCTACTTTACTAGCTCGTTGAATCAAAGATGGTTAAGTTTCCTAGCCATAGACATGAGTTGTCATTTGATTAACGGGATCACATCATTAGAGAATGATGTGATTGACTTGACCCATTCCGTTAGCTTAGCACTTGATCGTTTAGTATATTGCTATTGCTTTCTTCATGACTTATACATGTTCCTATGACTATGAGATTATGCAACTCCCGAATACCAGAGGAACACTTTGTGTGCTACCAAACGTCACAACGTAACTGGGTGATTATAAAGGTGCTCTACAGGTGTCTCCGATGGTACTTGTTGAGTTGGCATAGATCAAGATTAGGATTTGTCACGCCGATTGTAAGAGAGGTATCTCTGGGCCCTCTCGGTAGTGCACATCACTATAAGCCTTGCAAGCAATGTGAATAATGAGTTAGTTGCGGGATGATGCATTATGGAACGAGTAAAGAGACTTGCCGGTAACGATATTGAACTAGGTATTGAGATACCGACGATCGAATCTCGGGCAAGTAACATACCGATGACAAAGGGAACAACATATGTTGTTATGCGGTTTGACCGATGATGATCTACGTAGAATATGTAGGAGCGAATATGAGCATCCATGTTTCGCTATTGGTTATTGACCGGAGATGAGTCTCGGTCATGTCTACATAGTTCTCGAACCCGTAGGGTCCGCACGCTTAAAGTTCAATGACGGTTGGTGTTATGAGTTTATGTGTTTTGATGTACCGAAGGTAGTTCGGAGTCCCGGATATGATCACGGACATTACGAGGAGTCTCGAAATGGTCGAGACATAAAGATCGATATATTGGACGGCTATATTCGGACACCAGAAGTGTTCCGGGTGATTTCAGAGAAAACCGGAGTGCCGGAGGGGTTACCGGAACCCCCCGGGGAACTATTGGGCCTTAGTGGGCCTTAGGGGAGAGAGAGGGCAGCAGCCCAGGAGGTGGCGCGCCCCTCCCAAGGGGAGTCCAAATTGGACTAGGGGAGGGGGCACGGCCCCTCTTTCCCTCTCCCTCTCCCTCTCTTTCCTTCCCCCTTCCTCCTCCTAGTTGGACTGGGAAAAGGGGAGTCCTACTCCTACTAGGAGGAGGACTCCTCCCCCTCCTTGGCGCGCCCCAAGGCCGGCCGGCCTCCCCCTTCCTCCTTTATATACGAGGGCAGGGGGGCACCCTAGAGACACAACAGACATTGTTCTTAGCCGTTTGCGGTGCCCCCCTCCACCATAATCCACCTCGGTCATATCGTCGTAGTGCTTAGGCGAAGCCCTGCGCCGGTAGCTTCATCATCACCATCATCACGCTGTCGTGCTGACGAAGCTCTTCCTGGACACTCTACTGGATCGTGAGTTCGTGGGACGTCACCGAGCCGAACGTGTGCAGATCGCGGAGGTGTCGTACCTTCGGTGCTAGGATCGGTCGATCGTGAAGACGTACGACTACATCAACCGCGTTGTCATAACGCTTCCGCTTACGGTGTATGAGGGTACGTAGACAACACTCTCCCCTCTCATTGCTATGCATCACCATGATCTTGCGTGTGCGTATGGATTTTTTTGAAATTACTACGTTCCCCAACAGTGGCATCAGAGCCAGGTTTATGCGTAGATGTTATATGCACGAGTAGAACACAAGTGAGTTGTGGGCGATACTAGTCATACTGCTTACCAGCATGTCATACTTTGATTCGGTGATATTGTTGGATGAAGCGGCCCGGACCGACATTACGCGTACGCTTACGCGAGACTGATTCGACCGACGTGCTTCGCACACAGGTGGCTGGCGGGTGTCAGTTTGTCCAACTTTAGTTGAACCGAGTGTGGCTACGCCCGGTCCTTGTTGAAGGTTAAAACAGCACATACTTGACGAAATATCGTTGTGGTTTTGATGTGTAGGTAAGAACGGTTCTTGCTCAGCCCGTAGCAGCCACGTAAAACTTGCAACAACAAAGTAGAGGACGTCTAACTTGTTTTTGCAGGGCATGTTGTGATGTGATATGGTCAAGACATGATGCTAAATTTTATTGTATGAGATGATCATCTTTTGTAACAGAGTTATCGGCAACTGGCAGGAGCTATATGGTTGTCGCTTTATTGTATGTAATGCAATCGCCATGTAATAGCTTTACTTTATCACTAAGCGGTAGCGATAGTCGTAGAAGCAATAGTTGGCGAGACGACAACGATGCTACGATGGAGATCAAGGTATCACGCGGGTGACGATGGTGATCATGACGGTGCTTTGGAGATGGAGATCAAAGGCACAAGATGATGATGGCCATATCATATCACTTATATTGATTGCATGTGATGTTTATCCTTGATGCATCTTATTTTGCTTAGTTCGACGGTAGCATTATAATATGATCTCTCACTAAATTTCAAGGTATAAGTGTTCTCCCTGAGTATGCACCGTTGCGAAAGTTCATCGTGCCGAGACACCACGTGATGATCGGGTGTGATAAGCTCTACGTTCACATACAACGGGTGCAAGCCAGTTTTGCACATGCAGAATACTCAGGTTAAACTTGACGAGCCTAGCATATGCAGACATGGCCTCGGAACACTGAGACCGAAAGGTCGAGCGTGAATCATATAGTAGATATGATCAACATAGTGATGTTCACCATTGAAAACTACTCCATCTCACGTGATGATCGGACATGGTTTAGTTGATATGGATCACGTGATCACTTAGATGATTAGAGGGATGTCTATCTAAGTGGGAGTTCTTAAGTAATTTATTAATTGAACTTTAATTTATCATGAACTTAGTACCTGATAGTATTTTGCATGTCTATGTTGTTGTAGATAGATGGCCCGTGCTGTTGTTCCGTTGAATTTTAATGCGTTCCTGGAGAAAGCTAAGTTGAAAGATGATGGTAGCAACTACACAGACTGGGTCCGTAACATGAGGATTATCCTCATTGCTGCACAGAAGAATTACATCCTGGAAGCACCGCTAGGTGCCAAACCCGCTGCAGGAGCAACGCCAGATGTTATGAACGTCTGGCAAAGCAAAGCTGATGACTACTCGATAGTTCAGTGTTCCATGCTTTATGGCTTAGAACCGGGACTTCAACGACGTTTTGAACATCATGGAGCATATGAGATGTTCCAGAAGTTGAAGTTAATATTTCAAGCAAATGCCCGGATTGAGAGATATCAAGTCTCCAATAAGTTCTACAGCTGCAAGATGGAGGAGAATAGCTCTGTCAGTGAGCATATACTCAAAATGTCTGGGTATAACAATCACTTAATTCAACTGGGAGTTAATCTTCCTGATGACAGTGTCATTGACAGAATTCTTCAATCACTGCCACCAAGCTACAAGAGCTTCATGATGAACTATAATATGCAAGGGATGGATAAGACAATTCCCGAGCTCTTCGCAATGCTAAAGGCTGCAGAGGTAGAAATCAAGAAGGAGCATCAAGTGTTGATGGTCAACAAGACCACCAGTTTCAAGAAAAAGGGTAAAGGGAAGAACGGCAAGCAAGTTGCTGCTCAAGTGAAGAAGCCCAAGTCTGGACCTAAGCCCGAGACTGAGTGCTTCTACTGCAAAGGGACTGGTCACTGGAAGCGGAACCACCCCAAGTATTTGGCGGATAAGAAGGATGGCAAGGTGAACAAAGGTATATGTGATATACATGTTATTGATGTGTACCTTACTAATGATCGCAGTAGTGCCTGGGTATTTGATATTGGTTCTGTTGCTAATATTTGCAACTCGAAACAGGGACTACGGATTAAGCGAAGATAGGCTAAGGACGAGGTGACAATGCGTGTGGGAAATGGTTCCAAAGTCGATGTGATCGCGGTCGGCACGCTACTGATACGGCTCCAACGTATCTATAATTTATGAAGTATTCATGCTATTATATTATTCATCTTGGATGTTTAATGGGCTTTACTATGCACTTTTATATGATTTTTGGGACTAACCTATTAACCTAGAGCCCAGTGCCAGTTTCTACTTTTTCCTTGTTTTTGAGTTTTACAGAAAAGGAATACCAAACGGAGTCCAATTGACGTGCCAATTTTTGATGATTTTTTCTGGACCAAAAGAAGCCCCCGGAGTAAAAGAGTTGGGCTAGGAGAGTCCCGGGCTGCCCACAAGTGTGGGGGGCGGGCCCAGCCCCCCTGGGCATGGGCCCCTGCCTCGTGGACGACTCGGGGACCCCCCTGACGTGAGACCTACGCCAAAAATTCCTATAAGTACTGAAACCTCCAGAAAATAACCTAGATCGGGAGTTCCGCCGCCGCAAGCCTCTGTAGCCACCAAAAACCAATCGGGACCCTGTTCTGGCACCCTGCTGGAGGGGGATCCCTCACTGGTGGCCATCTTCATCATCCCGGCGCTCTCCACGACGAGGAGGGTGTAGTTCACCCTCGAGGCTGAGGGTATGTACCAGTAGCTATGTGTTTGATCTCTCCCTCTCTCGTGTTCTTGATTTGGCACGATCTTGATGTATCGCGATCTTTGCTATTATAGTTGGATCTTATGATGTTTCTCCCCCTCTACTCTCTTTTAATGGATTGAGTTTTCCCTTTGAAGTTATCTTATCGGATTGAGTCTTTAAGGATTTGCGAACACTTGATGTATGTCTTGCATGTGCTTATCTGTGGTGACAATGGGATATTCACGTGATCTACTTGATGTATGTTTTGGTGATCAACTTGCGGGTTCCGTGACCTCGTGGACTTATGCATAGGGGTTGGCACACGTTTTCGTCTTAACTCTCCGGTAGAAACTTTGGGGCACTCTTTGAAGTACTTTGTGTTGGTTGAATAGATGAATCTGAGATTGTGTGATGCATATCGTATAATCATACCCACGGATACTTGAGGTGACATTGGAGTATCTAGGTGATATTAGGGTTTTGGTTGATTTGTATATTAAGGTGTTATTCTAGTACGAACTCTATGATAGATCGAACAGAAAGAATAGCTTCCTGTTATTTTACTACGGACTCTTGAATAGATCGATCAGAAAGGATAACTTTGAGGTTGTTTCGTACCCTACCATAATCTCTTCGTTTGTTCTCCGCTATTAGTGACTTTGGAGTGACTCTTTGTTGCATGTTGAGGGATAGTTATATGATCCAATTATGTTATTATTGTTGAGAGAACTTGCACTAGTGAAAGTATGAACCCTAGGCCTTGTTTCCTAGCATTGCAATACCATTTACGCTCACTTTTATCATTAGTTACCTTGCTGTTTTTATATTTTCATATTACAAAAACCTATATCTACCATCCATATTGCACTTGTATCACCATCTCTTCGCCGAACTAGTGCACCTATACAATTTACCATTGTATTGGGTGTGTTGGGGACACAAGAGACTCTTCACTATTTGGTTGCAGGGTTGTTGAGAGAGACCATCTTCATCTACGCCTCCCACGGATTGATAAACCTTAGGTCATCCACTTGAGGGAAATTTGCTACTGTCCTACAAACCTCTGCACTTGGAGGCCCAACAACGTCTACAAGAAGAAGGTTGTGTAGTAGACATCAGCTACCTCTACATCTACCTTCGAGATTAGTTTTAGACCTGAATAATTGTTATTTGGTGCCAGCGTTGAGCATGAACATTATATCTGGATCTTGTTTGATGCGAGACGGTTATTCATTTAAATCAAAGAATAATGGTTGTTCTATTTATATGAGTAATATCTTTTATGGTCATGCACCCTTGAAGAGTGGTCTATTTATGTTGAATCTCGATAGTAGTGATACACATATTCATAATATTAAAGCCAAAAGATGCAGAGTTGATAATGATAGTGCAACTTATTTGTGGCATGAAGAAACTCCATTCTGATGGACTTTTGGAATCACATGGTACTTGCAAACCATGCCTCATGGGCAAGATGACTAAAACGCCGTTTTCCGGAACAATGGAGCGAGCAATAGATTTGTTGGAAATCATACATACTGATGTATGTGGTCCGATGAATGTTCAGGCTCGCGGCGGGTATCGTTATTTTCTCACCTTCACAGATGATTTGAGCAGATATGTGTATATCTACTTGATGAAACATAAATCTGAAAATTTGAAAAGTTCAAAGAATTTCAGAGTAAAGTGGAAAATCATCATAACAAGAAAATAAAGTTTCTACGATCTGACCTTGGAGGAGAATATTTGAGTTACGAGTTTGGTCTTCATTTGAAACAATGCGGAATAGTTTTGCAACTCACGCCACCCGAAACACCAAAGCGTAATGGTGTGTCCGAACGTCGTAATCGTACTTTACTAGATATGGTGCGATCTATGATGTCTCTTACTGATTTACCGCTATCGTTTTGGGGTTATGCTTTAGAGACGGGTGCATTCACGTTAAATAGGGCACCATCTAAATCCGTTGAGACGACACCTTATGAACTGTGGTTTGGCAAGAAACCAAAGTTGTCGTTTCTTAAAGTTTGGGGCTGCGATGCTTATGTGAAAAAACTTCAACCTGATAAGCTCGAACCCAAATCGGAGAAATGTGTCTTCATAGGATACTCAAAGGAGACTGTTGGGTACACCTTCTATCACAGATCTGAAGGCAAGACATTCGTTGCTAAGAATGAATCCTTTCTAGAGAAGGAGTTCCTCTCAAAAGAAGTGAGTGGGAGGAAAGTAGAACTTGATGAGGTAACTGTACCTGCTCCCTTATTGGAAAGTAGTTCATCACAGAAATTTGTTCCTGTGACTCCTACACCAATTAGTGAGGAAGCTAATGATGATGATCATGTAACTTTATATCAAGTTACTACCGAACCTCGTAGGTCAACCAGAGTAAGATCCGCACCAGAGTGGTACGGTAATCCTATTCTGGAGGTCATGTTACTTGACCATGACGAACCTACGAACTATGAGGAAGCGATGATGAGCCCAGATTCCGCAAAATGGCTTCAGGCCATGAAATCTGAGATGGGATCCATGTATGAGAACAAAGTGTGGACTTTGGTTGACTTGCCCGTTGATCGGCAAACCATCGAGAATAAATGGATCTTCAAGAAGAAGACTGACGCTGACGGTAATGTTACTGTCTACAAAGCTTGACTTGTTGCGAAAGGTTTTCGACAAGTTCAAGGAGTTGACTACGACGAGACCTTCTCACCCGTAGCGATGCTTAAGTCCGTTCGAATCATGTTAGCAATTGCCGCATTTTATGATTATGAAATTTGGCAAATGGATGTAAAGACTGCATTCCTGAATGGATTTCTGGAAGAAGAGTTGTATATGATGCAAATAAACGTTTTGATAGTGTGATCAAAGCATATGGTTTTATACAGACTTTTGGAGAAGCCTGTATTTACAAGAAAGTGAGTGGGAGCTCTGTAGCATTTCTAATATTATATGTGGATGACATATCATTTCTGGATAGCATAAAAGGATACTTGAATAAGAGTTTTTCAATGAAAGTCCTCGGTGAAGCTGGTTATATATTGGGCATCAAGATCTATAGAGATAGATCAAGACGCTTAATTGGACTTTCACAAAGCGCATACCTTGATAAAGTTTTGAAGAAGTTCAAAATTGATCAAGCAAAGAAAGGGTTCTTGCCTGTGTTACAAGGTGTGAAGTTGAGTCAGACTCAATGCCCGACCACTACAGAAGATAGAGAGAAAATGAAAGGTGTTCCCTATGCTTCAGCCATAGGCTCTATCATGTATGCAATGCTGTTTACCAGACCTGATGTGTGCCTTGCTATTAGTTTTGCAGGGAGGTACCAAAGTAATCCAGGAGTGGATCACTTGACAGCGGTCAAGAACATCCTAAAATACCTGAAAAGGACTAAGGATATGTTTCTCTTTTATGGAGGTGACTGACGATGTCCTGAACTAGGGGGTACTCACCACGTCGTCTCCCGATCAGTTAGATTGGGCCGAGGACCCCCATGGCCGTATACTCATGGGCCAGTTCGGACAGCCCATGCCGCATACAAGGAGGATTCTACAAGACTTGGCGCCCAAGACAAGGACTCCTCTAAACCCTCGGCCTACAGTGCATATATAAACCGAGGCCAGGCTAGTCAATGGATAATCTCATATTCATTACTACAATCTCGTGGTAGATACATATACTCTGTACTACACCCATATGAATACAATCAAAAGCAGCATGTAGGGTATTATCTCATCAAGAGAGCCCGAAGCTGGGTAAAACCCCGTGTCCATGTTACCATCGCTCCAAGACGCCTAGCTTAGGACCCCTACTATGAGATACGTCGGATATTGTACCGACATTGGTGCTTTCCTTGAGAGCCTGCTGGCGGTCGCCACGGGGCGAGGAATTCGGATCGTCTCCGGCGCGATCTACGCATCGGAGCCGAGCTTTATGGTCGATGTCGGCATCTTTTGTCGCCGGCTCGACTGGCCACCTTGGCTTAACCAAGGACTCTGCCCTTCCTCCGATCATCATGTTCGGACGAGGGCCTTCGTCAATATCAACTCCGATCTCTATCATGATCATGGAAGAATCATCCATGGAGCTCGGGGGCTCAACGTCAACATTGCCCTCGGGCGACCGTGCTGTTTTTTCCGAACAGCAAACTTGTATCCACTGCCACCACCTCCTCGAGCGTCGCTTTGACGATTCCTTTTGTGGAATTGTGCGGAATTAAGTGTACAACAACCATGCCAAATTTCGTCGAGTTCCGATGGAGGAATCTCTGGCAATCTACGATATACCGGAGCCCTGTCAAATCTGGACGGGAATCTGGATGAGTTTAGGGCATGGTCTCCAGAGCCCAGCTCGGAGGTCCTTTGGAAGATCCAACCATTCATCTGCTGCGGAATTCCCATATCTACCACCCCTCCAAATTTCAGCTCGATCCGACGGTTCAAACTCCGGGAACCTTCCGATGAGTGGACCAATTTTCGGATCTGTTTTCTGTGCGAATATGAATCCAGCCGAGTTCATGTTTCTTCATGAATGGAATATTGGACAACCCTTTTGAAGGAATTTTTTCTAGGGTATTGTGCGTTGTTTTTAAACACGTAGCCATAAAATTTTAAGCCTCCTCCGAGGTAATCTTCACCATCACGCTGGTGTCAAACCAGTCCGGCAATATTGCTCCACGGCTGCCGACCTGCGCTAGACACGTCGCCGCTTTGTTGAGCCTAGCTCAACTTCTTCGATCATCATCTCGGCTAGCCGAACAAGAGTTCGGCATCGCGACGGATAAATCATCACCAACATCGCTGCCCCACGGGTTACACAGAGCGGGCACACCGGCATCGCCGCATGGTCACTTCATCAAGCCGGCATTGACCGCGTCACAAGTCACGACCTCCGTCAGCATGGCCGCACTGTTGCTTCTTCAAGCCCATGTCCATCACGCCGACCTACTTCAACACCTCGGCTGACATGGCAGCTGCAACGTCTCCTCACCGACCTGCTCCGTCACCTCGGCTGGACCGGGGACTTGGCTATTTCTTCATCAACATACTCCGGTGACTTCGGCATCACCAGCCGACCAGCTTCGTCACGTTAGCTGGACCGAGGGCTTTGTCTCGGCAAGCCAACCTTTGCCAGCATCGCCATGCCATCGCTTTATCGCCCATCAGGCAATGGGTGTGCGGATCGAGTCCCAATTTTGGGAGTCACCTTTCTTTGGATTGCTACAACAAATAAACTAGGTGCTATTTATCCTAGTAATTTTTGCTTGTTTGTGTTTATTTTTCCCAAGGAATTATTACTCTGGTTTGTTCCATCATCTGTACGCAGGTCTATCAAATGGTGGCCGCATTAACGATGGTCACATGGTGGTTCAGTAATGGACTTCGACTACGTCACGTGGTCTCTTCGGCAAGCCGACGCCGTCGTCCCAATCGGCGTAAATCGGCTCGCATGATCACCTTGTTGGTCGTGTTGCCATACCGACGTGTTCGATTGCCTCGGGGACTTCGGCATCATTAAGAGATCTCTACCTCCTCGAGTGTCCGGCAAACAGGCCATATGTCTTTTATTACTCACTTTGCATAAATTATTAATTATGCAACATTTTATTAATTTATTATTATTCCTATTATCTCCGGCTTGCACTATTTTCTATGCACAGATAAAGGATCCGGATCGGGCAGCGCTGTCACCTCTGCGTACCGATGTACCACGTCACCTCGGCTGGACTGAGGGCTTCGTCATCACTTCATTAACCCACGCCGGGGACTTCGGCGTCACACTGCGGTCCTGCATTGGTCGTGCTATGTCGCCACTTCGGAGTGCCGAGCTCTTCGCTCCGCCACCTCGGGACCGGCTTGGGGGCTGGGACCTTGTCCCACCGTATGCTCGGGCCGTGCATCGACACCGAGCACATTAACCAGCTAAGTCGCTTTTATGCTCAGAATTTTGAAATTTAAATTTTGTTCGGTTCGACCAAGCATTATACTTTTTTTTTTTGCAAAAAGTTGTTTGTGAAAACTTCCTTGTCAAAACTTTGTTTGTGACACACAAATTCAAATACCCCGTTTGCTTCGGGGCTTCCTTTATGAAGCCTTTCCTCTTGCATATGATTATACTTGTATGGCTTCGTTCCTTGTTCGTGTATTACGCCACAATATACACCATGTTGACTTAAGTGTTCCGCAAGCTGGGTTGCCTTGCTCCTGTGTTTACCCCTACATTCCCGATTGTTCGGCTTGGGAGTAAAGGGAGCAGCTCTGCAATTGTCACGATCGGGTCATCTGAGCTCAGACCTCAGATTGGGTGAAGCCGAAAGCTAGCGCTCTTATTATTTTCAATTATGGTCGGCACACAAAGGAACTCATGAGTACAAAAAATCTATTGCACAAGTCTCATAGTAACAATGAGCAACCGAAGAAAGGTATCGGTGTAGGTACTATTTTCTTCGAAGATGTTTCTTACACTTCGTCAGTAATATAGCATAAGTTTCCTGAGCGCGCTTTGTCTGTTACAGCACTATGGCCTGATTGCCTGGTTATCGGAAACACCGTCGATATTCTCGACAGGTGGAGTACATAACACTTTTCGGTCCTTGACCAAAGAGGGAGAAGCCGACAGTCGGTTAAGACGCGTTTAAAGTTTGGGTGAACACAGATATGATATAAGTACTTCGGTACATACAATCATTATACATAAAATTCTTTTACCCAAGTCACTTGGGGGCTCTTAAATTTATGTGAGCTGTTTTATAATAAGTGTTCTTCTTCTTAGTCGTTGCAAAGTCTTTTTCTATCACTCCTTTTTTCGACGCGAGTGTGTGGTCAACAGCCGGATATCTTGTCTTCCCTCTAAAAGCATCTTGAGTTAGTTCACTACACTAGCCTCGGAGAAGCACTCCGCCTTCGGGATAAGGAGCTTGAAGCCGTAGGCTGACCCTCTTGAAGTCTTGAGATCGGATGTGTTATGTTAAAACACGACAGAAGCACAAATATTTTTTAGACCAATTTTCGGATTGGCACCGAACACTTGATCTAGTTCAGACGTCAAGTTTTTACTGAAGTTGTTGGGTTTTCCAAGCCTATGGCACTTTTAAACTATTTGTGTGTTTCCCGCATAAGTCTCGCAGTGCAACGCCGGACACCTTTAGAGATTCGGCGAAAACATTCTCGGATATTGCTATATATGCATCGGTTTCGAATTGTGTCTTCGGTTAATAGTTGGGTTGCCCGGCTCCTGTGCTTGCCTCCTATGTTCCGCTTTGTTCGGCTAGGTGTGCAAAGGGAGAACCACTGCGATTGTGCTTCCAGCTCGCATAGTTAAGCACCTTAGTGGAGAAAGCCGAAAACTGACTGTCACAATAAGCGTAAACTGGTCAGCGATCCGATGACTATGTTAAATGACGGGCCATTCATAACATTGGCCGAAGTGTTTATGGCTTGACCTCAGCTGTCGCCGAACAGTAACCGGGGGCTCGTAGCTAGCTTCCCCAGTTTAAAGCTCCTATGACTAAGTGAAAGTTATAAAGCCCGCATATCTGATTGCCTCGTTTCCGCTAACACAACCGCCTTCGGGCACCGAGACGTCGGCTAAGGGTTGTTTTGTTATTGCGAAAACACCCTGCGTAGCATCTACAAAGGGGCGGAAGCCGACGATGGGCCACTTTCAACTGACAAACGGTCGCAACGGAGTCAAAATAGACATATCATCGGCGTTTTTATTTAATATACGAGGGCCGCCTTCCGTAATCTCGTTATAAAGCCATACATATGCATCAATTTGACTTAAGATTTTGGCCAAGCTGGGTTGCCTGGCTCCTGTGCTTACCCCTACGTTCCCGATTGTTCGGCTAGGTGATAAAGGGAGCACCTATGTGATTGTTACTACCGGGTCATCCGAGTTCGTACCTCAGACTGGGTGAAGCCGAAAGCTAGCAATCTTAAAGGATCACATTGGTCGGCAACGACGGAAGTGAAAATTTTGGTTCATTAATACCACAGAGTTCGGGAACTTTCCCCGAACTAAATCCTCAATATTTTCCTTCCACATTGATCGGAGGTGAGGTTTCATGATCATGATAAACATGGCGACCCAAAGAAAGGAACCGATAGCGGGACTATTTTCTTTGGAAGATATTTCTTATGTTAAAACGTAATATAACATATCTCTCCGTGTACCTTTGTTTATAAAACCGTATGGCTGGATTGCCTTGTTTTCCATAAATCTTTGCCCTTATAACGGATTTATAAAATAGGACAAACACTCCCCAGCTACTGGCCGAGGAGGTTGAAGCCGATGGTCGGTCAACAAAGTTTTGTACAATGCGGATTTGAGCATTAATGATGAAAAGTACTTGGATACATAGAATCATTACACATAAAAATTGCGAGTAAAATCCATTTACTGCAATCCATCTTTTAAACCCCTTGGGGCCTACCTTGGCAAGCTCGGATTTTGACCAGCTCTAAGCTTTTTTAAGAGATATTTATTCTCTTTCCGAGAAGTTTGTGTTAAACACAACAAAATTTTCTGTCAAATGGATATCGATCCTTAATTCGGCCACCCGTGCCCACATTAAGGCTCGGGGGATACTGGGCTTTGCGCTCATTATTTACAAATATTAAAGGGGCACATCGATCCCCTAATCTGGTGTTGCCACCCGACCAGTATCTCGGGGGCTACTGCATTGCCTATTCAATGTAGAAAATTCAAAGTGCTCAGTGTTCGGCATAACCGAACTATGGACAAGCGCGTCTTCGGATGACAATAAGTACCATATGGGACTTATCCGGCATCAAGCTGATATATCACGGCGATTTCTCACGACCCTCTCTCAGGGTCCCGTCCGCCGATCACTATTACCTCTAATATATTACACCGCGTTTCTATTCTTATGTATGTTGCCGAGCTAGGAGTTGATCCTCAGGCCGATTTCACGACCTGGGTCTCAGGGGCTACCAGGATCAGCAGTTTTGTGTTTTCCTTCAGGTGCATCTCGGATTTTAGGCCGATAGACACCTTGAGGGCTACTGGCAATACATGTTGACAGCAAATAAATTTATACGCATCGGAAATAAAATCCGCAAACAATCAGCCCATGACCGAGGTGCTGAGCCACCTCGGAAGCAGTTCGGCATATAGCTCGGATGCAAGTGGCTGGCTCCTTAGAGGGCATTTCCGGCATTAAGCTCGGCTAAACTCCTTCAACTTCTTCAAGCCAAGGTGATCTATGACACCTCGTATACAGTCCGGCGTTGGAGCTCGGATACAGTCCGGCGTTGGTGCTCGGCTGCAAAAGATACCTCGAAATGCAGTCCGGCGTTGGAGCTCGGATGCAAGAGGACACCGCCGCCCGAGAACAACTTCGAACCCGAGGTGGGCGTAAAAATAACAAGGCATTGATAAAAGCCGATAACTTAAAGGGGCTCCTCATATACCCGACATATAAACCCTTCGGATTTACTTCAGCAATCCTCAAGATCGAAGATAAGAAGATTTGTTGAACCAGTTTTCAAGACCGACGACCGAAGATGAAGAACAGTTCGGAAGAATCGAGGAGCGTCCTCAACTTGAAGACCGGTTCAGGGGGCTACTGACGGTGTCCTGGACTAGGGGGTACTCACCACGTCGTCTCCCGATCAGTTAGATTGGGCCGAGGACCCCCATGGACGTATACTCATGGGCCAGTTCGGACAGCCCATGCCGCATACAAGGAGGATTCTACAAGACTTGGCGCCCAAGACAAGGACTCCTCTAAACCCTAGGCCTACGGTGCATATATAAACCGAGGCCAGGCTAGTCAATGGATAATCTCATATTCATTACTACAATCTCGTGGTAGATACATATACTCTGTACTACACCCATATGAATACAATCAAAAGCAACATGTAGGGTATTATCTCATCAAGAGAGCCTGAAGCTGGGTAAAACCCCGTGTCCATGTTACCATCGCTCCAAGACGCCTAGCTTAGGACCCCTACTACGAGATACGCCGGATATTGAACCGACAGTGACAAAGAGCTCGTCGTAAATGGTTACGTTGATGCAAGCTTTGATACTGATCCGGATGACTCTAAGTCACAAATTGGATACGTATTTATATTGAACGGTGGAGCTGTCAGTTGGTGCAGTTCTAAGCAAAGCGTCGTGGCGGGATCTACGTGTGAAGCGGAGTACATAGCTGCTTCGGAAGCAGCAAATGAAGGAGTCTGGATGAAGGAGTTCATATCCGATCTAGGTGTCATACCTAGGGCATCGGGTCCAATGAAAATCTTTTGTGACAATACTGGTGCAATTGCCTTGGCAAAGAAAATCCAGATTTCACAAGAGAACCAAGCACATCAAGAGACGCTTCAATTCCATCCGCGATCAAGTCAAGGAGGGAGACATAGAGATTTGCAAGATACATACGGATCTGAATGTTGCAGACCCGTTGACTAAGCCTCTCTCACAAGCAAAACATGATCAGCACCAAGACTCCATGGGTGTTAGAATCATTACTGTGTAATCTAGATTATTGACTCTAGTGCAAGTGGGAGACTGAAGGAAATATGCCCTAGAGGCAATCATAAAGTTGTTATTTATATTTCCTTATATCATGATAAATGTTTATTATTCATGCTAGAATTGTATTAATCGGAAACTTAGTACATGTGTGAATACATAGACAAACAGAGTGTCACTAGTATGCCTCTACTTGACTAGCTCGTTGAATCAAAGATGGTTAAGTTTCCTAGCCATAGACATGAGTTGTCATTTGATTAACGGGATCACATCATTAGAGAATGATGTGATTGGCTTGACCCATTCCGTTAGCTTAGCACTTGATCGTTTAGTATATTGCTATTGCTTTCTTCATGACTTATACATGTTCCTATGACTATGAGATTATGCAACTCCCGAATACCGGAGGAACACTTTGTGTGCTACCAAGCGTCACAACGTAACTGGGTGATTATAAAGGTGCTCTACAGGTGTCTCTGATGGTACTTGTTGAGTTGGCATAGATCAAGATTAGGATTTGTCACTCCGATTGTCGGAAAGGTATCTCTGGGCCCTCTCGGTAGTGCACATCACTATAAGCCTTGCAAGCAATGTGACTAATGAGTTAGTTGCGGGATGATGCATTACGGAACGAGTAAAGAGACTTGCCGGTAACGATATTGAACTAGGTATTGAGATACCGACGATCGAATCTCGGGCAAGTAACATACCGATGACAAAGGGAACAACATATGTTGTTATGCGGTTTGACCGATAAAGATCTTCGTAGAATATGTAGGAGCCAATATGAGCATCCAGGTTCCGCTATTGGTTATTGACCGGAGATGAGTCTCGGTCATGTCTAGATAGTTCTCGAACCCGTAGGGTCCGCACGCTTAAAGTTCGGTGACGATCGGTATTATGAGTTTATGTGTTTTGATGTACCGAAGGTAGTTCGGAGTCCCGGATATGATCAGGACATGACGAGGAGTCTCGAAATGGTCGATACACAAAGATCGATATATTGGACGGCTATATTCGACCACCGGAAGTGTTCCGGGTTATTTCGGAGAAAACCGGAGTGCCGGAGGGGTTACCGGAACCCCCAGGGGAAGTATTGGGCCTTAGTGGGCCTTAGGGGAGAGAGAGGGCAGCAGCCCAGGAGGTGGCGCGCCCTCTCCCAAGGGGAGTCCGAATTGGACTAGGGGAGGGGGGCGCGGCCCCTCTTTCCCTCTCCCTCTCCCTCTCTTTCCTTCCCCCTTCCTCCTCCTAGTTGAACTAGGAAAAGGGGAGTCCTACTCCTACTAGGAGGAGGACTCCTCCCCCTCCTTGGCGCGCCCCAAGGCCGGCCGGCCTCCCCCTTCCTCCTTTATATACGAGGGCAGGGGGGCACCCTAGAGACACAACATACATTGTTCTTAGCCGTGTGCGGTGCCCCCCTCCACCATAATCCACCTCGGTCATATCGTCGTAGTGCTTAGGCGAAGCCCTGCGCCAGTAGCTTCATCATCACCGTCATCATGCCGTTGTGCTGACGAAGCTGTTCCCCGACACTCTACTGGATCGTGAGTTCGTGGGATGTCACCGAGCTGAACGTGTGCAGATCGCGGAGGTGCCGTACCTTCGGTGCTAGGATCGATCGATCGTGAAGACGTATGACTACATCAACTGCGTTGTCATAACGCTTCCGCTTACAGTCTACGAGGGTACGTAGACAACACTCTCCTCTCTCATTGCTATGCATCACCATGATCTTGCGTGTGCGTAGGAATTTTTTTGAAATTACTATGTTCCCCAACATCCGCAACGACAGCTACAAGGAAAGTGGCCGAGGCGGAGGAGGAGAAGGTGGCAGAGTTCATGGTGTCCGAGATGACATGCACCATGTGCATTTTCGCCGACATGGCTTTTCTTGATAGTGTAACCTAGGTGCTCGATGAATTGCGTGAACCAAATGTATACTTTAGTGAATTTAGTTATAGGGGATCTGCTAGCTGTGGAAGTGATTCCCCCCCAAAATTAGCAAAGTAGGATAATGGAGTTACCCATTGTTGATTCAAAGAGCGTGCTGCACATGGGCAAGATAATGGAGACCCAGAAAATGGTAATCATAGCCATTATCCTGATGGTGGTGGCAAACATTACATCACCTCCAAGATAAATGAGGCCATGGACATGCTCATAGGAAGGGGAAATCCAGGCCCCATTTTTAGCATGTGCAAATCTAGATGATATTTTGCATTGATGGCGATGATGTAGTGATTCGCTTTCCATTGGCACTATTAACATTGTTGATCCTACCCGACATCTAAGCAAAGATACAAGTTATGGACCCAAGTAACTTAATTATGTGGTTGAACATGTTGCCTAGTTATTATGCTACTCTACATTTTACCGCATTATACGTCATAAGAATGATACTCTTGCGTATATGATCAGATCACGTGGTCAGACGTATCATTTAGGCGGTATTGATCATCGGCCCCCATCTTATGTCATGCCAACATATTCTACCCCGGTTGGATTGTATTAACCAGACACAAGGATGAGATGTGTTTCACTAGAATCTTACTGCGAATGTGGATTCTATGTACCATGTACTCTCACACTCAGAGATTCCAACAGACAATAAAAAAATGGAAATCAAAGATACCACTAAAAGTTAAAGTTTTCATGTGGCATAATTGAAGGGGGTTGTACTAACTAAAGACAACCATGTTTGCTACAACTGGAAAGGAAGCATGAAGTGTAGTTTTTGTACTTTTAGAAAGGAGGCCTAGGCCCAACATTAAATTAATGACACACTAATAAATAGGAAATGACAAAGGTACAAGGTATAAGATGCTCAAAGATGAGCTTAGAGGACACCTCACAAATAAGCAAACCAAAGAGGAAGCAAGACACACAGCTTGATCGTCGATGTCCTCATTCACCAATGTAACAAAGGGACCTCTAATGATTTGTTGTCGAAAGAGCAAACTCCGAAAAAATTGTGGATGTCGAGGAATCACCCTAATAATAGCTAGTTCATGAGAGCCTTAGCTCTAACAATCTGCAGATTTGGAGCACAACTCTAAATGTAGACACCGCGACAACATCCCAACGTTGACGAAAATCACCAGAGCATCACTCTGAGGCTATGGAACGTCTAGGTTTAAATCTGACAGTTCAAAGACAGTCATGTATGTCCACCATATATATGGGGTGAAAATTCACCATGGAATTCGGCGGCGACCCTGTAGGATTCCATTGTGAAGGGAAACTAAGGATACCTCTCCCCCCGTTGGTGCGAATCAGGTGAAAGTTGAGCTGATTAATTAAATGTGTTCTAGTTTATGCTGGTACAAGTGAAGGACTCTCCGATACCCCACAAGTGGTTTTGGATGGCAATTGGACATTATCCTCTTCTAGATGTCATATTTAGTTCTCGTCTGGTGTTATGACGTGCCTATCAGATGGCCCCAATCTGACTTTTTAGCAGACAAAATAAGGTTAGGCGTTGTGAGAGTTCAACCGAACTCACGTTGAAGCTTCAAAATAAGCTCTGCTTAGTAACTCTGAGTCTTACCTGGTTTGAACGAAGACGTCAAGGCATCCCTCTAACAAGCCTTAGCTAATGACATTGGATCATGTATGATGTAGGTGATTATGAAGTACTTCATCTAAATTCATTGCGTGCCTGACAGACGACCACAAGAAGACCTCTGGGGAATAGGCAGACAACATTTATCACTAGGGTTTACCTGTTACACAAACAACGGATGAAAAACTTTGCCTATCACGCGAAGTAAGGGCCATTTTGGCCTAGGACTTTCTGAAAATCTTATTTTAGGTACTTCTGAGCACATCAAGGCAGGTTTGCAGATCAAGTATGGTACAGTGCGCTCAGTCGGTCATTTTCTCAAGAACATCGATCACTAGAAGTCTAAAGAGAAGGCCGAAGGGAGGGGGTTGTTGGGACGTCTGTGGGGTTTGCCATGTGGTGACACCCTAGGTGATGCTCTGGTAGGAGTAACCCCTGTTAAACGAGTCAAGAGTGTGTAGCTTTTGTACTCACCATGATAAAATTAAACACCTCGAGTTGCAATGCAAGTTTGTGTTCTACGTGGTCAATACGCACCGGCCCACAAGTGTTGCCAATATATATGATCACTGTCTTGAAGGAATACAAAAATAATTTCAATGCGCTAATTAGGAAGGGTTTTTTACTTCAAAGATAATGCATTTGGGGCTTGTTGCTTACTGATTGATCTGTATGTCTGCTAAACGTTTGTTATGCCAGCTAGTAAAAGCATAAAAAAATATGTCAAGCAATGGTTTGTAGCATCGGTATATGTTTCAACTACACCTTTTTGGGCACACGAAAGAATTTATTACCTTTTTGTCCGAACTCCTGTTTGTGCAAATTGACAACACCAAGGTTATGCCCAAAATTTTAACTCTTGCCATCAGCGTGGCGAAAAGAACTTCTGTGATGGCAGGAAGTTTAAAATTTAGAGAACAATTCAATTCCATTGAAATAGGGAAAGATTCATGCAATTCATACCGTCTACTCCTTTTATTTGTGGGCACGCAGAAGAATTTATTACCATGTACTAGAAAATAAAGAAAACTCTTGAACAGTATACCAACTATTTTTGTTGATCAGTAAGTCGATGACTATGCATATGGTCCAGACCAATTCTTAATTGACTAATAATTCATAAAAGACCAGAAAGGCTTCCCCAGATTACTGGGGAAAGTCAATTCAGTCAATTCAATACACAACGATGATTTAAATTGTTGCAGTGTCAAGCTACCATTGGATGCATAGCATGGAGAGGAGCTACGTAGCACTGATACGGCAGAAATTGGTGTATCGGCGTACCGAACGTCGCCGATATGGCGATACGCACGATACGGCCGCGATACAGGTATCGATGAAGTATCCAGTTTTCTGATTTAAAATAAAAGAAAAAACGTCGATACGTCATGTGCAGCTTCTACCATACGGGAGCGACATGGCAAGCCCAATAGAAGGCCCATGGCTAACTCTAAGTATTTGCCCTCTCTGTCTTTTGTTTATTCGCACGGCAGGCGCTTGCACGAGCAAGCCGCCGCCGCCTGGACTCGCTGTAGTCACTCGCTGCCTGAAGTGGCTCGCCGGCGCCGCCTGGAACTGCCTCGCTGCCGCCTCGGTTGACTAGAATCTTCTCCAGCACCATCGCCAGTCACCAGCAAGAACGAGATAAGATAGATCCGGCGAACTCTGCTGCTCTCTGCTAGTTGATGTTGTTGCCGAGCCGGGCTGCTCTCTTTCTCTCAGCTCACTCACGGACAGAGGTAGGAGAAAGGAAACACACTGGACACGAGGATTTTTCCGGCCGGCGCACGAACGCCGTCACGGGCGCACGAACGCCCAAATCTTTTCCCTCTTTTCAATGGCTACATCACGGCAACTCGCCTCGTACCGGCGCTCGGTGGCACGTACCACACCGCAATCAGCAATACAGGGGGTCTTTTATGCCCCGGCGCGCACACACACTCTGGCACGGTGTGATCCGCTCGGCCCGGCCACCCTCACAACGATCTCACGCAAAGGACTCGGCTGCTCTCAACAGCCCATGCATGCATGACTCAGCACGCAGCCACACCTCTAGCTAGCTTATCCATGCAAACTAACTAATTTCCTAGCCTGCAGCATGCACCATACACACACACTGGTCACCACACCTAGACGTGGTTTAATCCTAACACTCCCCCTAAACCACGACTTGGCTTGCCGTCGCCAGAGTTATGGCAGCTTTTGTCATTGCGCCGTGACCCAGCCCGCGGACCCGATCCGGCGCACCGGCGCTAGTTGCATCGTGCTCCGTCACGATTCCGGCGACACACGCCGAGCTCCTTCTCCGCCGGCGACACACGCCTGGCGTCCCTCTGCGTCCCGCACATCCCGCGCGCACCCGACGCGCCCGGCCGCCCCAGTGCGTCCCGCACATCCCGCGCGCACTCGACGCGCCTGACGAGCCCGACCACACCAGTGCGTCCCGCACGTCCCGCGCGCATCCGACGCGCCCGACGAGCCCGACCACACCAGTGCGCTCACCGCGCGTCCGCGGTCCCGACGCGCCCGACGCGTCCAGTGCGCACCCATAACACGCACCGGTCGCGCCCGGCTCGCCGCCACGGCTTATTGCCCTGCACCGCTGCGGCCTCATCCGCAACGCAACACCTCCGTGCCGCCACGCCGCGCCACTGCAGCCTCTGCGCCACCACGCAGGTCCGCCGCGGCTCCGTGCCACGCGCCTCCACGGTTGTCGTGCCGAGCCGCCGCGACCTCTGCGCCACCACGCAGGTCCTCCGCGACCTCCTCGTCTCCACGACCACCGTGCTCTTCGCGCACACGACATCACACCGCACAGCCGCGGACTCGCCGCACATCGCCGTCGCCACGCGCTCGCCGTGCGCCGCAGCCGATGGCTCCATGTTGGCCGCGCACGTCGCGTCCGCCGCTGACGCCACCGCGCGCCACGGCCGCCCCTCGAACCTTGTGGCTCTGAATACCAATTGTTGTTGCCGAGCCTGGCTGCTCTCTTTCTCTCAGCTCACTCACGGACAGAGGTAGGAGAAAGGAGACACACTGGACACTAGGATTTTTCCGGCCGGCGCACGAACGCCCAAATCTTTTCCTTCCTAACGGTGGCTACATGGCTACACACCTCATCATACAAGAGTACACAGAGGGGAGCTTTATACCCGTGCACACACACGACCAGGCCGGCACACCCGGCCACTAACTCCACACACCTAGACGTGGTTTAATCCTAACAGTTGATCTATCCATTCATGTTTTTTTTTCTTCAATGATTTTTGGCTCCCTGTTCTTGTTACAGACGGGTCGATGATGCTTGGCTAGTTGGCTGGCTGCTTGGTGCTTCTGCATTGTTTGTCTATGGCCATTGATAATTCAGAATTGGAACTTGTTTGAACTTGGAAGTTTAGAACAAGGAAGTATATATTAATATGATGTATTTTGTATTTTGCATACACCATGATGAGTTGAGCACCTGGATGATCATTTAGGACTTGAAAAGAGGCATGGAGGAAATCAGGCAACCAATGAGGCAGTATTTTGATTTCATCTCACAGATTCTATTATGTTTTGTCTTTATTACTTGTCATTTTATAAATTATTATTTATATATACTCGCCGTATCGCCGTATTGATGTTTCTAGAAATTGCCGTATCCCGTATCGCCGTACTCGTATCGTGGTATCGATCACGCCGTATCGGTGCTTCATAGGAGAGGAGCAGCGGACATTCTTTGTCGAAAAGTCTGCACTGAATTTCTTTGCTGCAGTCCACATCAAACATTTAAACTCCTTTAAGCTTCATTGGAGATTTGTAGTGTGTTCTGTAAAAAGAAGCATATATACTGTAAGCTCATTAACTACTTGACTTCCCGTCTAGTTTGACTTAGACCATGAGCATCTATTCATCTATATTAATTCATATCACGGGCAAAGCCCTCCTCCCCTCTACCCCCTTAGACGAGCCCGTACATTCACCTCCCCTCTGCCTGCTGCTACGGCGGGCAATGGCGGGGAGGAGAATCCTACTGTCTCGGCTTTGGCTAGTAGATAGGTTGGGGTTTTAGTCCTCACAGGGGTGTCGCTCGAATGGATGGCGATACTTCTTCTTTGAGTCAGTCTTCTGGGCTCTGAGCTCCCCAAGTTAGTCCGTCGTAACGGATTAGAAGAAGCTCTAATGTAGATTCCTGCCAGCTCCTCGGGGTGGCAAGGTTAGAATTTATCGCTGGGCGTAAGCGGCGGCAAGATTTGATGTCAGCTGTTCTGATCGATTCAAGGGTTCAACGGCGATGATTGCAGCTTCGGGGCACTGGCCCTTAGGGGCACCTGCACGAAGATTTTCCGGCTGGCATCGACAAGGCCAGGCCATCATCAACCCTTTCCTATTAGGAACATAACATGCATGCATAACACGATTGGCAGCGATGAGGATTTTAGCTTGAGCAGACCTGAAAACAGTCACATAGTTATCTCACATTTCCCTTGGTTCCCCTGTGGCAGGATTACTACTCATGGAAAGATACTGCCGGCCAACCTGAAAGGAACAATTCTGATACTACTGAACCTCGAACGTGATGGTTGGAATGGATTGTGGCTGCTTGACCTTGTCGATTGTATCGAACGCTTGCTGGGTATCCTCTCTGTTCAAGACTAGGTACGATCGTTAGTTACATATACTGCATCACACTATGCTTATGTTGCTACTATTAGTTTGCATTATTTCTTCTTCTGACCTAATAGTAGGATTTTGGTTGGAACGAAGAGAGAATAATCCTAAACGTTTCCATGTCATATAAGTTGTAATATAATAACTCACGGATCACCACATGAGCAGCATTACTATGCTGCGTTTGTGAGTGTCTCCAATCTCTGAGATGATGTTGCACTGAGCTACAGTCTTCAGTGAATTATTAGGCGCAAAAGTATTTACTGGTCCTGATTTTTACTTCATTTTTTTTGGCTATAAGTTGGTTGGAGAGAAAGGGAAGGTTGACGCACTGTACTTCTTCTGGACGAAATACAGGGAACCGCTGAACTCAAAGAAGTGAGCAATTCAACTTCTACTAATGTACTCCCTCCATTCCATATTACTCGTCGCTGATTTAGTACTACTAAATCAGCGACGAGTAATATGGAACGGAGGGAGTATATCCGTAGGGGCGATGGTATGCCGATCTTTTTGACAAGATGGGTACATTACATATAATTCCACAAGCATCAGAATATTTTACAAAAATACTGTATATGAGACCATATCAGAAATAGTACTCCCTCCGTTCACCAATATAAGACATTTTAGCTTTCTCTTGATCCGTATGTATCTAGACACATTTTAGTATGTATGTCCACTCATTTTAGTATGTATGTAGTCAATATTGATATAGCTCAAAGTTCTTACATTATTGAACGAAGAAAGTAACAAAATATCTACTCCCTCCAATCCATATTAATTGTCGCTGATATAGTACAACTTTATATTAAATCAGCAACAATTATTACGGATTGGAGGGAGTAATACATTTGCGATTTTGCTTCTCGGTGGTAGTCTGAATAGTAATAGGCTGGGATATAATATTCTTCAGCTTTCTGTACGTCCATCAATCTAAATCTCTGAACAAAGAACATATAAGATTCAAAGCTCACCAAACATCTGTTGCTAGGCTAATAACCAACGTGCACAAAAAGAACAAGAAAAACTTTTCTACATGGATGATCACACATGATATTTTTGTTTGGGTTTCAGTCTGAAATCTGGCATGAAACTTAGCCTCGATATCACATCCCAGAAAATAGCTGATACTTGTGTGTAGTCAGCACGTGATATATATAGAAACAATAAAAAATGCATCAAACCTGGTCCGTTTCCCTTTTTTTCCCAATTGGAATCTAACTCTAATACGTTAACTAAACATTAGCATGGACCGATTAAGTTGATCTACTGTTTTTAGCAGAAAAGCTGGTAATATCGGGATGACTCTTGAACTGTCACGGCCGACAGATCATGTCGATAAGACGATAACCCCACCAGTCACTTGTCCCGACCCATGGTTAACCTAAAAAGGTGGCAAGTGTCGCTTATCCTAAGAAAAACGAAGCGGTAATATGCTGCTTCCACTTACAATTCACACTAGCTTGTTCCTCCCCTTAGTCACACCTCAAACATAAATTAATCCGTAGTCTCTCACTTTGATTAGTTCTGTGTAATAAAACATAATCGTGTGACTAGTGTGCAGACAACAAAAAATCACCACGGGTAAGTACGTGCTCTCATGTGCCAGTTCCTGCATTCTGTGTTGAGAAGTGGAGCATCGATCCGACTCTGACGTTGTCTCTTGACTAGAGGACATACAAGAGCCGTTCAAAGGCGCCTTTTTTCGCTCTCAGAAGTCACAGAAGGATGAGATGTGGCTTTCTTCCGCAAATAGAAAGGTGAAAGGTGAAAGATCAATTGGGAGGGAGAAGCATTCTTCCCTGTTGTTGGTGCAGTAGTATTGTTACTAGTGGACCCGTGTGTGGTGATGTGTATGTCCATTGAAACGGTAGAGATTCCAAAGCTTCCAAAGAAATTAACTGGTTAGCCACACCTTCGAGGAAGAAACGAATTGGATGCCAATGGTCATGGTTATGTGGATATTGTCTGCATCCATAGCCATCGAAGTCAAATGGGATTTGTTCACTAACCAACTACATTGTTTTTTACTGACCAACTGCATCGTTTGACATGGCATTCTACTGTACCAGTACTTCCTCCGTTCAGGTATATAAGTTCCCTCGTAGTTTTGATCAATCTTTGACAATAAATTTAACTAATATAAATAGTATCTATATATAAAACATATATATCATTGAATTTTTTTAAATACTAGATAAATCTAAGACAAGTTTTTTGGGAGGGAAGTAATATAATCAAAACTTCATCCAAAATACCAGTGGGACCTATAAATCCTGGCAGAGGAAGTACAACCTAAGGGCACATATGAATGTGGATAAACCGTTGTCTATGTCGTTCTTTCATGCCCATTGTTGATATATTGCTTAAATTTAAGTTTTATAATTTGTGAATGTAAACCAAGATGACATCACGTATAACAGAGAAATAATTACAGTATGCATGTAAATCAACTATGATAATCTTGCAGATTTTTTATTTAGAAACAAGTGTGTTACCTTTATTTGTTCGCTTTCAACGCCAAAAGAAAATCAGTGTGGCACCTTTTGCAGAAAACTGAAATCACATTGTCATATTATTGTACGGCCAATTTTAAGATTTTCAGCAAAAATAGACAACTCCAACCCTCCCCACTCTCCATCTTATTCCCTATTTTAGGGATTTTTAGCAAAAAGAAAGTCCAGTCCTCCCCTACTCTCCATCCTATTCCCTAGTATTTTAGTGATCTTCAGCAAAAATAAAACAAGTCCGACCCTCTCCTGCTCAACTCCCTAAAAAGAACCCGCCAACAACCACCATGAAATTTTCCTTACACTACCCACCACTGATAATGTTGGATTCGTTGAGGCGGTTTTAGTAGAGTTGGTTAGAGTTGCCCTTAGGAGCTGTCAAAAATTGCGAATTTTATGGACGATGTTTACTAAGAGATCACTAGGGCACTATGTTTCCAATGAGGAAGCAGGAAAGAATATACTGTGGAGCTCTCTTTCTATTGATCAAATCTCAATGTGGAGTCATCTATACATATGTCGCGCTTGTCGCACTAGAACCTTTCTCTCAACGAGGGCCTACGTGGATCTGCCCACATTCATGAATTATACTGTATGTTGTACTGGTCATGACTTGAAATGCATTGCTATTCTTCACAGCCTAGTATTGGTACACAGTTCTAGTCAAGACTTGAAAGCATAATTATTCATCATGCATGCAGTAAGCCCTATTTACATATTGTTGTTTGACAGAACTCAAGAGTTGAAACCAAGGAAAATAGTGATGTCGAAGAAGACGATGAGGAAGGGAATCACCAATTTGAATAGCACAGTTTCGCAAGATGGCGGGGAGTTGGGTATTCAAAAGACATCTCAAGAGTATGGTAATGTCATCCAATAAACGGATGAGCAGAAATGCACAAAATGTGAACATGAGACTGTTCTCCTGGACATGGCTATCGTACGAAGGTCAGTTTCACATCGCAGAGATGAGCAGCCACACATACACTAAAATGTACGTACGAATACTTTGGTGATTATAGTGCACGGGACATAATGCTGAAATTTGAGATGGGCTCTAGGCCCATGTAGCAATTTCTGAAAAATCTCTAAGGGCCCATGTGGGTTATATGGCACTAGGTGTAGTGGGAAGTTTAGTCCCACCCCAGAAGTGGAAGAGGAGTTGGACCTCCTTATAAGGGTTTCTCTTCTACATGCTATTGGAGCTTGAGAAGAGAAGAGGCCCTCGCGCACTCCTCCTCCTCCGCCCGCCTCGCCTCGTCACGACGCGCCGCGCCGCGCCGCGGGTTGCGGGATTGAGCCGAGCTTACACCTACGCGCTTATGAGACGTCGGATCGTGGGCTGTCACGGACTCGGACGTGGGTCGAGCCCACGTCTCTCCCCGCGGCTGCGCCTATAAGTGTGCGGTGTCTCCTAACCCTAGCCGCCACGAACAGATCACATCTGCTCCACGCGCACGTCCACCGTCGTTCCCTTGCTGCTGCCGCCGCCGGTGACTCCATCCCGTCCGCCGCGTACACGGTCGACGGGAGAGCAGGTCTCCGAAACCACGCCCTTCTGGTTCCTGTACGGGGTGAGGGGCGAATAGGTTTTTGGGCAGCGATTACGCGACTGCTCACTTCCGATCGTCTACTTCCTCTACGTCCGCGTCGCCTTCATCATCACCATGTCCACCGACGCCGAACGTGCCGCCGCCGAGAAAGCTGAAGCTGACAAGAAGGCCGCCGAGGACGCCGCTGCTGCCACCAAAGCCGCGACCTCTGCATGGCCTACTGGAGGGTATAACTCGTTTATCCTGCTCCTACTGTTTTCGGTTTTAGCCATGCTAGCGTTATACGTAGATCTTTCTGCAATTAGCGTAGTATGTGCTACTTTGACTGAATATCAGTATGCGATCATATGTGTCAATGCCATGCTAGTGATTTACTCGTGGATTAATTTAATCGAGAAATTGCCTATTTACTCAACAATCCAAAAACCTATTATGTGTAGGAATTTTTCGGCAAGTGGCTTTGCCGCTGCACTGAAACCGGATAAGTTTACCGGTACATACTTTAAGCGTTGGCAGACTAAGACCACGTTATGGCTCACGGCTATGAACGTGTTCTGGGTCACCGGTGTCTCCACGGGAACGATTGCTCCTGAACAGGAGAAGGCGTTCAAGGAGGCTACCGTTGTGTTTCTCGGAGCAGTTCTTAGCGTGATCGGAGATAAACTGGTCGACGCATATTTACATGTGCATGTTGCCAAGGACTTGTGGGAGGCGCTCGAATCTAAGTTCGGGGCAGCCGATGCCGGAAGCGAGATGTATATTATAGAGCAGTTCCATGATTACAAGATGGTTGAAAACCGTCCTGTATTGGAGCAGGCTCATGAGATAATATGCATTGTTAAGGAGCTTGAACTTCTTAAGTGCGAGTTACCGGGCAAGTTTGTCGCGGGCTGCATAATCGCTAAGCTCCCTAATTCCTGGAGGAACTTTGCCACCACTCTGAAACATCAGAGGCGTGAATTCTCTGTGGAGGATGTCATTGGCCATCTGAGTGTTGAGCAGAATTCAAGGGCAAAGGACTCGCACGGAAAAGGGGCCGAAGGGACTTCTGTCGCCAACATGGTGAACCAGAAGAACTTCAACTCCCACAAGCCCAAGGGAAAGAACGGTGTCCAACACAATACCGACTTTAAGAAGAAGGGTAAGAAGACCTTCAAGAAGAACAAGAAGGACGAGGGCTGCTTTACTTGTCGTTCGGTTGAACATTGGGCCAACAAGTGCCCAAACAAGTACAAGAAGTCAGGACAGGACTCCAAGTCCGTCAACATGATTGTGGACAACAATGAGAATGGTGTACTTGGGTACGGTAATTTATTTACTGTTTTTTCAGTGTTTCAGCCCACCGATTGGTGGGTGGACACAGGTGCAGGTGTACATGTGTGTGCTGACATGTCATTGTTCACTTCTTACCAGGTCACAGGCCACGGGTCCGTATTGATGGGGAATGGCATGAGTGCTTCTGTTCATGGTGTTGGCACGGTCGATCTGAAGTTTACTTCGGGAAGGATCGTGCAGCTGAAGAACGTGCAGCATGTCCCCGCCATCAAGAAGAACCTCGTTAGTGGCTCCCTTCTATGTAGAGAAGGGTTTAAGTTGGTTTTCGAGTCTAATAAATTAGTTCTTACGAAATATGGACTCTTTGTTGGAAAAGGTTATGAGAGCGGAGGGATGTTCCGCCTTTCCCTCGCAGATTTTTGTAATAAAGTCGTGAACCATGTTCATTCGAATGTTAATGAATCTGAGGTTTGGCATTCACGTCTTTGTCACATTAGTTTCGGTGTTATGACGCGGCTAGCCAAGTTGGATTTAATCCCGAGTTTTACTTTAGCCAAAGGCTCTAAGTGCCTTTCATGTGTGCAAGCTAAGCAACCTCGCAAGCCTCACAAGGCCGCGGAGGAGAGACACTTGGCACCATTAGAACTCATACATTCTGATCTTTGTGAGATGAATGGTGTGTTGACTAAAGGTGGAAAGAAATACTTCATGACATTGATAGATGATTCCTCTAGATATTGCTATGTGTACCTGTTAAATACTAAAGATGAGGCTCTACACTACTTTAAAATCTATAAGGCAGAAGTTGAGAATCAACTTGAAAAGAAAATTAAACGAGTCCGGTCAGATCGTGGTGGAGAGTACTTCTCGAGTGAGTTTGATTCCTTCTGTGCGGAACACGGCATTATTCATGAGAGGACGCCTCCCTATTCACCCCAGTCAAACGGGGTTGCCGAGCGGAAAAACCGTACTCTAACTGATTTGGTTAACGCCATGTTAGATACATCGGGTTTATCCAAGGCATGGTGGGGGGAGGCTATATTGACGGCATGTCATGTCCTGAATAAAGTTCCGACAAAGGATAATGAGATCACTCCCTATGAGAAATGGGCAAAGAGGAGGACAACACTCTCGTACTTGCGCACTTGGGGCTGTCTGGCGAAAGTCAATGTGCCGATCCCCAAAAAGCGTAAGCTTGGACCCAAGACTGTGGACTGCGTTAATTTGGGCTACGCTAAGAACAGCGTTGGCTATAGATTTCTAGTAGTGAAATCTGAGGTACCTGACCAGAAGGTCGGTACAATTATGGAGTCTAAGGATGCTACATTCTTCGAGGATACTTTTCCTATGAGAGATATGCAAAGCACTTCTAGACAGGAATCTGAGGAGACTCCTGAACCTGCCATCCCTATGGAATATTATGAACAAACACATGATGAAAATCCTGAGGAGGATGACGAGGAAACCCTTGGTAGGGGCAAGAGACAAAGGACTGCAAAGACCTTTGGCGATGATTTCTTCGTGTACCTCGTGGATGATACTCCCACTTCTATTTCAGAAGCGTATGCCTCTTCAGAAGCTGACTACTGGAAGGATGCGGTCCGTAATGAGATGGATTCCATCATGGCTAACGGGACATGGGAGATCACTGAACGTCCCTATGGTTGCAAACCATTAGGATGTAAGTGGGTGTTCAAGAAGAAGCTTAGGCCCGATGGTACAATTGAAAAGTACAAGGCTAGGCTTGTGGCCAAGGGCTATGACCAGAAAGAAGAGGAAGATTACTTCGACACTTATTCACCTGTAGCTAGACTGACCACCATTCGAGTATTACTCTCGTTGGCAGCCTCGCATGGTCTTCTCGTCCACCAGATGGATGTTAAGACGGCTTTTCTGAATGGAGAGCTAAAAGAGGAAATCTACATGCAACAGCTAGATGGCTTTGTGATAGATGGTCAGGAAAGAAAGGTGTGTAGGTTGCTGAAATCTTTATATGGCCTGAAGCAAGCACCTAAGCAATGGCATGATAAGTTTAATACAACTCTGACATCTGTTGGTTTCGTTGTTAATGAGGCTGAAAAATGTGTATACTATCGCCATGGTGGGGGTGAAGGAGTTATACTGTGCTTGTATGTTGATGACATACTGATATTCGGAACCAACCTCAAAGTCATTGAGGAGGTCAAGTCGTTTTTGTCTCAGAACTTTGAGATGAAAGACCTTGGTGTGGCTGATGTTATCTTGAACATCAAGCTACTGAGAGATAATGAGGGTGCGATTACACTTCTGCAATCCCACTATGTTGAGAAGGTGTTGAGTCGTTTTGGATATTCGGATTGCACACCATCTCAAACACCATATGATCCTAGCGTGTTGATTCGAAAGTCCAAAGGCACGGCTATAGATCAGTTGAGATACTCTCAAATCATTGGTTCACTGATGTACCTAGCGAGCGCAACGAGGCCCGACATCGCGTTTGCTGTGAGCAAACTGAGCCGGTTTGTTTCCAAACCGGGTGATGTACATTGGCATGCTGTTGAACGAGTCATGCGCTATCTGAAAGGTACTATGAACTATGGACTTCACTATACCGGAGACCCGTCAGTACTTGAAGGGTATAGTGATGCAAATTGGATCTCTGATGCTGATGAGATGAAGGCCACAACTGGGTATATGTTTACTCTTGGAGGTGGCGCTGTTTCCTGGAAGTCTTGCAAGCAAACGATCTTAACGAGATCGACAATGGAAGCAGAATTAACGGCATTAGACACATCTGGTGTCGAAGCGAGATGGCTTCGAGATCTTTTGATGGACTTGCCATTGGTTGATAAACCGGTTCCGGCTATCCTTATGAACTGTGACAATCAGACTGTCATCACCAAGGTGAAGAGTTCAAAGGACAACATGAAGTCCACCAAACACATAAGAATGAGATTAAAAGCTGTCAGAAAATTAAGAAACTCCGGAGTGATAGCGTTGGACTATGTCCATACGGCTAAGAATCTGGCAGATCCCTTTACGAAAGGGCTATCACGTGTTGTGATAGATAATGCATCGAGGGAGATGGGTATGAGACCCACATGAGTTGCCATGGTAGTAACCCAACCTATGTGATCGGAGATCCCGTGAATTAGGACCTGGGAAAACAAGCCAGTGGTGAACTGAGGAGAGTAAATATACTAACCCACTCCGTTGGAGATGCAATACTCTCGATACTGTATGGTAGGATGACTACTGTCTTAATGTGTTCCGAAGCTTATATAAGCAGGATGCTATCCTACAGAGTGATCTTTGGAGGAACACACCTATATGAGTCCGACTGCTGGTCACAGTCTATGAGATTGGGGTGATCTCTAGTAAGCTCATGAATAGGCCAGGAGTGTGACTTATATGCTCCACCCGAGGGGTCAGCCTTCGGCAGCCCAGTACTAGTGAGACATGTGGTGAAACTTCTTTACGCCAAACTGACAATTCAAGGCATAGTCCATTGTTCAGTTGTGAAGGAGTGTAGCTACTTGCTCTAGGTGAAGCTCAACCTTAACAGGTCTTCACTGAAACACTGGTATATCGAAACAGTAATTGGAACAGAGGACACAATGGGCCCTCGAGATCTGGTGGGGGATTGCTGAAATTTGAGATGGGCTCTAGGCCCATGTAGCAATTTCTGAAAAATCTCTAAGGGCCCATGTGGGTTATATGGCACTAGGTGTAGTGGGAAGTTTAGTCCCACCCCGGAAGTGGAAGAGGAGTTGGACCTCCTTATAAGGGTTTCTCTTCTACATGCTATTGGAGCTTGAGAAGAGAAGAGGCCCTCGCGCACTCCTCCTCCGCCGCCCGCCTCGCCGCGCCGCGGGTTGCGGGATTGAGCCGAGCCGAGCTTACACCTACGCGCTTATTTTTGCCAGTCACTAACGGAGAGTTTTCTGACAGCTGGGCCACGATCTGAGACGTCGGATCGTGGGCTGTCACGGACTCGGACGTGGGTCGGGCCCACGTCTCTCCACGCGACTGCGCCTATAAGTGTGCGGTGTCTCCTAACCCTAGCCGCCACGAACAGATCACATCTGCTCCACGCGCACGTCCACCGTCGTTCCCTTACTGCTGCCGCCGCCGGTGACTCCATCCGTCCGCCGCGTACACGGTCGACGGGAGAGCAGGTCTCCGAAACCACGCCCTTCTGGTTCCTGTACGGGGTGAGGGGCGAATAGGTTTTTGGGCAGCGATTACGCGACTGCTCACTTCCGATCGTCTACTTCCTCTACGTCCGCGTCGCCTTCATCATCACCATGTCCACCGACGCCGAACGTGCCGCCGCCGAGAAAGCTGAAGCTGACAAGAAGGCCGCCGAGGACGCCGCTGCTGCCACCAAAGCCGCGGCCTCTGCATGGCCTACTGGAGGGTATAACTCGTTTATCCTGCTCCTACTGTTTTCGGTTTTAGCCATGCTAGCGTTATACGTAGATCTTTCTGCAATTAGCGTAGTATGTGCTACTTTGACTGAATATCAGTATGCGATCATATGTGTCAATGCCATGCTAGTGATTTACTCGTGGATTAATTTAATCGAGAAATTGCCTATTTACTCAACACATAACAGTGAAAACCTTGAAGTACTAAGCATGAGCCATAACTAGTTTTTTTTTTGCGAGGTATGAGCCATAACTAGTTAGGCAGACCACCGAACGGACCACCTGGCATAGTTCTTCTTTGGATCTCTCGTTCAGAGTCGGAGCTGCGCTGCCCTCGACGCGGGTGGCTGAATTCTGGCACGATCTGTATGTGCCGCTCAGCGGGTTGTGACGGTTTTCGCCCGGTTCTCCGTTAATTAACCGGGCAATTTTGTTCTGCTTAATTAATGGATGAGTCAAATCTTTTGGCACCGTTTTGAAAAAAAAAACTAGTTAGGCATGGAAAAACCGCATCCAGTTCAGCAGTGACATGAAGGAGTCAAAAAAAAATACATCGCGCTATACAACATAGCGACACCCCTTAAATTATGTTATTAGCGAGACACTGCGCCATTTTTTCTTTGAAGGAAGTGCATAGATATCGGTTGGGATTAGCTGAAAATCCTGCTTAGCTGCAGCACTAATCGCATGCTTGTTGTGGCGTGCAGACGGGTGGTGTGGATGTGGCTGCATGCAGAAGAGGGGTCCAAGCAGACAGTGCGGCGGCTGGCCTGGTCCGACATGGAAAACGATTGTTAGGTTAGGTCCTTTTCTGTTCCGGAATGCGTCGCCCCCTCTCTCCACTTTCAACGTTCCAACATTCTTCTTCCCTCAAGATAAAAGTTCGGTGGGAAACCTTGTCATGCTTTTTGCCCGGAGAGAAGGTTTAGGGCGATGGAAAACCTTGTCATGTCTTTTTTTTTCGAGTTGAGTTCCCTTCTCATGTCTTTTGACAGGTAAACAGGTCACGTTTTCCTTTTGAAGAAAGGAGACAAGAGTGCCTTGAGAGAGAAATGTATGTCGGAGCTATGAAAGCACCGAAACGACAATGTGTTCGACGGCGCCTCTGCCTTCATACGTGGGGTCGTGCGACACATCGAAGAGGAGGGACGAACTTGGAGTAAAGCCGGGATCCTCAGAGGGGATGTAGAGCCTTTATTTGGAGCGCTTGTGCGGTGGGCGAATGAGAGTAGTTAGCTTAGGTTTTCCTTATTTTTTGTGGAGTTGGTCCATATGTAACTTGTAACATGCACTAGCCAACGTGGAGGGGTTATTTCCCCATCCATTCTCTCTATATATAGTACGCACACTCGTGCATATTCAAGAGAAAAAAATATGTTCTAAAAAAGGTATGTTCCCGGCACAAGTTGTTTTCTTGTGCGGGAGGGATAGTAGATGCCAGCATTGAGGGATTTGGTGACGATATGGTTCATGGTGTTCTCTATTATATACTCCCTCCGTTCCATAATATAAGAACATTTTTGAGTTAACATAGCTGAAAAAACGTTCTTATATTATGGGGCAGAGGGAGTACATGGAATGGTGGTGCTGAATGCTGATCCCCAGTGATATGGTTGTTATAGATGACAGAGAAGAAGACTAGCATACCAAGTACATGCTTGATCACTCTAGGTCGATCTCCATACGAAGTACACGATCTTCGGCCTTTTGCAAACTTATTGGCTCGTCCCCCTACTATGGAACACACGCATGTGACAGTCGAAAATATGTCTACATTGTAGGCTCATATGTAATTCATGAAATTTTGAAGGATTTGGAAGCGAAACTGAAGGAGAAACAAATACTACTTAGTACAGGATCCAAATTAGGCACGGATTCAACGCCGGGAGTGATGTGGGCATGCTCCTATTTTGCTTTGGCGGCGACGGTGTCAGTCTGTCATCCTCAACCAGAAGAGGAGTGAAAGGGCATCAGTGGTGGGCATGGAACTGTGAGTAGGAAGGCCCTCCCAGTCTTCCTACACTAGCAGAAAACGGGCCTTTAGTCCCAGTTCCAGAGGGCATTTAGTTCCAATCGTTTGAGGAAAACCCCCTTTGGCATCAATAAAACTCTGTTATATAGGAGTTCAAAAACCGGGACTAAAGAGTCGGGACTAAAGCCCAAAACCTTTAGTCCCGGTTGGCTTACGAACCAGGAGTAAAGGAGCTCCACGTGGCTGCTGTCTGGAGCTCCACCTTTAGTCCTGGTTGGTAACACCAACCGAGACAAAAAAATTTATTCTGAAATTTGGTTTTTCTGATTTTTTTTTAAAAAAATTGAATTTTTTGAATTTTTTTCCGAATTATTTGACAATATAATCTCTAATCACCCCTCATCACTGCTCAAGTATGGACCACTCATTCCAAATCGTCTAACTTCTCGGCCTGTCACCCATCCTCTCACTACTCCAGCCTGAGCACACTTAACTTTCGAGTTCTATTCCCTCTCGTTTCCAAGTCTGCACTTGTTGTTTTCTTGACAATAGTAAGCTGTCAATCCTATTAACCCTTAGGAGTTGAACTTGAGCATGAAGTCACACGTTTCACCGTTTGAGTTTGAAACTATTATTCTTAAAACCAATAATTATTTAGTAACACTAATATTTCTTGAATAAGTAGTTTGACCACAGTTTGACAAGAGTTTGACCAAAAATTCAAAAAAAAACATAAATTTGAGGATAACTTTTTTTCCTTTAAGAATTTGAGGTTTCTAAAAATTTGCAAAACGGCCTACGACAGTCAAAATCGGAACGGGATTTTCGTGCTGAACATTTTGATATATTATACTTTTTTTACATCGTATGCAAAAGTTATAGCCATTTTACTTTTTCATAACACTTTTTTACAAAACATGTCCAAATTTAAGTTTTTTAATTTTCCTAACTAGTAGATGTAGTAACATAACTACATCTTGAAGGATTTTAATTTTTGAAGTTTTTATCATTTTCTTTTGTTTTTTTCGAAAACTGAAATGGCGGCATACGGGGGTGGGGGGGGGGGTACAGTTTGAACCCCTTTAGTCCGGGATGGTGTCCATCCAATCCTACCATCGACTACATCTGGTAGCACCGTCCCAGCCAGAGTCACAACTAAGGTTAACCAAGCCAGAGTCACGTTCTATTAAAGTGGCAAAAAGAATTACTTTTTAATATAGCAAAACTAATTCTATCAACTATTATTAAAGGCTAAACAACTATTAATACACAATAGTAGCAAAATTAATATTAATTAATTATAAAAATTTATCTACTGTTGTCTAACAGAAGCATACTACAACATGTTAAAATCTACAGAAAGAGCTAACTAAAAATAATTGGAAACAACAATTAAAGGACTAAAACAACTATATAAGCAAAGTAGTACTGTTTTAATTAAAATTAACCAAATAAATCTTACTGTGACAACAATCTGACATGTGACTAGGAGCAAAAAGAATTAAAATAAAAACTATTTTTAAACTCAAATTATTCACAATCTAGGGTTGGAAGCAAATTTGAACAAATTCATATTTAAATCATTCAAATTTGAAAACTAATGGCACAAACAGAAACTAGACAAAATTTTGAATCCAATGCAAAAAGAATCACTCAAAAACATCAAATATCCTAAAAGATATAAGCAATTTAAAACAGAAACTAAAAACAAAAAACAAATGGAAAAACAAAAAACAAATTTCAGAACCCTTTAGTCCCGGTTTGAGACATGAACCGGGACTAAAGGGTGCGATTCCCAATGCCTTCCCGACGCCCTAGCCACTTGAACCGGGACTAATTCTCACGTTAGTCCCGGTTCGTAATGCAACTGGGACTAATGTGTACATTGAGCTTGGACCAAAGCCCTGTTTTCTACTAGTGCTACCATCTTGCTCGTGTCCCCCTATTTTAAAAAAGATAGCTCTCTCTGATTTCACTGAAAAGAAACCACAGTGTCTTTGTTATAAACTACATGAAATAAACCGTGGAAAATAGGAGACACCTAGTGAACCTAAACTCTCATGATTTTTGGGCATCCACAAACCGGATCCTCAAAATATCATGAGAAGGAATGCTCAGGAAAACTAGTAGCAATTCAGACACTGCCTCTACACCCACGACAAAGGGGAGTTTGTTCGGCAAGTATATACTACCTTCGATCCATAATAAGTGTCGCAGTTTTGAACTAAGGTTGGACTAACCTTAGTTCAAAGCTGCGACACTTATTTTGGATTGAAGGGAGTATTACGTATCATATCTATCAGATGACCAAAAGAGCCAGCTAGAAGAAAGAGAGCATTAGCTTCACTGTGTAATCCTTCTTGTCCCAACTCGTCACCGATGAACCGTGCGTGAATGCATTTCGTTCGAATATCCTACTCCCCGCTGCTTCCTCTAATCTAGGAAGGCGTTGGGCTTTCAAGTGCAGAGGTTTGTAGGCAAGCAACAAATTGACTCAAAGGAGAGTTTTACCTTGAAGGTTTTAACGAGGCAGCTACTAATAAATTTCAACATTTATCCATATGACACTTTGCCTCTTTTATATTCCCCCCCCCCCCCTAATTTTTAGTTTTTTCTGTATTTTTCGTACAATTTTACATTTGTTTGATTTTTAGAAAACAAAAGGCCCGAAAGGCTGAAATGGCCAACAAGGCGAAAAGTGTCGGGCCAGGCGGGCCTTTATAACAAGCGTGTCGTGCCGATCCCTGCTGCGACAAGCGGAGGAACATGATATTATTCAGGGCATCCAAATCTGTAATGGGGCGCCAAAGATAAACCATCTCTTCTTTGCAGATGATTCCCTTATAGTGATGAAGGCAACTGCTCAAGGTGCAGCTAGACTGCAGTCTATCTTGGCTTTATACGAGTCCCAATCAGGTCAAATGATAAACAAGAATAAGTCCTCGGCAACCTTCAGCAAGGGCACAACAGCAGCAGTTAAAAGTGAGGTCCTACATATCCTCGGTATCCCCCACGAGTCACGCTGTAAAAGATATTTGGGGTTACCGTTTCACGTTGGTGCTGCCCCAAGTAAGGAATTTGAATACATCAAGCAAATGATATGGCAGAGAATGCAGGGCTGGATCGAGAGGTTACTATCTAAACCGGGCAAAGAAACCTTGGTAAAATCGGTAGCCCAGGCGATCCCTACTTTCACGATGTCATGCTTTGATCTAACAAAGAAGCTGTGCGAGGAAATTGGTACCCTAATTAATCGATATTGGTGGAGCTAGCAAGACAAGATGGACAAGTGCCATTGGATAGGTTGGGATAAACTTACGAAATCCAAGGAGGAGGGCGGCTTGGGCTTTCGAGAGCTGCACATCTTTAACCTCGCGATGTTAGCACGACAAGGGTGGCGTCTTCTGCAGGAGCCAGATACGCTTTGTGCACAAATCCTAAAGGCTCGCTACTACCCAGACTGCTCGGTACTTGACGCTGTGGCAAAAACAGAGATGTCCTATACATGGCGCAACATATTAAAGGGGATCGAGCTGCTGAAGGAAGGTATTGTTTGGAGGATTGGGTCTGGTGAGAGTATCAAAATCTGGGACGATCCGTGGATTCCGCGGGGAGAGACGAGGAGGCCGCGAACTCGTCGGGGCAGCGTGCTGATTGATCGAGCTAGCGATCTAATGGATCCAGTCACTGAAAATTGGGATGAAGAACTTGTCAAGGAGCTGTTCTGCCAGGAGGATGCAAAGGAGATATTGGCAATCCCAATGAAGCATGGCATGGATGACCAAGTTGCATGGCATTTTGACCCAAAAGGAGTGTTCTCTGTTAAGTCTGCCTACCACTTGGGGATCAAGCTCAGGGAGACAAAGAAAAACAGAGATGCGAGCCCCTCGGCACCTGCGGATTCACAGAAGTGGAACATGATTTGGAACTTAAATCTCCCTCCAAAAATCTGTATGTTTCTTTGGAGACTTGCGTATAATAGCCTGCCTGTGAGGATGAATATTAAACGCACGCATGTTGAGCTGGATACTAGGTGCCCGATGTGCATGCGTCTTGACGAGGATGGCGGACATCTCTTTCTTAAATGCAAACAAGTAAAACAAGTCTGGAGAGCATTACTGATTGAGGACATCAGGTTGAACCTTTTATGGGAGTGGTGGAATGTTCGAAATAAAACTAATGCAGGGGAAAAGGACTCGTACATGCGAGGAAATCTGTTTTACTGTTAGGAAGCTTTTGACTGAACTTGCAGCACTAGGAAGCAAGGCTGGGGTGCAGGTTGTAACTCCAGACCCTGCATCTTGGAGCAGACCAGAGGAGGGATTCATTAAAATCAATTTTGATGCAGCTTTTCACGTGGCTGTGGGGCACGGGGCTTGGGGCTGTGTTGCCCGTTCAGACCAAGGTGAGGTTATCTCTGCTTGTGCTGGAAAACTCGAGTTCCTTGCCTCACCACTCCAGGCAGAAGCTACTGCTTGCATCAAGGCTATTGAAGCTGCTAGCGAACTGGGCATCCATCGGGTTATTTTTGAGTCAGATTCGCTGCAGCTGGTTAATGCTCTGAAGACGGGCGAGTATGACAAGTCCTCCATTGGAGTCCTGCTACGAGAAGCTCGAAGCATCTGCTTTGCGTCCTTCGACGCCTTTGATTTCACTTTTTGTAAACGTTCCTGTAATAGGGTTGCCCATAGCTTGGCTGCTTTCGGATTCAGGGCGGGCGTGTCTAACTCCTGGTGGATGGAGCAGGTCCCGGACTGTGTTGTTGACTTGGTTGCCAGCGACAACGCTGCGCGTGGTTAAGTAAATTGGAACATGTGTTCCCAGCTCAAAAAAAAGTCTTCGGGCTGGCAAGGCCCGGTCCTTTTATAAGAGGCATCTGGCCAGGTTTGCCCACAAGTCTTTCTCAATTGCAAAGTCACCTAAACACTTCTCTTCATGGTCACCGTAGCCCCCGGCGATCGCCGTAACGACGAGTTGCCGAAACCGACGACACCATCATGCATGTTCACCTGATCACAATCCTGCCCCGGCTGCGAACGATCTTCAATAAAAACCTTCTGGCCATGAAACAAAAATTCCTCCCAGCATCTATATAGATAGATAGAGGGATAGGGGCAATAATGGTCGGGTGATTCTCCATCTCCTCAAGTACAATCCAAGGTAAGGGCCTCTTTGATTCATAGGATTGCAAAAACACAGGAATAGTAAAAATGTAGGATTGGAATGGCATGTCCATGGGATCCCTATAAGATTTGAGTTTATTTGATTGTGTCATGGGAAAAACAAAGGATTTCTTTCAAGAGGTTCGAATGGATGTTAGAATTCCCGTGAAATGTAGTACAAATGAATCCTTAGGAAAAAATCCTACAAGATTCAATCCTACGAATGAAACGACCAACGTAGCAAAATTCCGAAGGATTCTAATCCTTCAAAGATCCTATAAAAATCCTTTGAATCTAAGAGACCCTAAGGCTGAACGGTAATAGTGTCTGGGTAACTTCCTGCCGGTCCACCTGGCCAATTAGGAATGGGGTTTCCTGTTCTGCCGTCGAGGACGGTGCTCGGGTCGTGGGAGGGTCGGCCCTTGAAGTGGAGTCCCGGCGGCGAGTGTGACCCGCTGGTCCGGGGAAGCAGCAGCATTCACTCACTGAGCAGCCGTTTTTTTAAGAAAAGGAGGATGACCCCCGGCCTCTGCATCTGGGCGATGCATACGGCCATTTTATTTATTATTTGAAGGAAATATGCCCTAGAGGCAATAATAAAGTTATTATTTATTTCCTTATATCATGATAAATGTTTATTATTCATGCTAGAATTGTATTAACCGGAAACATGATACATGTGTGAATACATAGACAAACAGAGTGTCACTAGTATGCCTCTACTTGACCAGCTCGTTGATCAAAGATGGTTATGTTTCCTAGCCATAGACATGAGTTGTCATTTGATTAACGGGATCACATCATTAGGAGAATGATGTGATTGACTTGACCCATTCCGTTAGCTTAGCACTCGATCGTTTAGTATGTTGCTATTGCTTTCTTCATGACTTATACATGTTCCTATGACTATGAGATTATGCAACTCCCGTTTACCGGAGGAACACTTTGTGTGCTACCAAACGTCACAACATAACTGGGTGATTATAAAGGTGCTCTCCAGGTGTCTCCAAAGGTACTTGTTGGGTTGGCGTATTTCAAGATTAGGATTTGTCACTCCGATTGTCGGAGAGGTATCTTTGGGCCCTCTCGGTAATGCACATCACTTAAGCCTTGCAAGCATTGCAACTAATGAGTTAGTTGTGGGATGATGTATTACGGAACGAGTAAAGAGACTTGCCGGTAACGAGATTGAACTAGGTATTGAGATACCGACGATCGAATCTCGGGCAAGTAACATACCGATGACAAAGGGAACAACGTATGTTGTTATGCGGTCTGACCGATAAAGATCTTCGTAGAATATGTGGGAGCTAATATGAGCATCCAGGTTCCGCTATTGGTTATTGACCGGAGACGTGTCTCGGTCATGTCTACATAGTTCTCGAACCCGTAGGGTCCGCACGCTTAACGTTTCGATGACAGTTATATTATGAGTTTATATGTTTTGATGTACCGAAGGTTGTTCGGAGTCCCGGATGTGATCACAGACATGACGAGGAGTCTCGAAATGGTCGAGACATGAAGATTGATATATTGGATGACTATGTTCGGACACCGGAATGGTTCCGGGGGCTATCGGATATATACCGGAGTACCAGGGGGTTACCAGAACCCTCTCGGAGGCTATTGGGCCTCATGGGCCCAATTGGTGGAAGAGGAGAGGCGGCCAAGGGGCAGTCGGGCGCCACTCCCCCCCCAAGTCCGAGTTGGACAAGGAGGGGGGCGGCGCCCCCCTCCCCTTTCCCCCTCTCTCCTTCCCTCTCCTCTCCTAGTCCAACAAGGAAGGGAGGGAGTCCTACTCCCACCGGGAGTAGGACTCCTCCTGGCGCGCCTCCTCCTGGCCGGCCGCACCTCCCCCCCCTTGCTCCTTTATATACGGGGCCAGGTTTTACGCGTTGATGTTATATGCACGAGTAGAACACAAGTGAGTTGTGGGCGATATAAGTCATACTGCTTACCAGCATGTCATACTTTGGTTCGGCGGTATTGTTGGATGAAGCGGCCCGGACCGACATTAAGCGTACGCTTACGCGAGACTGGTTCTACCGACGTGCTTTGCACACAGGTGGCTGGCGGGTGTCAGTGTCTCCAACTTTAGTTGAACCGAGTGTGGCTACGCCCGGTCCTTGCGAAGGTTAAAACAACACCAACTTGACAAACTATCGTTGTGGTTTTGATGCGTAGGTAAGAACGGTTCTTGCTAAGCCCGTAGCAGCCACGTAAAATTTGCAACAACAAAGTAGAGGACGTCTAACTTGTTTTTGCAGGGCATGTTGTGATGTGATATGGTCAAGACATGATGCTAAATTTTATTGTATGAGATGATCATGTTTTGTAACCGAGTTATCGGCAACTGGCAGGAGCCATATGGTTGTCGCTTTATTGTATGCAATGCAATCGCCCTGTAATGCTTTACTTTATCACTAAGCGGTAGCGATAGTCGTAGAAGCATAAGATTGGCGAGATGACAACGATGCTACGATGAAGATCAAGGTGTCGCGCCGGTGACGATGGTGATCATGACGGTGCTTCGGAGATGGAGATCACAAGCACAAGATGATGATGGCCATATCATATCACTTATATTGATTGCATGTGATGTTTATCTTTTATGCATCTTATCTTGCTTTGATTGACGGTAGCATTATAAGATGATCCCTCACTAAATTATCAAAGTATAAGTGTTCTCCCTGAGTATGCACCGTTGCGAAAGTTCTTCGTGCTGAGACACCACGTGATGATCGGGTGTGATAGGCTCTACGTTCAAATACAACGGGTGCAAAACAGTTGCACACGCGGAATACTCAGGTTAAACTTGACGAGCCTAGCATATAACAGATATGGCCTCGGAACACTGAGACCGAAAGGTCGAGCATGAATCATATAGTAGATATGATCAACATAGTGATGTTCACCATTGAAACTACTCCATCTCACGTGATGATCGGACATGGTTTAATTGATATGGATCACGTGATCACTTCGAAGATTAGAGGGATGTCTATCTAAGTGTGAGTTCTTAAGTAATATGATTAATTGAACTTTAATTTATCATGAACTTAGTCCTGGTAGTATTAGCATATCTATGTTGTAGATCAATAGCTCGCGTTGTTGCTTCCCTATGTTTTATATATGTTCCTAGAGAAAACTAAGTTGAAAGATGATAGTAGCAATGATGCGGACTGGGTCCATGATCTGAGGTTTATCCTCATTGCTGCACAGAAGAATTATGTCCTTGATGCACCGCTAGGTGACAGACCTATTGCAGGAGCAGATGCAGACGTTATGAACGTTTGGCTAGCTCAATATGATGACTGCTTGATAGTTTAGTGCACCATGCTTAACGGCTTAGAATCAGGACTTCAAAGACGTTTTGAACGTCATGGACCATATGAGATGTTCCAGGAGTTGAAGTTAATATTTCAAGCAAATACCCGAGTTGAGAGATATGAAGTCTCCAACAAGTTCTACAGCTAAAAGATGGAGGAGAATAGCTCAAGCAGTGAGCATGTGCTCAGATTGTCCGGGTACTACAATCGCTTGAATAAAGTGGGAGTTAATCTTCCAGATAAGATAGTGATTGACAGAATTCTCTAGTCACCATCACCAAGTTAGTAGAACTTCGTGATGAACTATAATATGCAAGGGATAACAGAAACAATTCCCAAGCTCTTCATGATGCTGAAATCGACGAAGATAGAAATCAAGAAAAACTTCAAGTGTTGATGGTTGACGAGACCACTAGTTTCAAGAAAAGGGCAAATGAAAGAAGGGAAACTTCAAGAAGAACGGCAAGCAAGTTGCTGCTCAAGTGAAGAAGCCCAAGTCTGGTCCTAAGCCTGAGACTAAGTGCTTCTACTGCAAAGGGACTGGTCATTCGAAGCGGAACTACCCCAAGTACTTGGTGGATAAGAAGGATGGCAAAGTGAACAAAGGTATATTGGATATACATGTTATTGATGTGTACTTTACTAGTGTTTATAGCAACCCCTCGGCATTTGATACTGGTTCAGTTGCTAAGAGTAGTAACTCGAAACGGGAGTTGCAGAATAAACAGAAACTAGTAAAAGGCGAGGTGACGATGTGTGTTGGAAGTAGTTCCAAGATTGATATGATCATCATCGCACACTCCCTATACTTTCGGGATTAGTGTTGAAACTAAATAAGTGTTATTTGGTGTTTGCGTTGAGCATGAATATGATTTGATCATGTTTGTTGCAATACGGTTATTCATTTAAATTAGAGAATAATTGTTGTTCTGTTTACATGAATAAAACCTTCTATGGTCATACACCCAATAAAATGGTTTGTTGGATCTCGATCGTAGTGATACACATATTCATAATAATGAAGCCAAAAGATGCAAAGTTAATAATGATAGTGCAACTTATTTGTGGCGCTGCCGTTTAGGTCATATTGGTGTAAAGCGCATGAAGAAACTCCATGCTGATGGGATTTTGGAATCACTTGATTATGAATCACTTGATGCTTGCGAACCATGCCTCTTGGGCAAGATGACTAAAACGCCGTTCTCCGGAACAATGGAGCAAGCAACAGATTTGTTGGAAATCATACATACTGATGTATGTGGTCCGATGAATATTAAGGCTTGCGGCGGGTATCATTATTTTCTGACATTCACAGATGATTTGAGCAGATATGGGTATATCTACTTGATGAAACACAAGTCTGAAACATTTGAAAAGTTCAAAGAATTTCAGAGTGAAGTTGAAAATCATCGTAACAAGAAAATAAAGTTTTCTACGATCTGATCGTGGAGGAGAATATTTGAGTTATGAGTTTGGTCTTCATTTGAAACAATGCGGAATAGTTTCGCAAATCACGCCACCCGGATCATCACAGCGTAATGGTGTGTCCGAACGTCGTAATCGTACTCTACTAGATATGATGCGATCTATGATGTCTCTTACTGATTTACCGCTATCGTTTTGGGGTTATGCTTTAGAGACGGCCGCATTCACGTTAAATAGGGCACCATCAAAATCCGTTGAGACGACGCCTTATGAACTGTGGTTTGGCAAGAAACCAAAGTTGTCGTTTCTTAAAGTTTGGGGCTGCGATGCTTATGTGAAAAAACTTCAACCTAATAAGCTCGAACCCAAATCGGAGAAATGTGTCTTCATAGGATACCCAAAGGAGACTGTTGGGTACACCTTCTATCACAGATCCGAAGGCAAGACTTTTGTTGCTAAATTCGGAATCTTTCTGGAGAAGGAGTTTCTCTCGAAAGAAGTGAGTGGGAGGAAAGTAGAACTTGATGAGGTAATTGTACCTGCTCCCTTATTGGAAAGTAGTTCATCGCAGAAACCGGTTTCTGCGATGCCTACACCAATTAGTGAGGAAGTTAATGATGATGATCATGGAACTTCAAATCAAGTTGTTACTGAACCTCGTAGGTCAACCAGAGTAAGATCCGCACCAGAGTGGTACGGTAATCCTGTTCTGGAGGTTATGTTACTAGACCATGACGAACCTACGAACTATGAAGAAGCGATGGTGAGCCCAGATTCCGCAAAATGGCTTGAGGCCATGAAATCTGAGATGGGATCCATGTATGAGAACAAAGTGTGGACTTTGGTTGACTTGCCCGATGATCGGCAAGCCATTGAGAATAAATGGATCTTCAAGAAGAAGACTGACGCTGACGGTAATGTTACTGTCTATAAAGCTTGACTTGTTGCAAAAGGTTTTCGACAAGTTCAAGGGATTGACTACGATGAGACCTTCTCACCCGTAGCGATGCTTAAGTCTGTCCGAATCATGTTAGCAATTGCCGCATTTTATGATTATGAAATTTGGCAAATGGATGTCAAAACTGCATTCCTGAATGGATTTCTGGAAGAAGAGTTGTATATGATGCAACCGGAAGGTTTTGTCGATCCAAAGGGAGCTAACAAAATATGCAAGCTCCAGCAATCCATCTATGGACTGGTGCAAGCATCTCGGAGTTGGAATATACGCTTTGATAAGTTGATCAAAGCATATAGTTTTATACAGACTTGCGGTGAAGTCTGTATTTACAAGAAAGTGAGTGGGAGCACTACAACATTTCTGATAAGTATATGTGAATGACATATTGTTGATCGAAAATAATGTAGAATTATTCTGCAAAGCATAAAGGAGTGTTTGAAAGGAGTTTTTCAAAGAAAGACCTCGGTGAAGCTGCTTACATGTTGAGCATCAAGATCTATAGAGATAGATCTAGACGCTTGATAAGTTTTTTTCAATGAGTACATACCTTGACAGGATTTTGAAATAGTTCAAAATGGAACAGTCAAAGAAAGAGTTCTTGCCTGTGTTACAAGGTGTGAAGTTGAGTAAAGACTCAAAACCCGACCACGGCAAAAAAATAGAAAGAGAATGAAGAGTCATTCCCTATGCCTTAGTCATAGGTTCTATCAAGTATGCTATGCTGAGTACCAGACCTATTGTGTACCTCACCATAAGTTTGGCAAGGGAGTACAATAGTGATCTAGGAGTAGATCACTGGACAACGGTCAAAATTATCCTTAGCGGAATAAGGATATATTTCTCGGTTATGGAGGTGATAAGGAGTTCGTCGTAAAGAGTTACGGCGATGCAAGCTTTGACACCGATCTGGATGACTCTAAGTCACAATCCAGATACATATTGAAAAGTGGGAGCAATTAGCTAAAGTAGCTCCGTGCAGAGCATTGTAAACATAGAAATTTGCAAAATACTTACGGATCTGAATGTGACAGACCCGTTGACTAAAATTATCTCACAAGCAAAACATGATCACACCTTAGTACTCTTTGGGTGTTAATCACATAGCGATGTGAACTAGATTACTGACTCTAGTAAACCCTTTGGGTGTTGGTCACATGTCGATGTGAACTATGGGTGTTAACCACATAAAGATGTGAACCATTGATGTTAAATCACATAGCGATGTGAACTAGATTATTGACTCTAGTGCAAGTGGGAGACTGAAGGAAATATACCCTAGAGGCAATAATAAAGTTATTATTTATTTCCTTATATCATGATAAATGTTTATTATTCATGCTAGAACTGTATTAACCGGAAACATGATACATGTGTGAATACATAGACAAACAGAGTGTCACTAGTATGCCTCTACTTGACTAGCTCGTTGATCAAAGATGGTTATGTTTCCTAGCCATAGACATGAGTTGTCATTTGATTAACGGGATCACATCATTAGGAGAATGATGTGATTGACTTGACCCATTCCGTTAGCTTAGCACTCGATCGTTTAGCATGTTGCTATTGCTTTCTTCATGACTTATACATGTTCCTATGACTATGAGATTATGCAACTCCCGTTTACCGGAGGAACACTTTGTGTGCTACCAAACGTCACAACGTAACTGGGTGATTATAAAGGTGCTCTACAGGTGTCTCCAAAGGTACTTGTTGGGTTGGCGTATTTCGAGATTAGGATTTGTCACTCTGATTGTCGGAGAGGTATCTCTAGGCCCTCTCGGTAATGCACATCACTTAAGCCTTGCAAGCATTGCAACTAATGAGTTAGTTGTGGGATGATGTATTACGGAACGAGTAAAGAGACTTGCCGGTAATGAGATTGAACTAGGTATTGAGATACCGATGATCGAAGCTCGGGCAAGTAACATACCGATTACAAAGGGAACAACGTATGTTGTTATGCGGTCTGACCGATAAAGATCTTTGTAGAATATGTGGGAGCCAATATGAGCATCCAGGTTCCGCTATTGGTTATTGACCGGAGACGTGTCTCGGTCATGTCTACATAGTTCTTGAACCCGTAGGGTCCGCACGCTTAACGTTTCGATGACAGTTATATTATGAGTTTATATGTTTTGATGTACCGAAGGTTGTTCGAAGTCCCGGATGTGATCACGGACATGACGAGGAGTCTCGAAATGGTCGAGACATGAAGATTGACATATTGGATGACTCTGTTCGGACACCGGAATGGTTCCGGGGGCTATCGAATATATACCGGAGTACCGGGGGGTTACCAGAACCCCCCCCCCCCCCCGGAGGCTATTGGGCCTCATGGGCCCAATTGTTGGAAGAGGAGAGGCGGCCAAGGGGCAGCCGCGCGCCCCTCCCCCCCAAGTCCGAATTGGACAAGGAGGGGGGGGGCGCCCCCCCTTTCCTTTCCCCCTCTCTCCTTCCCTCTCCTCTCATAGTCCAACAAGGAAGGGAGGGAGTCCTACTCCCGGTGGGAGTAGGACTCCTCCTGGCGCGCCTCCTCCTGGCCGGCCGCACCTCCCCCCTTGCTCCTTTATATACGGGGGCAGGGGGCACCCCAGAGACACAACAATTGATCTCTTAATCTCTTAGCCGTGTGCGGTGCCCCCTCCACCATAATCCACCTCGATAATATCGTAGCGGTGCTTAGGCGAAGCCCTGCGTCGGTAGAACATCATCATCGTCACCATGCCGTCGTGCTGACGAAACTCTCCCTCAACACTCGGCTGGATCGGAGTTCGAGGGACGTCATCGGGCTGAACGTGTGCTGAACTCGGAGGTGCCGTGCGTTCGGTACTTGATCGGTCGGATCGTGAAGACGTACGACTACATCAACCGCGTTGTGCTAACGCTTCCGCTTTCGGTCTACAAGGGTACGTGGACAACACTCTCCCCTCTCGTTGCTATGCATCACCATGATCTTGCGTGTGCGTAGGAATTTTTTTGAAATTACTACGTTCCCCAACATTATTCTCACAAGACCTTACAAAGCCATACAACAGCAAGACTAAAGCCACCGTCTAAGAAACAACTGTCGCTACACCTATCCAATTGATGAAGGGGCGTAGATAGTCTGGGCCTAATACCAAACAGACATCGCAGCCAAACCTAAACATCTAAGACCTGAGGTCCCAACCAGGACGCCTGTCGGGTATGGGGCACCTACCAGTCCGACGCACTCCTCAACCAGGACGCCTGCCGGATATGAGGCCGCTGCAGCCACCTGCCACCAATCCATCTTCAGAGCTGTACTGTTGCATGTACCGTGCCAGGTCTCTCTGCCATCGACGCCACCATGACGCCCGACAGCGTCGTCCTCCTGCGCGAGTCCATCCTCCCACAGCGAACTCCGAATCTGCACTGCGCCATGCCTTCAAGATCCGTCGCCATCAGTGTGTAGGATGAATCACCGCTCCACCAGAGAATCCGTCCTCTGGTCCCTCGATCACGTGTGTACCTCCAAGAATGACGTCCCCAAGGGAGGAACGACACCAGAGCGTCGCCGTCATCCGATCATCCGATCTAGGTTTCCCCCGGAGGTAGCAGAGAGTGGCCTTGAACTTCTCCACGGCGATGCCTTCAAGAAGGGAACGACGCAGATAGCGCCGCCACCGCCGGCCTTAGCAGACGCCGAAGGCAAGTTTTCACCCAGATCAGTTCGAAGGGATCCAACTCTCGTGCACGGGCCGCCGTCACCACCAGCACCACCAGGCAGAACCCTGGAGCACCGGCAAATCAGCGAGCCGCTGGCACCACCGCATCCAGATCGCCGGCCACGCCGGGCCGTCGCCATCCCCCGCGCCGTCCGGGTCAGAGACGGAGCTGCCGACCGCGCACAGGGACCACCGCCGCCTGCACACGCCGGAGCGCCGCCGAGAGCCCAGCGCCCGCCACCGCTTGCCGAGGTCCACCGCCGCGCGCCCCGTGGGGACTCCCACGCACTCCAGGGGAAATCGCGAGCGTGAGCCCTGCCGTCGCCCCCAAGCCCGCACCGGCGCGCCCCGCCTCCAGCGCGCCGCCAACAGCCGCCGCGATCCGCCCGCGCCAGATCCAGCGAGCCGTGGGAGGGACGAAGACGCGGCGGCGCTAGGGTTCCCCCCGGTCGCCGCGCAGGGGCGACACGGGAGGAGACGACACTGCAGCAGCCGTAATCCCCTGTGTCGCGCTGGTCTAAACGAATAGTGCTAGACAACGATAGCAGTCTGCCTACCTGGCTGGGTTCATGTATCTTGGATGGATTTAGGAATTTGTGGTTGATGGTTGGGTCCAAATGCAATTATATCCTGATGCATTTCCTCCTTATTACTCCTATTGTGTATCTGTTCGAAATTGGATTGCATAACTGAACCTGCACATAATTCACAATCTTATTCATGTCATATTTGGAGTATTATTCTGAATTTTAGCACTGTCATCGATCTCATAAGTGTCCTGGAACATTCTCTGGTACCACAGGCTGGTAGATGGGCAGTCGCCGGCTGCTGCTGCAATGGGAAGCAGACACATGATTCAGGCATAGCAAGCCTTAATTTTTATCCCAGCGGTTTTGAGAGAGAAATGAGCAGAAGAGAAGCGGCATTGATCCTTGGCGTAAGGTGATATTTCTTCTCCATCCTGTCCTTATTAACCTGTATCTTGATAATGTCGCTGAAATCCTGTGCAACTGAACATGATGTACAGTTGTTTTTTGAGTTACATTGAGATGCTGAAATAGGGAACTGTCATTGTTAACTAGAGGTATCCCCCTGTTGTGCTGAATATGAAGGAGGCCCACAAGGGGGTAATGGTAGCCAACCACCCTGATGGTGGCGGTCCCTTTTTTAGCTAGTGCATATGAGATGGAAGTTAGTTTGCATTGTTAGTGATTAGGTAGTGATTCGTTTTCCATTGACATTATTAACATTGTTGTGCTGATACCATACATCTGAACAAAGACGCAAGTTGTGGAAACCGAGTAACTTGGGGCTTGTTGCTTACTGATTGATTTGTATGCATGCTAAAAGTTTGTTATGCCAACTAGTAAAAGCATAATTTTTGTAAGACAAAGAATGGTTGTAGCATCAGAATATGTTTCAGCTACACCAGTTTGATATTATCTCTGTAGGAATTGTTCAACCATTTGTTTCTTCTGGAACGCTCGTAATAATTCATAAAAGACCAGAAAGGCTCCCCCAGATTACTGGGGAACGTCCAATTCACACAGTGTCAAAGCTACCATTGAATGCATAGCATGGAGAGGAGCAGTGGGCATTCTTTGTCGAAAAGTCTGCACTGAATCTCTTTGCTGCACAATCCACATCAAAGTTTAAGCTCCAGTTGAAGTTTCATTGGAGATTGCACTGTTCTTGAAAAAGAATCATAGATAGTGTAAGCCTCATTAACTATTTGACTTCCTGTTCCAGTTTGGCCGAGATCTTGACCAAATGACCGCTGTTTGTCAAACATTCATCCACAACGCAAATTGACAACACGAAATTTATACCAAAAATTCAACTCTTGTTGACAGCCTCGCCAAAATAACTTCTGCGGGCGCACGAAGTTTGGAAATTTCAGAGAATGATTTCGTTGTGTGGGCATCGGAAAAGGATTGTCACATTCTATTCGAAAAGTCCCACAATTCATATCATCTATTCGTTTACCTTTCTGGGCACACGGAACCTATTTGTCCCAAATTCTCTATGTGCAAATTGACGAGTCGAGGTTATATGCCCAAAAATTCAACTCTTGGCACCAGCCTGGCGAAAATAACTTAGGTGAAAGGCATGAAGTTTGAAACTTTAGAGAACAATTCAATTCGGTGGGAATTGGGAAAGATTCTCGCGGTTCATTGGAAGAATTCATGCAATTCATACCGTCTACTCCTTTTGTCGGCACACACAAGAACTTATTACCCTGTTCTAGAAAATGAAGAATGTTAAATTGAAAGCTCTTTAACAGTATCCCAACTATTTTTGTTGATCAGTAAGTCGATGACCGCAGAAATGGTCCAGGCCAATTCATAACATTGTTGCAGTGTCAAAATCTAGTGCATGAGTCATCACCTTGTAATAGCAGACATTCTTCATACGATGCAGCTTGCATTAACTCTGTTCAACTCTTTTTTTGAATTTTACTCTCTTCAACTCTTCATTAAGAGCATGGTTATCAAGAATCTAGAAAGACCGCAAACCACTTACATTCAACCTGTCATTGATAATGCCTGAAGTTTATCGAACTTTCTGACAATAGATAGTGTAATTTTGTAATAATATCTGACGAAGATGATGAACAACTCGGCTCGTCTGTTTAGGCAAATGCATCAAGGCAGTCTGAGTTCCTAGGATGGCACTGTTAACTTAAGTTTTCACTTTTAGGGCATTTTTCTGTGATAAAAACACCCTAAATCATGGCCTTGACATTATCATGGGAGTAAATCAGTACTCCCTCCATAAACTAATATAAGAGCGTTTAGATCACTAAAGTAGTGATCTAAATGCTATTATATTAGTTTACAGAGGGAGTATGTGATTAACATGCAACCGGCTTAATTAATTAACCATCATTAGTTCAAGTTGATGACCAGATCATGTAACTCACAGGGTCGATTTTCTTGTCCAAGTCATAATAGATCTCTCTGAGGACACTTCTGCTTGATGTTAAGGCTTCATCACAGGACCAAATCGCAGTAATCCATCCCAGGCAGAATGGTCAATCCAAGCATACGGTGACCTAGAAGTCACTATATCAAATATAATCTTCTGCAGAGAGTCCAGATTTGACAACACAAAGGTCTTATAGTAGTACAAAATATTCAACCTTTTCCATTTTTTCCAGTCAAAAGTAGAACTCTTGGGTGGTTAACTTAGCCATCACCTTGTCTGCAGGGCCAACAGAAGAACTTCCAAGGAAATGGAGTCCCTCATCTTGATCTCTTTGCTTCCAGCCTATTTCCTCCCACTGTACTCGGGGATCGACGGCGGCGAGGAAATCGCAAGAAACAAGGAACAGAACATGCATGTATAACACGACTGACAGTGACGAAGATTTATGTAGCTTGAGTAGACCTGAAAACAGTCACATAGTTATCTCCTGTTGCTCGGGGAAAGATACTGCTGGCCAACCTGAAAGGGACAATTCTGTCACTGGACATCGAACGCGATGGTTGGAATGGATTGTGGCTGCTTGACCTTGTCAATCATATCGAATTTGAGCTGGGTTGTAGTGCATGTTCCTGGATATTCTCGCTGTCCAGGACTAGGTACAATTGTTAGTTACAATACTTATGATGCTGCTATTATCTTGCAGCAGTTGCTCTTCTGACCTAATAGTAGGCTTCTGGCTGGAAGCAAAGAGAGAACAACCATAAATGTTTTGAACCTTCCATGTCATATCATTAGTAATAAGTCAGGGATATCACATGTAGGCCTGTTGCCACATTTGACAGTATCAGCAACATTACTATACCGCATTTGTGAGGGGTGTCTCTAATCGATGTTGCTAAGAAGTAAGAACTACGGTCTTCAATGAATTATTAGGCGCAAAAGTACATTTTCGTCTGCTTGTGTTGAGTTTTCTGAATATGATTTTAGCTCCATTTTTTCATATAAGTTTGTTGGACAGAAAGGCCTAAACCTAAAGGTTGACGCACTGTACTTTTTCTGGACGAAATACAGGGAACCACTGTACTGAAAGGAGTGAGCAATTCAACTTCTACTGCATGGTTCAGAGGGGAGATAATATGCCGGTCTTTTTGACAAAATAGGTTACACAGAATTCCACGAGCATGAGAATATTTAAAAAATAAAATCTGAGACCGTATCAGAAATAGTAACCAGATATCTAATACATTCGCGATTTTGCTGCTCGGTTGCCATCTGAATAGTAATACGCTGGGACATAATTTTTCGTGTAACTTCTGTTCATCAACCAAAATCTGTAAAGGACGACGGGCAGATAAATTTCAAAGCTCACCAAAACATCTGTGGCCGGGATAATAGCCAACGTGCTTAAAACAACTTGTCGCCATGGATGATCACAAGATTTTTGTTTGCTTGAGTTTCAGTCTGAAATCTAGCATGATAATTCCAGAGCCTCGTTATCACGTCCCAGAAAATAGCTGACACCTGTCTCTGGTCAGTGCTACGTGATAGAAACAAAAGATATGCATTTGACCTACTCCAGAAAAATAAATGACACGTGCCTCTGGTCACCCAGTACGTAAATAGAAACAAAAATTGCATCAAACCTAGTCTGGTACCCATTTTCCCTAAGTGCAATCGAACTCTAACACGGTAACTAGGGATTAGCATGGACCGGTTAAGCTAATCTACTGTGTTTTAGCAGCCAAGCTGGGCAATCTTGGAACGACTCCCGCGCTTGATCCTGTCAATCAATAACCCCACCAGTCACTTCTCTCGACCCATGGTTAATTAACCTAAAAATAGGTGACAAGTGCCCCTTATCTTAACAGAGACAAGGCGGTAATATGCTACTTCCAGATGAGAATTCACACTAGCTAGTTTACTCAGTCATCTCAAACAAAAACAATCAGTGACTTTGATTAGTTGTGCCTATACAAACATGAAGATCTTGTGACCAATGTGCAGCACCCAGTAAAAAACTCGCCACGGGCAGCCTTTTCACCCGTGCCGGTTCTTGTTTTCTGCATTAAGATGTGGAGCATCGATCCGATGTCGACTCTTGACTAAAGGACAAGAACCGTTCAAAGGCGCCATTTTTCTTTCGCTCTCTCTTGGAAGGTTCGGAAGGATGAGATGAGGCTTCTCCAAATAGAAAGGTGAATGGTGAAAGATCAAAGAGTGGTAGAATTGTCCTTCCCTGTTGTTGGTGCATCAGTAATATTATTACTGGCTGGCGCACGGGTGCGTGGTGACGTGTATGTCCATAGGAAACGGTAAGAGATTCCAATGCTTCCAAAGTTTTTAATTGGTTAGCGCCTTCCGAGAAGAAACGAATCGGATGCCAAAGGTCATGGACTCATAGTCATGTTAATGTTGTCTGCCACCCGCGAAAAAAAGAAAAAAATGTTAATGTTGTCTGCATATAGCCATGTAAGTCAAACGGGGTTTGTTGTTTTACTGACCAGTTGCACCGTTCGACATGTCACTTTATTTTTTATTGCGACCTAAAGTGGCGTTCGATTTAGACGATTGCTACAATGTTCTTTCATGCCAATTGTCCATATAGATTGCTGAAGTGTATAAGCTTTAGAATTTGTGAGTGTAAATTAAGATGATAGCATGTAGAACAGAAAAATAATTACAGTAGATAGTTCCACTGTAAAATCTTACAGTTTGTTTTTAGCAAATACATTATCTCTCTTTGTTCCCTTTCCATGACAATTTTTGTAACCTTTAGATAACATGACTGGATTAAGATAAGACTTTATGAACCTTTCTCTTCGCAGGCCTACGGGCCTACGCGGATCTCTCCACATCCGTGAATTATGTTGTAATGAAGATTTCAACTGCATGGTACAAGGCTATAGCCCAGCCTACATGCACTTATTTATCGTGTTTGTACAACATTGTAAGTAGTCACCCGCAAGAAAAAAACGTTGTGAGACATCGTAGAGCGCTTTGCGTCCGTATTGTGTTAAAAAAAGACAACGTAGGATGGTCAGTTTTACGTCGCATGTAATGAATGAAGCAGAGAGGCACTAGACCTTGTATTACGTACTACGTAGTACTGACTGAGCACGAAGCCACGAACCATAACTAGGCATGGAAGAAATGCGACCAGTTCAGTGAGTAACACGTGACGAAGTACATACATAGTTACACGCGTAACAGGAATTAGCTGGAAATTTCCCGCTTAGCCGCGGCAGTAATCGTGCTTAGCCGCCACCAAATTAATCTTGCTTACTCGCGTGGGTGCCGACGTGGCATGCATGCAGATGGGTGGTCCGCGCGCACGTGCAACGTGGGCCCGCACGAGCAGACGGAGCGGCGGCTGAACTGGTCCGCCGCCGGCCATGGAAGACGACTTCCTTTTGTGTGTGCGCGCGCGCTCGGGAATGCGTCCTCGTCGCTTTCAAGTTTCAACATTCTTTCGCCACCAAAAAGGGTTCCAACGTTCTTCACTTCACCGCGTACGGCCGTTTTAGTCCAGTCCAGAACCCGGCACGTTGCCTTGCAGAAATACTACAACATGATTTGTTTGCAGGTGGGGCTGTATCTTTCGATATCGCTGCAATGGTTACTTGGCCACGAATGCAACGGGCGACGTCTCATGCTTTTTTGCCCCAAGAAAAGATGGCCTTGACGTTGTCGTGTCTTTTTTTTAAAAAAAGCACCCGTATTCCATTCAACTACAAGCAAGATCCATACAAATACGAGTACAACTCAAACATACACCACATCACCACAGCCATTGGTCGCCTCCAACGAGCGGATCTGGAATCACCGATCCAGATGCCGCAGACTCCTTTACACCGCCACTGCGCAACCGGCACCGCCGGCCCGGTGATACTCCGCCTCCCTAGCCACGCAGCGTCGCTAGAGCAAGTGCCACCGCGATAGAAAGCAGGCTGGAGGGATTTATTCCACCTCATCGACGTCGTCCCCGTTCGAGCACCGATGCTTGGAGAAACTACCTAACAAACCCTATCTACACGGCCGCGCAGTCAACGATGATTTCCCCCACCTCCCGGCACAAAGAGGCCACCGGAGGCGAGGGAGACCGGCGGCGACGGCCCGCCAGAACCACCCCTCTCGTGTCGCTTGTTTTTCGCCTCTGGGCACTGTTACTCTAGAGCGACCGAGAGAAAACCACATTGTCGTGTCTTCTACCACGTAAATATATGTGTCACATTTTCTTTCCCACGAAAAAACAGAGTTGTATGAGAGAAATGTATTACTCGTGGCACGAGTCGTTCTACAGCTTTACTTGTATAGCACATTTTATTCGTTGATTCACATTAGAAAAATGTTTTTTTGGGCATCACATCATTGTATAGCACACATTTTGTTCGTTGATTAGATTTTTTTTTCGAACACTCATGCAAGAAATTTCCTTAAACTCAACACAGATGAATGTGTGTCTATGTAGTACTCTCTCTATGTAAAAACTACATCACACATTAATTTTGTCGTAAGTCAAACTTCATAAAATTGCACCAAGCTTATAAAAATAATAATCACACCTGCAATACCAAATCCATATCATTATATTCATCATGAGATACTCCTATATTTTAACATGGTACATATTTGGTATTGTAAATATGGATTTATCTTCTTTAAACTTAGTCAAACTTTATAAAACTTGACTTGGAAAAAATCGAATACGCAGTTATGGACTTTATTTTTCTGTGGAAGGAGTAATAAGGCATAGTAGTTAAAAAAGGCAACACGGGCATACTTGGCCAAACCGACATTAATCAGTCACCTTCTTGAAGATAACTCGTGTGTACGTCCCCGCAAAGAAAAGAAAAACACATGTGTACGTGTCATTGCTCACATTTGCTCCGCCGCCAACAAAGGCCACATGCATATCCTTTTTTTTTGCAGGCAAATTGGAGAGCTTTATTCATATGAAAGCATTCTTGGAACAATCAGCCAAGAGGCTGGTTACCAAGAAGCTTGGAGTTTCATCTAGCCAGCTATCCGTAACATCCAGTGCACAAGCACGTTTAGCACATAGATGCGCCGGGGTATTAGCTGATCTACTTACATGACAAATATCAAAGGATGTAAAGTAAGTACTGAGCTCTCCTATCTCATCTAATAGGTAAGCCACAATAGAACGAGAATTGTGACGAGAATTCCAGAGTGTCACCAACTTCGAGCAGTCCACTTCCATTAACACATGGGAGAAGCCTCGGAGAGAAGCAAAGCGAACACCATCGCGCAAGGAAAGGCCTTCCATAATGAGGGGATCTGTGATCCCCGAATAAGGCTTGCACCACGCACCAAGTAGGGCAGAGGGAGAGCGTGCAACTCCTCCCGCACCACCCCGGCCGAGCGCCAGGTTCAGCCCGCCGTCTGTGTTAATCTTGACAAAACCCTCATCGGGCGGGCGCCATCCAAAGCCAGGCAAAACCTGAGCATCTTTGCGTGGTAGATGAAGGAGTGCAATGGCCTCCTTAGTGGCTCGTATAGTAGAAACAGGGTCTCTGCCATCTTCACCATGCTTGATACGGTTCCTGGAGTGCCAAATGGACCACATGATGGTTGTGATCAGTGCTCGATCATCAGAAGAAAAACTTGGAGCACATGTGATGTCCCGCGCCCATGACTCAGGATGAAGGTTGGGAAGCCGTAGTCCAAACCACGCACATGCTTCTTCCCAGAAGCTTTGAGCGTGTGGGCATTGTAAAAGTGCATGTTTCAGATCCTCATCCGTCGTTAGACATACTTTGCATTGACTAACCTCCGCAACATGTCGATGTTTGAGTGTTGTTTCATCAGGAAGAATCCCACGAAGCACTCTCCACTAGAACACTCTAACTTTTGGAATAACATTCAAATTCCACAGGGCTTTCCACATCTGTTGATCACTCAATGAGGTCCCGGTAGCCGTCCCTTCTTCTAGAGCTAAACGCTCATTATGAGTCACAAGAGAGCGGTATGCCGTTTTCACAGTGTAGTTGCCTGATTTTTCGAATGCCCAAGCAGGGAAATCATTACCTCCACCCGACCGGATAGGAATGTTAAGAATGGCCGCAGCATCAGAAGCAATGAAGGTGTCTCTGATCAAATCCTGTCTCCAAGACCAGCTATCATAATCAATAAGCTCTGAGACTAACTGAATGTTAGTGTTCGGCGGTCGTGAAACAGGTGTCATGCTGATTGTCCCCGGGATCCATTTATCTGTCCAAACCGATATAGAACTGCCATCTCCAACACGAGTGATCAAACCCGGCCGTAAAGCTTCCCTACCTGCTATGATCGCCTTCCAAGTGGCCGAGGCCGACTTGGGTGCAGAGGCATGCATGAAATCTGTGTCGGGGAAGTAGGGACCTTTCAACACTCTTGCACACAGGGAATCTGGATTCGTCAAAAACCGCCAGCCATGCTTACCCAGCATAGCAAGATTGAAAAGATGAGGATCTCTGAATCCCATTCCCCCCTTGCACTTGGGTGTCGCCAATTCTTTCCAGGACACCCAATGCATAGCCTTCTTGTCAAGAGAACTGCCCCAAAAGTATTTAGCCATGGGTGAAGTTAAGCTCTTGCAAACTTTCTTGGTAAGCAGAAAGGTACTCATAGGATATGTGGGAATAGCTTGAGCTATTGATTTTAACAAAGTGTCGCGCCCTGCACAAGCTAGTAGCCTCTTTGACCATCCCTGGATTTTTGACCGTACCCTTTCACTGATATGATCAAAAGTCCCACTCGTGATCCGCCCAACAGCTGTGGGTAGACCTAGATACTTTTCACTGAAAGCTTCTACTTGAATGTTCAGAGTAGCCTTCAAGACTTGCCGCAGATCTGATGGTGTGTTGGTGCTGAAATTTATTGAGCTTTTGTCTCTATTGACACACTGACCCGAAGCTTCACCATAAATTCTGAGAATTTCATTCAAACGGATAGCACTCAAATTGTTTGCACTGATGAATATGAGGCTGTCATCCGCAAATAAGAGATGGGTGACCCACGGAGAACGATAGCTCACTCGCAGCCCCTTGTCAACAACTCCTCCATTGTAGTATTTCAACAATGAGGAAAGGCCTTTAGCACACAACAGAAATAAATATGGTGACACCGGATCACCTTGTCGGAAGCCCCTCGTTGGTGTGAAATATGATAGTAGCTCTCCGTTAACACGAACTGAGAACCGTACAGAGGAGACGCCACATACATATCCTGCTTCTCTCCATCGTCCATGGTCCTTTTTAGCGCGTAGCAAAACGACTTACTACAACCTACCTTACGTTTTATCTAAAAACAACCTACTATGTTACTTTGCTCCCCTACTCCACCGGTGTCCCACAAGGTTTCTTCTTTCTTGCCCGATCCATCTCAACACGGTACGATTTTTTTCAGTTGACATGCACAACATCATGCTAAGTCAGAGAGAGTAGAGTGGATCCGTGCCTTAGCCCGGTGATACTTAGCACTTGGCAGCATCACATGCGTCATCACGAAGAAATTAAGAAAGAAATTGTCCAACCAAGATCTAGACACAAAAAACCGAATACGTTCGCACATATTCCTTTCTCTCTGTGCAGGACCCAGTCAAGGGCTATCTTAAAGTGTATGAGCTCATGCCTTTTGATTAATTTTCTTTTGGCTACCCGTAATGGGACTATCATAGCCAGTACTCCATCTTTTTTTAGTCTGCATATAAAATTTGGTCAACGTCAAGCTTTGTAAAGTTTGACTAATTTTATTTTAAAAAATATCAACATTCACAATATGGAATCAATATTATCAGATGCATCATGAAATGTATTTCACCCTATATAGTTTCAGTATTGTAGATGTTCATATTTTTTGACATAAATTTGGTAAAACTTTGCATAGTTTGACTTCAAACAAAATTTATATGCCGAGTAAAAGGAAACAGATGGAGTATTATGCATATCAACTAGGCAATTTTGATGAGATGACATCAATTAAAATGTAGAAAGAAAAGGTTGAATAGCATAATATAATACTGTATTATATTAAATGATGTGCTACTATATGTCATGCATAGTAGTAAATGAGGTCATCTATGATATCAATATATGATACTACGCACTAGATGATGTATCATACACTAGTAGAGTATTGTATGCGTGATAAAAGTATATGATACTTCCTACTACGACTAGGCTTTGATGATCGAAAATGATACACCTATGTACTACTTGTACGTAACCTACGTAATTTCCAGCCCTGATTTCGTAATGGCCACTAGAAATCTGCCAAATCTGACCATACTGTTAAGTATATTGTGTACGTGTATATTTGCGTGTAGGGCCTACCTTCTGTTTCCTTTGTATAGTTGAGGTTGTGGCCCACTTCTGTACTTATATATACGTGCCTGGTGCACCGATCAATATATTGCGATTGCACAGTCCACATCTTGTCCTTCTATATGGTATCTATCACAGCACGATCCTAAAACCCTAAGCCGCCGCCGCCGCCGCGCCTCTACGCGCTGCCGCCGCCGCTCCTCCCTGTCGCCGCCATCAGCCGCCGCCGCCGCCACCGTCTTCTCGGACGCCGCCGCCGCCGCTGGTTGCCGCCGCCCCTCCCCCACCACCCCGCCTTCCGCCGATCGCCCCCGCTTCCGCCACTGCCTTCTCTCCCGCACCACCGCCGCCACCTCTCACCCGCCGCGAACCCTACCCGCGCCACCTTCCAACTCGCGCCCCGCCGCCACCCTCCAACCCTCCAACCCGCGCCCGAGCCCAAAACCCTAGCCATGAGTTCCTCCTCCTCCACCGTCTCGAACCCGTTCGCCGGTCCCGATGTCACCCTCGTCCACGACCTCAACATCCATGAGCGTGTCCCCGTGAAGCTTGATCAAAACACCGCGTCCCACTCCGCTTGGAAGCGGTATTTTTCGCTCGTGTTCCGTGAGTACCTCCTGCACGGGCACGTGGACGGCACCGTGGACTCGGCGCTCATGATCAACCACGAGGAGTGGATGATCCTCGACGCCACCATCATCCGCTGGTTCTACCTCACCATCTCCAGCGACCTCTTCCACACCATGGTGGATGACGACGACGACGCCTACGCGGTCTGGACCAAGCTCAACGGCCTCTTCACCGACAACCGGCTGCAGCGCAAGGTCCTTCTCCACGGTGAGTTTTATGGGTGCCAGCAACTTGACTCGTCCATCGATGATTTTTGCATGCGCCTCAAGAAGCTTGCCGATGAGCTCCGTGATCTCGGCGAGACGATCGGCGACGAGCTCCTCATCAGCACCCTCACCGCCGGCCCCAATGAGGATTTTGGGAACACCGCCTTCAACCTCACCCTCATCCTGGAGCCTACCTTCGCTAAGGTGGTCGCGTACCTCAAGTTGGAGGAGCGCCGGATGCGGATGGCGCGGACTTGCGCGACCCACACCGCCCTTGTCGCCGGCAACCGCGGGGGTCAAGCCCCGCCACCACCGCGCCCGACGCCGCCCCAGCCGGCGGCGCCCGTCTTCCCGCCAGGCTTCCCGCCCGCCCCGGCCACTCCCTTCCCGCCGCCCCAGCCGGCGGCTAATGGAGGGGGTCGTCGCGGCGGCCGCAAGCAGGGGGGCGCAGGCGCTCAGGGAGGAGCACCCCGCCCGCCGCAGCCGGCCTACTAGCCGGCCCCGTGGTACGCCGGTCAGAACCCATGGACCGGCGTTGTGCACGCTTACTCCATGCCGGTTCCCCGTGCTCCTGCCCCGGGTATTCTCGGCGCCCGGCCACCATCGCACCAGAAGTTCTACGCCGCGCCGCAGCCCTATGCGGCGCCCTACGGCCAGCAGCCGCAGCCAGGCGGGCTGCCGCTGCTGCCCCTGACGGCCCCGTCGCAGCCTCTCCCACCGGCGCCGTGGGACCCGGCCCTTCTGGCGGCTCTTCACACCACTCCTTCCCCGTCCAGCTACACCGGCGGCGGCGACTGGTACATGGACATCGGGGCCACCGCTCACATGGCGGCTTATCCCGGTAACCTTCACATCTCATATCCCGTCCATAGTTCCAACCGTATCACCGTCGGTGACGGCTCCTCTCTTCCTATCACCCATATAGGTCATGCATATTTTCCGTCTAACTCCACTCCAATATCCATGTCTAATGTCTTAGTTTCTCCTGAGCTTATTAAAAATCTTGTTTCTATTCGTTCTCTTACACGTGAAAATCCTGTTACCGTTGAATTTGACGAATGTGGTTTTTCTGTTAAGGACGCTCGCACGCGGATGGTGCTCCACCGATGTGACAGCCCAGACGAGCTCTACCCGGTTCACTCCGCCACCTCCACCACCTCCGCCGCCCCTGTCGCTTTCGCCACCGGAGTGGATCTTTGGCACGCTCGCTTGGGTCATCCTAATCCTGTCACACTTCGCCATATACTTCGGAGTTTCTCTTTCACGTGTAATAAGAACGAGGATCACTCGTGTCATGCATGTCGCCTCGGCAAACATGCTCGTCTACCGTTTAGGGCTTCTTCTCATGTTGCATCGTACCCGTTTGAGTTAATTCATAGTGATGTTTGGACCTCTCCTGTTGCCAGTAATACGGGCTTTCTTTATTATCTTGTCATACTTGATGATTTCTCGCATTATGTGTGGACTTTCCCGTTGCGCCGCAAGTCGGATGCTATATCCACTCTCGCCGCCTTCTACTCATATGTTCTCACGCAGTTTGGTCGTCCCATTCTCGCGTTGTAGACAGATAACGGGAAGGAGTTCGACAACCTCGTTGTTCGTACTCTCCTCACCACACATGGCACGACTTTTCGTCTCACTTGCCCGTACACCTCGCAGCAGAACGGTCGCGCTGAGCGTATCCTTCGCACTCTCAATGACTGCGTTCGGACCCTTCTCTTTCATGCCAATGTGCCTCCGTGCTTTTAGCTTGACGCTCTCGCCACCGCTTCACTCCTCATTAACATCCGTCCATGTCGCACTCGCGGGAACTTTGCACCCCATCACCTTCTCTCCGGTGCACCACCCTCTTATGACGAGCTTTGCATCTTCGGCTGCCTTTGCTACCCTAGCATCGCCGCTACTGCGCCTCATAAGCTTGCACTCCGCTCGGTCGCCTGCATCTTTCTCGGCTACCCACCTAACACTAAGGGCTACCGCTGCTATGATCCCGTCTCTCATCGTGTTTTCACCTCCCGACACGTTTACTTTGATCAGATGGTGTTTCCGTTTCAGCAGCAGGTACCTCTTGTCGCCTCGTCACCGCCGGCCACCGGTGGCCCTCCGGCGACTCGGTCAGGTGGACGGCCCCGTTCGACCCGTGGACCGCCTCCGGGCTTTGGCGGTCCTCGTGCTCCCATGCCGGCGCCTGCATCCTCGGCTGACCCCGACGACGCGGCTGGCGCGCCTCCTTCACCCGCCGCCCCCGACTCGGGCGCCGCGGGATCGGGCGCTGCTGGCTCGGCCGCCACTTCGGCTGCCTCGACGCTGGCCGCCTCGCCGACCCCGACGCCGGCCGCCTCGCCGGCCCCCTCACTGGCTTCGACGCCGGCCGCCTCGCCAGTGGCTTCGCCGCCCGTGTCGCCGGGCGCCTCGCCGGTGGCTCCGATGGTGCCGACTGGCCCTGTTACACGGGCCCGCACCGGTGTTCATCGTCCGAGCCTCCGGTACTCGCGCGATGAGTATGTCCTCGCCGCCTCCACCGCGGAGCCGTCTCCTCTTCCCGCGTCCGCTCGCGCAGCCCTTCGTGATCCACACTGGCTTGCGGTGATGCAGGAAGAGTTCGACGCTCTTCAGCGCAACCTGTTGGGGAACGTAGTAATTTCAAAAAAATTCCTACGCACACGCAAGATCATGGTGATGCATAGCAACGAGAGGGAAGAGTGTTGTGACGCCCGGATAGTCACGCTACAGTAATCCTTCGCTAATGATGCCACGTCACCATTATTACTGTTGCTAATCTCTCGTTAATTCAAAAAACGATTCAAATTCAAATTCAAAATCAAGTAAACAATAAAAGTTTTCAAATTTTAAAACTAAAATGTTCAGAGTGAACAAAATAATGCACAGGTAATTATTGTGGAGAAACCACAATTTTATAATATGTTAAAGGCTCTAGAGTAATTAAAACAGCAGCTGTGACAATTAATTAAATGCCTTTTATAATTAATAATAATGCAAACTATTTTTATTAGGTGTCAAACTTTTTGGGGCAGTAGAATAAATTATAACATTAATTTAGGAGTTGAATTTATATTTTATAAAACAGAAGTTAAAAGAAAAAAAATAGAAAAGAAAACAGAAAACAAAGCAAAAAAAAAAAAACATAAAAATAGAAACACCCCCCCCCCCGCTGGGCCAAGTGGCCCAGCTGGCCACCAGCCCAACTGGGCAAAGGCCAACCGACCGGCCCACCCTACCCCTGCTTAACCCCCCCCACTCCCACCGAACCCTAGCCCGTATCCCCCCACTCTCCCCCCCCCGCTCGGTCCACTCCCTCCCGATCCGATCTGGATCGGGATCCCGTTGACGCCGCCGCCGACCCCCGCGGCCACTACGCCGGAGCTGCCACCGTCGCCCTCCGCCTCGACCCTTCCCCCACTCGCTTTCTCCCTCTCCCCCCGATCCAATCGGGATCGGGCCCGACGGCCTCCCCAAGCCACGCGGCGCCCGCCCGTCGCCGTCCACCGCACCGGAGCCACCTAGCGCCCGACCCCCCCCTTGCTGCGATGGAGCTCCACCTCGCCGGCGTGCCAGTCGCCTGAGGTCCCCGCCGACGGCGCCGTCGCCCCTTCGTCCTCGTCTCCCCCTCGCCGCGATGCCGCGCGGGACGCCTCCGCCACGGCCACCTCGTCGTCACCCCGTCGTGCCAGCCCCGGCTCCTCCTCGAGCAGGCTTTGCTCAACTACAGGGCTCGGTGAGCCCCGTCCTCTCTCTCTCCCTCGTTCTCTGACGCCGGCGCCGTCCACCGCGTACCGACCGCGCTCGGCCCTGCGCCTCGCCATGGTCCTCCGCCCCCTTTGAACACCCCCCGCTACCGTCCCACGACCGCGGCGACTTACCGCCCGTCCGCGCTCACCGCCGACCCACATCTGCCCCGCGGCCACCCTGCCGGCCACCACGCCACCGCCCTGGCCGGCGCCCCACCGTGCCCCGGTGGCCTCGCCTCGCCTCCCCGATCGGGCTCGGCCCTGGTCGGGTGCGCCCATAAGCGCACTGCTGGCGCCCGTGCCCGCTAAGGCCATAGGCCACTGACACGGGGGCCCCAGCCCCAGAACGATTAATAAAAAAAAGAATTAAGAGAATTAAAAAAAAATAAAAATATTTATTAAATAAATACATAATAATTAAATTAATTAATTAATTAAGGAATTAATTAAGTTAATTAATCATAATTAGATTAACCTAATTAACTAATTAGTTTAATTAAACTGTAATTAGATTAACCTAAACCCTAATTAATTTAAATAGAGAATGACAGGTGGGTCCCACGGGACCCACATGTCAGGGTTGACTCAGTCAACCCCTGTTGACTGCTGACGTCAGCATGACATCATGCTGACGTCATAAATAAATTTTTCGAATTAATTAAATAAATAATTAAATTCCAAAATTGTTAAAATCTTTTAAAAATCATATCTTTTAATCCGTAACTCGGATTAAAATATTTTCAACATGAAAGTTGCTCAGAACGACGTGACGATTCCGGATACGCAGTCCGTTCGTCCGCCACACCCCTCTAACCTATCGAACCCGCAACTTTCCCCCTCCGGCTCCTCTGCCCGAAAACACGAAACACCGGGAATACTTCCCGGATGTTTTCCCCCTTCACCGGTATCACCTACTACCGCGTTAGGGCACACCGAACACCGCGTATTGCCTTGTTATATTTTGTGATGCTTTGTTTGCTCTGTATTCATTATTTCTTCCCCCTCTTCTCTCCGGTAGACTACGAGACCGACACTGCTGCTGACCAGTTCGACTACGGAGTTGACGACCCCTCTCTCTTGCCAGAGCAACCAGGCAAGCCCCCCCCCTTGATCACCAGATATCGCCTATTCTCCTCTATACTGCTTGCATTAGAGTAGTGTAGCATGTTACTGCTTTCGTTAATCCTATTCTGATGCATAGCCTGACATTGTCGCTACATCTGTTGATACCTTACCTGCAATCCTAAATGCTTAGTATAGGATGCTAGTTTATCATCATTGGCCCTACATTCTTGTCAGTCTGCCATGCTATACTACTGGGCTGTGATCACTTCGGGAGGTGATCACGGGCATATACTATATACTTTACACTGTTACATTACCTGTGATACTGTTCGGAGTTGGGGGCTGAAGGGGCAGGTGGTTCCATCCCGGTAGAGGTGGGCCTGGGTTCCCGACGGCCCTCGACTGTTACTTTGTGGCGGAGCGACAGGGCAGGTTGAGACCACCTAGGAGACAGGTGGGCCTGGCCCTGTTCGGCGTTCGCGGATACTTAACACGCTTAACGAGATCTTGGTATTTGATCTGAGTCTGGCTACGAGCCTATACGCACTAACCATCTACGTGGGAGTAGTTATGGGTATCCCGACGTCGTGGTATCAGCCGAAGCACTTCAGACGTCAGCGACGGAGCGGCGCGCGCCGAATTGGACTGGAACGCCACTAGGCTAGGTCTGCTTTCGGCCGCCCTCGCAACGTGCAGGTGTGCTCAGGGCGATGGGCCCAGACCCCTGCGCGCTTAGGTTTAGACCGGCGTGCTGGCCTCTCTGTTGTGCCTAGGTGGGGCTGCGACGTGTTGATCTTCCGAGGCCGGGCATGACCCAGGAAAGTGTGTCCGGCCAAATGGGATCGAGCGTGTTGGGCTATGTGGTGCACCCCTGCAGGGAAGTTAATCTATTCGAATAGCCGTGATCTTCGGTAACAGGACGACTTGGAGTTGTACCTTGACCTTATGACAACTAGAACCGGATACTTAATAAAACACACCCTTCCAAGTTCCACAGACAACCCGGTGATCGCTTTTCCGCAGGGCGACGAGGAGAGGATCGCCGGGTAGGATTATGCTACTCGAGATGCTACTTGGAGATGCTACTTGGAGGACTTCAATCTACTTTATTCTACATGCTGCAAGACGGAGGCTGCCAGAAGCGTAGTCTTCGACAGGATTAGCTATCTCCCTCTTATTCTGGCATTCTGCAGTTCAGTCCACTGATATGGCCTCCTTACACATATACCCATGCATATGTAGTGTAGTTCCTTGCTTGCGAGTACTTTGGATGAGTACTCACGGTTGCTTTCTCCCCCCTTTTTCCCCTTTTCCTTTCTTTCTGGTTGTCGCAACCAGATGCTGGAGTCCAGGAGCCAGACGCCACCGTCGACGACGACCCCTACTACACCGGAGGTGCCTACTACTACGTGTTGCCCGCTGATGACGACCAGGAGTAGTTAGGAGGATCCCAGGCAGGAGGCCTGCGCCTCTTTCGATCTGTATCCCAGTTTGTGCTAGCCATCTTATGGCAACTTGTTTAACTTATGTCTGTACTCAGATATTGTTGCTTCCGCTGACTCGTCTATGATCGAGCACTTGTATTCGAGCCCTCGAGGCCCCTGGCTTGTATTATGATGCTTGTATGACTTATTTTATTTGTAGAGTTGTGTTGTGATATCTTCCCGTGAGTCCCTGATCTTGATCGTACACATTTGCGTGCATGATTAGTGTACGATTAAATCGGGGGCGTCACAAGTTGGTATCAGAGCCAACTGCCTGTAGGAATCCCTCTTCCAACTCCTTGGCCGAAGTTGAGTCTAGACATTGCAAAACTTTTACTAACATGGCTGTGTGTCTTACGGGCACACGTCGCCATTGGGTGGTAGTAGGATCTTTTACTCCTCGACCTTTACTCTGGGACTCTGATCTCTCCTCTATTCGGGTTAAATGAAGTTTACTAAATCTAACAATAGGATCTCGTTATCACTTTCACCCGGAGAGCCCCTTGTTACTGATGATCGTCTGCTGCACCAGAAGACCGTGAAGATACTCTCCGCTGTTAACCCGAGAACTTATGTTCATCGCATTTGCAATTCCCCTTCCATCGTCAACCCTTATGGATAACCACTTGCAGTTGTTATTCTTACATTCATCTCCAGTTGGTCTTGTTATTACCAGATACCTCGAAACACTCGTCGTTGTTTCGATAATCCTTTGAGCTTATCGCCTTGCTGTTCTTTGTCACCTGAATACCCCTATGGATAATTCTCGCACTTATCGAGTATCCGCTCATCCCCAAGTTGTTCATGTGTTTCACAATGGTCTTCGAAATACTAATTGATCCTCCAAAAATCCTTAATAGCTTATTGCTCTGCAATACTTGTCTGCTTGCATTATGGATGCTTTCCATATGTCTGGCAATATTCGTTAGTATCCTTAGGCACCGTCATTTTGATCCTATTGATTCAGCATGTGTGCGAATGCACACAATCATCTATCAACCCTTCTAAATTATCCTTCCGGCTCAGACATCATTTTTGAACATGAGCTGGTTCTCGACCAAACTATTTGTCGTCAATTGTGCCTCTGGTATATCCAACTTATCCATCCTTGATCAGAGCGACTGCTTCTGATCCTTTGTTTTGGAGATCGAAATTCCTTTATTATCTAAGCATCGAATTATTCCGATGTTCTATAATATGATGCCCGTGCATTCTTCTTCCTCTGGTTGTGTGCCGATACTCACCCCAGATCCTTTGTTGGATTTTATCCGACAATGTCCTTCATATCCAATAACCTTGAGCCTTTCCTAGGATGTATACCGCCTTTGGTAAATTGTATCCCCTGCTTTGTCAACCATGCTCTGCTATCGAGCTTGTGTTATATACTCCTGAAGTTTGTGGTATATGTTCCTAAGAGGCCCGATGGGTTGGACATATGCCTTCTCTAAACTGTGTGAACCCGGAAACTACTACGGGTCATACTCTACTAGTGTTATGTCAGATAAAATTTCAACACACGATTTCGTTGAAGGCGAGAAGTGAATGAAAGATTATGTATTGAGGAAGTGGGAGTCGACCTTGAACTTGTGTTCATGCCCATGGACACGATGTAGATCTTATCATTAAAGCTTCTTTTAAGTTAATTATTCCCTTGGTATAAGTTCTTATATCTGGGATTTGGCCTTTTGCAATCGTGGTTCCGACCATGATCTCCTTGAAATACCATTTCTCGTGCAAGTTTAAGCACTTACCTTCTTTAGAGCAATACCCCAGTCTAAGCTCTACTTTAGACTACCGTCGAGTATTACCCCCTGGTATCTCGAGATTATCTTGGAACTGCATAACTCCTTATGAGTTCTTCATCAAGTACTACATACTCAATGATTACAATTTTTCATGGGCTCTGAGTTATTGAACACTCAAAGACACCGATAACTGAACCGAGTCCGCTCTTCGGTTCAACAACTCTTCAGTAAGCTTCTATAAGTATGAGTTTGTACCCGATCACGCCATTACTAGCCTGTTTGGCTATATCATTGTCGTGATGATCTTAACTGTGCAACCCGACCCTTATTCTCGGAGCACCAAATTGCGACGATAGCTAAGCTTACGTCGATCTTCCTCATCATATCATTTCGCCTTGAACAGCAAGCTTGATTTCGAGTTTGTGTCTTATCCATGGTTCCAATGACCCTTTGCTTCACCATTGCTTTTTCTTGATGTCGTCGCTGTTCGATTGCTTCTTCGTGGAATCTCTCGACAATTGTGTCATGATCATCATTAACATTTTGAGCTCTTCCGGGATATCAATTGAATTCATGAAGAGAAATACCATCCTTGCCCTTGATGATTTATATTATCATCGACCACTTTATTGCCTCCCGTTCAACACAAACTTGTTCGTGTTTCGTATTATACCTTGAGATCCATGCTATCCAGCAATTGTTCTTCTTTCCCTTGGAGTATTACCATCTTTTATGTCAATAATGTCGTGAGAATTTCACCACCTCTTATGCATTCTTGGTACGAGTGATACTTCCTGCCATCTCCGATCATTCCTTGGTTCCCGTGTTGTTTCTAACCGGAAATCCGACAATTGAACTATGCTGTGCGACTTCAAAATTCTAGCAACCCTATTGCTTTGAAGTTACCGGTCGATATTTCATTCTTAGACCATTGGTTATCGAATCACCATTCTAACATTGATCGTGCTACCTAGGCCCATATTTCGGGTACACCCTTCAACCAATGTTTAATTGGGTATGTTTCCTCAAGCATACCTCATTGTATCATTTGATCTGACAATTGTTATCTCCTTGTTCACCTAATCGTGGAGATCCATCTTTTCGAAATCTCCATGAATTGTCGCTGAGTTCATCAGCCACCTCCTTGTCCTCTCCTTGGGTTAATGATGAACTCTTGTTAACGGAAATCACTTCATAGTTCATTTCCCGAGAATCTTACAGTGTCATCCCGTCAATTTGTGTTGCACCTTTCTTCTCAGGCATCCTGAGCCTGAGGTATCCTGACACCAATCATACCTGAATCTCCGTCAGATATGATGGTCGGGACACCTTTCCAAGAGTTATGATGTTGATCTTTTGATGACCCGCTAACATGATGTCATGCCTAGCACCCCCCCCCCCGGCTGGAGGACCTATCATTATAGATTCCTTTTCAGCAAGGTTATCCATTCATCCATGAGGAAATTGTAAGACTTATTCTACAAGTTATTCCTGATGGATCCTTCGTGTTTCCAAAGTCTGATCTTCACCTGAAGACCATGTCAATGCTATCTCGAAGCATGTCAATGGTACTCCGATTTTCAACAGGAACATTTGAAGCACGATGCTAAATTTTATTTATCAATTATCCAAACACCGCTATATGGGTATTGTCATCAAATTCCTCTCCCCTTATCTAAACGGTTTCTACTTTTTATCCTGTCATGGATATCATGCTCCGCTTGTCCTTGGAAGGGATATACCCTTGAAATATGTGTTTAAACACATTTTCCTTTCCATTGTTATGTTTAACCTTCTTGAGGTTTATATGATTTAAGCAATAATAAGTCACTGCTTTAGTAAGCACCTCGGTGTACAATTCTGTCAGCAAGACCCTGTTAGTATTATTGATGACATTCCGGTATCCACCGATGGACGAGAACCTTGCCTAATGGTCCGCCTCGTTCAACGAGCAGGAAAATGGTTCTCTTCGTCCCTCGCCCTTGGTACCTATGTTGTTGCCGACATGACCCTCAGACTCTCCTCTAACATGCCTTGCTTACATGATCGTGCAAGATGTCACCAACCTTCTACTTTTAACCACATGGTGGGCCCATAACCCACAGTTTCACAGGATCGAAACCTGACTCTTCTGTACAACCTGATGTCAAAGTTATTCCTCGTGCTTGACTTTGTATGTAATTCACGGGCCACTTGCCTGTTGATCTATTCTGGTATCGGACGCAATACTTACTCTCGTTGCTCTGAAACCCTTTCTCACTCCGGTTCAGACTTCGAGAAACTATCTATCTGCTTGAAACTTCTTATTGTACCTTCCAACTTTACTCTCGATGTGTTTTGTTTTGTTCAACTCGAGAGGTACTCATATGCTCATTAATGGGTTAATCCCAGATTATTACCCTTATAGCATTCTGTCGTTGCTGACCTGCCTCGATACCTATTCTTAAATACGATGAAGATCCCGAAGAAAGGATGCCGACTTCATCCTGATAACCTGAAGCAGAGGAATGAAGACATCAGTGTAATGGATTGATCTCTCCAAGATGAGCAACCAAAGACGAGAAGATTCGTTAGGATTTCGTAACCAGACCTTTCCCCCTAGTCCCCCTCTTAAATCTCGGGACGAGATTTCTTGTAGTGGAGGAGAATTGTGACGCCCGGATAGTCACGCTACAGTAATCCTTCGCTAATGATGCCACGTCACCATTATTACTGTTGCTAATCTCTCGTTAATTCAAAAAACGATTCAAATTCAAATTCAAAATCAAGTAAACAATAAAAGTTTTCAAATTTTAAAACTAAAATGTTCAGAGTGAACAAAATAATGCACAGGTAATTATTGTGGAGAAACCACAATTTTATAATATGTTAAAGGCTCTAGAGTAATTAAAACAGCAGCTGTGACAATTAATTAAATGCCTTTTATAATTAATAATAATGCAAACTATTTTTATTAGGTGTCAAACTTTTTGGGGCAGTAGAATAAATTATAACATTAATTTAGGAGTTGAATTTATATTTTATAAAACAGAAGTTAAAAGAAAAAAAATAGAAAAGAAAACAGAAAACAAAGCAAAAAAAAAAAACATAAAAATAGAAACACCCCCCCCCCCGCTGGGCCAAGTGGCCCAGCTGGCCACCAGCCCAACTGGGCAAAGGCCAACCGACCGGCCCACCCTACCCCTGCTTAACCCCCCCCACTCCCACCGAACCCTAGCCCGTATCCCCCCACTCTCCCCCCCCCGCTCGGTCCACTCCCTCCCGATCCGATCTGGATCGGGATCCCGTTGACGCCGCCGCCGACCCCCGCGGCCACTACGCCGGAGCTGCCACCGTCGCCCTCCGCCTCGACCCTTCCCCCCACTCGCTTTCTCCCTCTCCCCCCGATCCAATCGGGATCGGGCCCGACGGCCTCCCCAAGCCACGCGGCGCCCGCCCGTCGCCGTCCACCGCACCGGAGCCACCTAGCGCCCGACCCCCCCCTTGCTGCGATGGAGCTCCACCTCGCCGGCGTGCCAGTCGCCTGAGGTCCCCGCCGACGGCGCCGTCGCCCCTTCGTCCTCGTCTCCCCCTCGCCGCGATGCCGCGCGGGACGCCTCCGCCACGGCCACCTCGTCGTCACCCCGTCGTGCCAGCCCCGGCTCCTCCTCGAGCAGGCTTTGCTCAACTACAGGGCTCGGTGAGCCCCGTCCTCTCTCTCTCCCTCGTTCTCTGACGCCGGCGCCGTCCACCGCGTACCGACCGCGCTCGGCCCTGCGCCTCGCCATGGTCCTCCGCCCCCTTTGAACACCCCCCGCTACCGTCCCACGACCGCGGCGACTTACCGCCCGTCCGCGCTCACCGCCGACCCACATCTGCCCCGCGGCCACCCTGCCGGCCACCACGCCACCGCCCTGGCCGGCGCCCCACCGTGCCCCGGTGGCCTCGCCTCGCCTCCCCGATCGGGCTCGGCCCTGGTCGGGTGCGCCCATAAGCGCACTGCTGGCGCCCGTGCCCGCTAAGGCCATAGGCCACTGACACGGGGGCCCCAGCCCCAGAACGATTAATAAAAAAAAAGAATTAAGAGAATTAAAAAAAAATAAAAATATTTATTAAATAAATACATAATAATTAAATTAATTAATTAATTAAGGAATTAATTAAGTTAATTAATCATAATTAGATTAACCTAATTAACTAATTAGTTTAATTAAACTGTAATTAGATTAACCTAAACCCTAATTAATTTAAATAGAGAATGACAGGTGGGTCCCACGGGACCCACATGTCAGGGTTGACTCAGTCAACCCCTGTTGACTGCTGACGTCAGCATGACATCATGCTGACGTCATAAATAAATTTTTCGAATTAATTAAATAAATAATTAAATTCCAAAATTGTTAAAATCTTTTAAAAATCATATCTTTTAATCCGTAACTCGGATTAAAATATTTTCAACATGAAAGTTGCTCAGAACGACGTGACGATTCCGGATACGCAGTCCGTTCGTCCGCCACACCCCTCTAACCTATCGAACCCGCAACTTTCCCCCTCCGGCTCCTCTGCCCGAAAACACGAAACACCGGGAATACTTCCCGGATGTTTTCCCCCTTCACCGGTATCACCTACTACCGCGTTAGGGCACACCGAACACCGCGTATTGCCTTGTTATATTTTGTGATGCTTTGTTTGCTCTGTATTCATTATTTCTTCCCCCTCTTCTCTCCGGTAGACTACGAGACCGACACTGCTGCTGACCAGTTCGACTACGGAGTTGACGACCCCTCTCTCTTGCCAGAGCAACCAGGCAAGCCCCCCCCCTTGATCACCAGATATCGCCTATTCTCCTCTATACTGCTTGCATTAGAGTAGTGTAGCATGTTACTGCTTTCGTTAATCCTATTCTGATGCATAGCCTGACATTGTCGCTACATCTGTTGATACCTTACCTGCAATCCTAAATGCTTAGTATAGGATGCTAGTTTATCATCATTGGCCCTACATTCTTGTCAGTCTGCCATGCTATACTACTGGGCTGTGATCACTTCGGGAGGTGATCACGGGCATATACTATATACTTTACACTGTTACATTACCTGTGATACTGTTCGGAGTTGGGGGCTGAAGGGGCAGGTGGTTCCATCCCGGTAGAGGTGGGCCTGGGTTCCCGACGGCCCTCGACTGTTACTTTGTGGCGGAGCGACAGGGCAGGTTGAGACCACCTAGGAGACAGGTGGGCCTGGCCCTGTTCGGCGTTCGCGGATACTTAACACGCTTAACGAGATCTTGGTATTTGATCTGAGTCTGGCTACGAGCCTATACGCACTAACCATCTACGTGGGAGTAGTTATGGGTATCCCGACGTCGTGGTATCAGCCGAAGCACTTCAGACGTCAGCGACGGAGCGGCGCGCGCCGAATTGGACTGGAACGCCACTAGGCTAGGTCTGCTTTCGGCCGCCCTCGCAACGTGCAGGTGTGCTCAGGGCGATGGGCCCAGACCCCTGCGCGCTTAGGTTTAGACCGGCGTGCTGGCCTCTCTGTTGTGCCTAGGTGGGGCTGCGACGTGTTGATCTTCCGAGGCCGGGCATGACCCAGGAAAGTGTGTCCGGCCAAATGGGATCGAGCGTGTTGGGCTATGTGGTGCACCCCTGCAGGGAAGTTAATCTATTCGAATAGCCGTGATCTTCGGTAACAGGACGACTTGGAGTTGTACCTTGACCTTATGACAACTAGAACCGGATACTTAATAAAACACACCCTTCCAAGTTCCACAGACAACCCGGTGATCGCTTTTCCGCAGGGCGACGAGGAGAGGATCGCCGGGTAGGATTATGCTACTCGAGATGCTACTTGGAGATGCTACTTGGAGGACTTCAATCTACTTTATTCTACATGCTGCAAGACGGAGGCTGCCAGAAGCGTAGTCTTCGACAGGATTAGCTATCTCCCTCTTATTCTGGCATTCTGCAGTTCAGTCCACTGATATGGCCTCCTTACACATATACCCATGCATATGTAGTGTAGTTCCTTGCTTGCGAGTACTTTGGATGAGTACTCACGGTTGCTTTCTCCCCCCTTTTTCCCCTTTTCCTTTCTTTCTGGTTGTCGCAACCAGATGCTGGAGTCCAGGAGCCAGACGCCACCGTCGACGACGACCCCTACTACACCGGAGGTGCCTACTACTACGTGTTGCCCGCTGATGACGACCAGGAGTAGTTAGGAGGATCCCAGGCAGGAGGCCTGCGCCTCTTTCGATCTGTATCCCAGTTTGTGCTAGCCATCTTATGGCAACTTGTTTAACTTATGTCTGTACTCAGATATTGTTGCTTCCGCTGACTCGTCTATGATCGAGCACTTGTATTCGAGCCCTCGAGGCCCCTGGCTTGTATTATGATGCTTGTATGACTTATTTTATTTGTAGAGTTGTGTTGTGATATCTTCCCGTGAGTCCCTGATCTTGATCGTACACATTTGCGTGCATGATTAGTGTACGATTAAATCGGGGGCGTCACAAGTGTTGTCCACGTACCCTCGTAGACCGAAAGCGGAAGCGTTAGCACAACGCGGTTGATGTAGTCGTACGTCTTCACGATCCGACCGATCAAGTACCGAACACACGACACCTCCGAGTTCAGCACATGTTCAGCCCGATGACGTCCCTCGAACTCCGATCCAGCCGAGTGTTGAGGGAGAGTTTCGTCAGCACGACGGCGTGGTGACGATGATGATGTTCTACCAACGCAGGGCTTCGCCTAAGCACCGCTACAGTATTATCGAGGTGGACTATGGTGAAGGGGGGCACCGCACACGGCTAAAAGATCAAACGATCAATTGTTGTGTCTCCAAGGGGTGCCCCCCTCGCTGTATATAAAGGAGTGCAGGAGGGGGAGGGCCGGCCCTCTCTATGGCGTGCCCTAGGAGGAGTCCTACTCCCACCGGGAGTAGGATCCCCCCCCTTCCAAGTAGTACGAGTAGGAGTCAAGGAAAGGGGAGAGAGAAGAGAAGGAAGGAGGGGGCGCAGCCCCTCCCTCTAGTCCAATTCGGACTAGGCCTTGGGGGGCGCCCAGCCTCTCCTCTCTCTTTCCCCTAAAGCCCAATAAGGCCCATATACTCCCCGGCGAATTCCCGTAACTCTCAGGTACTCCGAAAAATACCCGAATCACTCGGAACCTTTCCGATGTCCAAATATAGTCGTCCAATATATCGATCTTTACGTCTCGACCATTTCGAGACTCCTCGTTATGTCCCCGATCTGATCCGGGACTCCGAACTACCTTCCGTACATCAAAACACATAAACTCATAATATAACCGTCATCGAACTTTAAGCGTGCGGACCCTACGGGTTCGAGAACTATGTAGACATGACCGAGACACGTCTCTGGTCAATAACCAATAGCGAACCTGGATGCTCATATTGGCTCCCACATATTCTACGAAGATCTTTATCGGTCAGACCGCATAACAACATACGTTGTTCCCTTTGTCATCGGTATGTTACTTGCCCGAGATTCGATCGTCGGTATCTCAAGACCTAGTTCAATCTCGTTACCGGCAAGTCTCTTTACTCGTTCTGTAATACATCATCCGGCAACTAACTCATTAGTTGCAATGCTTGCAAGGCTTATAGTGATGTGCATTACCAAGTGGGCCCAGAGATACCTCTCCGACAATCGGAGTGACAAATCCTAATCTCGAAATACGCCAACGCAACAAGTACCTTCGGAGACACCTGTAGAGCACCTTTATAATCACCCAGTTACGTTGTGAGGTTTGGTAGCACACAAAGTGTTCTTCCGGTAAACGGGAGTTGCATAATCTCATAGTCATAGGAACATGTATAAGTCATGAACAAAGCAATAGCAACATACTAAACGATCAAGTGCTAAGCTAACGGAATGGGTCAAGTCAATCACATTATTCTCCTAATGATGTGATCCCATTAATCAAATGACAACTCATGTCCATGGCTAGGAAACTCAACCATCTTCGATTAACGAGCTAGTCAAGTAGAGGCATACTAGTGACACTATGTTTGTCTATGTATTCACACATGTATCATGTTTCCGGTTAATACAATTCTAGCATGAATAATAAACATTTATCATGATATAAGGAAATAAATAATAACTTTATTATTGCCTCTAGGGCATATTTTCTTTAGAACCGTACCTGGACACTGGTTCCCCGGCCTCCTCGCGCCAACGTCATCACCGGCAAGTGGGTCTTTCGCCATAAGACCCGCTCGGATGGTACTCTTGAGCGCTACAAGGCTTGCTGGGTGGTTCGTGGTTTCCGCCAGCGTGCTGGAGTGGACTTCACTGAGACGTTTGCCCCGGTTGTCAAACCGGGCACGATCCGCACCGTCCTCCAGCTCGCGGTGTCCCGAGGCTGGCCTGTTCATCAGATGGATGTCTCCAACGCCTTTCTCCACGACCATCTTGAGGAGCAGGTATATGGTGAGCAGCCCACCGGTTTTGTCGACGCCTCACTTCCTGGCCATGTGTGTCTGCTGTCCCGATCGCTCTACGGGCTCAAGCAAGCACCCCGCGCCTGGTACCAGCGGATCGCCGGGTTTCTTCAGACACTGGGTTTCAGCGTCACTCATTCGGATGCCTCATTGTTTGTCTATCGCCACGGTGACACAACTGCATATTTGCTCCTTTACGTCGACGACATCATCCTGACGGCCTCCTCCGCAGCTCTTCTTCAGCAGATTACTCTTCGGCTGCGTGACGAGTTTGCCATCAAGGACTTGGGTGCTCTACATTATTTCCTTGGCATTGAGGTCGTTCGGCGCCCGGACGGTTTCTTTCTTCATCAGCAGAAGTATGCGCATGAGCTTCTTGAGCGTGCTGGCATGCTCAACTGTCACCCTGTTGCTACTCCTGTTGACACGAAGGCCAAGGTTTCTGCTCTCGAGGGCTCGCCAGCGTCGGATGCTCCTTTCTACCGGTCTATCGTCGGTGCTCTTCAGTATTTGACTCTCACCAGACCGGATCTTCAGTATGTTGTTCAGCAGGTGTGTCTCCACATGCACGCCCCTCGTGACTCCCATTGGACTCTCGTGAAGCGGATCCTCCGTTACATCCGCGGCACGATGACCCTCGTGCTGACACTCACGGCGTCCACTTCTCTGGAGATGATGGCATACTCTGATGTGGACTGGGCTGGCTGCCCAGATACTCGTCGGTCCACCTCTGGCTACTGCGTCTACCTCGGTCCTTCCCTCGTCTCGTGGTCGTCCAAGAGACAACCCACGGTTTCGCGCTCCAGCGCGGAGGCTGAGTACCGAGCTGTGGCCAACGCTGTTGCTGAGTGCACCTGGCTACGACAGTTACTTCAGGAGCTGCATCACGACGTCTCCCAGGCTACGGTTGTCTACTGCGACAACGTTACCGCTGTGTACCTCTCCGCCAACCCCGTTCATCATCGCCGGACTAAACACATTGAGCTGGACATTCATTTTGTGCGCGAGCAGGTGGCTCTCGGACGCATTCGGGTTCTCCATGTGCCGACTGCACAACAGTTCACCGATGTTATGACGAAGGGTCTGCCGACTTCCACCTTCGAGGAGTTTCGTTCCAGTCTTTGCGTCACTGGCGCCGCTTCGACCGCGCGCGCGGGGGGGGGGGGGGGGTTGAGTATATTGTGTACGTGTATATTTGTGTGTAGGGCCCACCTCCTGTTTCCTTTGTATAGTTTGAGGTTGTGGCCCACCTCTGTACTTATATATACGTGCAGGCCTGTATACGTGTCTGGTGCACCGATCAATATATTGCGATTGCACAGCCCACATCTTGTCCTTCTACACATACCTAAGATACGTAGGTGTAGCATTACTCTTCCATCACTATGCTGCACACGCAGGACTCTTCTCGATCGGCCGCCAAGTTGCATGCACTTTGCATGTTATAATAAGCTAAGTAAGCTTTCTGCCTTTCTCATAGCCAGTAAGCAAGAAGCTGCTGCTGCGCGCGTGCTGCTGTGAAGAAGATTCGTCAAGATCGGCTGTGGCGGGAGAAGTGAGACCAAGCAACTTCGACCGGAATTATGTCACCTCCTTAACTTCTTATAAATTATAGTCCCCCAAAGCTTTCAACTTCACCTACTTAACTCCAAGACCACCAAGTGCTTCCTATATATACAGTACAACGCATAGGCACGACACAAGGAACAAGATCCATACAAAGTATATAACTAGGCAGAGGAGCGGCAGCAAGCAAGACGTATAATCGATGGTGGCCAAGGCGAAGATGAGCGCCATGGAGTTGGAGATGGAGAAGGCAACGAGAGACGGGGAGCTAGTGCTCGGCGGCGCCGGAGACGAGGAGGAGGAGGAGGACGTGGTGCTGCCGGGGTACCGGTTCCACCCCACCGACGAGGAGCTGGTCGCCTTCTACCTCCGCCGGAAGATGGCCAGGAAGTCGCTCCGCATCGAGGTCATCCGGGAGATGGACATCTACAAGCACGACCCGTGGGATCTCCCCAGTAAGCTCCATCTCTCCATGCACCATTCATCGTGCAATTTCTTTTCTGGGACAAAGACTTTCTATCTGACAGAGTGCAATCGTCCACTTGCAAATTACGCAGAGGCGAGCACGGTTGGTGGGGAGAAAGAGTGGTACTTCTTCTGCCTCAGGGGGAGGAAGTACCGGAACAGCATCCGGCCCAACCGGGTCACCGGCTCCGGCTTCTGGAAGGCCACCGGCATCGACCGGCCGATCTACTCCGCCGGCAGCGGCGGCGCCAGTTCCGGCGTGTCCATCGGGCTGAAGAAGTCGCTCGTCTACTACCGCGGCAGCGCCGGCAAGGGCACCAAGACTGACTGGATGATGCACGAGTTCCGCCTCCCGCCGGCCGCCGCCAACGCCTCCCCGAGCATGCAGGAAGCGGTAAGTAGTCCACGAGTGCATTCCATTTCCACACAAAATCACTGTCCGTGGCACTTATGATGTGGTGCGTTGTGAGTGTAACATTGACCCTCTGACGTGTGACCTGGAAATGCAGGAGGTGTGGACCATCTGCAGGATCTTCAGGAGGGCCATCACCTACCGGAACCAGCAGCAGCCGTGGAGGCCGGCGCCCGCGCCGTCCTTCGCCGATTCGAACTCCAACACGGGGAGCTTCGAGTCGTCCGAGGCCGGCGACGAATACATGAACTGCCTGCAGGCTCCGGCACCCGCCGCTCCATGCATCCCCCACCCCCAGCACCAGCAGCAGTACGTCAGTCGGACGGGCACGGTGGACAGCGGCAACTTCTTCTACGAGGACAACATGCACAACCAGCAGTTCCAGGGGCAATGGAACGCCGCACCCGCCGCCCCGGTGCCGGAGCAGAAACAGCAGAATCCATTGTCCACGGCCGTCGACTTCCACCAGAATGACAATAGCCACGCTGTCGCCGCGAACGATTTTTACAAGGTTGAGGGGTACTTGGGGGAGATCGCGAGGATGTTGGAGGTCGCCGATCCGGCAGGATTTTACGACTACAGATCATACGGTTGATCAGCAGTAAACTCTTCGGCTCCGTAGGCTCCCGCGAGTTCGCCGACGGGCCGGTCCTGCCCTCTCGCTCGCCGCCGTACGTTGCGCCCGGCGGCTTGGGTAACACTCGGCTGCTTTGGAAACTGAAAGGAACGGCGGAACAGCGACAGTGTCTGGGAAACTTCCTGCCCAATTCGGGATGGGGTTTACTGTTCCGCCGTCGACGATGGCGACTGGGTAGTACTCGGCTTCTACCTTCTGTGGTGCCTGTGGATTGGTTGAATCGGGTCATCGGAAGGTCTTGAAATGGAGTCCTGGCGGCTGAGTCTGGTCTCGGGTTGTCCGGGGAAGCAGCAGTCTTCATTGCTTGGCTCATCTCGTCCTTGTTAACATGTACGTATCTTAACAATGTCCCTGAAATCATAGCTAATCCTGTGCAATTGAAATGATATAAGTACATACGAATGTTTTTTTAGTTAGAGCAAAGTATAATAAGGGGCTCCACGAAAACTTATATTTGAGGAACAAAATTGAGTTTTTAGGGAGTTAAGCACTAGCTGGCAGATACCCTAAATCCAACTTCACTAAAAAATTACTCAAATGATTCCCCAAATGATTACATTCGGTCCAGCTAGCAACCCTGGAGCAAAAGTAGGGACACCCGTGCGGCCCCTGGGAGGAAACAACGCCCGCGTCGTCCTCCCCCTGGGGTGACTCGGGCGGCTAGAAACCTAGCCGCCGCCGCCGCCGCAAACTCCCTCCTCCGCTCCCTCCGCCGCCGCCGGAAGATGCCGCCGGGCTAAGCCCGGGGGCCGACGGCGGTGGCGGGGGATCTCCTCTCTCGCGCGTCTCCGGGGTGGGGAGGACCCCAAGGCGTGTGGTGGCGCGACCGATCTGGGATCTGCAGCGCGGCGGATGGCGGCGGGAGGCCGGCCCGTCCTCGGACGACGACGGCTTGGCGCGGCGGAGGCCAGGGCTGCGGGCGCTGCGGATGGCCCTTCGGGCGGCGGCGGCGGCCGGCTTGGCTGCGGCGGCGTGCATGCTGCCTTTAGATCGGCGACGGCGGCGTGGAGGGCCTGGTGGTCTCGTCGGCGGCACCTCCGATCAGATCTGTTTTGACCACTGCAGCCGGCGGTGGTGGTCATCTCTTCCGTCAGAGGTGGTCGGCCTGAGGCTGGGTGTTTGGATCTCGGGATCCGTCATCTGGCACCAGCTGCGAGTCGGAGAGACGTAGTTGCCGGTGAAAACCGAGCCGACGGCGGGCGATGGCGGCGTTCCACGTCGTTACCTTGATGAAGGCATCGTCATGTGACTACCGTCGACCCACTCGTATTGCTTCGGGGGAAACCCTAGGATCTGGTGTTCTAGACCGGACGATGGCGGCACTGCGGTGTCGTTTCTCTCTTGGGAGCGTCGTTTTGTGGAGCAGCGCTGGAAGTCAGAGGCAAGAGGTGGAGCGGCTTCGTCTTGCACGGAGCTTCGGTGGAGATGTCAAGTCATGCCTGACCGACGGGTGCTACGCTTGGTCATGCCTGGTAGGCAGGTGCTATGCACGACAGATCCTCCAAGGGCTTCAAGCTGTGTCGGCTAGTGGTACGTGGCAGCATGGCGCTGAGGTGTATCAGTGGCGACCGCGACGTGTACAGCTGTTTGCGCGCAGGGAGGGGGTGCCGTTGGGCGCCGTGGTGGCGTCGACGATAGCTGGACCGAGCAAGGTTGATGCATCAGTACAGTTCTGAAGATGGAGCGGTGGCAGTTGGCGGCGGCGGCCTCTGAGATCACGTCGGACCAGTGTGTTCCCCAGACCCGGCAAGTGGCTAGGTTGGGGCCTCAGGTCTTAGATGTTAGGCTTGGCTGCGATGTCTGTTCGGTATTAGGCCCAGGCTATCTGCGCCCCTTCATCAACTGGATAGGTGTAGCGACAGTTTGTTGCTTAGACGGCGGCTTTAGTCTTACTGTTGTATGCCTTTTTAAGGTCTTCTGAGAATAATTAATAAAATGACCGTATGCATCGCTCAGATGCAGAGGCCAGGGGTCATCCTCCTTTTCTAAAAAAACAACCGTGCAGCCCCTAGGCCGGAGGTATTCCTCCTTTTCAAAAAAGAAAAACGCGCAGCCCCTGCGCCACGATGCTGCCGTCGGAACTCGTGCCGCTGGCGGTCCACCGCTCCAGTGAATGGAAAAACGAAGAATTTCATGATTCATCTGCAGAGCCATGGTCGGAAGCGGGGAAGACGATTCGTGTGGGTGTGCATGTTCTGTATTGTCCAGGTGTGCGTGTTGTGTCATCGTGATCTACCAAGTACGGGTGCCCTTCTGTCGAGAGTCCCTTCTTCCCCTTGCACCACCGCAAGCTACCCACCGCGCTGCCCTTGCCCAAACCACCTCGTGCCTTGCAGAACAACAAGGGCGGCAGTAGGCCCCTGGGGTGTGCCTGGACGGCCGTCTCACGCGGACGACGCTACAGGCTCGGTCCCTCTTCCTCTCATGCTTCCAGAACGGCGGCTCCAAGGAGTGTGGCCTCCATGCCCTAAGGTCGACGCAAGATATGCGGCCGGGGTGGCGGCAGAGGAGGAGGAGGAGAATGAAGGTGGCAGTTTTCGCGGAGTCCGAGATGACGTGCACCGCGTGCAGTTTCGCCAACATGGATTTCCTCGCCAACGCAAGATACGTGCTCGATGAATTGCGTGAACCAAATGTATACTTTAGGAAAGTGGGATAGGGTGCACTTTTGGTAGTTCTAGTATAAGCTAGGGGTCTGCTAGAGATGCCCTTATAGCCCGCTTACATCACTTATGCTTATGTGAAGAGGAGAGATATGGAAAAATGAGGGGAGTGGACTCTCATGCAAAAGTCTAGCTCTACATGTCCTCCTACAATACGAAGAAAAATAAAATGAGAAGATTGATACATGTACTAGTCTAATCGTCGACCTTATAGTTCACCTTACTATACGGGTGACTACAGATGATGCTATTGATAACATGGTAGTTGCATATAGCTATCAGATGGCTATACTATTAATCATGCTCTTACATAGATACGCTAGAAATATGAAGGTGTCATTGTAAACCAGAGCTATCCCTTGTTGCTTCAAAGAGCATGCTGCACATGGACAAGATAAAGGTGCCCAACAAGAGGGTAATGGTAGCCAACTATCTTGATGGTGGCGGCAACCATTACATCACTTCCAAGATAAACGATGCCAAGGACACATGCTCATGGGAAGGGGAAATCTGGGTCCATTTTTTAGCCTGTGCAAATCTAGATGAAGTTATTTTGCATTAATTGTGATGAGGTTTGCTTTCCATTGACATCTTTTTGTGCTCATACCATACATTTGAGCAAAGATAAGTCAATTATCTAGATGAACTATGTTGCCCAGTTATTATGCTACTCTGCATTATACCGCATTGTACGCCATAAAAATGATACTCTTGCATATGTGATCAGATCATGTCATCGGATGCATCCTTTAGGCGGTATTGGTCGGCCCCTGTTTTGTGTCATGGCAACATATTCTATCCTGTTTGGATTAGATTAGCCTAACATAAGGACAAGATGTGTTTCACTGGAATCTAATTGTGAATGGGTCCTCCCTTCAATGTTGATTGTATGTACCATGCACTCTTGCACTCAGAGATTCCAGCGGACAATAAAAAAATGGAAATCGAAGATACCCACTAAGAGTTAAGATTTTGGTGTGGCATCATCCAAGGGGGTTGTGCTAACTGCTAACTAAACGCAACCACACTTGCTGCAAGTGGCAAGGAAGCACGAAGTGTAGCTCTTTTACTTTTAAGAAAGGAGGCCTAGGCCCGGCATTAAATTAATGACACCCTGATAAATAGAAAACAACAAAGATACAAGGTACAAGATGTTGAAAGGTTAGCTTACAAGACACCTAACAAATAAGAAAACCAAAGAGTAAGCAAGACACACAGCTTGATCGTCCATATCCTCATCCACCAACGCAAAAATGGATCTCCGATGATTTTGCTGTCCAAATAGCAACCTCTGGCAAAATCACGGATGTCGGGGCATCACCCTAATGGTAGCTAGTTCATGCGAGCATTAGCTCCGACAACCCGCAGATTTCGAGCACAACTCTAATAGTTATGTACACACCTGGCAACACCCCAATAGTGGAAGAAATCGTCGGACCGTCACCCTGACGGTGTGGAACGTTTGGGTTCAACTCTCATAGTTCAAAGACAGTCATGTATTAGTAGCTCTGAGTCTTACCTAGTTTGGATGAAGACTTCAGGGCAACCCTCTAACGAGTCTTAGCTAGCGACATTGGATCATGTCTACGCTACATGATTATGAAGTACTTCGCCTTAATTCATGGCATGTCTGACAGACGGTGCACAAGAAGACCTCTGGGGAACAAGCAAAGGCCAGACATCACCAGCATTTACTTGTTACACTGACAATTAATGAAAATGTCCGTCTGCCACGCGAACTGAGGGCCATTTTGTAATGCCCCAGTCAAACCCATCAGTTCATCCCCGTTTCCTGACCATTGCCCTGGGATCAAGGCTGGCCACTGATGACCCACAAGTATAGGGGATCTATCATAGTCCTTTCGATAAGTAAGAGTGTCGAACCCAACGAGGAGCAGAAGGAAATGATAAGCGGTTTTCAGCAAGGTATTCTCTGCAAGCACTGAAATAATAGGTAACAGATAGTTTTGTGATAAGACAATTTGTAACGAGCAACAAGTAACAAAAGTAAATAAAGTGCAGCAAGGTGGCCCAATCCTTTTTGTGGCAAAGGACAAGCCTGGACAAACTCTTATATAGAGAAAAGCGCTCCCGGGGACACATGGGAATTATCATCAAGCTAGTTTTCATCACGTTCATATGATTCGCGTTCGGTACTTTGATAATTTGATATGTGGGTGGACCGGTGCTTGGGTGCTGTCCTTTTTTGGACAAGCATCCCACTTATGATTAACCCCTATTGCAAGCATCCGCAACTACAAAAGAAGTATTAAGGTAAACCTAACCATAACATGAAACATGTGGATCCAAATCAGCCCCTTACGAAGCAACGCATAAACTAGGGTTTAAGCTTCTGTCACTCTAGCAACCCATCATCTACTTCAATGCCTTCCTCTAGGCCCAAATAATGGTGAAGTGTCATGTAGTCGACGTTCACATAACACCACTAGAGGATAGACAACATACATCTCATCAAAATATCGAACGAATACCAAATTCACATGACTACTAATAGCAAGACTTCTCCCATGTCCTCAGGAACAAATGTAACTACTCACAAAGCATATTCATGTTCATAATCAGAGGAGTATTAATATGCATAAAGGATCTGAACATATGATCTTCCACCAAATAAACAGCCTAGCATCAACTACAAGGAGTAATCAACACTACTAGCAACCTACAGGTACCAATCCCAGACTTGGAGACAAGAATTGGATACAAGAGATGAACTAGGGTTTGAGAGGAGATGGTGCTGGTGAAGATGTTGATGGAGATTGCCCTCTCCCGATGAGAGGAACGTTGGTGATGACGATGGCGATGATTTCCCCCTCTCGGAGGGAAGTGTCCCCGGCAGAACAGCTCTGCCGGAGCCCTAGATTGGTTCCGCCTCGTGGCGGCGGAGTCTCGTCCCGAAAGCTTGCTTATGATTTTTCTTCGGACGAAAGACTTCATATAGCAGAAGATGGGCACCAGAGGGCCAACAGGGGGCCCACGAGGCAGGGGCGCGCCAGGGGGGTAGGGCGCGCCCCCCACCCTCGTGGACAGGTGGTAGCCCCCCTGACGTAGATTCTTCTTCCAGTATTTTTTATTATTTCCAAAAATAACTTTTGTGGAGTTTCAGGACTTTTGGAGTTGTGCAGAATAGGTCTCTAATATTTGCTCCTTTTCCAGCCCAGAATTCCAGCTGCCGGCATTCTCCCTCCTTATGTAAACCTTGTAAAATAAGAGAGAATAGGCATAAGTATTGTGACATAATGTGTAATAACAGCCCATAATGCAATAAATATCGATATAAAAGCATGATGCAAAATGGACGTATCAACTCCCCCAAGCTTAGACCTCGCTTGTCCTCAAGCGGAAGCCGATAACGATAAATATGTCCACATGTTTAGAGGTAGAGGTGTCGATAAAATAAAATACGGACATGAGGGCATCATGATTCTTCTCATAACAGCAACATATATGGATAATGTCATATGATTTCTTATGCTTAAGTAATAATCTATTCACAATGCAAAGTATGAATCAGAAACTTTATTGAGAACCAACAAACTATAATCTCAGTCATTGAAGCAATTGCAATTTATCATAACACCAGAAAGAGTCTATGTCAGAGCTTTCTAGCAAGTCCACATACTCAACTATCATTTAGTCTTTCATAATTGCTAACACTCACGTAATACTTGTGGTTACAGAGTTTTAGCCGGACACAGAGAAAGATAGGGCTTATAGTTTCGCCTCCCAACCATTTACCTCAAGGGTAATGTCAACAATAATAACTCATGCTAACTTACATCCAATTAGATATATATATCAGGATCTTTCCAACATACTGTGCTTGCCAAAGGATAAAATATAAAAGGGAAAGGTGAAGATCACCATGACTCTTGCATAAGGTAGAAGATAATAATAAAAGATAGGCCCTTCGCAGAGGGAAGCAGAGGTTGCCATGCGCTTTCAAGGTTGGATGCACAAAATCTTAATGCAAAAGAACGTCACGTTATATTGCCACTTGTGATATGCACCTTTATTATGCAGTCCGTCGCTTTTATTTCTTCCACATCACAAGATCGTATAAAGCTTATTTCCTCCACACCAATCAATCATACATATTTAGAGAGAAATTTTTATTGCTTGCACCGATGACAACTTACTTGAAGGATCTTACTCAATCCATAGGTAGATATGGTGGACTCTCATGGCAAAACTGGCTTAAGGGTTTTTGGAAGCACAAGTAGATTATCTCTACTTGGTGCAAAGAATTTGGCTAGCATGAGGGGAAAGGCAAGCTCAACATGTTGGATGATCCATGACAATATACTTTATCTCAGATATAAGAAAACATATCTACTCCTTTATAAAGATGTGGGTCATCACAAAAGTAATGTCTCAAATCATAAAAAAACTTTTTCTTTTGCTGGTATGTGAAACTAGGTGGTATAAATTTAGCAACAATGTAATTAGCATAATCAGCATACCATGGAGCAGTACGAGAAGTATTTATGACATTTAATTGTTCATCAGGAAAGCTACATCAATAGGTAGTAGGTCATCAAGAACATTCTCTAATCTAGACAAGTTGTCTGCAACGGGGTTCTCAACTCCCTTTCTATAAATAATATGTAAATCAAATTCTTGTAGAAGGAGAACCCATCTAATAAGTCTAGGTTTAGCATCTTTCTTTTCCATAAGATATTTAATAGCAGCATGATTAGTGTGAATAGTTACTTTAGAATCAACAATATAAGGCCTGAACTTATCACAAGCAAATACAACTGCTAAGAATTCTTTTTCAGTAGTAGCATAATTTCTCTGAGCATTGTCTAGAGTTTTACTAGCATATTGAATAACATTAAATTTCTTATCAACTCTTTGCCCTAGAACAACACCTACAGCATAATCACTAGCATCACACATAATTTCAAAAGGTAAATTCCAATCGGGTGGCTGAACAATAGGTGCAGAGATCAATGCTTTCTTAAGTATTTCAAATGCTTCTACACAATCATCATCGAAGACAAATGGTATATCTTTTTGTAATAAATTAGTCAGAGGCCGAGAAATTTTTGAGAAGTCCTTAATGAAACTCCTATAAAAACCGGCGTGACCTAGGAAACTTCTTATACCTTTGATGTCCTTGGGACATGGCATCTTTTCAATAGCATCAACCTTGGCTTTATCAACCTCAATACCTCTTTCAGAAACTTTATGCCCCAAGGCAATACCTTCATTGACCATAAAGTGGCACTTTTCCCAATTCAAAACAAGATTAGTTTCTTCACATCTCTGCAAAACTCGATCAAGGTTGCTTAAGCAATCATCAAAAGAGGATCCATAGACGGAGAAGTCGTCCATGAAAACCTCACATATCTTTTCACAAAAATCAGAGAATATAGCCATCATGCATCTTTGAAAGGTAGCAGGTGCATTACATAAACCAAAAGGCATACGTCTATAAGAAAAAGTACCGAAAGGGCAAGTAAACGTGGTCTTTGATTGATCATCGGTTGACACAGGTATTTGAGAGAAACCAGAATAACCATCTAGAAAGCAAAAATGTGTATGTTTGGATAATCTTTCTAGCATTTGATCGATAAAAGGTAAGGGGTAATGATCTTTTTTAGTAGCTTTATTTAATTTGCGGAAATCAATTACCATCCTATAACCTGTAATAATTCTTTGCGGAATCAATTCATCTTTATCATTAGGAACGACAGTAATACCTCCCTTCTTAGAGACACAATGGACAAGACTTACCCACTGACTGTCAGCAACGGGATAAATTATACCTGCCTCAAGGAGCTTTAGTATTTCCTTTCTTACCACTTCTTTCATCTTAGGATTCAGCCGTCGTTGGTGATCACGAACTGTTTGGCATCTTTCTCCAAATTTATTTTGTGCTGGCATAGAGTGGGACTAATGCCCTTAAGATCATCAAGAGTATATCCAATAGCAGCGCGGTGCTTCTTCAGAGTTTTCAATAATCTCTCTTCTTCATGCTCTGAAAGGTTAGCACTAATAATAACAGGATATATGTTCTTTTCATCAAGATAAGCATATTTAAGAGTATCAGGTAATGGTTTAAGCTCAAACAGGGGATCACCCTTGGGTGGAGGAGGATCCCCTAGGATTTCAACAGGCAAATTGTGTTTCAGGATGGGTTCCTATTTAAAGAATACTTCATCTATTCCCTTCTTTCATTCATAAACATATCATTTTCATGGTCTAGCAAATATTGTTCTAAAGGATCACTAGGAGGTACGGCAATAGAAGCAAGACCAATAATTTCATCTTTACTAGGCAATTCCTCTTCACGGTGTTGTCTACGAAATTTAGAGAAATTAAACTCATGAGACATATCACCCAAACCAATAGTAACAACATCCTTTTCGTAGTCTATCTTAGCATTAACAGTGTTCAAGAAGGGTCTACCATATATAATGGGGCAAAATCTATCTTGTGGGGAACCAAGAACAAGAAAATCAGCAGGATATTTAGTTTTCCCACACAAGACTTCAACATCTCTAACAATTCCCATTGGTGAAATAGTATCTCTATTGGCAAGTTTAATTGTGACATCAATATCTTCTAACTCGGTAGGTGCAATATCATGCATAATTTCTTTGTATAAGTCAATAGGTATTGCACTAGCACTAGCACCCATATCACATAAGCCATGATAACAATGATCTCCTATTTTAACAGAAATAATAGGCATGCCTACCACAGGTCTATGTTTATCTTTAGCACAAGGTTTGGCAATTCTAGCAGTTTCATCACGGAAATGAATAACATGCCCATCAATATTATCAGACAAGAGATCTTTAACAATAGCAATATTAGGTTCAACTTTAACTTGCTCAGGAGGTGTATAGGTTCTAATATTGCTTTTACGAACCATAGTTGAAGCTTTAGCGTGATCCTTTATCCTAACAGGGAAAGGTGGTTTCTCAAGATAAGAAGTAGGAACAATAGGATCATTATAAGTGATAATCTTTTCTTCAACTTTAATAGGTGCAGCTACTTTTACTTCTATGGGAGGATGATATTTAAACCACTTCTCCTTAGGGAGATCAATATGAGTAGCAAAAGATTCATAGAAAGAAGCTACTATTTCAGAGTCAAGTCCATATTTAGTGCTAAATTTACGGAAAACATCGGTATCCATAAAAGCTTAAACACAATCAAACTTAGGTGTCATACCTGACTCCTTACCTTCGTCGAGGTCCCAATCTTCAGAGTTGCGTTAAATTATTTCCAATAAATCCCATTTGAATTCAATAGTCTTCATCATAAAAGAGCCAGCACAAGAAGTATCGAGCATGGTGCGATTGTTATCAGAAAGCCGAGCATAAAATTTTTGAATAATTATTTCTCTTGGGAGCTCATGATTGGGGCATGAATATAACATTGATTTAAGCCTCCCCCAAGCTTGAGCGATGCTTTCTCGTTCGCTAGGCCAAAAATTATATATATATAATTGCGATCAAGATGAACAAGATGCATAGGATAAAACTTCTGATGAAATTCCAATTTCAATCGTTTGTAGTTCCATGATCCCATATCATCACATAGCCTATACCATGTAAATGCATCTCCATTCAAAGATAAAGGGAAGACCTTCTTCTTAATAACATCATCGGGTATACCTGCAAGCTTAAATAACCCACAAACTTCATCCACATATATTAGGTGCTCATCAGGATGCATTGTTCCATCTCCTGCAAAAGGATTAGCTAGCAGTTTTTCCAACATACCCGAAGGAATTTCAAAGTAGACATTTTCATTTTCAGTAGGTTCAGTAGGTTGAGGAGCAACTCTTTGCTCTACTGGTCCGGGTGAAGATACCCCGAACAAGCCCCTCAGAGGATTACTTTCCATAGTAACAAGTGACAGTAAATTTCAGCACACTATATAAATTTTTCCTTCCCAAATTCCACCTAGCAAAGGCGCTTCACTCCCCGGCAATGCCGCCAGAAAAGAGTCTTGATGACCCACAAGTATAGGGGATCTATCATAGTCCTTTCGATAAGTAATAGTGTCGAACCCAACGAGGAGCAGAAGGAAATGATAAGCGGTTTTCAGCAAGGTATTCTCTGCAAGCACTGAAATAATAGGTAATAGATAGTTTTGTGATAGGACAATTTGTAACGAGCAACAAGTAACAAAAGTAAATAAAGTGCAGCAAGGTGGCCCAATCCTTTTTGTAGCAAAGGACAAGCCTGGACAAACTCTTATATAGAGAAAAGCGCTCCCGGGGACACATGGGAATTATCGTCAAGCTAGTTTTCATCACGTTCATATGATTCGCGTTCGGTACTTTGATAATTTGATATGTGGGTGGACCGGTGCTTGGGTGCTGTCCTTACTTGGACAAGCATCCCACTTATGATTAACCCCTATTGCAAGCATCCGCAACTACAAAAGAAGTATTAAGGTAAACCTAACCATAACATGAAACATGTGGATCCAAATCAGCCCCTTACGAAGCAATGCATAAACTAGGGTTTAAGCTTCTGTCACTCTAGCAACCCATCATCTACTTATTACTTCCCAATGCCTTCCTCTAGGCCCAAATAATGGTGAAGTGTCATGTAGTCGACGTTCACATAACACCACTAGAGGATAGACAACATACATCTCATCAAAATATCGAACGAATACCAAATTCACATGACTACTAATAGCAAGACTTCTCCCATGTCCTCAGGAACAAATGTAACTACTCACAAAGCATATTCATGTTCATAATCAGAGGAGTATTAATATGCATAAAGGATCTGAACATATGATCTTCCACCAAATAAACCAACTAGCATCAACTACAAGGAGTAATCAACACTACTAGCAACCTACAGGTACCAATCCCAGACTTGGAGACAAGAATTGGATACAAGAGATGAACTAGGGTTTGAGAGGAGATGGTGCTGATGAAGATGTTGATGGAGATTGCCCTCTCCCGATGAGAGGAACGCTGGTGATGATGATGGCGATGATTTCCCCCTCCCGGAGGGAAGTGTCCCCGGCAGAACAGCTCTGCCGGAGCCCTAAATTGGTTCCGCCAAGGTTCCGCCTCGTGGCGGCGGAGTCTCGTCCCGAAAGCTTGCTTATGATTTTTCTTCGGACGAAAGACTTCATATAGAAGAAGATGGGCACTAGAGGGCCAACAGGGGGCCCACGAGGCAGGGGGCGCGCCCAGGGGGTAGGGCGCGCCCCCCACCCTTGTGGACAGGTGGTAGCCCCCCTGACGTAGATTCTTCTTCAAGTATTTTTCATTATTTCCAAAAATAACTTTCGTGGAGTTTTAGGACTTTTGGAGTTGTGCAGAATAGATCTCTAATATTTGCTCCTTTTACAGCCCAGAATTCCAGCTGACGGCATTCTCCCTCCTTATGTAAACCTTGTAAAATGGACGTATCAGCTGTTGGGGAACGTAGCAATAATTCAAAATATTCTACGCATCACCCAGATCAATCTATGGAGTCATCTAGCAACGAGAGGGAGGAGTGCATCTACATAGCCTTGTAGATCGCGAGCGGAAGCGTTCAAGAGAACGGGGTTGATGGAGTCGTACTCGTCGTGATCCAAATCACCGATGATCCTAGCGCCGAACGGGCGGCACCTCCGCGTTCAACACACGTACGGAGCAGCGACGTCTCCTCCTTCTTGATCCAGCAAGGGGAAAGGAGAGGTTGATGGAGATCCAGCAGCACGACGGCGTGGTGGTGGAAGTAGCGGGATCCCGGCAGGGCTTCGCCAAGCGCAAGCGGGGAGGAAGATGTGTCACGGGAGGGAGAGGGAGGCGCCAGGGCTTAGATCTTGCTGCCCTCCCTTCCCCCCGCTATATATAGGGCCAAGGGAGAGGGGGGCATAGCCTTTGCCCTTCCTCCAAGGAAGGGTGCGGCCAGGGAGGAGTCCATCCTCCCCAAGGCACCTCGGAGGTGCCTTCCCCCTTTAGGACTCTCCCTTTCCCTTATCTCTTGGCGCATGGGCCTCTTGGGGCTGGTGCCCTTGGCCCATATAGGCCAAGGTGCACACCCCTACAGCCCATGTGGCCCCCCGGGGCTGGTGGACCCCCTTGGTGGACCCCCGGACCCCTTTCGGCACTCCCGGTACAATACCGATAAAGTGCGAAACTTTTCCGGCGACCAAAATAAGACTTCCCATATATAAATCTTTACCTCCGGACCATTCCGGAACTCCTCGTGACGTCCGGGATCTCATCCGGGACTCTGAACAACTTTCGGGTTACCGCATACTAATATCTCTATAACCCTAGCGTCACCGAACCTTAAGTGTGTAGACCCTATGGGTTCGGGAGACATGCAGACATGACCGAGACGACTCTCCGGTCAATAACCAACAGCGGGATCTGGATACCCATGTTGGCTCCCACATGCTCCTCGATGATCTCATCGGATGAACCACGATGTCAAGGATACCCATGTTGCCCGAGATTCGATCGTCGGTATCCCGATACCTTGTTCAATCTCGTTATCGGCAAGTCTCTTTACTCGTTCCGTAACACATCATCCCGTGATCAACTCCTTGGTCACATTGTGCACATTATGATGATGTCCTACCAAGTGGGCCCAGAGATACCTCTCCGTTTACACGGAGTGACAAATCCCAGTCTCGATTCGTGCCAACGCAACAGACACTTTCGGAGATACCTGTAGTGCACCTTTATAGCCACCCAGTTACGTTGTGACGTTTGGTACACCCAAAGCATTCCTACGGTATCCGGGAGTTGCACAATCTCATGGTCTAAGGAAATGATACTTGACATTAGAAAAGCACTTAGCAAACGAACTACACGATCTTGTGCTAGGCTTAGGATTGGGTCTTGTCCATCACATCATTCTCCTAATGATGTGATCCCGTTATCAACGACATCCAATGTCCATGGTCAGGAAACCGTAACCATCTATTGATCAACGAGCTAGTCAACTAGAGGCTTACTAGGGACATGGTGTTGTCTATGTATCCACACATGTATCTGAGTTTCCTATCAATACAATTTTAGCATGGATAATAAACGATTATCATGAACAAGGAAATATATAGTAACCAATTTATTATTGCCTCTAGGGAATATTTCCAACAGTCTCCCAGTTGCACTAGAGTCAATAATCTAGTTCACATCACCATGTGATTAACACTCACAGGTCACATCACCATGTGACTAACATCCAAAGAGTTTACTAGAGTCAACAATCTAGTTCACATCAGTATGTGATTAAAACTCAATGAGTTCTGGTTTGATCATGTTATGCTTGTGAGAGAGGTTGTAGTCAACGGGTCTGAACCTTTCAGATCCGTGTGTGCTTTACGAATATCTATGTCATCTTCTGGATGCTACCACGCGCTACTTGGAGCCATTTCAAATAACTGCTCTACTATACGAATCCGGTTTACTACTCAGAGTCATCCGGATTAGTGTCAAAGTTCGCATCGACGTAACCCTTTACGACGAAATCCTTTTCACCTCCATAATCGAGAAAATTCCTTAGTCCACTAGATACTAAGGATAAGTTCGACCGCTGTCATGTGATCCATTCCCGGATCACTATTGTACCCCTTGACCAACTCATGGCAAGGCACACTTCATGTGCGGTACACAGCATAGCATACTGTAGAGCCTACGTCTAAAGCATAGGGGACGACCTTCGTCCTTTCTCTCTCTTCTGCTGTGGTCAGGTCTTGAGTCTTACTCAATACTCACACCTTGTAACACAGCCAAGAACTCCTTCTTTGCTGATCTATTCTGAACTCTTTCAAAATCATGTCAAGGTGTGCGTTCTTTGAAAGTATCATCAGGCGTCTTGATCTATCTCCATAGATCGTGATGCCCAATATGTAAGCAGCTTTATCCAGGTCTTCCTTTGAAAAACTCCTTTCAAACAACCCTGGATGCTTTCCAGAAATCATTTCTGATCAACAATATGTTAACAACATGTACTCATCAAAAATTCTATAGTGCTCCCACTCACTTCTTTGGAAATACAAGTTTCTCACAAACTTTGTATAAACCCAAAATCTTTGATCATCTCATCAAAGCGTACATTCCAACTCCGAGATGCTTACTCCAGTCCTTAGGAGGATTGCTGGAGCTTTGCATACTTGTTAGCATCTTTCAGGATTGACAAAACCTTCTGGTTGTATCACATACAACCTTTCCTCAAGAAAATCGTCGAGGAAACAATGTTTTGACATCCTATCTGCAAGATTTCATAAATAATGCAGTAACTGCTAATATAATTCCAACAGACTCTTTAGCATCGCTACGAGTGAGAAAGTCTCATCGCAGTCAACTCCTTGAACTTGTCGGAAAACATCTTAACGACAAGTCGAGCTTTCTTAATGGTGACACTTACCATCATTGTCTGTCTTCCTTCTAAAAATCCATCTGCACCCAATAGCCTTAGGACCATCAAGTATTTCTTCCAAAGTCTATACTTTGCTTTTATACATGGATCCTCTCTCGGATTTCATGGCCTCGAGCCATTCGTCGGAATCCGGGCCCACCATCGCTTCTCCCTAGCTCATAGGTTCATCGTTGTCCAACAACATGACTTCCAAGACAGGATTACGTACCATTCTGAAGTAGTACGCTTCCTTGTCATCCTACGAGGTTTGGTAGTGACTTGATCCGAAGTTTCATGATCACTATCATAAGCTTCCATTTCAATTGTTGTAGGTGCCACAGGAACAACTTCCAGTGCCATGCTACACACTAGTTGAAGTCATGGTTCAATAACCTCATCAAGTCTCCACCATCCTCCCACTCAATTCTTTTGAGAGAAACTTTTCCTCGAGAAAGGACCTGTTAACTTCCAGATCTGAAACAGGAGGTATACCCAACTGTTTTGGGTATTCTATGAAGATGCATTTATCCGCTTTGGGTTCGAGCTTATCAGCCTGAAACTTTTTCACATAAGCATCGCAGCCCCAAACTTTTAAGAAACGACAACTTAGGTTTCTCTAAACGGTGTCGTCTCAACGGAATTGCGTGGTGCCCTTTTTAAAGTGAATGCGGTTGTCTCTAATGCCCAACCCATAACCGATAGTTGTAATTCGATAAGAGACATCACGGTATGCACCATATCCAATAGGGTGCAGTTATGATGTTCGGACACACCATCACACTATGGTGCTCCAAGCGGTATTAGTCGTGAAACACTTTCCACAATGTCTTAATTGTGTGCCAAACTCGTAACTCAGATATCTCTATGATCATATCATAGACATTTTATCCTGTTGTCACGACGATCTTCAACTTCACTCTGAAATTACTTGAACCTTTCAATAATTCAGACTTGTGTTTCATCAAGTAAATATTCTCAGCATCTACTCAAATCATTTGTGAAGTAAGAACATATCGATATCCACTGCGTGCCTCAGCACTCATTGGACTGCACACATCAAATGTATTACTTCCAACAAGTTGCTCTCTTGTTCCATCTTACTGAAAAACGAGGCCTTTCAGTCATCTTGCCCATGTGGTATGATTTGCACGTCTCAAGTGATTCAAAATCAAGTGAGTCCAAACGATCCATCTGCATGGAGTTTCTTCACGCATATATACCAATAGACATGGTTCGCATGTCTCAATCTATTCAAAAACGAGTGAGTCCAAAGATCCATCTACATGGAGCTTCTTCATGCGTTCTATACCAATATGACTCAAGTGGCAGTGCCACAAGTATGAGGTACTATCATTACTTTTGGCATGAACATGTGTATCACTACGATCGAGATTCATTTTAGGTGCAAGACCGTTGAAGGTATTATTGAAATAAACAGAGTAACCATTATTCTCCTTAAATGAATAACTATATTGCGATAAACATAATCCAGTCATGTTTATGCTCAACGCAAACACCAAATAACACCAATCTCGATGGTAGAGGGAGCATGCGACGCTTGATCACATCAACCTTGGAAACACTTGCAACACACATCGTCATCTCACCTTTAGCTAGTCTCCGTTTATTCCGCAGCTTTTATTTCGAGTTACTAACACTTAGCAACCGAACCGGTATCTAATACCCTGGTGCTGCTAGGAGTACTAGTAAAGTACACATTCATATAATGTATATCCAATATACTTCTGTCGACCTTGCCTGCCTTCTCATCTACCACGTATCTAGGGTAGTTTTGCTTCAGTGACCGTTCCCCTCATTACAGAAGCACTTAGTCTCGGGTTTGGGTTTAACCTTGGGATTCTCCACTAGAGTAGCAAATGATTTGCTATTTCATGAAGTATCCCTTTTGCCCTTGCCCTTCTAGAAACTAGTGGTTTTACTAACCATCAACAATTGATGCTCCTTCTTGATTTCTACTTTCGCGGTGTCAAACATCACGAGTTGCTCAAGGATCATCATATCTATCCCTGATATGTTATAGTTCATCACGAAGCTCTAATAGCTTGGTGGCAGTGACTATGGAGAACCATCACTATCTCATGTGGAAGAGTAACTCCCACTCGATTCAAGCGATTGTGGCACTCAGACAATCTGAGCACGTGCTCAACGATTGAGCTTTTCTCCCTTAGTCTGCAGGCTTAAGAAACCTGTCAGAGGTCTCATACCTCTTGACGTGGGCACTAGTCTGAAATCCCAATTTCAGTCTTCGGAACATCTCATATGTTCTGCGACGTTTCAAAACGTCTTTGGTGCCACAATTCTAAACCGTTAGCATTACGCACTGAACTATCACGTAGTCATCAAAAACGTGTATGTCAGATGTTTCGCAACATCTACAGACGATGCTGAGGTTCAGCACACCGAGCGGGGCATTAAGGACATAAGCCTTCTGTGCAGCAATGAGGACAATCCTCAGTTTACGGACCCAGTCCGCATAATTGCTACTACCAACTTTCAACTAAATTTTCTCTAGGAGCATATCTTAAACAGTAGAACTAAAGCGTAAGCTATGACATAATTTGCAAAGACCTTTTGACTATGTTCATGATAATTGAGTTCATCTGATTAATGAACTCCCACTCAGATAGACATCCCTCTAGTCATCTAAGTGATACATGATCGGAGTCAAACTAGGCCGTGTCCGATCATCACGTGAGACGGACTAGTCATCATCGGTGAACATCTCCATGTTGATCGTATCTACTATACGACTCATGTTCAACCTTTCGGTCTCTTGTGTTCTGTCACGACCGGTTTTTCAATAAAATAATTATTGAGAGACCAATCCCTTTTACGGACCAGTAAGGAAGAATTCCTTCTCACTGGTAGACAATATCTTGGTCACAGAAGAAAAATACCAGGAGTACTAAATATAATACAAGGTTGAGCGGAGACTGCCCAACAATTTATTACATGCACGCCGACAAACAAGACGGCGGATAGGGTGGCATAACTACTAACTCACGATAATAACGGTGGTGGACATGTCACCGCGAAGCGAGTGATATGACTCCTGAAGACTACAGCTCATCGAGCGTCGGAGTGAGGCTCGAGGAGACTTATTGCGGGTGGCGGAAGCGTATATAATACAAGTGACCAATATCCGGGATCGCGCAGGACTGACTGGGACTCCTCTAGGCGTCGGACGCGCTATCAAACTCTTCATCCAAGAGATCGCCTTCGTCAACATCTGGCCAAATCAACAAGCCAGGTGAGTACTATGAAAGTACTCGCAAGACAGTTCGGACATAAGATATAACAAATGTAAACACGAAGCATAAGAACAAGTTAGCCAGTGCGTTCAGACATAGAGATAATTAAATACTGGGTGCCAAGCGAGGGTCTGAATGACTCCTCGAGCGGAAACTGCAAGAATAGTAATACGGGTGCCAAACGAGTGTCTGAATGACTCCTCGAGAGGAAACTGCAGAATAATAATACTGGTGCCAAACGAGGGTCTGAATGACTCCTCGAGAGGAAAATGCAGAATAATAATGCCACAGTCGGGCGTCGGGGCGACACCACATAAAGGGCTTATATTTAATGTAAGAAAACAAACAAAATACGCCACAGTCGGACATCTGCGCGACGTCTCATAAAGGGCTTATATTGTAGCTCAATAATACAATAGTTCGGGAACATAAATTATCACAAGTACGAGACAAATATAAAGTTAGTCCATCCACAGGAATAATAAGTAAACTGGATTTACCACTTGAGCTTGTTCACCGGGGACAAGTTTTCCACGCGGATAGATATGGATATACTGATTTCACTACTTGATCATGGATACGATGACTTGGAAGGAATTGACTCTGCAGAGTTTGTACTTAACCACAGCCAACGGATTTCAGTAGTCACAGGGACTAGTTCCGTCTACGGTGTTTTGGAAGAAACACGTCTAACCAGTACACACCCAATTCAACCTTCTGAAGCCAGGGATCACCCTCGGCAACGTTCAAGAAAAACCTTGAGACGGGGAGGCTACAACCTCGCGTAGCATGGGATCAAATTTCTATACGCGCGCTCTAAGGGGGTGCCCCCCCTCTCGGTCCCAACCGGAAACACCCATGCCCCCTGACCGGATGACTGGCTTTAATCCTGGGCCAAGGTACCATCATCCCGGCCTCTCTGTTTGGTGTGTACACTGAAAGAGGTTACCAACTTACTAAACCGCATCCTGGCAAATGAAACATGTGGTAGCACGGAGGGGAAAAAGAACGATAACGTGACTCCGTCCACGTTAACGTCGGAAATAGTCGGATGACGCAAGGCTGGTATGCTACAACAGTACCACCTTGCTGCCCTTCATGTCACCACATGATTAGGCCATCTCTCACCAGAGATCATCGCGACTTTGGAACATGCGGGTAGTTGCCTCACAAGCAACGGGGAACTCACCGATACTCATATGCTACGCACAAACTTTCACACGAACATGCAAACACCTATCATATCAAATGTTCAAGCATGCTTGCCTGGTTCGGAGAAGTCGGAGTCTAGCTCGGCGAAGTTCGCGGCTCCGTCACCTCTTCCGGAACCTACGGCAATCACGAAAACGGGTACTAACGTGAAAACCAACGCGTGCACAGAAACTTCTCCAAACAAATTTCAAATAAATCTCATAAAAAACTAGACAAAATTTTAAGACTGTCAGAAAAAGAATCACTCAAAAATCCCTTTTTATTAAAAAGTTACAAAGGTTTCTGTCTAGGGACTTATCTGTAATGAAACAGAAAAGTTCCAGGGTTTAAACTGAGAAAACAGAAAACGGTTCGATTGGAAATGCGCAAGCTCAATAGGGAAAGCGTATTTGCCCGAAGGCGCCAACAGAAAACGGTTCGCGGAAGAATAGAACAGAGGCTGACATGCGGGGTCCACATGTCAGGTTTGAAAAGCTCGCCGGCGCCCGAAGACTGCGGTGGACGCCGGCGTCGAACCACGGCGAGTTAGGAGGATCGGAGAGTACCAAGAGCTTCAGCGTGTTCTTCCGCGTCGGTGGGTGGTGGACTCGACCAACGGGGAGCACCACGTCGACGGCGACACTTTCTCCGGTGGACGGCGGCTCGGGTGAGGGTGGAGAACTCCGGTGGAGGGCTGCAAACTTCGAATTGAAGCGCGGGTCAGAAAGACGGATGCATGGTGAAGCTACTGGCAAGAGAAGGGAGGCGGAGGTGCACACACGGGGGCGAATCGAGCTGGATCCCGTGGCGGGTCGCGGCGGCCGGAGTCGAGGAAGGAGACCTCCTTGGGGCTCTTCCAGTGGCTAGGCGTGCTCTAGGTGGAGTGCAGGGATGGTGTGTGCTCGAGTTGAAGCTCGGGGCCGCTATTTATAGGCGGATCGACGGGGTGGCCGTGAACGGAGAATCTCCGGCGAGCGATTACGGCGATGCAGTGGATTGGCAGGAGGTTTGAGTGGCCAGGCAGCATCAGTGGAGGTTACTGGTGCCATTCCACAGCTAAACGGAGTTGGTCTTGGCGTAATGGCGTCGGTCCACGGTGAGGTGACCGCACGGGCTCGACGGCGGCAGAGAGCGCGCTCCGCGCCCTGGGCTTCACGACGAGGGTGGCAGCGCGTTCGGGGGAGTGGAAGGCCACGCGGCGAGCTCCGGTGGCTTGGGCGGCGCTGGGTGGCGCCGTCAGCGCCGTGCCTCCCGCTGGCGGCCGCAAAGCCGCCGCTGGCGTCGGTCACGGGGCGACGCACCTTCTGCTGCTCGTTGCCGACGTCCGCAAGGTGCCAGGTGTTCGTGTGGTGCAGGAACAAGAGGGAGGGGACGAGGAGCAAGGCGACATCGGGGCACTGTCGAGATCGACAACCATCTCTGAAGAAAACGACAGTAAGCCACTGAACTGTTCTCTGAATTAACTGAACTTGATATTGACAATGCACTGCAGGTGCTCGACAGAATGATTTGGCTACGAGAAATTTTTTTCTGGGGCTGTAACTTGGTGAGGTGACCACTCAATGCACCCAGAGGCAGCCTGATTTTTCTTGGAATTTTTGGAAAAGGATTTGAAAGAATTTCACCAAATTTGACAAATCTGGTCCAAACTTGCAGCAAGTGTAGTTTGAAAATTTTGAACTGGAGACCAGTGGATCTTCATGGATCTTGGTTGAGGGTTCAAAGGACTAGGAAGGGGAAAAAGTTTGGGGGCAAAGATCAAGACAGAAAATGGAGCTCCTTTGTAAATCACCAATGGCTAGAATAGAAGACAGAAATTTGTTTGAATAAGATTTAAATGGAAAATGATCATAGGGGAGGTTCAACTTGCTGGATTTGATGCATATCATGATCCAAATGTGAGGGAAGGGTTAGGAGAGAGTGTTTGCACTAAGGCCATGGCAAGAGGAAATTGTTGAAAGTGGCAAGGGATTATTCCAAAAGCCATAGTGCATTTTCAAAGGGATTATCAAAAGTCATTTTTCTCAAGTGAAAAGTATTTTGACTAGAGTCAAAATAAAAAGCAAGGACCTCCAAGACCAAAGACAGATGTTGGGTGAATTCAAATAAAACTTCTGCCATAAAAAGGAAAATTTTGAAAGGGAGAGTTCTTTTGAAGAAAAACTTTAAATCACCTCCCTCAAGTCAAGTAAAAAAATCTTTTAAAAAAAATCCAAATAAAAACTTGGGTGTCACATGTTCCGAGGCCATGTCTGTACATGCTAGGCTCGTCAAGTCAACCTAAGTGTTTCGCATGTGTTCCGAGGCCATGTCTATACATGCTAGGCTCGTCAACACCCGTTGTATTCGAACGTTAGAATCTATCACACCCGATCATCACGTGGTGCTTCGAAACAACGAACCTTCGCAATGGTGCACAGTTAGGGGGAACACGTCTCTTGAAATTTTAGTGAGGGATCATCTTATTTATGCTACCGTCGTTCTAAGCAAATAAGATGTAAACATGACAAACATCACATGCAAATCATAAAGTGACGTGATATGGCCAATATCATCCTGCGCCTTTGATCTCCATCTTAGAGGCGCGGCATGATCACCTTCGTCACCGACATGACACCATGATTTCCATCATCATGATCTCCATCATTGTGTCTTCATGAAGTTGTCTCGCCAACTATTACTTCTACTACTATGGCTAACGGTTAGCAATAAAGTAAAGTAATTACATGGCGTTTTCATTGACACGCAGGTCATACAATAAATTAAGACAACTCCTATGGCTCCTGCCGGTTGTCATACTCATCGACATGTAAGTCGTGATTCCTATTACAAGAACATGATAAATCTCATACATCACATATATCATTCATCACATCCTTTTGGCCATATCACATCACATAGCATACCCTGCAAAAACAAGTTAGACGTCCTCTAAGTGTTGTTGCATGTTTTACGTGGCTGCTATGGGATTCTAGCAAGAACGTTTCTTACCTACGCAAAAGCCACAACGTGATTTGCCAATTTCTATTTACCCTTCATAAGGACCCTTTTCATCGAATCTGATCCGACTAAAGTGGGAGAGACAGACACCCGCTAGCCACCTTATCCAACTAGTGCATGTCAGTCGGTGGAACCTGTCTCACGTAAGAGTACGTGTAAGGTCGGTCCGGGACGCTTCATCCCACGATGCCTCCGAATCAAGATAAGACTAGTAACGGCAAGTAAATTGAACAAATCATCGCCCACAACTACTTTGTGTTCTACTCGTGCATAGAATCTACGCATAGACCTGGCTCATGATGCCACTGTTGGGGAACGTAGCAATAATTCAAAATATTCTACGCATCACCAAGATCAATCTATGGACTCATCTAGCAACGAGAGGGAGGAGTGCATCTACATACCCTTGTAGATCGCGAGCGGAAGTGTTCAGGAGAACGGGGTTGATGGAGTCGTACTCGTCGTGATCCAAATCACCGATGATCCTAGCGCCGAACGGACGGCACCTCCGCGTTCATCACACGTACGGAGCATCGACGTCTCCTCCTTCTTGATCCAGCAAGGGGAAAGGAGAGGTTGATGGAGATCCAGCAGTACGACGGCGTGGTGGTGGAAGTAGCGGGATCCCGGCAGGGCTTCGCCAAGCGCAAGCAGGGAGGAAGAGGTGTCACGGGAGGGAGAGGGAGGCGCCAGGGCTTAGATCTTGCTGCCCTCCCTTCCCCCGCTATATATAGGGCCAAGGGAGAGGGCGGCGCAGCCTTGGACCTTCCTCCAAGGAAGGGTGCGGCCAGGGAGGAGTCCATCCTCCCCAAGGCACCTCGGAGGTGCCTTCCCCCTTTAGGACTCTCCCTTTCCCTTATCTCTTGGCGCATGGGCCTCTTGGGGCGGGTGCCCTTGGCCCATATAGGCCAAGGCGCACACCGCTACAGCCCATGTGGCCCCCCGGGGCTGGTGGACCCCCTTGGTGGACCCCCGGACCCATTTCGGCACTCCCGGTACAATACCGATAAAGTGCGAAACTTTTCCGGCGACCAAAATAAGACTTCCCATATATAAATCTTTACCTCCGGACCATTCCGGAACTCCTCGTGACATCCGGGATCTCATCCGGGACTCCGAACAACTTTCGGGTTACCGCATACTAATATCTCTATAACCCTAGCGTCACCGAACCTTAAGTGTGTAGACCCTACGGGTTCGGGAGACATGCAGACATGACCGAGACGACTATCCGGTCAATAACCAACAGCGGGATCTGGATACCCATGTTGGCTCCCACTGTTGGAAATATGCCCTAGAGGCAATAATAAATGGTTATTATTATATTTCTTTGTTCATGGTAATTGTCTATTGTTCATGCTATAATTGTGTTATCCAGAAATCGTAATGCATGTGTGAATATATAGACCACAACGTGTCCCTAGTAAGCCTCTAGTTGACTAGCTCGTTGATCAACAGATAGTCATGGTTTCCTGACTATGGACATTGGATATCATTGATAACGGGATCACATCATTAGGAGAATGATGTGATGGACAAGACCCAAGCCTAAGCATAGCTCAAAGATCGTGTAGTTCGTTTGCTAGAGCTTTTCCAATGTCAAGTATCTTTTCCTTAGACCATGAGATCGTGCAACTCCCGGATACCGTAGGAGTACTTTGGGTGTGCCAAACGTCACAACGTAACTGGGTCACTATAAAGGTACACTACGGGTTTCTCCGAAAGTGTCTGTTGGGTTGGCACGGATCGAGACTGGGATTTGTCACTCCGTATGACGGAGAGGTATCTCTGGGCCCACTCGGTAATGCATCATCATAAGGAGCTCAATGTGACTAAGGAGTTAGTCACGGGATCATGCATTGAGGTACGAGTAAAGAGACTTGCCGGTAACGAGATTGAACAAGGTATTGGGATACCGACGATCGAATCTCGGGCAAGTAACATACCGATTGACAAAGGGAATTGTATACGGGATTGATTTAATCGTCGACATCGTGGTTCATCCGATGAGATCATCGTGGAACATGTGGGAGCCAACATGGGTATCCAGATCCCGCTGTTGGTTATTGACCGGAGAGGCATCTCGGTCATGTCTGCATGTCTCCCGAACCCGTAGGGTCTACACACTTAAGGTTCGGTGACGCTAGGGTTGTAGAGATATGAGTATGCGGAAACCCGAAAGTTGTTCGGAGTCCCGGATGAGATCCCGGACGTCACGAGGAGTTCCGGAATGGTCCGGAGGTGAAGAATTATATATAGGAAGTCCAGTTTTGGCCACCGGGAAGGTTTCGGGGGTTATCGGTATTGTACCGGGACCACCGGAAGGGTCCCGGGGGTCCACCGGGTGGGGCCACCTATCCCGGAGGGCCCCATGGGCTGAAGTGGGAAGGGAACCAGCCCTTAGTGGGCTGGGGCGCCCCCCATGGGCCTTCCCCCTGCGCCTAGGGTTGGAAACCCTAGGGTGGGGGGGCGCCCCACTTGACTTGGGGGGAAAGCCACCCCCCCTTGGCCGCCGCCCCCCCCTGTAGATGGGTCTTGGCCGGCGCCCCCCCTCCCAGGGGGCCTATATAAAGGGGGGAGGAAGGGCAGCAACATTACAGCCTTTGGCGCCTCCCTCCTCCCCTGCAACACCTCTCCCTCTCGCAGAAGCTCGGCGAAGCCCTGCCGAGATCCCGCTACATCCACCACCACGCCGTCATGCTGCTGGATCTCCATCAACCTCTCCTTCCCCCTTGCTGGATCAAGAAGGAGGAGACGTCGCTGCACCGTACGTGTGTTGAACGCGGAGGTGCCATCCGTTCGGCACTCGGTCATCGGTGATTTGGATCACGGCGAGTACGACTCCATCAACCACGTTCATTGGAACGCTTCCGCTCGCGATCTACAAGGGTATGTAGATGCACTCCTTTCCCCTCGTTGCTAGTATACTCCATAGATGGATCTTGGTGATGCGTAGGAAATTTTTTAAAATTCTGCTACGATCCCCAACACCCACATGCTCCTCGATGATCTCATCGGATGAACCATGATGTCAAGGATTCAATCAATCCCGTATACAATTCCCTTTGTCTATCGGTATTTTACTTGGCCGAGATTCGATCGTCGGTATCCCGATACCTTGTTCAATCTCGTTACCGGCAAGTCTCTTTACTCGTTCCATAACACATCATCCCGTGATCAACTCCTTGGTCACATTGTGCACATTATGATGATGTCCTACCGAGTGGGCCCAGAGATACCTCTCCGTTTACACGGAGTGACAAATCCCAGTCTCGATTCGTGCCAACCCAACAGACACTTTCGGAGATACCTGTAGTGCACCTTTATAGCCACCCATTTACGTTGTGACGTTTGGTACACCCAAAGCATTCCTACGGTATCCGGGAGTTGCACAATCTCATGGTCTAAGGAAATGATACTTGACATTAGAAAAGCACTTAGCAAACGAACTACACGATCTTGTGCTAGGCTTAGGATTGGGTCTTGTCCATCACATCATTCTCCTAATGATGTGATCCCGTTATCAACGACATCCAATGTCCATGGTCAGGAAACCGTAACCATCTATTGATCAACGAGCTAGTCAACTAGAGGCTTACTAGGGACATGGTGTTGTCTATGTATCCACACATGTATCTGAGTTTCCTATCAATACAATTTTAGCATGGATAATAAACGATTATCATGAACAAGGAAATATAATAATAACCAATTTATTATTGCCTCTAGGGCATATTTCCAACATCAGCCACACATAGTAACACTATTCTTTTCTGCGCACTTTATCCTCGCGTGCGCACCCGGGATCAAATTCCCAGTCGGTCACTCATCCTCAAATTGTTCCAAGTCAAGCACGCCTAACTTTGAGGTTCTTTTCGGATGAGCTCCCAGAAAAGAAGGTGCGACTGTTGATATGAGTAGTCTATCATTCCTATTAAGCCGGGGTGTCACACATTTTAGCCTGGGACTTTCAGAAAATCTTATTTCGGGTACTTTTGAGCACATCAAGGTGGGTCCTTCGATCAAGTATGATAGGGCATGCTCAGTCTGGTCATTTTCTTAAGAACAACTATAACTTAGGGAGAAGTCTAAAGAGAAGGCCGGAGGGAGGGGTTGTTGGGGTGGCAGTGGGGTTGGCCCTGTGAGTTGCGAGAGTGGCCCCCAGATGACGCTCTGGTAGATTTACTCCCTAATGTGAATTAAAAGAGATAAGATTGTGTAGGTTTGTACTCATGGCGATACAATTAAACACATTTTCTTTTAATGCAAATTTGTGTGTTCTACGTGGCCAGCCATCCAGCCATCCAAATAGCATCCAATTCTTATCTTCCCACGAGTGTTGCCAACATATATGGGCACTGACTTGAAGGAATACCAAAGAAGTTTAGTACGCTAATTAGGGTGGGACCGTCTGCCTTGCTATGGTCGTTTTGGCTATGTGAAAATAATATTGTTTTTAGTGGCAAAATATCTTCTCCTATGTCAATACGTCGTTTTTACCTTATCAGATGGTTAGTGTTTGTTGTGTGCATCTTTATTGTACAGAGGATGGAGATTGTTCATCATGCTTTGTATCCGCTTGATGCTAAATATTAAGTTAATAAAAACTCCCTTTGTCGCCCTTTATCAAAAAATTATGCTACTCTGCGTTTTACTAACCTTATATTGTGACCATTAGGTTTCCTACTCCAAAGATCATGTACTGGCTTTGTTTCTTAGTGATTAATTTGGATGTATGCTAAAAGCTTGTTATGCCAGCTAGTAAAAGCATGAAGAAATTATGACAAGGAATGGTTGTAGCATCGGAATATGTTTCAGCTACCCCTTCTTGGGCACGCGGAAGAATATATTACCTTTTTCTCCGTGCTTGTGCAAATTGAGAACACAAAGTTTATGCTCAAAAATTTAACTCTTGTCATCAGCCAGGCAAAAATAACTTCTGTGAAGGTTGGAAATTTGAAATTCTAGAGAACAATTCAATTCCGTTGGAATCGAGAAAGATTTTCGTGTTCCATTGGAAGAATTCACAAAATTTATACTATCTTCTCCTTTTTATGTGGGCACGGAGAAGAATTTATTACCCTGTTTTAAAAATTGAAGAATGTTCTATTTGAAAGATCTTGAACATTATCCCAATTATTTTTGTTGATCAGTAAGTCGATGACTGTACAAACGGTCCAGAAAAAATCATAATTGACTAATAATTCATAAAAGACAAGAAACGCTCCTTAGATTTTTTTGGGGGGGTCCAATTCAATACACAACGGTGATTTAAATTGTTGCAGTGTCAAAGCTACCATTGAATGCATAGCATGGACATGAGAATTGGATATTCTTTGTTGAAAAGTCTACATTGAATCTCTTTGCTGCAATCCACATCAAACATTTAAACTCCTTGAAGCTTCATTGGAGATTTGTAGTGTTTTGTAAAAACAAGCATATATATTGTAAGCCTCGTTATATATTTGACTTCCCATCGAGCTCGGACTAGATCATGACCATTTATCCGTCAATATTAATCCATACCGTAACTTAGCTCTTTCTTTCCCCTCTCGCAAGACTATTAGGGCAAAGCCTCCCTCAATCCCCATTGGCGAGCACATAGATTCACCTCCCCTCTGCCTGCTGCTCCTGCGGCTGATGGAGGGGAGGAGAATCCTGGAGCCTTGGCTCCGGCTAGTAGATGGGTTAGGATTTTAGTCCTCGCAAGGATGACGCTCGGACAGATGGCGATACTAGTCAGTCTTCCGGGCTCCAAGCCTCCCCAAGTTCGTCCATATGGATGGGTTAGAAGGAGCTCCGACATAGATCCCTGCCAGCTCCCCGGGTCGGCAAGGTTCGGATTTCTTGCAGGGCGTATGCAACGGTGCTAGGTTCTTCTAATCGATTCAAGAGTTCAAGAGCTGCGGCTTCGGGGCGCGGCCCCTTAGAGGCACATGCATGAAGACTTTTCGGCTGTCACCGACAAGGTCAGTTCAGCTCTGGTTTGGAAGCGGCGATAGTGTGGCGCGTCAGTAACTCATTCTGGTGGTGGGAGTGGTCGTTCGGTGGTGCAGGGGTCTTTATGTAATTTGTATTATGTTTGGGTGCTTTGTACTTCCGGTGAACCTTTATAATAGATCTGAGTCCTTTTCGAAAAAATAAATAGATCCACACCATAACTTATAACAGTGTTATATGCACTGTTTCACTATATCAAAGCTAACCCACTAGCATAAATCAACCCATGTTCATGAAAATTGACAACACCAAATTTGTGCCTAAAACTCAGCTCTTATCATCATCCTAACAAATTTAACTCGCATTAAGTTTGGAAATTTAGAGAACGATTCAAATTACATTGGCGTCGAAAAAGGGTTGTTGCATTCTAATGGAAAATTCCTGCAATTCATATCATCTAGCCGTTTACCTTTTTGGTCATGAAAATTGACAACACCAAGTTTATGCCAAAAATTCAATGCTTGTCATTAGCCTGGCGAAAATAACTTCTGTGAAGGCAATAAGTTCACTCACTGGTACGCGTCGGTGCTATACAAACGGTTTTTAACCCCTTTCCGCGATGGCATTGGGGACCGTCGCCAAGTGAGTGTGTGCGATAGGGTGTCCTTCCCACACAACCCAGAAACCGTCGGGATATGGAGCAGTGATCCAGAGGCCTTCCGAAGTGTAATCGTGTGCGATGCATCACACACTAAATTCTTTCGCACGTGTGGTATCGGTGATTAAGTGTTTCTAATGACGCAGTGAAACCATACGGTCTGTCATAACGAACCGTTTGGGAAACAGTATGTAAGCCACACGGGCCAACATATGAACTGTGTGCGATTTGTGCCCCATCGCGCACAAGTTTTCTGCGTAACCCGTCTGCCATGCTAGACTCCATCGCACACGTTTGCCAACAATTACCGTCTGCGATAATGTTCTATCACAAACGGTTCAGGATCCCCTTCGCACACATACAAGTGTTGTAGACCGTTTGTGATTTGTTGGGTATCACCGACGGTTGCCGCAAGAGTGACATGTGCTTTTCGTTTGGGATCCCACACGTTTCCTGAAAAAATTATGACTGGGATTGTATTTTGCATTGGGCACGGTTTACTCCCAGTTCGCGTGTGCGATAACGCGATATCAAACGGTTCCGGACACCCTACGCACACGTAGTAGCGCTGCAAATCGTTTGCGATCTGCTGTGTATCACCGACGGTTCCGCTACGATTGACGTGTGCTTTCCGATGTGGATCGCACACACTCATTTATTTGAACCGTGTGTGGAGCAATTGCCAGGTTAAAACAAAAATATCCCATTTTGAACCGGCACGCAAAAAGAAAATTCGCCACAATATTCAATTGAACAAATAAACAAAAATATCCCATTTTGAATCGGCACACAAAAAGCAAATTCGCCACAGTATTCAATTGAACAAATAGTTTCCACAGGAAGAACATTCATTAGATTTCGCAACAATTGCAATTGAACATATGGTAGCTAAATTCCAATGATTTGTCCACACATATATGCATTACATAATTAATCATAGTGTATGAAATACGAAGACCTCATCAGATGGAAAACAATGGATCCATGTGTTATATGTTTAGCGGCTAACTCTTACTCAATGTTTCAGGAGAACGCATGCTGAAATCTTCATTATCACCAGTGGGATTGATGTAGTGATCCAGGAAGAAGTCGCTGATAAATCTACGAACCATCAGCAATTCACTAGCCGGGAGCGGTTCAGGGGTCCTCGGTTTTAAGATGAGCTGCAGTATTTTTAAGATCAGAATGTGCCATATGAGTGGAGTAGAAGATATTAATTAAGATAGACTTACTGGTACTAATTCACGAGGATCGTCACAACACTACTGCAGGATGGTCCAAACACGACACTACGATCAGAGACCCTTCGAGAAACTGTGTGCGATGCCATATTTGCAAACGTTGCTGTATGAAAACCGTCAGAAATGTGTAAAAAGTTTGCGATGACAGATGCATCAAACACGGTTCAGGTTTTAGTTGCGTGTGCGGTGAAGGGCATACGGTTCAGTTCAGTGAATTGTTTGCGATGAGGAGGAACAAAAGAAACGGGCAGCCAGATGGAGGCGTGTGCGATACACAGCATATGTTTCACTCGGATGAACTGTTTGTGATTTGGCAACACAATGGAAACGGTTCAACTGAACAAGATGTGTGTGATACGCGGCAAACAGGTCCGTAATCTGAAATGTGTGCGAAGACCAATAATAACACAGACGATTGCTGCTAATAAGCCGTGTGAATTGCTCTGTCTACACTAGAATAACATGTATGTATATATTCATGAGAGAGGTGGGTCTATTCTAACAACACCCCTTAAGACCTTATTCTAACAACATCGGCCTTATTCTGCTAACACTTCCGCACTGCGAAGACCCACGAACCGAACCCCTCCCCCACTTAATCCACCTTCTACCGGTCAACCCCCACCTCTCTCGCACGATTCCCCCACCCCACCCCACTGCCTCCTCCCACTCCCAGCCAGTGCACCTCCCATCCCCACCCACGATCCACCTTCTTCCTACTCCTCCTCCCGCCCGGCGCCGCCCCACCTACTCCTCCTCCCGCCCGACGCCGCCCCGCTTACTCCTCTCGCCCGGCGCTGCCCCGCGACTTCCCGTCGCCGGATCCAGGTCGCGACGGCCAATCGAGGCCACGCCAGTGCCGAATCCAAGGTGCGGCGAGCCCCTCGCAACGCCCCGGCGCCAGATCCAGGCCGGGTTGACCCGCCCCCGGAGACAGGCTGCGACGGCCCCCTGCGTCGTCCTGGTGCGACATGCAGGAGGAGGGGTGCTTCACATCTCGACCTCCGACGCGGCCCCGCGGCCTCCTCCCCAACTCACGTTTGACTAGTGGCAGTGCGACGCGTGCGCCTGTGCAGTCCGCGGCTCGTGGGCGGCAGCTCGCAAGAACCCACTCCGGCCACCACGAGCCCTGGCACAACCATCAGCACCCTCTCGCCGGCCATCTGCGCGAGCACCTCGGGCGTCAGAGGCGCGCCTGGACCCGCCAAGGCTTTCTTCTCCAGCTTGCCCTGTTGCAGTGCGGCCAGATGCGACACACAGTCTAGCACTCCACCACTTGCAGATCGGCTCACCGGCGTGCACGGGATCGTGCTCAACTACATCACCGCCCCCTATTTTGTGGTTCGTCTCATGAGGCAGTGTACTTCGGTAGGATCCGTTCTGTATATATTTCTAGCAGTGCACTGAAGTTCACTTTACTGCAGCCCACATCTCCAGAGAGGGTAGCTCGCGGCTCGCCGGCGTGCCGTTCCGGCAGCTGTTATTTGCAGGATTATTTCCCTGAGCTAGCATTTTCCGGTGAGCATGTGCAGTACGATGGCGGGTGTTTGCAATGCGGACGGTGAGCATGTGTAGTGCGATAGTGGGTGCCTGCAGTGCGGACGGTGAGAACATGTAGTACGATGGCCTCCTCTGCAGTCCAGCGACCATCGCCGTGCAGCTCGGCCACGCAAGTGATGTGGTACACTTGCAAAATATTGCAGTTTTTGCTTGCAGGTAGTGTACGCTGCTCCGGGTGAGCTCGCCTCCTTGCAGTCCGTCGGCGCGTCCGTGCAGTGCGGCCCGTGCATGTGTGCATTCCGTGGTGCGTGGGAAGCAGCTCGCAAAAGGTCTCATGGAGTTATTTTGCCCCCTGTGCAGCTCAGTTGCTGCCTCCATGCAGTTCGGTTGACTCACTGATGCGGTAGGTCACCGGTGTGTGCGTGCAGGTCAGTGTGAGCGGGCGTGCAGATCAGTTCTGCCGGGCGGCACTGCGCCATGGTAGTTTAGTGTGTCTGTGTGTTTTTTTTCATATTATTTTGGCCATGTGAATGAATTCTTGTATGTAATGTATATGTTGGGAGTATTCAGTTCACCTGAAAACAAACGCAAGATTTTTGTAAAAACTATTGCAGTACACTTACAAAGACGCCATAGAAAAAAATGTTAATTCACTCTATCGTGTTCATGAACAGAAACCAAAACATCTTGATGAGGTTCACTTCTTATTAGATGTAGTTCCCTCGTTCAGTTCCTGCGGCCCACTTGTTAGAAAAAAAAGGCAAAAGAAAACAATTTTTTATAAAAAGACAAAAGAAATCAAGAAGCTAGTTTGCATGTGTGATGCAGTGCGGTTTTCAGTCCGAAGTAGTGCATTCTTTTGTCTGATGCAGTGCACACGTCGATTTTGGTGTCGCGAAAAACAGTGTCCGCATTTCGGTAAAATCAAAACTGCTCTTAAATCGTAAGAAATTAGAGAGAGTGTTCTACATGAAAAAGATGCGCCTCGTTGATATCTTTCCGACGGTGTATATTTGAATCATTCCGATGAGTGGTTTGAAAAAATTCGCGAAAAACGTCTGCTGCCTCTCGTCGTCAGCCGCACGATTTTCAAAAATTAACTTAAAACCGTAAGGAATTTCAAAAACTTTTCAACATATGAAAGTTGCGTCTCGTCCGTAGCTTTGCAACGCTATATTACATGCCTCGTTTCGACAAACGGTTAGAAAACTGGAGCGAAAACAGTACCGAAAATTTGAAAAATTTCGAAAAAAGAATTCCACGATTTAGTAAATTTGAAACTGCTCTTAAACCGTAACGAATTAGAAAAAATAATACATATGAAAAAGATGTGCCTCGATGATATCTTCTCAATGGTGTATCATTTGCATCATTCCGACGAGCAGTTTAGAAAAAATCGCGAAAAAACGCTCGCTGCCACTCGTCATGGGCCGCACGATTTTCAAAACTGCTCTTAAACCGCGAGGAATCTCGAAATGTGTTCAACATGACGAAGTAGCACCTAATCCATATCTTTTCAAGGGTATATTACACGCCTCGTTCCGACAGACGGTTAAAAAACTAGAGCAAAGAAAGGTACCAAAAAAACACAGCGTTCAGTTTTTTGCTACGAGAAGTTCACTCGCGTGAGTACTGCAGCACACTTGGTTGAAACAATGACGTGCACTTGCATTGAGCGTGCAGTGCAGAAGTGTTATCAGAATAGACGGGCTATATATATATATATATATATATATATATATATATATATATATATATATATATATATAGTGTTACTATTCATCACCCAGGATGCAGAATAAGTTATTCTTCACCCGAGGTAATCTTACGATCACTTCCTAAATAAATTACGTTTAGAATATAAATAGTTACATGCACATTAATTCAATATGTAAAATTTGGTCTAAAAAAAGTAATAAGATCAGAAAAATCACATTTTATGTATGTTTTACAATATGTTTTTACATTTGTAATTTTATGTAACATAAAATATTTTTTACGGCGAGTACATATTTTCTTACGTTCTTTTTTTATGTATGAAATAAGACAAAATTTACAAAACGTAAAAATACGATGCATTGATGTCAAAATAGAGAGGGGGTGAAGAATAACTATTCCTCACCCAGGGTGACGAATAGCGCGACCCTATATATATATATATATATATATATATATATATATATATATATATATATATATATATATATATAACTGAAATAAACATCCAATTACATAAGTGACTATACAGATCATTCGCACACACCTCAATAAACAATTGCATGCATTCTAAAGTAGGAAAATGATCGTCTAGTCATCTACTTCTTATGACGTTCCCGCCACTGCTATTTGGCTCGATCCCTCGTCTGGGTCAGGAAGAAGATAGTTCCTCATGTCAACGATCCGCCTGTACATCTCTTAGCTTGTGTACGCGTCCATGGCCGCGTACTTGACATGTTGTTCATCCAGTCTCTTATGCCACACACTGTGCCAGGCGTTCTTGTCCTTATTGCTCTCTTGCTTCATCTTCGCGTAGTAGGGGTCGATGATGGCCGAGGCGAGGTCAACCAGGGAGTTCAGTTTGCTTTTGTCGGTGCCCCAGACCTTGTAGTGGTGCTGGATGTTGACAAGATTCGGGCATTTCAAGTCCGAAACCTTGAGCGCTTTTAGATCGTTGGTGGTGTCCACCGTAGCGAAACTGTAGTCGGAGCTCTTGATAAACCTGGAGAAACGCTCGCAAGGCCTTGTGGCAAGGTGGAAGTGGTAGACGAGGACGTCATGTCGCACGCACAACTGGGCGACGACAACCTTCTGATCGTGCCCGGCACGACCGATGGTGTACTCGAGGTCGAAGCCGACCACTCGGTACTTGTCCTCGGCAAGGAACTGCTCCATAGTTTGGATGGAGCTCTCCACCGAGACCGGATCGTTCGTGTACACCACCGAGAGGGCCTTCCCCCTCACGTGGGTGTCCACTACGTGATGCGTGGTGAACTGCCCGCCGTTGTCGTCGTCGGCCGCTGGGAGCGCCATTGGAGCCACGGGGAGCGCCATTGGAACCGCTGGATGTCCTCTCTGTATGTGTCCTCGTGGGTGTGCTTATTGTGACGTGTGAGACGAGAGATGAAGGTAAATGGCCGCAGGAATAAAAGGGGGCCGGGCGGCGTGGATTCTCGGCGCGTCCGCATGGCAGTTTTTGCAGCGGGTAACTGCATCGTCGCGCCGCGCCCGGCGCAACCGCTTGCACACGAACGTGCGTGATCGTGCGCCGGCCCAAAACACTGGCAGTGCGCGTGGAGGGGCGAGGGCAGAGCACCCGGAGGGACGCGAGAGCAGAGCGCGCGCGGTGGGACGCTAGTAGAGCGTGCCGCGGCCGCCTGAACCGCAAGCAACCACACACATGGAGCAGTTGAACACGCAGCAAATGGTCGCCTACAAGCCGGCCGACAGTTGCGCCACTGCGTAGAGAGCGGCCGTGTTGTACCACCTCCGTCTAGTCTATAGTCTCCTTTATATTCCGTGCCATACTTTGCCCTCAAATTTAACCAACAAAATGTTAACGCATGTTTTAAAAATTATATAATTGGAAACTATGTTCAAATACAAATCCAACTATATAATCTTTGGCGACATGCATTCGTATTTTATTAGTTAAATCATACTTAATAACCAGGACGGTCGTATAGTCGGTAATTAAATCACAAACGTTTTTTTATTAACCGTATGTGTACGTGGCCTTTCGTCCTCCTCTTGCACGTCTTGTCACCCCACTGCCGCAGACGGCTTACAGCGCAAGCTTGCACAACACGCGGGCGCGTTGTTTTTGCCAAACGGTGGCGCCAATGAATCGTCGGTGAGCCCGTTCCCGCGTAACATCGCAGGTTCCCGCGCAAGCTTACCGGCCGACTCGGTGAAATCCCCCAAAATCCCAATGCTTACCGGCCTGCTATAAAAACCCTCATGGCTAGCGAGTCCTGCGTCGCATTTTACCCTCCATCCCTGTAGCTTATCTTGTCTGCTTCTCCCACATTCGCCAATGGCACCGGTCCGTCGTTGTCGCTCAACCACTCCATTGTCATCAAAGGACAGCTCCAGCTGGGAGGATACACCGCGGTGGCGGCGCAGTCCCCGGCATAGTCTAGTGCGCGTGGCGTCCCTGTTGGGTGTGCGCGGAACACCCACCACACGCTCTGCCGTCGGTGCCCATCGGTAGCTGTTGCTGGCCGTTGTTGTCGCCACAACACCGTCGAAAGCCAGGGCCATCGCCCGCTCCGCCGCCGCGGCCCGAAGGCGGGAGATGGCCATGGCCGCCACCCCACTGCCGGCCACTGTGGCCATCACCCGCTCCGCCACCGCGGCCCGAAGGTGGGAGGTGGTTATCGTGGCCGCCATCCCGTCATCGGCCGCCGTGGCCGCTAGCCCACCGTCGATCGCCGGGGTCATCACCCTCTCCGCCACCGCCGCCCAAAGGCGGGAGGCGGAGGTGGATGCCCGCACGTGCGACAGCGACCTTGCGCGCTACACCGAGTTCCTGCGGGAGGAGGAGGAGCGCCTCGTTGAGCACGCAAAGAGCCTTACCGCCGCAGTGGCAGCGGCACACACCGCCTCTGAGGCGAGGAATCAGGAGATCTACAAGGAGAACCACCGGTTCGAGAGGGGTCGTCTGGAGCGGCAGAGGGCGTTCGAGGCGAGCGTCGCTGAAGCTGCATTAGCGGCAGGCACCGCATTGCGGTTGCCCAGCTCGTCGGTAGGCTCCTCCTCCTCCGCGTCTTACTGAGCGCGCTCGGCAGAGGAGAGGCAGCCGGAAGTAGTACAAAGCCCCTCCGCAGTAGTAGTGGTAGTATTTAGGGGCTATTTCGTTGAGTTCATCTGACTATAGATGTGGTCGAACTGTACAACGTACTTAAAATTAGCTAGTATATATAGTTGAACTAGCTATTTCAGTACGTGGTTGGCAACAATTGGGGAAAAATTTGGTCGGTTCAGCTGTCGAGTTGAACTGTTTGTATAAATTAAGAACGACTGCTTAATCTATGAATGAAATCTATGCTTAATTATGGAATTTTAGTTGCAAAAATTGGATACTGCTAGTGATTTTTAGCTTCATATTTTGACAAATCGCAGTGTTACAAGGATTGACAAATCTTACCAAATTGTTTGTACGTGGTTCCACACGGGTCATCCAAAACAACCGTTTGCGTTGAAGGGATGCACAAATCCTGCGCTGCTCTCACTTTGCATACGGGTGTTCTATCTAAAACGTTTGCGATCAAGAGCTGCAGAAATCCTGCTCGGCACATTTTCTCTTGGCTTCCTGGGGAAGCTGTCGGTTTGCATACGGGTGTTCTAACTAAAACGTTTGCGATGAGTGTTTTATATTTAAAAAGCGAATTAAACTGCGGCTTGGGCGCCATTAATGGAGAGGATGCGAGCAAGGCGGGCGGCCATGGAAGTCAAAGGGCTCGCTTCCCAGTGAGCCTGCGCAGCGTACAGCTCGCACGCTTCCTGGTGATCCTGCGCACTCAAGGACCGCTTGCGCGCCTCTCGGCCAGCCTGCGCACCGGACGGCGCTCGCATGCCTCCCGTTCAGTCAAGGTCAAGCAGCCGTCCGTACGGCACCTCCTACAGCCATTAAAACCAAGACACGTGGCGTCACGTGAATGGTTAACAGAATTTTGGATTTACTAGAATTTAAAAACCAGACATCTCAATGTTTTGCCGGCAATCAACGGTGCCCTGGTGTTTGAAATTCATTCCCATTTCTTGCATGGGACCTAAGCATGCACCCACGGACACATATTTGATTTTTCAAGCAATTTATATGCACTGGAGCATGTGCATGTAGTTCAAATTGAATTATGCACATAAATGCATTGAAAACTCAGTTAATGCATAAAAATGTCCAAACGAACCCCGAAAAATCACAAAATTCACACAACACTCCTGTTGTTCTATGTTGACACGAGAAAAAAATTGAAAGCAATAAGAGGCAATGGATATCGTTTCGTCCACAAAGGTGGGACGTTCCCTACCGAAAACCATCATGCTTGTTGTGAGAAGCTCCGGTTTGTGAGAAGCATATACCCAAACCTGCCCCAAATGGGACAAAATTTGTACCATGGCATGTTGATGCCGCTCCATGATAGCATGCCAAGTTTCATGAATTTCAGACGAGTTTTGGATTTACTAGAATTTAAAAACCAGGCATCTCAATGTTTTGCCGGCAATCAACGGTGCCCCGGTGTTTGAAATTCATTCCCATTTCTTGCATGGGACCTAAGCATGCACCCAAGGACACATATTTGATTTTTCAACCAATTTATATGCACTGGAGCATGTGCATGTAGTTCAAATTTGAATTATGCACATAAAATGCATTGAAAACTCAGTTAATGCATAAAAATGTCCAAACGAACCCCAAAAATCACAAAAAATCACACAACACTCCTGTTGTTCTATGTTGACACGAGAAAAAAATTGAAAGCAATAAGAGGCAATGGATATCGTTTCGTCCACAAAGGTGGGACGTTCCCTACCGAAAACCATCATGCTTGTTGTGAGAAGCTCCGGTTTGTGAGAAGCATATACCCAAACCTGCCCCAAATGGGACAAAATTTGTACCACAGCATGTTGATGCCGCTCCATGATAGCATGCCAAGTTTCATGAATTTCAGACGAGTTTTGGATGTACTAGAATTTAAAAACCAGGCATCTCAATGTTTTGCCGGCAATCAACGGTGCCCTGGTGTTTGAAATTCATTCCCATTTCTTGCATGGGACCTAAGCATGCACCCAAGGACACAGATTTGATTTTTCAACCAATTTATATGCACTGGAGCATGTGCATGTAGTTCAAATTTGAATTATGCACATAAAATGCATTGAAAACTCAGTTAATGCATAAAAATGTCCAAACGAACCCCGAAAAATCACAAAAATCACACAACACTCCTGTTGTTCTATGTTGACACGAGAAAAAATTTGAAAGCAATAAGAGGCAATGGATATCGTTTCGTCCCCAAAGGTGGGACGTTCCCTACCGAAAACCATCATGCTTGTTGTGAGAAGCTCCGGTTTGTGAGAAGCATATACCCAAACCTGCCCCAAATGGGACAAAATTTGTACCACGGCATGTTGATGCCGCTCCATGATAGCATGCCAAGTTTCATGAATTTCAGACGAGTTTTGGATTTACTAGAATTTAAAAACCAGGCATCTCAATGTTTTGCCGGCAATCAACGGTGCCCTGGTGTTTGAAATTCATTCCCATTTCTTGCATGGGACCTAAGCATGCACCCAAGGACACAGATTTGATTTTTCAACCAATTTATATGCACTGGAGCATGTGCATGTAGTTCAAATTTGAATTGTTCACCTGAAATGGCTAGAAAACCAATTTAATGTATAAAATGTTCAAACGAACCCTGAATAATTCCAATTCTTTTACGACACACATATAGTTGCATGTTCACTCCAGATAAAAGGTCTAGCAATTCAAACACCGTCCATTGCCGCTGTGACCCCATTATGTAATTCAAATCAAGATGAAAAATCAAGTAGATCGCACACAGTTTATTATCAGCAACCGTGTGAGATGTAGTACAAAATATCTTGGAGCACCGTCGGTGTATAGTACGCCTATGGCTTACGCGAGAAGGTGCGTCGGCTACAGTCCACAGCCGGCGTCTCAAGCACACTAGCTCGCTCCCCAAATATCATTTCACTGTTCAATCGTCGCCGGTGAAAGATGGGCACGTGGACCCGCGTCGTGAGGGCAACTTCGGTGGCCCACTCCGGCGAGAGCGCGGCCGCAGCCGCCATGCGCGTGCTAACAAGGTGCATGAGCGCGGCCGCAATTTGCGACCGGGCGGCAAAGGCAGCCCAAACGGCCGCTGTTGCTTCTCAGGTGGCGGCAGCAACATCTGCCTCGGGGATAGCAACTGGCGAGAGCGGCACAGCAGCTGTCCGTTCCGCAGCGGCGGCCTTAGCCCTGATGGAGGCCGCCCACGACCATGTCGAGGCCGCCCACGCCCAGCTCCTGGCGGTCACCGCACAAATCGAACGAAGCTTCTCCGACAACGGTCGGCAACCCACGGCCGAAGAGCTGGCAATCGCCGAGAGCGTTCGAGCAGCCGTCCGTTCCTCCGCCGCATACCTTGCGACGACGGAGCCCGTCCAAGCCCAGATCGCGTCCGCCCACGCCCAGCTCGTGGCGGCCTTTTCCAAAGAGATGGCGGACGCGGATGGCGAGATGCTTGCCGAGTATGGTGCGATGGATGCCATGGAGCCCCTTCCCCAGGAGACCGTCGGGCGCGAGCTGGACATGGAGGCGGCGGCGGAGATCGACGAGCACCAGCCGTAGTAGTACTCTATGTTTTGTTTAATTAAGAGCGCCGGTCTTTAATTTGTTAGAGTAATGTTTAGGTCAGCTAGCTCTGTTTAATTGCTGAACTTGCTCGATTAAGAAGTGTGGGTGTGCTGTAGTCTCCTTTGTGTACCCAAATTATGCAATGACGTGGATGACCACTGTAACCATGGAAATTCGAACCAAAACTTTTGACGTTCAAACTCATCACACACGGGTTAAGCTATCTGAATCGTTTGTGATGTCCACATATCGTACACAGTTCTGAATAAGGGACCGTGTCTGATGACACTTTGCGCGCCAGTTTTTTGGCTGAAGCGATTCCAAATTTTCGGCTTCCGCGGAAATATCTACCTCCCCGCCCCCTCCCCCTTACCAAAAGCCACATTTCCCCTCTTTCCGCCTTCCTTTCCAAGTTGAAACCTTCACTCCTTGCTTGCAGCGCCGCCGCCTCCTCGCCGGCGACCCTCCTTCACGCTGCTCGGCCTCCTCTATCCAGGCAGGTAATCCACACCCGACCCCCATCCTCCTCCTCCTTCCACATCCCACATGCCCCGACCGCCGGCGCGAGCGCGACACCTTCCACCCAAATCACCGACCCCTCCACCAAATAAGCGCCGGCCTAAGCCATGGTGCACGCAGTATAGCCAGGACCTCAAGGAGCATTTGGCAGCGGAGAAGCAAATCGCGGCCGCACGCGCGGATGAGGTCGCGATGGCTGCCATTCGTGCCGACCCCCAGATCTTGGAGGAGCACCTTGCCAATTGCTAGCTACGCCGGTTAAGCATGCTCGGTTTACCCGTTGCGTGTGCTGCTCCTGCCTTTCCTTCACAAAATCTAGTGAATTGTGCTATCTAATTTCACCATGCAATCTGTTGCTCTAGTGTATATGTTCTATATGTCGTGCAGTGTGGTGCTCACTTATTAACTGTTTTGTTAATTAGTTGTCGTCTTCAGTTAACTGTTTGGTTCAATTCTGCAAATGTGATGTTCAATTCTTCAGGCTGCAATTTTGTATTGTCTTCCATGTGAGAAATAAATCGAATTTATCTTTACAAAATTGTGGGTGCATTCTGTTATTGTATACCATGTGAGGAATAAATTGAATTTGGCTGTAGTAAATACATGAGAAACAAATACAATTGCTACAATTGGCTGTAGTTAACTGTTTGGTTAACTCTCTGATCTTCTATTAGGAGTATGTTATATTGTGCAATGTGGTGCTCAGTTAATGTTTGGTTCATTTGTTGTGGTGTTTAGTTAACTGCTTGGTTCAATGTTATATTGTGCAATGTGGTGCTCAGTTAATGTTTGGTTCATTTGTTGTGGTGTTTAGTTAACTGCTTGGTTCAATTCTGCAATGCGATGTCCAATTGTCGTGGGTAGAATTTTGTATTGTTGTGCATGTGAGGAATAAATCGAATTTGGCTGCACTTAATACATGAGAAACATATACAAGTGCTATATTTCCTAGTTCTTAATCATGCTTGGTTTGGGTAAATGGGTTTTCCGTGTGGCTTCAATTAATCTGATGAATCTGCAATGTGCTTATTTTTCATCAACATATTTTACTGATAGCATGTGAACCCTTACTTAACCTGATGACTAACTACCTTATATGTGTTGCAGGGAAACAATGGGAAGCACTGAGGTTTACAATCGAGGTTAGCACGTGCATGGTCCATTGTCTAATAGCACATTATTGTGCAATTGCAGGAACCATTCTAATATTTTGGTTTTTAACAATTTGGTCTTGCACATGTAGGTCCTGCTGTCAGAGGTTTTGACCCACTGTTCGACCCTTTTTGCATATGGGGAAATGAGTTGTCCATGAATATCAATCAAATCAAGAAACTCAGAAAGATTGTTAGGATAAAGAAATTAGCGACAAAAAACAACAAGATCTTTGTCTGCACAATGAAGAAGACATCAGTTCACTACAAGATGGTACTAACTATTATACCTTGCCTTTTTTTATTCCTTTGCCCCATTTCCAATATAGAGAAGATATTTATGCACATCCTTGTTTTCAGGCCTTTCCAAAGCAGTTCACTGATAATTACCTCTCAAACCACCTCTATGGTCAGGAGGCGAGGAAGGTTTTCATACAACACCCACGGTTCAATATTGAAGTGTTCCTGAAGAGGTCGAAGGACGGACGGTCAATCATCCACGGGCACTGGCCTAAAGTTGCAAGGACCTTCAACATGAATGAAGGCTCAATATTCGCCTTCCGCTTCAGCAGTTTTCCAGATGAGATGCATCTGTCTATATACCGTCTATAATGCTGATTTTGAAAGGTTCTACATGTTGCATGTGGAACTTGCTGCTGGTGCAGTTGTGTAATGGGGTAGCTGAGTGCTGAAGCCATATCATGTTGTACTCTAATGTATTTCAATTATGAAATTCTGCTTCCTTAATATGGAAATGAAATATATTGTGTGCTTAATATGAATGTCAATTAGATTAATAAATGGATTATTAATAATAGGCCAATTAGCCTGCTAATTGGGTTTTGATATTGCAAACGGTTGTTGAAAAAATACCGTGGGCGATGACCTCAGGCAACGCACACAGTTTCTAGGAATAAACCGTGTTGGATCAATGAACAATCACACACGACTTTCTCTTGAAAACTGTTTGCGTTAGGCCACCTTGCGCAAACGTTTACCACATAAAAAATGTGTGTCATGGACAGCCTTTACCACAGAGTTTCTTCTACGGACCGTGTGTGCTACATTCAATAACGCAAACGATTTAACGGGAACAATTGTGTGTGATGTACCTATGAACGAAAACGTTTTCCTTGAAGCGACTGTGTGGGATGTGCATACGAGCGGAAACGTTTAGTGGGGACTGACTGTGTCGGATGTACTTGCGACCGGAAACAATTTCGCCGTATAATTGTATTTTTTTAGCTCTACTGTACGTATTTCCATATTTGAATGCTCGCTGATCGCACACGACCTCATTTTGCCGAACATCTGTGCCAGGAGGGCATATCCCCGACGGTTTCTGGGTCGTGTGGGAAGGACCCCCCTATCGCCCACACTCACTTGGCGACGGTTCCAAATGCCGTTGCGAAAAGGGGTAAAAAAACCGTTTGTTTAGGACCGACGCGCACCAGTGCAACTATCAGCAAATTTGCAAATCGAGATCATGTGTGTGCAAACATAGTATCCACAAAGGTTGGTCCTTGTTTCTTGCTGAGGACACTGAAAATTTTTGTACAAAATTAGTCATGTATTTGTCCTGTTAGGAACAACCTAACCGGTGTTAGATGTATTATTTTTCTTTGGAAAAAATAGAAAGAGGTTTATTTAGAAGCTTGAACATTTGACTAGCGTAAGGAAAGGTATTTGCAAACTGTTGGATAAATTTTCTGAAAATAATGGATTTAGGTGTGTCACCGGAGAAACGATCTCGTGCTGCAGAGGTAGTTCCGTCTTGAACAGGTTCCCTGGTTTACTTTTCCACAATGCGAGCACATTACAAATGATGATGAATTTTGACAACATCAATTATTGAATCAGATATGAATACAAATTAATTTCAACATCATAGAATTCAATACCTATCCAAGAATTGCTGAACATGCGTCAGATCATGAGCGTTTGTTGACTCTCTGAGAGAATCGATGTAGTAAACTGTGTTCTTGTTTGGAACAATGAATACCAATATCTAGTGAATGCTACATATTAAGAAAGCCATGAACTTACGAATGATGTCAAAATCTGAAAGACAATCAGTGTATGTGTGGTTGTTTACTTGACTTACCGTTCATGATATGGCCAGAGAAGTGATTCTGCATGGGACGTGTTTTCGAAGATACAGACGACCGTGTTAACGGCCCAGTCCCGTCGGTCCTTACCATCTAATGTTGTGCCATTTACTGATGCAGGATCTATGAAATACACACTCTCCCTTTTTCTTCTCTGCGCGTTCAATCCCCTAAGAGGAATAAAATGCGGTTAGCTGTTTATCATTTACAGCCTTGTATGGAGAAGTTGATCAGAGTTTGTTAAGTACTTAGAAAATCAGGCATCTAATAAGAGTGGCATCAAGCACATTGAAGTTGAAGAAGAGATGCAAGTCCTCGAAACTCACATTGATGGAACCAGCATCGTTTCAGAAATGGTCTGTATTGTAGTGGACTAGCAAAGCATGATGACCTGCTGACATTTGCTCCATGCAATATTCATGTAACTCGCGGCAACTAGAGCTGCACTCATCAAAGTATTCGCCAACAAGACATGGTTGGCCATGGACGTAATTGCGTGCTTCAAGTACGTCTGCTTTACTTTTAGCAATCAACAATTCTACTTCTTCATCACCCATGGCGTTAGAAATAATATTACTCCCCGATTCGAACAAGTGATACGTCTCCAACGTATCTATAATTTTTGATTGTTCCATGCTATATTATATTCTGTTTTTGGACATTATTGGGCTTTGTTATACACTTTTATATTATTTTTGGGACTAACCTACTAACCGGAGGCCCAACCCAGAATTGCTGTTTTTTGCCTATTTCAGAGTTTCACAGAAAAAGAATATCAAACGGAGTCCAAACGGAATGAAACCTTCGGGAACGTGATTTTCGGAACGAACGTGATCCAGAGGACTTGGACCCTACGTCAAGACATCAACCAGGAAGGCACAGGGTAGGGGGGCGCGCCCTCCACCCTCGTGGGCCCCACGTTGATCCACCGACGTACTTCTTCCTCCTATATATACCTACGTACCGCCAAACTACCAGATACGGAGCCAAAAACCTAATTCCACCGCCGCAACCTTCTGTACCCGTGAGATCCCATCTTGGGGCCTTTTTCGGAGCTCCGCCGGAGGGCGCATCGATCACGGAGGGCTTCTACATCAACACCATAGCCTCTCCGATGATGTGTGAGTGGTTTACCTCACACCTTCGGGTCCATAGTTATTAGCTAGATGGCTTCTTTTCTCTTTTTGGATCTCAATACAATGTTCTCCCCCTCTCTCGTGGAGATCTATTCGATGTAATCTTCTTTTTGCGGTGTGTTTGTTGAGACCGATGAATTGTGGGTTTATGATCAAGTTTATCTATGAACAATATTTGAATCTTCTCTGAATTCTTTAATGTATGATTGGTTATCTTTGCAAGTCTCTTCGAATTATCAGTTTGGTTTGGCCTACTAGATTGATCTTTCTTGCAATGGGAGAAGTGCTTAGCTTTGGGTTCAATCTTGCGGTGTCCTTTCCCAGTGACAGTAGGGGCAGCAAGGCACGTATTGTATTGTTGCCATCGAGGATAACAAGATGGGGTTTACATCATATTGCATGAGTTTATCCCTTTATATGTCATCTTACTTAAAGCATTACTCTGTTCTTTTGAACTTAATACTCTAGATGCATGCTGGATAGCGGTCGATGTGTGGAGTAATAGTAGTAGATGCAGGCAGGAGTCGGTCTACTTGTCTCGGACGTGATGCCTATATACATGATCATTCCTGGATATTCTCATAACTATGCTCAATTTTGTCAATTGCTCAACAGTAATTTGTTCATCCATCATAATACTTATGCTCTTGAGAGAAGCCACTAGTGAAATCTATGGCCCCCGGGTCTATTCTCCATCATATTAATCTTCCAACACTTAGCTATTTTCATTGCCTTTTATTTTACTTTGCATCTTTATCATAAAAATACCAAAAATATTATCTTATCATATCTATCAGATCTCACTGTCGTAAGTGACCGTGAAGGGATTGACAACCCCTTTATTGCGTTGGTTGCGAGGATTTTATTTGTTTGTGTAGGTGCGAGGGACTCGTGCGTGGCCTCCTACTGGATTGATACCTTGGTTCTCAAAAACTGAGGAAAATACTTACACTACTTTGCTGCATCACCCTTTCCTCTTCAAGGGAAAACCAACGCAGTGCTCAAGAGGTAGCAAGAAGGATTTCTGGCGCCGTTGCCGGGGAGTCTACGCGAAAGTCAACATACCAAGTACCCATCACAAACTCTTATCTCCCGCATTACATTATTTGCCATTTGCCTCTCGTTTTCCTCTCCCCCACTTCACCCTTGCCGTTTTATTCGGCCCCTCTCTTTTCCATTTGCCTCCCTCTTTCTTTTTGCTCCTCGCACTTTCTGCCGTTATGTCTGAAATTGGGGAAACTATTGTCGATATGGACAATAGTAATAACATGGAAAATTCTAATGCTCCTGCTGAAGAACCCCCTATCTTGCATACAAAATTTTTCGAATTGGTAGTGGTAATATTATTGGAAAAGGGGTTATTCAAGATTTCTTTACTTGTGCCGGTGCTTTGCCTTCTATGGGCAGTTCTATTCGTCATAGAACTAGTAGTCTTGCGGACGCTATTGCCATGCTTGTAGTTGAACTTGAAAGGCAATTTATGCACATGCACCCTTGCATACAAAGGATATTCCTAGAATTTTCTAATATTGAGCATTCTTCTGTTAAGCGTGCCGCTACTATCTTTTTGGCTCATGAGTTCAGATTTATAATAAAAGAGGCTAAAGAAATCTTTGCGCATTATAGGGTGGACGCTGGCCATCCTCCCATAGAAACTGTCCTATTTGATCAAGAGGAAATAATGCGTTTTCAATCTCTAGACTATGTTGCTTTTAATGAGAACCTTAGGAAAAAGGTTCCTACCAATGTTCTAGTTGATAGAATTTCTGAACTTAATAATGATTTTGCTATTCAAAATAATGAGCTAGGATATTCTCTTGCGTATAGGCTCACAAAGTTATGTCAAAAGAATGCCTATAATGATGAATTGGTTGTGCAATACGAAGGGCCAAAGGATGAACCTATACCTCCTAAAGTTGATCTTGGGGAATTTTGTCCCATTAAATTTAGCCCTTTTGATTACTTTTGCTTGCCTCAAAGAAAACTCGCTGCTGAACGTAGAGAATATGAAATGAGTTTTAATGATCTATCCTATTATTATGGCAATACCTAGATCTATCGTTGCTTTTATGCCTAGCTAGGGGCGTTAAACGATAGCGCTTGTTGGGAGGCAACCAATTTTATTTTTAGTTTTTGCTTTTTGCTTCTGTTTAGGAATAAATCTTTGATCTAGACTCTGAATAGATGTGTTTTTATGTTTTAATTAGTGTTTGTGCCAAGTTTAACCTATAGGATCTTCTTGGATGATAGTTATTTGATCTTGCTGAAAATTCCAGAAACTTTCTGTTCACGAAAATAATTGTTAAAAATCACCAGAACATGATAAAATATTGATTCAAATTGCTGCTGATCAATAAACAAATTTTCTAGGTCTTCCTATTTTGGCTGAATTTTTTGAGTTCCAGAAGTTTGTGTTAGTTACACATTACTACATACTGTTCTGTTTTTGACAGATTCTGTTTTTCGTGTGTTGTTTGCTTATTTTGATGAATCTATGGCTAGTAAAAATAGTTTATAAACCATAGAGAAGTTGGAATACAGTAGGTTTAACACCAATATAAATAAAGAATGAGTTCATTACAGTACCTTGAAGTGGTCTTTTGTTTTCTTTCTCTAACGGAGCTCACGAGATTTTCTGTTAAGTTTTGTGTTGTGAAGTTTTCAAGTTTTGGGTAAAAGATTTGATGGATTATGGAACAAGGAGTGGCAAGAGCCTAAGCTTGGGGATGCCCATGGCACCCCAAGATAATCTAAGGAAACCTAAAAGCCAAAGCTTGGGGATGCCCCGGAAGGCATCCCCTCTTTCGTCTACTTCCATTGGTAACTTTACTTGGAGCTATATTTTTATTCACCACATGATATGTGTTTTGCTTGGAGCGTCTTGTATTATTGGAGTCTTTATTTGTTAGTTTGCCACAATCATCCTTGCTGTACACAACTTTTGAGAGAGACACACATGTTTCGGAAATTGTTAAAATACTCTATGTGCTTCACTTATATCTTTTGAGTTATATAGTTTTTGCTCTAGTACTTCACTTATATCTTTTAGAGCACGGTGGTGGATTTGTTTTATAGAAACTATTGTTCTATCATGCTTCACTTATATTATTTTGAGAGTCCTACAAAACAGCGTGGTAATTTGCTTTAATTATGTGAGGCATTCAAGATTAGTAAAAAAATCATATAAGTGTGTTGAATACTATGACAAGTTTGATACTAGATAATTGTTTTGAGATATGAAGATGGTGATATTAGAGTCATGATAGTTGAGTAGTTTTGAATTTGAGAAATACTTGTGTTAAAGTTTGTGATTCCCGTAGCATGCACGTATGGTGAACCGTTATGTGATGAAGTCGGAGCATAATTTATTTATCGATTGTCTTCCTTATGAGTGGAGGTCGGGGACGAGCGATGGTCTTTTCCTACCAATCTATCCCCCTAGGAGCATGCACGTAATACTTTGTTTTGATAACTTGTAGATTTTTGCAATAAGTATATGAGTTCTTTATGACTAATGTTGAGTCCATGGATTATACGCACTTTCTTCCTTCCACCATTGCTAGCCTCTCTAATACCGCGCACTTTTTGCCTGTATCATACACCCACCATATACCTTCCTCAAAACAGCCACCATACCTACCTATCATGGCATTTCCATAGCCATTCCGAGATATATTGCCATGCAACTTTCCACCATTCAGTTTATTATGACACGCTCCATCATTGTCATATTGCTTTGCATGATCATGTAGTTGACATCGTATTTGTGGCAAAGCCACCGTTCATAATTCTTTCATACATGTCACTCTTGATTCATTGCATATCCCGGTACACCGCCGGAGGCATTCACATAGAGTCATATTTTGTTCTAAGTATTGAGTTGTAATTGTTGAGTTGTAAGTAAATAAAAGTGTGATGATCATCATTTTTAGAGCATTGTCCCAAGTGAGGAAAGGATGATGGAGACTATGATTCCCCCACAAGTCGGGATGAGACTCCGGACGAAAAAAAAGAGGCCATAAAAAAAGGTCCAAATAAAAAGACAGAAGGGACAATGTTACTATCCTTTTACCACACTTGTGCTTCAAAGTAGCACTATGATCTTCATGATAGAGAGTCTCCTATGATATCACTTTCATGTACTAGTGGGAATTTTTCATTATAGAACTTGGCTTGTATATTCCAATGATGGGCTTCCTCAAAATGCCCTAGGTCTTCGTGAGCAAGCGAGTTGGATGCACACCCACTTAGTTCCTTTTGTTGAGCTTTCATATACTTATAGCTCTGGTGCATCCGTTGCATGGCAATCCCTACTCACTCACATTGATATCTATTAATGGGCATCTTCATAGCCCGTTGATACGCCTAGTTGATGTGAGACTATCTTCTCCTTTTTTTTGTCTTTTCCACAACCACCATTCTATTCCACATATAGTGCTATGTCCATGGCTCACGCTCATGTATTGCGTGAAGATTGAAAAAGTTTGAGAACGTCAAAACTATGAAACAATTGCTTGGCTTGTCATCGGGGTTGTGCATTGTTTAAATATTTTGTGTGGTGAAGATAGAGCATAGCCAGACTATATGATTTTGTAGGGATAACCTTCTTTGGCCATGTTATTTTGAGAAGACATAATTGCTTAGTTATTATGCTTGAAGTATTATTATTTTTATGTCAATATTAAACTTTTGTCTTGAATCTTTCGGATCTGAATATCCATAGCACAATTAAGAAAATTACATTGAAATTATGCCAAGTAGCATTCCACATCAAAAATTCTGTTTTTATCGTTTACCTACTCGAGGACGAGCAGGAATTAAGCTTGGGGATGCTTGATACGTCTCCAACGTATCTATAATTTTTGATTGTTCCATGCTATATTATATTCTGTTTTTGGACATTATTGGTCTTTGTTATACACTTCTATATTATTTTTGGGACTATCCTACTAACCGGAGGCCCAGCCCAGAATTGCTGTTTTTGCCTATTCCAGAGTTTCACAGAAAAAGAATATCAAACGGAGTCCAAACGGAATGAAACCTTCGGGAACGTGATTTTCGGAACGAACGTGATCCAGAGGACTTGGACCCTACGTCAAGACATCAACCAGGAAGGCACGAGGTAGGGGGGCGCGCCTACGCCCCCTGGGTGCGCCCTCCACCCTCGTGGGCCCCATGTTGCTCCACCGACGTACTTCTTCCTCCTATATATACCTACGTACCCCCAAACTACCAGCTACGGAGCCAAAAACCTAATTCCACCGCCGCAACCTTCTGTACCCGTGAGATCCCATCTTGGGGCCTTTTCCGGAGCTCCGCTGGAGGGGGCATCGATCACGGAGGGCTTCTACATCAACACCATAGCCTCTCCGATGATGTGTGAGTAGTTTACCCCAGACCTTCGGGTCCATAGTTATTAGCTAGATGGCTTTTTCTCTCTTTTTGGATCTCAATACAATGTTCTCCCCCTCTCTCGTGGAGATCTATTCGATGTAATCTTCTTTTTGCGGTGTGTTTGTTGAGACCAATGAATTGTGGGTTTATGATCAAGTTTATCTATGAACAATATTTGAATCTTCTCTGAATTCTTTTATGTATGATTGATTATCTTTGCAAGTCTCTTCGAATTATCAGTTTGGTTTGGCCTACTAGATTGATCTTTCTTGCAATGGCAGAAGTGCTTAGCTTTGGGTTCAATCTTGCGGTGCTCGATCCCAGTGACAGTAGGGGAAACGACACGTATTGTATTGTCGCCATCGAGGATAACAAGATGGGGTTTACATCATATTGCATGAGTTTATCCCTCTACATCATGTCATCTTACTTAAAGCATTACTCTGTTCTTTTGAACTTAATATTCTAGATGCGGTCGATGTGTGGAGTAATAGTAGTAGATGCAGGCAGGAGTCGGTCTACTTGTCTCGGACGTGATGCCTATATACATGATCATACCTAGATATTCTCATAACAATGCTCAATTCTGTCAATTGCTCAACAGTAATTTGTTCACCCGCCGTAATACTTATGCTCTTGAGAGAAGCCACTAGTGAAACCTATGGCCCCCGGGTCTATTCTCCATCATATTAATCTTCCAACACTTAGCTATTTTCATTGCCTTTTATTTTACTTTGCATCTTTATCATAAAAATACCAAAAATGTTATCTTATCATATCTATCAGATCTCACTTTCGTAAGTGACCGTGAAGGGATTGACAACCCCTTTATTGCGTTGGTTGCGAGGATTTTATTTGTTTGTGTAGGTGCGAGGGACTCGTGCGTGCCCTCCTACTGGATTGATACCTTGGTTCTCAAAAACGGAGGGAAATACTTACGCTACTTTGCTGCATCACCCTTTCCTCTTCAAGGGAAAACCAACACAGTGCTCAAGAGGTAGCAACAAGCTGCTATTAATTTGGTTCTGGGCGATGAGTAAGTAAGAGGCAATCGTTCTCTTTCCTCTTCACTCTCCCGCTGCGCTTCCTCGTGGTCGTGGGTGTAGCCTTTTTGGCCACTTCCTTCTCGGTACTTGAAGCATTTCTGGTAGATCGTCTGGTTGGCTGCAAGGTAGATTGCCGAGCAGACGGTGAAACTTGGACGGACTGCTTAGCAGACGGTTTATCTATGCCGGACCGCTGAGCTGGCGGTGCTGCTGTGGCGGACTGCTGGGCTGTAGGAGCAGAGGCATCGGACTGCTGACCATGCATTGAAGCTATGTCGGGTTTCTGCGAAGGTGGTGCCAACTTGTCGGTGTGCTGAGGAGGCCGTGCCAATGCGTTGGTTTGCTGAGCAGGAAGTGATGACGCATTGGTATGCTGATCACGTGCCTGCGGATCGACGGACTGATGAGCAGTCGGTTCTAGACCTACAGACTGCTTAGCAGGCGGTTCAGAAGCATCAGACTGCTTAGCAGTCTGTTCCACCAGGTTGGTCTGCTGAGCATGTGCTGCAGCTGGGTCTCCCCCGCTGCTTCAGCGGCCGGCATCTGAACCGGTGGTGCGTCATCAGCAGTTGTAGGCCTTGCCACTGGCTACTTTGGGGCGGAGGATGACATGGCCTGTACGCCAGAAAGTCGGGCCGGCTGATCATAGGTTGATGCATCAGCCCGCGAGAGCTGCTGTGGCAAGGAGACCGTCACCGGTTGAGGGGCGACAGTGGTTGCTCTTGGCGGGGCTTCAGGGATCTCATCGATGAACTCTATTTCCGTTCGTTGCCACTGGATGTAGGGGTGGGCATAAAAACCGACGAACCGAAGACCGAACCGAAGCCGAAACCGAATAAGCCAAAATTTCGGTTTTTTCTAATTTCATAGGAAAATTCGGTTTCCATGTCCACTAACTGAACATAATTCAGTGGATTCTGTTTTCAATCAGGTTAACCGAAGAAAAACCGAGCAATGTGACTCAAGTCAACGAATAACGCAAAAGTAGGCGCGCACGCGCAGCCAACGACGACTCTCGGGAGTCATGCGCCCACGATCTCTTTTTTCTAGGCGACGCCCACAATCCCGAGAGTCACGCGCCCACGTTTGTTTGTTGTTTGCTCGTGCATGATGTGTATTTTTTTGAGAACGCAAGATGTGGTTGCTAAGCGCCAAAGTGCATGCAAGGATGTTGGGCCTACAGGATGCAAGGCCCAGCTCACGTCGATGGGGTGTGCCTCTGCGTGTGTGAGCTGGCGAACAGCAGCTCCTTTAGTCCCACCTTGCCCGGCTAAGGAGATGTGGCAGATACTTTTGCCTGTAAGAGGGTGACGCGGCTGCACACATAGCACAAATGCTTAAAGCATGGTTTTCGGTATAAAACCGAATGCTGAACCGAATTTTCGGTTAACCGAGATGTCGGTTAGCTGTTTCAGCTTGCTATTTTCAGTTTCTTCTTTTACTAATTGAATTCCAAAAAAAACCGAACGGTAAAAACCGAATTTTCGGCTTCTACCGAATGCCCAGGCCTAACTGGATGTGATGTAACAGTGTTTCTCCCAAGGTCCTTTGCTCATTGAAGTCTCCTAGGACATTCTTCAGGGCAAATTCATTGAATCCAGGCTTTACTTCAGTCACGTAGCACATCACACAACCCGGCTTCAATGGCACATTGTCCAAGAAGAGGCCATCTTCCAAGAAGGGTGGGCAAACCCAAGCTGTTGCACATTTTAATGTACCTTCATAATGTGTAAGCACGCCCTTCAGTCTCTCTTTCATTCTAGATAGATCAGATATAGCATCATGATGAGCAGCTGCAGTCTTAGTGTCGCTGGGGTCAGCTGATGCACAGCTACTCTTGTGCAGTGTTGTCGCGCAATAAGCAACATCCTCCATGCCCGCCTCCCCTCCCATCTGCTGGCTATCTGTCAGTGTTAGAGTCTTCTGCATCATCCTTGACTCCTCAACATCCTTTCGAACAACCGGATAAATCTCCTTCTTTGACCTTTCATACAATGCATTCTGCTTCATTTCACTCCTCTCTTTTTTCATGCCGAGCCTCTCTTCTTTGCTGAGTGTGAAAGCCCTCTTGTGCGGGACATTAACACATATACCCCTTGCACGGCCAGGGGGCTCTTTTGTTTCCAGAGCAATGGACAAAATGTCACGTGGCCCTGAGTTCCTGTAGAACCTTCCAGGGATCTTGGAATCCTCTAACATCACTTCATACAGTTTGGCGTCACGTGCATTTTTAAAGTAATAAGTTCCGTCATCACGCCTCTTTGCACGTGCCCGCAAGTAGTATCTGGCGCGTTCGCCCATGATTTCACTAAAGGTCGGATTCCCACCCGCCGCTACTACTTCTTTGTCCTCCTGTTCCCATATCAGTTTCATGCCGTAGTATCCTGCCACACCCATACGGTGGGGGTGTATGTTCTTCTTCTGAAGTTCCGATTGCTTGAAACTCTTCTCAGCAAACTCTATAGTTGCCCTGACCCTTTTGAATTCTGCCCAGTCTGCCTTTGTAATTTGGGGGTACGCGGGGATTGGGTCCTTGCCTTCACTCAAGTACTTCTTGTACAACACGTGCTTCCAGTTTCTCCAAGCATCCCTAGCCTTCTTTAGTGCAGCGTGTTCCACCTGCATTCTCCACTGCTCTGGAACGTTGAAGTGATCCATGATCTCCCGGACTATCCTGCATCGTGTTTCTGTGTCAGCCTTCCGAAACCCTGGTAGATTAATGTTGAGCCTTGCCCTGCCAACAAATCCACACACACTCCTGAACCTCATGTGTGCTTTATCTGGTTTAGTTGGAGCCCATGACTTTAAATCAATCTCGGTTACTTCATATACACCTTTAGGCTGGTGTGTGGGCTTCCTTGGAGCGTTCCTCCATGTCCTGACCGGAAGGGTAATTGCTGCAGCTCTATCCCGTTCAAGACTACTTGATCCCTCACAATCTGCTGAAGACCTAGGGTTGTCCGAATCAAATGAAGATACATGGCCTGAATGAGTGTTGTCACTGCTACTCGGCATCTACAGAGAACACATGCGAAACTCGGGAAGGGGGATAAGCATAAAACTAACAACTTGGTATTAAGCTTTCTAAACATTCCATGCAATAGTTTAGAAAATGTAAGGCTAATTTGTTAAGTTTGTGTGATTTGGGCGCCCACGATCTGCAAATAGGCAGTAACATATTGGAACAAATACAGCTTATATGTAGTAAGGAAGGTAGATAATGAACATATATACGCTCTCTGTTATTTTATAGCCAATTTGAGAACATGCGGAACGAAATTGGAAGAGGGATTGCAAGGAAATATGCCTCACCGCGATGGAGAGCAGTAACTAACAGGCTTCTTAATGCAAACCCAGCCGGGCCACAGGAGAGGCGAGGGTTACTGCATCGATATGCTCGAGGGTGGCTGGCGAGCAGACGAAGACAGCGAGGTGCAGGCCGCCGCGTGTTGGGAATGGCAGTGGAGGTAGGCTTGACGCCGAAGAGCGGGCACACGGCCGGGGTGAGCACGGCGGCGCCGGAGAGGGTTCTGCTATGGATCTGGGGGAGGGGGGAGCTGGCAAAGGAGATTGGGTGGACTAGTTGAGTGAAACGCGGGCGGGCGGTGGGGGGGTGTTGGCGGCCTAGGTGAAAAGGGTGAAAAATATCCCCGGCCGCCGCGCGCGCGGAAAGGCCTATGAAACGGTTGCCTCTAAGCGCTCGTGTGCATGAACAGAATAATTTCGTTTGAAATGAAGACGTACTAATTTTGAAATGAAGACATGAGTTCATCGTTTCGCCTCTAAATTTTTCCCACGTAAACCAATCATAATTTTACCATGGGTTTGATTTGCTGGCGCATTTCAGGTCTCGTGTGATATATTTAAGACATTTTTTGGCATTTACCGTGCATGTTGGCATATAAATCAATTCCTAGCCGGACTACATTTCCTGTCGAAAGGGATGAGGATTGCCGTTCGATCTGGGAGCATCCAACGGTGCAGACTTATGATCCGTGCGTTTGGGTTCTGGCCAATTAGAACGCACGACTCAGATCGCGCGCGCAGCAAGGGGGGCATCGACCACGGTTTGGTAGGCACACGGCTTTCGTGTGTGAACCGTGTGCTATTGAAAACATTTTTTGGGAGGGGCTATTTGAAAACATGTACATGTGTTGTCGAAAGGGATGAGGATCGCCGCTCGATCAAGGAGAATCCAACGGTGCAGACGTACGATCCGTGGGGTTTGGGTTCTGGCCAATCAGAACGCACGACTCTGATCGCGCACGTGGCAGGGGGTGGGAGGTGCATCGTCCACGGTTTAGTGGACACACGGCTTTCGTGAGTGAACTGTGTGCTCTTTGAAAATGTTTACATTACCTAACATCAGATTTTTGTTCGAATGAAAACATGAGTTCATCGTTTCGCCTCCAATTTTTTTCCACGATAAGAAATCACGAGTATAGTGGAGAGTGTCATATACTAGTATCATGAATATATAGTATATATGATACTAGTGTATGATACTACCTTTAATTAATTATAGCGCATAGTATAATACATAGAGTATAGTATCATATATAGATCATATTTATTGCCATGCATGACTCATATTAGCATCGCATTTAAAATTATACGGTATCTACCTATATGTTACTCTAACCCTCTTTATATATATTTAATTCTTTGCCACATCAGCATACTTGCTATTTCCGAGTGCATGACATCGTCGGCTATGATACCACCACTATGGCCAGCCTTATATAGTGGGAGTATCATATACTATATATATAGTATCATGCATATGATACTAGTGTATGATACTGCGTATGTATCTTCATAGTGCATATATAGTATCATAGAGTAGTACTAGCTCCCTCTGTAAAATAATGTAAGAGCGTTTAGATTACTGAAACAGTGACCTAAATGCTCTTATATTAGTTTACGGAGGGAGTATATATCATAGATGACCGTATTTATGGCCATGCATGACACAAAGTAGTATAGCATTTATTATATATATTACGGTATCTACCTATGTTACTGCTTCTTTGCCACATCATCATATTTTTCTATTCCCGAGTGCATGACACCGGCTATGATACCCCCACTATGGCCACCCTAAGAAGGCTGGTCGTAATATGGGAGTATCAAGCGGTATGATGCATGCCAACTAGACTTTTTGGATGATGTGGCACACAGTTAAATGATGAAAGAGAGGGTGTGGTATCGTATCATGATACCGTATCATATTAAATGTTGTACTACTTTGTGTCATGCATGGCAATTAATAAGGAACCTAAGATACTAACTTATGATACTATGCATGCACGCATTACGGAGGTATTGCCGATCATATACTAGTATCATGCATATATACTCCCTCCTTTCCGGTTTATAGGCTTATCTCAAAATTTTAGTTTTTCCATTTTATAAGGCTCAATTTGGTTGTTCTCCCCATCACATGTCCAGATTCCAAGGTGCATTAAATCATTGCATGCAAGTATTAAGAGAAAGTTGACCAATGCATGTACTTTATATATGCATGCATGTATTGCAATTAATACATTGGAAAACATAATTTTTTGAGAAAAACAAAAGCATTAATTGGGTGTTTTTGCAAACTACAGAAAGTATTCCACCACTCACCATCTACCTTGGTTGCATGGTGAGATTTTTGAATTGAGCCCTATAAGGCTGGTTGTAATGGGGAGTATCATATACTAGTATCATGCATATGACAGTGTAGGATACTACTTCCGTAATGCATAGTATCATAAGTTAGCATCTTAGGTTGCCTTACTAATTGTCATGCATCACACAAAGTAGTAGTACAACATTTAATATGACACGGTATCATGATATGATACCACATCCTCTCTTTCCTCATTTAATTGTGTGCCACATCATCCAGAAAGTCTAGTTGGCATGCATGATACCGCTTATGATAATACCATTACAACCAGCCTAAATCGGAAAGGAGGGAGTATGAGACTAGCCACAATGGAGAGTAACATACACTGGTAACATACACGTATCCCTAGACTATATATGTTACTACCTTCATAGTGGGTAGTAACATACGTGTAGTGTCATGCAAAGCTTCATTTATTAGATTATAGACTCATATTGTATTGGGACATGTGATGTTACAGTAACTAGCTAAGTTACTGAAACTATCTCTCTCCTCATTAACTTATTGCCACATAAGCAAGTTTGCTGAGTTGGAGTCGATGTTACTGCTGAAGTTACTCCCACTGTGGCTAGTCTGATACTAGCTAGTCATCTATGATATACTAGCTACCTCACTAAGAGCATGGTTAATAATACAGCCAAGGGTCGGCTGTAAGAAGTTGCCATGTCATATACAGCCAACCTCTTAGCGGGCATGTACAATAATAAGTTTTATATACGTAGTAGTTTATCAATAGTTGGCCCACCTTACATCCTCACAAAGTGTCTTCGGTCTCGTGTTGCAGCTGGATCTACTAACCAAGAGCCCGCTTCTCTTCTCTTTCCTCCAACTAATAAGCATATATATATTATTCTATTACTTATAGCCTGCTTAGACTACCCATAGTGGGAGTAACATAGGTAGTAACATCACACGTATCTAGATAAAATAGATGATGTGGCAAGCAATAAATGAATAAAGAGAGGAAAGTGGTAACATAGCTAGTAAGACTGGCCACAATGGGTAGTAACATAGACTAGTAGCATGCACATGTTAATAGTCTATATGTTACTACCTCTATAGTGGGGCGTAACATATGTGTGGTAACACGCAACACTTCATTTATTAGGCTATAGACTCATTTTGCCTTGATATGTGTGATGTTACTCATACTACTAGTAACTAGCTATGTTACCACTTTCCTCCATTTCTTCATTTATTGCTTGCCACATTATCTATTTTATCTAGATATGTGTGATGTTACTACCTATGTTACTCCCACTGTGGGTAGTATTACTAGTAGTATGAGTAACATCACACATCTCAAGACAAGATGAGTCTATAGCCTAATAAATGAAGTGTTGCATGTTACTACACATATGTTACTCCCCACTATACATGTACTAACATTCTATGTTACTACCCATTGTGGCTAGTCTTATGTCACTCTATTGTGTACTTGCTCTAATGCATAGTATCATATAGTAGCTAGTATCATATGTAGTACTTTATTTATATTGTCATGCAAGACACATAGTAGCATAGCATTTATTATGATACGCTTTCATGATATGATACTTAACCCTCTCTTTCTTCATTTAATTAATTCTATGACAGCTCATCAAAATTGCCTAGTTAGCATGCATGATACTAGCTATGATACCCCCTTACTATCAGCCTAGCAAAGGTGTACAGATCATTTGTGTGTTTCTTTGTGAATTTTCATCCGTTTGTTCGAGAAGCGGGGAGAAGTTTCAAACTTTTCGGCCGCGAGGTGCGGCCACTGGCGTAGGCCTAGTTGGTATTTTAATTACAGGAAATTCAGATGGAGGTCGGACATCAACAAAATTGATGTGTGCCTGTGGCATGCTGATAACCCACAAGTATAGGGGATCAATTGTAGCCTCTTTCGATAAGTAAGAGTGTCGAACCCAACGAGGAGCTAAAGGTAGAACAAATATTCCCTCAAGTTCTATCGACCACCGATACAACTCTACGCACGCTTGACGTTTGCTTTACCTAGAACGAGTACGAAACTAGAAGTACTTTGTAGGTGTTTTTGGATAGGTTTGCAAGAATATATAGAGCACGTAAATAAAAAGTAGGGGCTGTTTAGATAAAGACACAACTAAGTTAGTTTTAGTAGAGAGTTTGTTGTCACAAGAAAGTTATTTGTCCCTAGGCAATCGATAACTACACCGGTAATCATTATTGCAATTTTATTTGAGGGAGAGGCATAAGCTAACATACTTTCTCTACTTGGATCATATGCACTTATGATTGGAACTCTAGCAAGCATCCGCAACTACTAAAGATCATTAAGGTAAAACCCAACCGTAGCATTAAAGTATCAAGTCCCCTTTATCCCATACGCAAACAACCTACTTACTCGGGTCTGTGCTTCTGCCACTCACGCCACCCACCATAAGCAAATCATGAACATATTGCAAACCATACAGCGGGGATCCCTCACGCTTGCGCGACATGGAGAGCGCCATAGGACAGCACCAATAATAAAACATGCAGCTCAAACCAATCTTGATCATCAAATAACCCATAGGACAAAACGGATCTACTCAAACATCATAGGATAGCCATACATCATTGGGAAATAATATATAGCATTGAGCACCATGTTTAAGTAGAGAGTACAGCGGGTAAAAGAGGGGTTACACCACTGCATAGAGGGGGGAAGAGTTGGTGATGAAGCCGGTGAAGTTGTTGGTGAAGATTGCGGTGATGATGATGGCCACGGCAGTGTTCCGGCGCCACAGGGAGAGAAGGGGAGAGGGGGCCCCTTCGTCTTCTTCTTCCTTGACCTCCTCCCTAGATGGGAGGAGGGTTTCCCCTGTGGTCCTTGGCCTCCATGGCGTGGGAGGGGCGAGAGCCCCTCCGAGATTGGATCTGTCTCTCTATTTCTGCGCTCTCCTCTGCTGCCCTTTCACCGTTTCGTATATATATGGAGATCCATAACTCCGATTGGATTGAAGCCTTCGCCATGATTTTTTTTCCAAAAATTAGCTTTCTTGCGGCCGAAGAAGGGCATCAACCGCCTTACGGGTGGCCCGCGAGGGTCAGGGGGGCGCCCCCCTGCCTCGGGGCCACCTCGGGCACCGTCTCGCGTTGATTCTTCTTCCGGAATTCTCCAAATATTCCAAAAATATTCTCCGTCCGTTTTTATCCTGTTTGGATTCCGTTTGATATGGATATTCTACGAAACATAAAACATGCAACAAAAAGGAACTGGCACTGGGCACTGGATCAATATGTTAGTCCGAAAATAGTATATAAAGTTGCCAAAAAGTATATGAAAGTTGTATAATATTGGCATGGAACAATCAAAAATTATAGATACGACGGAGACGTATCAGCATCCCCAAGCTTAATTCATGCTCGTCCTCGAGTAGGTAAATGGAAAAAAAGATAATTTTTGATGTGGAATGCTACCTAGCATAATCTTGATCACATATCTAATCATGGCATGAATATTAAGGCACGAGTGATTCAAAGCAATAGTCTATCTTTTGACATAAAAACAATAATACTTCAAGCATACTAACCAAGCAATTATGTCTTATCAAAATAACATAGCCAAAGAAAGCTTATCCCTACAAAATCATATAGTCTGGCTATGCTCCATCTTCAACACACAAAGCATTCAAATCATGCACAACCCCGATGACAAGCCGAGCAATTGGTTCATACTTTTTAACGCGCTTCAGCCTTTTCAACCCTCGGGCAATACATGAGCATGAGCCATGGACATAGCACTATGGGTGGAATAGAATTTGATGATGGAGGTTGTGTGGAGAAGACAAAAAAGGAGAAAGTCTCATATCGACGCGGATAATCAACGGGCTATGGAGATGCCCATCAATTGATGTCAATATGAGGAGTAGGGATTGCCATGCAACGGATGCACTAGAGCTATAAGTGTATGAAAGCTCAAACTGGAACTAAGTGGGTGTGCATCCAACTTGCTTGCTCATGAAGACCTAGGGCATTTGAGGAAGCCCATCGTTGGAATATACAAGCCAAGTTCTATAATGAAAATTCCCACTAGTATATGAAAGTGATAACTCCAGAGACTCTCTATATGAGGAACATGGTGCTACTTTGAAGCACAAGTGTGGTAAAAGGATAGTAACATTGCCCCTTCTCTCTTTTTCTCTCATTTTTTTCTTTTTTTCTCTTTTTTTTGGGCCTTCTCTTTTTTTTGGCCTTTCTCTTTTTTTTCTTCGTCCGGAGTCTCATCCCGACTTGTGGGAGAATCATAGTCCCCATCATCCTTTCCTCACTGGGGCAATGCTCTAATAATGATGATCATCACACTTTTATTTACTTACAACTCAATATTACAACTTGATACTAGAACAAAGATATGACTCTATATGAATGCCTCCGGCGGTGTACCGGGATGTGCAATGATCTAGCGTAGCAATGACATAAAAAAACGGACAAGCAATGAAAACATCATGCTAGCTATCTTACGATCATGCAAAGCAATATGACGATAAATGCTCAAGTCATGTATATGATGATGATGGAAGTTGCATGGCAATATATCTTGGAGTGGCTATGGAAATGCCATAATAGGTAGGTATGGTGGCTGTTTTGAGGAAGATATAATGAGGCTTATGTGTGATAGAGTGTATCGTATCACGGGGTTTGGATGCACCGGCGAAGTTTGCACCAACTCTCGAGGTGAGAAAGGGCAATGCACGGTACCGAAGAGGCTAGCAATGATGGAAGGATGAGAGTGCGTATAATCCATGGACTCACATTAGTCATAAAGGACTCATATACTTATTGCAAAAGTTTATTAGCCCTCGAAGCAAAGTACTACTATGCATGCCCCTAGGGGGATAGATTGGTAGGAAAAGACCATCGCTCGTCCCCGACCGCCACTCATAAGGAAAGCAATCAAAGAACACCTCATGCTCCAACTTCGTTACATAATGGTTCACCATACGTGCATGCTACGGGACTTGCAAACCTCAACACAAGTATTTCTCAATTTCACAATTACTCAACTAGCACGACTCTAATATCACCACCTTTATATCGCAAAACTATTGTAAGGAATCAAACGTATCATATTCAGTGATCTACAAGTTTTATGTAGGATTTTATGACTAACCATGTGAATGACCAATTCCTGTCAACTCTCTAAATAGATATAAGTGAACCAAGAGAGTTTAATTCTTTCTACAAAATATATGCCCGTGCTCTAACAAATATAAGTGAAGCAAAAGAGCATTCTACAAATGGCGGTTGTCTAAGTGAAGAGAAACAGGCAATCCAAACTTCAAATGATATAAGTGAAGCACATGAAGCATTCTATAAAGCCATACTCAAAAGATATAAGTGAAGTGCAAAGAGCATTCTATAAATCAACCAAGGACCATCTCATACCAGCATGGTGCATAAAAGAAAAGTGAAAACTAAATGGAAAAGACGCTCCAAGATTGCACATATCGCATGAACGAAACGAATCCGAAAACATACCGATACTTGTTGAAGAAAGAGGGGATGTGTCGGGGGGATGGACCCCGGGCAGGCAACGGAACCCGGATCCTCTTCAAAAACAACGGGGCTGGCACCGCCCCTCAATACCGGCGCGCGCTTGGCCGGGTCGCTCGACCCGGCCAAGCCCCCCAAGCTGGCCAGACTAGCCGACCCGGCAAGACACGTCGACTCAGCCCCAACAACTGGCGCAAGACAGCCGAACCCGGCACGGCCAAGGCCTCCTCACCAAGCCAGCGCCACCCATGGCGTGCTACGCAATCCAGCCGCGGGTAAACTCCCGTCCCATCCAGGCCGTATGACGGGGACAAGACTTCAATCAACGATGACCGAGGCAACAGTGCCCCGCCCATGCCTCTGGTCAGCAGGAACGTGGCAACAGTGCCCCTCACCTACCCGCTGACCAGGGCCGGCATGGCAACAGTGCCCCCACCCTCACCGCTGACGACAGCAAGCGGCAACCTGACAGAGAGCACTGTACGTGGCTCGACTCGGCCACGCCCTGACGATCGACAAGACGGTGCATAGTCCCCCTAGGCTGGCGGAGCCCGCACCTAAGGGAACCCGGCGAACCACAAGCCCTCAGCGGGGCCCAGCCCGGGTCCCCGGACACCGACTACACGGACCCACCGACTTATAACATTACCATTGTACCCCCGAGGGGTTGGACTATAAAACCCCCGGGATCCCACGATCATTCTGGGGCGGAAAGCAGGAGAACTAGCCACGAAACAGCAACACCGGAGAGAAGGAGCAGCCCAAGCCTTGGCCAGCTTCCTTCCTCCTTCATACAGCTCCAGGAGCAACATTGTACTATCGATCATCCAACTACACTCGGTAGGACTAGGGGTATTATCTCTCCGGAGAGCCCCGAACCTGGGTATGTCCGGCGTCCCGCGCCGGCTCATGCCAACCTCGCCTCTGGAGCCCACCAGCGCCCTCGAGCCTCCTCCTCTCTTTAGCCATCCCTTGGCATCTGCCGTGCACCGACCACGACAGTTGGCGCCCACCGTGGGGCAGCTCGAGGAGTTGGCCGGGAGCATGCTTCGGACGGGGCCCTTCTCCTATGCCGACGAGTCCGTCGCTCTGGTGGACGACGTCGTCGGTGCGCTTGTCGCCTCCTTCGCCGCACTGCGCATCTCCGATGCGTTCGCGGCTGACGAGTACCCCAGCGAGGTGCTCAGCTACTCCGACTCTCCCCTCACCCTCGGTGGCGGCGTTTCCACCGGGGCAATGGACGTCCATGTGGAGGTCTTTGTCACCGGCGACGGCGCCTCCTCCTCGTCGAGCAAGACGAGGAAGGCTGCCGAAGCCAGGGCCGCAGCGGATCGGATCGAGCCGTCTGATTCGTTGCGCGCCGCGATGCAGAGCCTCCGCATCGCCATCGGCACTGACGTCGATGGCACCAACTTCGCTGAGGCCCGAACCCAGCTCGAGGAAAGGCGCCAGCAGATGCTGGACCTATCTGAGACGCTCGCCGCCACTCAGCGTCGCCTGGACGCTGCTCAGCTGGAGCGCGACGCCGCCTACGGATTCACGCCCGCCGCGGCCGAGCCAAGCCAGGTCGCCGATGTGCGTGCCCGGGGAGGAGCGATCGGCCGGGCCCTCGGCACCGTCCCAACCGTCTACGAGACCCCAGCGAAGAACTTGCGCGCTGCCCAGGTAGCCGCAGTCGGCCTGAACCAGCTCGCGGGTGAGGAGCTGAAAGAGCACATCGGGCGGATGCGCGAACTCCTCCACGCCGCCAACACCCAGCAGGACCGCCTCAACCAGCTCGCCAAGCCGGCGGGGTCCGGCTCCGCCTGCCTTGGCGGGCCCGGCGAGCTTCTGCACACCGCTTCCTCTCCACCCGGCGAGGCGCACTCCGGCCAAGCCCGGACTCGGCGCGTTCCGGCCGCTACAGCCGCCGGCGGATTGGGCAACGAGCCCGTCCTAGAGACCCAGCGCGGACCCGGCCAGCATGGTCGGCATCCGGCTCCAACCGACCCGGCCCCACGTGGCCTGGCCGCAAGTCGACTCGGCCCGCGCGCCATCGATGACACCGACGCTCGCCACCGCCTCGATCAGCTCGCTCGCTCCCTGGAGGAGGAGGAGAGCGGCGCTATCGGGCCGGCGTGCTTTGGCCCGCGCATCCGGGAGGAGCCCTTCCCCAAAGGATTCATGCTCCCCCGCGACACCCCCAAGTACAACGGGACGGTGAAGCCAGAAGACTGGCTCGCCGACTACACCACGGCAATTGGCATCACCGGTGCCAATCGTCGTCTCGCCGTGCGCTACGCACCGCTCATGCTCCAAGGGTCGGCCCGCACGTGGTTGAACAGCCTGCCGATGGGCAGCATCAACACGTGGGTGGACTTCGAGGAAGCCTTCATCCACCACTTCACGGGGACCTACAAGTGACCCGGCCACCCTAGCCAGCTCGCCATGTGCGTGCAACGGCCTACGGAGACAGGCCGCGAGTACCTTGCACGCTGGACAGAGCTCCGGAACAGCTGCGAGGGCGTCCATGAAGTCCAGGCGATGCAGTACTTCATCAGCGGGTGCCGAGACGGCACCCTCCTCAAGCACAAGCTCTTACGCTCCGAGCCGGCCACCATGGCCGCGCTCATGGTGATGGCGGACAAGTACGCCAACGCCGACTCCGCCATGAAGATCCAGGTGGCACTGGATGAAGCTGACAAGGCGAAGCCGGTTCCCCTTCCGAAGCCGGTCGGCGAAAGCAGCCGGCAGCAGCATCACCAGAATAACAAGCGCAAGGCCGACCAGCCGGCGCCGCGTCACGACAACCGGCTCGTCGCGGCCACCGAGCCCGCGGCGGACCCGGCGGCGAAGCGCCGGCAAACCGGCAAGAGGGCATGGCAACCCGCCATGAGGTTCGAGCAGATGCTCGACGCCCCCTGCAAGCACCACAGTGGCGCAAGACCCTCCACGCAAACGCTTCGGCAGTGCGCCATCACCAAGCGCATCATGAGGGGCGACGTCCCGCCTCCTCGGGCTCTGGCTCCAGGCGCGGGACAACCGCCTCCGCCTCCACCGCCGCGTCCGACTGGCGGCGCGATGCGCGACGACGCCTACCCTGACCAGAGCGCGGCCTACGTCGTCTTCACCAGCCTCGGCGACGACAAGCGCAGCGAGCGCCTCCTTCGGCAGGAGGTGAACATCGTCGTCCCGGCCAAACCGGAGTTCATGCATTGGTCGGATCGCCCAATCACTTGGACCCGGGAGGATCACCCGGCAGTCATGCCGAGCCCGGGTGGTTACGCCCTCGTCCTCAACCCCACCATCGTCGCACGGCGCACATGCAAGTTCTCCCGAGTCCTCATCGACGGCGGCAACAGCATCAACATCCTCTACCGCGACATGATGACCAAGCTCGGCCTCAAGGCCGAGGACCTGGAGCCAACCCGAACGATCTTCCACGGCATCGTACCCGGCCTCTCCTGCTCCCCCATTGGTCGGGTCCGGCTAGATGTCCTGTTCAGTGACAGCGGCCACTTCCGGCGCGAACCGATCTGGTTCGAGGTGGTGGACCTGTCCAGCGTGTATCACGCGTTGCTGGGCCAGCCCGCGCTCGCCAAGTTCATGGCGGTTCCCCACTACGCGTATCTGAAGATGAAGATGCCGGGTCCCAAGGGCCTCATCACCGTCGTCGGCGATTACCGCAAGTCCCTGGAGTGCGCCCGAGACGGCTCCAAGTTGGCCGAGTCGCTGGTCATTGCCGAGGAGTGGCGCCAGCTCGACCGGATCATCGCCCTGGCAGGCGAGGCCTCCACCGCATCAATCCCGACCCCGGACCCGGCCGGCGAGGCCGCCTGTTGGGGAACGTAGTAATTTCAAAAAATTTCCTACGCATACGCAAGATCATGGTGATGCATAGCAACGAGAGGGGAGAGTGTTGTCCACGTACCCTCGTAGACCGACAGCGGAAGCGTTATAACAACGCGGTTGATGTAGTCATACGTCTTCACGATCCGACCGATCAAGTACCGAACGTACGGCACCTCCGAGTTCTACACACGTTCAGATCGATGACGTCCCTCGAACTCCGATCCAGCCGAGTGTTGAGGGAGAGTTTCGTCAGCACGACGGCGTGGTGACGATGATGATGTTCCACCGACGCAGGGCTTCGCCTAAGCTCCGCAACGGTATTATCGAGGTGTAATATGGTGGAGGGGGCATCGCACACGGCTAAAATATCGTATATCAAGTGTGTCCATGGGGTGCCCCCCTGCCCCGTATATAAAGGAGAAAGGAGGAGAGGGCCGGCCAAGGGGAGGTGGCGCGCCCAAGGGGGGAGTCCTACTCCCACCGGGAGTAGGACTCCTCCTTTCCTTGTGGGAGTAGGAGAAGGGAAGGGGGAAGGAGAAAGAAGGAAGGGGGCGCCCCCTTTCCCTAGTCCAATTCGGACCAGATCATGGGGAGGGGCGCGGCCACCTTTTGAGGCCTTTCTCTCCTTTCCCGTATGGCCCATTAAGGCCCAATACGAATTCCCGTAACTCTCCGGTACTCCGAAAAATACCCGAATCACTCGGAACCTTTCCGAAGTCCGAATATAGTCGTCCAATATATCGATTTTTACGTCTCGGCCATTTCGAGACTCCTCGTCATGTCCCCGATCTCATCTGGGACTCCGAACTCCTTCGGTACATCAAAACTCAATAAAACTTTCATCGTAACATTAAGCGTGCGGACCCTACGGGTTCGAGACCTATGTAGACATGACCGAGACACCTCTCCGGTCAATAACCAATAGCGGGACCTGGATGCCCATATTGGCTCCCACATATTCTACGATGATCTTTATCGGTCAGACCGCATAACAACATACGTTGTTCCCTTTGTCATCGGTATGTTACTTGCCCGAGATTCGATCGTCGGTATCTCGATACCTAGTTCAATCTCGTTACCGGCAAGTCTCTTTACTCGTTCCGTAATACATCATCCCGCAACTAACTCATTAGTCACAATGCTTGCAAGGCTTATAGTGATGTGCATTACCGAGTGGGCCCAGAGATACCTCTCCGACAATCGGAGTGACAAATCCTAATCTCGAAATACGCCAACCCAACAAGTACCTTTGAAGACACCTGTAGAGCACCTTTATAATCACCCATTCACGTTGTGACATTTGGTAGCACACAAAGTGTTCCTCCGGTAAACGGGAGTTGCATAATCTCATAGTCATAGGAACATGTATAAGTCATGAAGAAAGCAATAGCAACATACTAAACGATCGGGTGCTAAGCTAACGGAATGGGTCAAGTCAATCACGTCATTCTCCTAATGAGGTGATCCCGTTAATCAAATGACAACTCATGTCTATGGCTAGGAAACATAACCATCTTTGATTAACGAGCTAGTCAAGTAGAGGCATACTAGTGACACTCTGTTTGTCTATGTATTCACACATGTATTATGTTTCCGGTTAATACAATTCTAGCATGAATAATAAACATTTATTATGATATAAGGAAATATATAATACTTTATTATTTCCTCTAGGGCATATTTCGTTCAGTCTCCCACTGGCACTAGAGTCAATAATCTAGTTCACATCGCCATGTGATTTAACATCAATAATTCACATCACCATGTGATTAACACCCATAGTTCACATCTCTATGTGACCAACACTCAAAGGGTTTACTAGAGTCAATAATCTAGTTCACATCGCTATGTGATTAACACCCAAAGAGTACTAAGGTGTGATCATGTTTTGATTGTGAGATAATTTTAGTCAACGGGTCTGCCACATTCAGATCCGTAAGTATTTTGCAAATTTCTATGTCTACAATGCTCTGCACGGAGCTACTCTAGCTAATTGCTCCCACTTTCAATATGTATCTAGACCGAGACTTAGAGTCACCTAGATTTAGTGTCGAAACTTGTATCGACGTAACCCTTTACGACGAACCTTTTGTCACTTCCATAATCGAGAAACATATCCTTATTCCACTAAGGATAATTTTGACCGCTGTCCAGTGATCTACTCCTAGATCACTATTGTACTCCCTTGCCAAAATCAGTGTAGGGTATACAATGGATCTGGTACACAGCATGGCATACTTTATAGAACCTATGGCCAAGGCATAGGGAATGACTTTCATTCTCTTTCTATCTTCAGCCGTGGTCGGGCTTTGAGTCTTACTCAATTTCACACCTTGTAACACAGGCAAGAACTCTTTCTTTGACTGTTCTATTTTGAACTACTTCAAAATCTTGTTAAGGTATGTACTCATTGAAAAAACTTATCAAGCGTTTTGATCTATCTCTATAGATCTTGATGCTCAATATGTAAGCAGCTTTCACCGAGGTCTTTCTTTGAAAAACTCCTTTCAAACACTCCTTTATGCTTTGCAGAATAATTCTACATTATTTCCAATCAACAACATGTCATTCACATATACTTATCAGAAATGTTGTAGTGCTCCCACTCACTTTCTTGTAAATACAGGCTTCACCGCAAGTCTGTATAACACTATATCCTTTGATCAACTTATCAAAGTGTATATTCCAACTCCGAGATGCTTGCACCAGTCCATAGATGGATCGCTGGAGCTTGCATATTTTGTTAGCACCTTTAGGATTGACAAAACCTTCTGGTTGCATCATATACAACTCTTCTTTAATAAATCCATTAAGGAATGCAGTTTTGTTTATCCATTTGCCAGATTTCATAAAATGCGGCAATTGCTAACATGATTCGGACAGACTTAAGCATAGATACGAGTGAGAAACTCTCATCGTAGTCAACATCTTGAACTTGTCGAAAACCTTTTTGCGACAATTCTAGCTTTGTAGATAGTGACACTACTATCAGCGTATGTCTTCCTCTTGAAGATCCATTTAATCTCAATGGCTCGCCGATCATTAGGCAAGTCAATCAAAGTCCATACTTTGTTCTCATATATGGATCTTATTTCAGATTTCATGGCCTCAAGCCACTTCGCGGAATCTGGGCTCATCATCGCTTCCTCATAGTTCGTAGGTTCGTCATGGTCTAGTAACATAACCTCCAGAACAGGATTACCGTACCACTCTGGTGCGGATCTTAATCTGGTTGACCTACGAGGTTCAGTAATAACTTGATCTGAAGTTTCATGATCATTATCATTAACTTCCTCACTAATTGGTGTGGGTGTCGCAGAAACTGGTTTCTGTGATGATCTACTTTCCAATAAGGAAGCAGGTACAATTACCTCATCAAGTTCTACTTTCCTCCCACTCACTTCTTTCGAGAGAAACTCCTTCTCTAGAAAGGATCCATTCTAAGCAACGAATGTCTTGCCTTCGGATCTGTGATAGAAGGTGTACCCAACTGTCTCCTTTGGGTATCCTATGAAGATACATTTCTCCGATTTGGGTTTGAGCTTATCAGGATGAAACTTTTTCACATAAGCATCACAACCCCAAACTTTAAGAAACGACAACTTTGGTTTCTTGCCAAACCACAGTTCATAAGGCGTCGTCTCAACGGATTTTGATGGTGCCCTATTTAACGTGAATGTAGCTGTCTCTAATGCATAACCCCAAAACGATAGTGGTAAATTGGTAAGAGACATCATATATCGCACCATATCTAATAAAGTACGGTTACGATGTTCGGACACACCATTATGCTGTGGTGTTCCAGGTGGCGTGAGTAGTGAAACTATTTCACTTTGTTTTGACTGAAGGCCTAAACTCGTAACTCAAATATTTTACCTCTGCGATTATATCGTAGAAACTTTTATTTTCTTGTTACGATGATTCTCCACTTCACTCTGAAATTCTTTGAACTTTTCAAATGTTTCAGACTTGTGTTTCGTCAAGTAGATATACCTATATCTGCTCAAATCATCTGTGAAGATCAGAAAATAATGATACCTGCTGCGAGCCTCAATATTCATCGGACCACATACATCTGTATGTATGATTTCCAACAAATCTATTGCTCTCTCCATAGTTCCGGAGAACGGCGTTTTAGTCATCTTGCCCATGAGGCACGGTTCGCAAGCATCAAGTGATTCATAATCAAGTGATTCCAAAATCCCATCAGTATGGAGTTTCTTCATGCGCTTTACACCAATATGACCTAAACGGCAGTGCCACAAATAAGTTGCACTATCATTATTAACTTTGCATCTTTTGGCTTCAATATTATGAATATGTGTATCACTACGATCGAGATCCAACAAACCATTTTCGTTGGTGTGTATGACCATAAAAGGTTTTTATTCATGTAAACAGAACAACAATTGTTCTCTAACTTAAATGAATAACCGTATTGCAATAAACATGATCAAATCATATTCATGCTCAACGCAAACACCAAATAACACTTATTTAGTTTCAACACTAATCCCGAAAGTATAGGGAGTGTGCGATGATGATCATATCAATCTTGGAACTACTTCCAACACACATCGTCACCTCGCCTTTTACTAGTCTCTGTTTATTCTGCAACTCCCGTTTCGAGTTACTACTCTTTAGCAACTGAACCAGTATCAAATACTGAGGGGTTGCTATAAACACTAGTAAGTACACATCAATAACATGTATATCCAATATACCTTTGTTCACTTTGCCATCCTTCTTATCCACCAAATACTTGGGGCAGTTCTGCCTCCAGTGACCAGTTCCTTTGCAGTAGAAGCACTTAGTCTCAGGCTTAGGACCAGACTTAGGCTTCTTCACTTGAGCAGCAACTTGCTTGCCGTTCTACTTGAAGTTCCCCTTCTATCCCTTTGCCCTTTTCTTGAAACTAGTGGTCTTGTTAACCATCAACACTTGATGTTTTTCTTGATTTCTACCTTCGTCGATTTCAGCATCACGAAGAGCTGGGGAATTACTTTCGTCATCCCTTGCATACTATAGTTCATCACGAAGTTCTACTAACTTGGTGATGGTGACTAGAGAATTCTGTCAATCACTATTTTATCTGGAAGATTAACTCCCACTTGATTCAAGCGATTGTAGTACCCAGACAATCTGAACACATGCTCACTAGTTGAGCGATTCTCCTCCATCTTTTAGCTATAGAACTTGTTGGAGACTTCATATCTCTCAACTCGGGTATTTGCTTGAAATATTAACTTCAACTCCTGGAACATCTCATATGGTCCATGACGTTCAAAACGTCTTTGAAGTCCCGATTCTAAGCCGTTAAGCATGGTGCACTAAACTATCAAGTAGTCATCATATTGAGCTAGCCAAACGTTCATAACGTCTGCATCTGCTCCTGCAATAGGTCTGTCACCTAGCGGTGCATCAAGGACATAATTTTTTCTGTGCAGCAATGAGGATAATCCTCAGATCACGGATCCAATCCGCATCTTTGCTACTAACATCTTTCAACATAATTTTTCTCTAGGAAAAAAATAAACACAGGGAAGCAACAACGCGAGCTATTGATCTACAACATAATTTGCAAAATACTATCAGGACTAAGTTCATGATAAATTTAAGTTCAATTAATCATATTACTTAAGAACTCCCACTTAGATAGACATCTCTCTAATCATCTAAGTGATTACGTGATCCAAAGCAACTAAACCATGACCGATTAACACGTGAGATGGAGTAGTTTCAATGGTGAACATCACTATGTTGATCATATCTACTATATGATTCATGCTCGACCTTTCGGTCTCTGTGTTCCGAGGCCATATCTGTATATGCTAGGCTCGTCAAGTTTAACCCGAGTATTCCGCGTGTGCAACTGTTTTGCACCCGTTGTATTTGAACGTAGAGCCTATCACACCCGATTAACACGTGGTGTCTCAGCACGAAGAACTTTGCAACGGTGCATACTCAGGGAGAACACTTTTATCTTGAAATTTTAGTGAGAGATCATCTTATAATGCTACCGTCAATCAAAGCAAGATAAGATGCATAAAGGATTAACATCACATGCAATCAATATAAGTGATATGATATGGCCATCATCATCTTGTGCTTGTGATCTCCATCTCCGAAGCACCGTGCTTGTGATCACCATCTCCGAAGCACCATCATGATCACCATCGTCACCGGCTCGACACCTTGATCTCCATCGTAGTATCGTTGTCGTCTCGCCAACTTATTACTTTTACGACTATCGCTACCGCTTAGTGATAAAGTAAAACTATTACATGCGATTGCATCTCATACAATAAAGCGACAACCATATGGCTCCTGCCAGTTGCCGATAACTCGGTTACAAAACATGATCATCTCATACAACACATTATATCACATCATGTCTTGACCATATCACATCACAACATGCCCTGCAAAAACAAGTTAGACGTCCTCTACTTTGTTGTTGCAAGTTTTACGTGGCTGCTACGGGCTTAGCAAGAACCGTTCTTACCTACGCATCAAAACCACAACGATAGTTTGTCAAGTTGGTGCTGTTTTAACCTTCGCAAGGACCGGGCGTAGCCACACTCGGTTCAACTAAAGTGAGAGAGACAGACACCCGCCAGTCACCTTTAAGCAACGAGTGCTCCGAACGGTGAAACCAGTCTCGCGTAAGCGTACGCGTAATGTCGGTCCGGGCCGCTTCATCTCACAATACCGCTGAACCAAAGTATGACATGCTGGTAAGCAGTATGACTTATATCGCCCACAACTCACTTGTGTTCTACTCGTGCAAAGCATCAACGCATAAAACCAGGCTCGGATGCCACTGTTGGGGAACGTAGTAATTTCAAAAAAATTCCTACGCATACGCAAGATCATGGTGATGCATAGCAACGAGAGGGGAGAGTGTTGTCCACGTACCCTCATAGACCGACAGCGGAAGCGTTATAACAACGCGGTTGATGTAGTCATACGTCTTCACGATCCGACCGATCAAGTACCGAACGTACGGCACCTCCGAGTTCTACACACGTTCAGCTCGATGACGTCCCTCGAACTCCGATCCAGCCGAGTGTTGAGGGAGAGTTTCGTCAGCACGACGGCGTGGTGACGATGATGATGTTCCACCGACGCAGGGCTTCGCCTAAGCTCCGCAACGGTATTATCGAGGTGTAATATGGTGGAGGGGGGCATCGCACACGGCTAAAATATCGTATATCAAGTGTGTCCATGGGGTGCCCCCCTGCCCCTGTATATAAAGGAGAAAGGAGGAGAGGGCCGGCCAAGGGGAGGTGGCGCGCCCAAGGGGGGAGTCCTACTCCCACCGGGAGTAGGACTCCTCCTTTCCTTGTGGGAGTAGGAGAAGGGAAGGGGGAAGGAGAAAGAAGGAAGGGGGCGCCCCCTTTCCCTAGTCCAATTCGGACCAGATCATGGGGAGGGGCGCGGCCACCTTTTGAGGCCTTTCTCTCCTTTCCCGTATGGCCCATTAAGGCCCAATACGAATTCCCGTAACTCTCCGGTACTCCGAAAAATACCCGAATCACTCGGAACCTTTCCGAAGTCCGAATATAGTCGTCCAATATATCGATTTTTACGTCTCGGCCATTTGAAGACTCCTCGTCATGTCCCCGATCTCATCCGGGACACCGAACTCCTTCGGTACATCAAAACTCAATAAAACTGTCATCGTAACGTTAAGCCTGCGGACCCTACGGGTTCGAGAACTATGTAGACATGACCGAGACACCTCTCCGGTCAATAACCAATAGCGGGACTTGGATGCCCATATTGGCTCTCACATATTCTACGAAGATCTTTATCGGTCAGACCGCATAACAACATACGTTGTTCCCTTTGTCATCGGTATGTTACTTGCCCGAGATTCGATCGTCGGTATCTCGATACCTAGTTCAATCTCGTTACCGGCAAGTCTCTTTACTCGTTCCGTAATACATCATCCCGCAACTAACTCATTAGTCACAATGCTTGCAAGGCTTTATAGTGATGTGCATTACCGAGTGGGCCCAGAGATACCTCTCCGACAATCGGAGTGACAAATCCTAATCTCGAAATACGCCAACCCAACAAGTACCTTTGAAGACACCTGTAGAGCACCTTTATAATCACCCATTTACGTTGTGACGTTTGGTAGCACACAAAGTGTTCCTCCGGTAAACGGGAGTTGCATAATCTCATAGTCATAGGAACATGTATAAGTCATGAAGAAAGCAATAGCAACCTACTAAACGATCGGGTGCTAAGCTAACGGAATGGGTCAAGTCAATCACGTCATTCTCCTAATGAGGTGATCCCGTTAATCAAATGACAACTCATGTCTATGGCTAGGAAACATAACCATCTTTGATTAACGAGCTAGTCAAGTAGAGGCATACTAGTGACACTCTGTTTGTCTATGTATTCACACATGTATTATGTTTCCGGTTAATACAATTCTAGCATGAATAATAAACATTTATCATGATATAAGGAAATATATAATACTTTATTATTTCCTCTAGGGCATATTTCCTTCACCGCCTTCAAGCCCTCCAAGGAGACCAAGAAAGTGAAGCTCAACCCAGAAGACCCCAGCTGCAGCAAGTACGTTGTCGTAGGCGCCCGCCTCGACGGCAAATAGGAAGGAGAGCTCGTCGACTTCCTCCGTGAGAATCGGGATATCTTCGCATGGACCCCCAAGGAGATGTCGGGTATCCCGAGGAAGTACGCCGAGCACAAACTTCACGTCCGCAAGGACGCCAAGCCTGTCCGTCAACCCCTACGATGATTTTCCGAAGAGAAGAGAAGAACCATTGGTGAAGAGGTCGCCAAGCTTTTGGCGGCCGGCTTCATAATGGAAGTATTTCACCCCGAGTGGCTGGCCAACCCAGTCCTCGTCCTGAAGAAGAACAAGACCTGGCGCATGTGTATCTACTACACCAGCCTCAATAAGGCCTGTCCCAAGGATCCGTTCGCCCTCCCGTGGATCGACCAAGTCATCGACTCGACCGCCGGGTGTGAGCTCCCGTCCTTCCTGGACGCTTACTCCGGCTACCACCAGATCAAGGTGGACCCGGCCGACGCCCTGAAGACATCCTTCATCACGCCCTTTGGGGCGTATTGCTACATCACCATGTCGTTCGGCTTGAAGAACGCCGGCGCCACCTTCCAGCGCTGCATGCAGAAATGTCTGCTGTCGCAACTCGGCCGCAATATCCACGTATACGTCGACGACATAATGGTGAAGACCAAGCAGCACCTCACGCTCCTCGATGATTTGAAGGAAACCTTCGCCAACCTCCGCGAATACAAGGTCAAGCTTAACCCGGAAAAATGCGTCTTCGGCGTCCCGGCCGGAAAGCTACTCGGCTTCCTCGTCTCGGAACGCGGCATTGAAGCGAACTCGGAGAATTTCAAGGCCATCGAGCGCATGCGCAAACCGGCGCGGCTGCGCGATGTCCAGAAGTTCACCGGATGCTTGGCCTCGGTCAGCCGGTTTCTAAGCCGGCTGGGTGAGAGGGCGCTACCCCTGTACCAGCTGATGAAGAAGACAAGCCCGTTCGAATGGAACGGCAAGGCAGACGAGGCCTTCCAAGACCTCAAGCGCATGCTCTCCACCACGCCAGTCCTGGCCGCGGCGACCGACAAGGAGCCGCTGTTGCTCTACATAGCCGCGACCTCGCGGGCGGTCAGCACGGTGCTGGTGGTCGAGCGACCAGAGAAGGGCAAGATCCAAGCCGTCCAGCGCCCAGTCTACTACCTGAGCGAGGTGCTCTCCATCTCCAAGCAGAACTACCCGCACTACCAGAAGATGTGTTACTGCGTGTACTTCACCGCCAAGAAGCTGAAGCAGTATTTCCAAGAGCACGTCGGCACCGTGGTCAGCACGGCGCCTATCGGAGAAATCATCGGGTGCCGGGATGCCTCTGGCCGGGTTGCCAAATGGGCGATCCAGCTAGCCGGCCACACCATCCTCTACGAGCCCCGCACCGCGATCAAGTCTCAAGCCCTGGCCGACTTCCTCGTCGACTGGACCGAAACCCAGTACTTGGCGCCGCCTCCCGACTCGACGCATTGGCGCATGCACTTCGACGGGTCCAAGATGCGACTCGGTTTGGGGGCCGGCATCGTACTTTCGTCCCCGAAGGGCGACCGGCTCCGTTACGCGCTCCAGATCCACTTTGCCGCCTTCAACAACGTCGCCGAGTACGAAGCGCTTGTGCACGGCCTCCGGCTGGCCAAGGAACTCGGCATCCGGCACATCCTGTGCTACGGCGACTCGGGCCTGGTGGTGCAGCAATGCTCCGGCGAATGGGACGCCCGTGACTCCAACATGGCAAGCTACCGCTTCCTCGTCCAGAAGCTGTCCGGATCCTTCGAGGGCTGCGAGTTGCTCCACGTCCCGTGCGCAGAGAACGAAGCAGCCGACACGCTCGCCAAGATCGCCTCATCACGACAAGCCATCCCGTCCGACGTCTCCCTCGAGCACCTGCGCAAGCCGTCCGTCAAGCCATCGCCGGACTCCGAGTCCATCCACGTTCCAGGCGACCCGGCCGCACCTCAACCCGGCCCGGGGACTGCTGAACCCGGCCCGGGGGCTGCTCAACCCGGCTCGGGGGCTGCCGACTCGGAACCCACCCTGGTGGCCATCTTCGCCGTGGTTACGGCTCCATCTTGGGCCCTCTCAATATCAGAATTTTTGGAGAACGGGGTTCTCCCCATGGACGAGACCGAAGCTCGGCAAGTGCAGCGCCGGGCGTCCGCCTACAGCATCATCAACAACGAGCTCGTCAAGCGCAGCTCCACCGGCGTGTTCCAGCGCTGCGTCGAGCAGGAGCGGGGCATCGACATCCTCCTCGACATACATCGGGGCGAGTGTGGGCACCACGCCGCATAATGATCCCTGGTGGCCAAGGCGTTCCGCCACGGCTTCTACTGGCCCAAGGCCCTCCAAGACGCCGAGTCGCTCGTCCTCAAGTGTGAGGGATGCCAGCGCTTCAGCAAACACAGCCACCAGCCGGCGTCAGCACTCCGCACCATACCGATCACCTGGCCCTTCGCGGTCTGGGGACTCGACATGGTGGGACCCTTCAAAACCGCCCGAGGCGGCATGACGCACTTGCTGGTGGCAGTGGACAAATTCACCAAGTGGATCGAGGCAAGACCAATCAAGAAACTGGACGGGCCAACAGCCGTCCGGTTCATCAAGGACATAGCGGTGCGCTACGGCATGCTGAACAGCATCATCACCGACAATGGCACCAACTTTGCCAAGGGCGCGCTCGAGCAATACCGCAACGTCTCCGGCATCCGCCTCGACTTGGCCTCCGTTGCGCATCCGCAGTCCAACGGGCAGGTCGAGCGGGCCAATGGACTCATCCTATCCGGTGTCAAGCCGCGACTCGTTGAGCCGCTCATTCGCTCACCCGGCAGCTGGCTTGACGAGTTGCCAGCCATTCTCTGGAGTCTACGCACCACACCGAATCGGTCGACCGGGTTCACCCCGTTCTTCCTCGTCTACGGAGCCGAAGCCGTCATCCCGAGCGACGTCGAGTTCGACTCGCCGCGCGTCGCGATGTACACCGAAGCCGAAGCCAGAGAAGCCCGCGAAGATGGCGTCGACCTACTCGAAGAAGCACGCCTCCTGGCGCTCAGTCGCTTGGCCATCTACCAGCAAGGCCTGAGGCACTACCACAGCCAAAAGATCAAGCCCCTCGCATTCCGCAAGGGCGACCTCGTCCTCCGACTCCTCCAAGAGCAGGCAGGCCAACACAAGCTGTCCCCTCCATGGGAGGGCCCATTCATCGTGAGCAGGGCCTTGCGCGACCGCAAGGCCTACTACCTCATCGACGCACGCAAGTCGAGGAAGCGCAAGAAGGACACCGCCGGTGAAGAAACGACCCGGTCGTGGAACGCGGAACTCCTCCGCCCGTTTTACAGTTAGCCGCACGAGCGTATGTATCATCGCCTTTTGTAAACGCATGAAACTATGGGGTCCCCGAACGAGACTCGGGGGCTGCCTTTTGTCGACCAATTTATTGTGTCCCTATTTTCTTGCATCACTATACCACTGAACCCGGCCACCGGTCCGACTCGCTCGACCCGGGGGCTGGCCGGCTCGGTCGCTACCCCGCCACCTTACTTGGTGATTCCTGATAAAGTTAGGATGCCGCGGTCCCCCACTTCGCCCTAAAGCCACAGATCCAGCTTTGGCTGTCGGCTGGCAAGCACAATGGGCCAAAGCTCCTTTACGCTTCATACACTAAGCCAAAGGTCGCCGGGTCGATCAACCCTGTCCGCCATTCATCAAATGAACAGCCGCACGACCGGCTGCTCGCCAACCGGCTTCGCCGGATTGCCGCCAGCCGGCCCAGTGGGTGTTTCGCTCGCGCTCAACGTTTCAAGGGACCCAAGTCCTGCGCGCTCCTCTCAAAGAACCGAACTCCTTGTCAAGGACCGGAGCCTCGGCCGTCTGACTCGCGGGGGGGGAGGTTTGAGAAAGGAAAAGCGCATGAAATCGGTCCAAAAAACGGAAGGCAAAAAAGCAAAAGCACCCACGACATCTGCAAGTATTTAAGAAAAGGCCCACGGCCCGAGTTCATTACACCCTAAAACCCCCAATGGGTGGGTGGACCTGCTATTTAACAAATTTTACACAAAGTGTCTCAGGCATCTCCAGCGCCGCGTCGCGACATCGATGGCTCTCCCCTCGCGGCCTCCGGGTCTAGCGAAGTGCCGGTGCCCTCCTCAGCATCCGCGTCGCGGTAGACGCCCGTCTCCTCCGAGCTCCCCTCCGGATCGTGGAGGAGCAAGCCGTAGTCATCGCCATCCACGACCCCGCCGTCTTCCGTCCGCTCCTGATGGAACCCGTCGTGGAAGGCGAACTCGGCGATGTAGCTGGCCCGGGAGGCGATCCGGCCGGCTTGCTCCTACAAGAGCTACTCCGAACCGGCCCGCTGGCCCATCAATGCGTTCAGCTGCAGGTCCAGATGCCAGGACAGCGCGAACCGGAGCGCCATCTCAGCACCGGCACGAGCGGCGGAGACGCGCCACTCGCCAAGCCAGTCCATTCCCATCTCCAACCAACGCGCCAAGCGCGAGAAGCTGCTCGGTTGGATGGAGTCCGGCCATAGGGCCGCCGTCATCGCGGTGCCGGCCTGGGACAGCCGCCCCAACTGCGTTCCCAGAACCTGAAGGCGGGCCTCAGCGGCGGCAATGATCTTCGGGAAGGTCCAGGCCACCCGCGGATCCGTCCAGGACCCAACGACGCCGGTCGGGTCACGCTGATAGCGGTCGGCTTCCTTCGCCAGCCGCTGCGTCTCTGGGAAGGCCCCTGCCGCAAAGGAAGAAGCGAGTTAGAAGAAGAACAACAAGGAAGAAAGGCCGAATCCCGACCCGAAAAACGACAAGAAAAAAGCACTTACTAGAGAACGACTCTTCCAGGTGTTGTGCCTCAAGCAACGTACCGCGCCGCTCCCGCTCGATGGCACGGTCGCGCTCCTCGAGCGCCTTCTCCAGATCGGCCGCCTTGGCAAGGGCCGCCTTCAGCTCGGCGTCCTTGTCTTCGGCCGCCTTCTCGGCCGCCTCGCGGCGACGGGCCTCGTCCTGACGGGCCCCCTCAGCCATGGTGACCTGCCCCCGCAGGCGATCCACCTCGGCCTGGAGCCGGCCCTTGTCGTCAGCCAGCTGGCCGCGCTGCTGGTTCGCCTCCACCAGGGCCTGCTGCGCCTCTGCCAACTTGGCGGCTTCCGCCTTAAGGAGCTCCACCTCGGCCTCGAGGCGGCTCTTGTGGCCCGCCAGCTGCTCATGCACCGGTTGGCCTCGTCGAGAGACCGCCGAGCCGCGGCCGCCTCCGCCCTCGCCTGCGCCGCCTCGACGCCAAGACGGCCGGTGTCGGCAACGAGACGGTCGTAATGATGACCGGCCCGGAGCAGACGAGTCCGCCAGGACAGCACCTCGGCTGCAGAAAAAAAAGGACTCAGCAGAAGAAAAAAGCAAGACTTAAGATTTGGTCCAACTGTTACACAGTTGGCCCGAATCTCGGGGGCTACACCCAGTGGGTGCCCTAGCGCGCCCCCACTAGAAAAGAGCACAAGGATACCTGCGGCGACGCGGAGCTCCTCCTCCTTGGCGGCAAGCCGCTCCACGAGCTCCCGGTGTTTGCCCAAGAGACGATTGTAGGCGGTGACCCGGAAGGCGTCGAGATGCTGAAGAGAGCAGAAATCAGAACAAGGCCAACACTCTAAAGATTCGACCAAACTACTACGTAGTTGGCCCGAACCTCGGGGGCTACACCTAGTGGGTGCGCTGGCGCGCCCCCACAAAGAAGAAAATTGCAAGAAGACTTAGCAGGACGGCGCGCTCCAGGTCGCGCGTCCGCTCCACCTCGGCCTGGGCGAAGGCCTCGAGCCGTTCCGTCCGGCCTTGCAGGCGGCACTGACGGCGTCCAGCGCCGCCTCCTCCTAGGTCTGAGGCCCAAAGACAACGGCGCCCCCGCTCCACGCCGGCTGCGGCACAGTAGCTCGGCGCTCTCCCTGCCGGGGCACCAAGGCGTGCTCCTCGCTGGCCGCTCGTGACGCGGCCAGCACCTCCTTCGGGACGCCCTGCGTCGCCGACCCTGACCTGGACGTCGGGACGCCCTGCATCGCCGTCTCCGGCCCAGCTACCGTGGTGACCTCCGGCACCGCCGCCCGCGGTGCCTCCTCCAAAACCGGCGGTGCCTCCGACGCCGCTGCCCGCAGCGTCTCTTCCAAAATGACGCCGCCTCCACCACCATCAGTCCCCGCTCGCTCGGCCACGTCGGCCCGCGGCGGGGTGTCATCCTCCACCTCCATGACCCCCCGGTCGGGGATCACCACCTCAGCCCGGCCTCCACGGCCGCGCTCCCTCACCGACGACGGCTCAAAGACCGTCGCCGCCACCACCGTGCCCTCCGGCGTCTCGCGCCAGACCGGCTCCGCGCCGGGTCGCGCCCATGCCGCCGCCGCGTCGGTCCAAGCCCGGACCGACGCCGCCTCCAGCTCCGCCTCGGTCCGGTTCCTGTCCCGCCAGGCCAAGGCTTCGGCGTCATTCGGATCCAGTCCGAGTCGGCCCGTCCCTCCGCCTTGGCCTGGTCGGCAAGGTCGGACCGGCTCCTGCGGAACACGGCCCCTTCGGCGGTCGCGGCTTCCGCCGCCGCCCCCGCCAGCGCGATTGGCGACCTAGAGAAGAAGATAGAATGAGCAGAAAAGAAACAAGACTAGCTCAAGAAAAAGAAACCTGAGCGCAAACAAGAGATGAAGCTTACCCTGCCAAGACCGAGACCGGGGTTGGCCTCCCGTGCCCGCCGCCGCGCTTCCTCTTGGCCGGCCTCCCGGCCCCGGCCGGGTCCGCTGTGCGCTTCGGGGCCCGGGGTCGCGGCGCGACGCTGTCTTTCCCATGCGGGCGGCTCGGCGCCGCCCCATGCGAGGACCCGGCTCCGCCCGCGTCGCCGCCTCCCCCGCCCAACGCCACTACACCAACAACTGGCGTCAGCACCGGCCGTTCCGTGCCGCGGTCAGCAATTCAAGACACATGAAGAAAAACGCGAGACTTAGCCGCGCGACGCCCAGCGCCGGTGTCAGACTCGGCCTCCTCCTCCCCGCCACGAGCCACGGGCTCCTCTGGCGCCACCGGCTCCACCTGCGTCAGAGCCCAGGCGTAAGGGTGCCGAATCACGTTCAGAAGTACCCCCACGTCGCGACAGGACGGATGAGAAGGTGCACTGCAGCAAAGTGAGAAGACCAGACACTCACCTGCGGCGCCGGGTTCGACTGGCTGTACGGCGCCTTGCAGAACCGCCAGTCCTCCCCAAGGTTGGCCTTGGAGATGTCGTTCATGCCGCGCACGACCTGCTCCGCGGACAGCCACGTCGACCCCATGTAGTTGGGGTCTTGAAGGCTGACCATTTCGCCGATGAGGCAGGAGCGCCCCTGAAGCGGAAGGACCCGGCGCATGATGAATGCGGCGAGGAGGTCGGTGCCGGTGAGCCCCTCCTGCGTCCTCATCACCGTCACCCGCTCACAGAGATTAACGATCTCCTACTACGGGCGCTTGGGCGAGTAGCCCCGGTTCGTCTTCGCCCGCGGCGGTGCGATGGCGAAGGCCGGAAGATTGATGCGATCCGCTCCAAGGTTGCGGACGTAGAAGGAGTTCTGCCACTTCTTGGCAAAGTCCTCCAGCGGGATCTTGGGGAAATCCGCCCCCGACCGCTTCGAGATGACGGCGGCGCCACAATCGGCGAACAACCCGGCCGACGGGCACTGCTGCTTCAAGGAGAAGAAGCGTGCCCAGAGGTCGCTCGTAGGCTCGACCCCCAGGTACCCCTCGCAGAGGGTGACGAAGCCGGAGAGCTGGACAATGGCGCCGGCGCCAAGATGATGCGGCTGGAGCCCGAAGAACTCCAGGAAAGCACGGAAGAAGGTGCTCGCCGGCAGCCGAACCCGCGCTCGAAGTGCGTGAGGAAGACCACGCGCTCCTGCCCCTCGGGCCGAGGCCTCTGCTCGCCGCGCGGCAGGCGGACACCAACGTCCGTCTCCCGCGGCAGGCGCCGCGTCGCCCGGAGTTTGGTGATGTCCTCGGAGGTGACGTTCGAGCCCATCCAGGAGCCCGATGGCAGCAACATGATCGAAGGAAGAAGAAGGAAGATGAACGGCGAAGGAGTTCTGCTTGGAGCAGCGGGCGGCGCAGTGCGTCTGTTGCGAAGAGCGGAGCGAGAGCAAAGGGACAGGAGGGCGCGAGCGAGAATAATGTCCGCCGCCCCCTGCCCCCCCCCCCCGATTTATAACCCTCGGTTTGAATGTGGGGAAGTGGGATCGTCTGCATGCGACCGTTCCACTACCCCGCAATAAGTGCGCGCGTACACGCGCACTAACTGCCCGGGGAAGAGCAACCGGCCCCCGGACGCCGCAATAAATCCGTGCGCTTGGGCCGAGGGCGCGCGGCGGCGGGCCCCAGGCCGTCGCCCGGTCCCGTCACACGCGTGGCCTGTCAGGCCCCTCCGGCTTCCGGGCACCACGTGGCGCCCGCGCAAAGCCCGAGGGATTGCCCCAAGATTCGGGGGACTTCTCGGTCCCCGCCACGACCGAGACGCCGCGATCCGGTTTCTGAGAAAACCGGCACACAGTGGGTGTTGCCGGACCTGGCGCTCACAGAATCCACCTTGCTTAAGGGGGAAACTGCGAAGGCCCACTCATCCGAAGACGGCGGACCTTCACAGCTTCGGGGACTACTGTCGGGGGGATGGACCCCGGGCAGGCAACGGAACCCGGATCCTCTTCAAAAACAACGGGGCTGGCACCGCCCCTCAATACTGGCGTGCGCTTGGCCGGGTCGCTTGACTCGGCCAAGCCCCCCAGGCCAGCCAGACTAGCCAACCTGGCAAGACACGTCGACTCGGCCTCAACAACTGGCGCAAGACAGCCGAACCCGGCACGGCCAAGGCCTCCTCACCAAGCCAGCGCCACCCATGGCGTGCTACGCAATCCAGCCGCGGGTCAACTCCCGTCCCATCCAGGCCGTATGATGGGGACAAGACTTCAATCAGCGATGCAACAGTGCCCCGCCCATGCCTCTGGTCAGCAGGAACGTGGCAACAGTGCCCCTCACCTACCCGCTGACCAGGGCCGGCGTGGCAACAGTGCCCCCACCCTCACCGCTGACGACAGCAAGCGGCAACCTGACGGAGAGCACTGTACGCGGCTCGACTTGGCCATGCCCTGACGATCGACAAGATGGCGCACAGTCCCCCTAGGCTGGTGGGGCCCGCACCTAGGGGAACCCGGCGAACCACAAGCCCTCAGCGGGGCCCAGCCCGGGTCCCCGGACACCGACTACACGGACCCACCGACTTATAACATTACCATTGTACCCCCGAGGGGTTGGACTATAAAATCCCCGGGAGCCCACGATCATTCGGGGGCAGAAAGCAGGAGGACTAGCCATGAAACAGCAACACCGGAGAGAAGGAGTAGCCCAAGCCTTGGCCAGCTTCCTTCCTCCTTCATACAGCTCCAGGATCAACATTGTACTATCGATCATCCAACTACACTCGGCAGGACTAGGGGTATTATCTCTCCGGAGAGCCCCGAACCTGGGTATGTCCGGCGTCCCGCGCCCGCTCATGCCAACCTCGCCTCTGGAGCCCACCAGCACCCTCGAGCCTCCTCCTCTCTTTAGCCATCCATTGGCATCTGCCGTGCGCCCACCACGACAGGATGCCTTCCGGGGCATCCCCAAGCTTAGAAGCTTGAGTCTCCTTGAATATTTACTTGGGGTGCCTCGGGCATCCCCAGGCTTGAGCTCTTGCCTCTCTTCCTTCTTCTGACATCGAGACCTTCTCGATCATCGAACACTTCATCCACACAAAACTTCAACAGAAAACTCGGTAAGATCCGTTAGTATAATAAAGCAAATCACTACTCTAAGTAATGTTGGAAACCAATTCATATTTTGTTTTGGCATTGTGTCTATTGTAGTATAACTTTTTCATGGCTTAATCCACCGATATGAATCAATAATTTCATCAAAACAAGCAAACTATGCATCAAAAACAGAATCTGTCTAAAACAGAACAGTCTGTAATAATCTGAACATTCACCATACTTCTGATACATTAAAAATTCAGTAAAAATTAGGAAAAATAAACAATTTGTATATAAAGACATTGCAAAACGAATCAGAACCGTTTAACGTTCCAGTAAAAAATTAAAAATCGCGCACTACAGCCAAAGTTTCTGTCCTGCACCGCACAAACCAACAAGCATTGTAAACATCCTAAAGGCAAACCTTGGCACATTATTTTTATAATACAATGGAATTGTACAAGGGGATAATTATTTTTGTTGAAAAGTTTCTGTAATCAAGATTCACAAAGTTTCCGTGAGCATGAACAAAGTTCAAGGCTAGCTCCCACTTCAACAATGCTCGTCTTTCTCACTTTCGCTTTTCTTTTTGAAAAGTTGCGGGTTCCCCTCTTTATTTTTTTGTTTTTAAACTATATGAAAGCACTCAACAGAAATAAATGACTCTCTAAAATTTCCGGGTTGTCTCCCTGGCAGCGCTTTCTTTAAAGCCATTAAGCTAGGCATATAGTGCTCAAGTAATGGATCCACCCGGATCCCAAGGTATATCAAAGCCAATTTTAATTAACAATGATTTGTAATTTAGTAGTGAGAACAAAGTAACATATATCATGTAATGACGAAGTCTAACTCTCTTCCTATGCATCGGCTTGTCATAAAAGAACAATTCATGCGCACATAGTGAAGGCCAATGCATAGTATAAATAGTTTCTTGCAATTTTATCATGTTGGAAACATAGAGAGGTGGAGATATAGTTCCTCTCTCATAATAATTGCAAGTAGGAGCAGCAAGCACATGCATATTATATTCATCAAAATCACCATGTGCAACGGTAAAATGCAACCCATCAATATAATCCTTAATAAGGGCAAACTTCTCCGATATAGTGTAGTCGGGAGAATTCAAAAAGATAATAGGACTATCATGCATGGGTGCAATAGCAACAATTTCATGTTTAACATAAGGAACTATAGCAAGTTCATCTCCATAAGAATCATTCATATTGGCATCTTGGCCACAAGCATAGCAAGCATCATCAAAAAGGGATATTTCAAGAGAATCAACGGGATCATAGCAATCATCATAGCAATCATCCTTCGGTAAGCACGATGGGAAATTAAACAATGTATGAGTTGAAGAGTTACTCTCATTAGAAGGTGGGCACGGGTAGCTAATCCGCTCTTCCTCCTTTTGTTCTTCGCTCTCCTCCTCATCTTTTTCATCCAATGAGCTCACAGTTTCATCAATTTCTTCTTCCATAGACTCCTGCAAAATATTAGTCTCTTCTTGGACAGCGGAGACTTTCTCAATAAATGCATCAATATCGGCATTGAATTCATAATTGGCATAGCAATATTTAAGGATAGCTAAATTTTCAGGTCGATAAACAGCATCATAAAGATTTTCAAACTCTTTGAACATAGATTCAATTTCATAAGCACCCATAAAAGCAACAAATTCTTCTGTTTGTTCCACATCATAGTAATCATATATACCTCTAGCATAAGAAGCCAAGGTTTCATTATCATTAAATTTGCATGAAAAGGGAAGGTGTGGAGCCTTCATCCTAGAGCAACAAGTATAATCATAACTCAAGCATACTTGCGGAGCATACCACTTCAACATATAAATTTGATCCCATCATAGTTTCCCTTTTTGAGTCAAGCGATAATCCCTAAAGTATTCACGTTGATCCAACGTGTCTGCCATTACCAAATTGAATGGGGTTTTCTCAGGATTATCAAAGTAGTACATAATATCTGTCACATAACGAGCATCAAGGGTTTTAGGAGGTTCCTCATCTCCATGAGCAGCAAGTACACCTAATTTTTTTGGTATTTCGTGTTCCATATACATAACTAAAGATAGAGAACAACTAAGAACAGCAAATAAAAATTACTTAGTGATAAAGCAAACAAGCACACACGAGAATATTCACCCCACGCTATTGCTCCCCGGCAACGGCGCCAGAAAAAGGTCTTTATAACCCACAAGTATGTGGGATCAATTGTAGCCTCTTTCGATAAGTAAGAGTGTCGAACCCAACGAGGAGCTAAAGGTAGAACAAATATTCCCTCAAGTTCTATCGACCACTGATACAACTCTACGCACGCTTGACGTTCGCTTTACCTAGAACGAGTACGAAACTAGAAGTACTTTGTAGGTGTTTTTGGATAGGTTTGCAAGAATATAAAGAGCATGTAAATAAAAAGTAGGGGCTGTTTAGATAAAGACACAACTAAGTTAGTTTTAGTAGAGAGTTTGTTGTCACAAGAAAGTTACTTGTCCCTAGGCAATCGATAACTAGACCGGTAATCATTATTGCAATTTTATTTGAGGGAGAGGCATAAGCTAACATACTTTCTCTAGTTGGATCATATGCACTTATGATTGGAACTCTAGCAAGCATCCGCAGCTACTAAAGATCATTAAGGTAAAACCCAACCATAGCATTAAAGTATCAAGTCCCCTTTATCCCATACGCAAACAACCTACTTACTTGGGTCTTTGCTTCTGTCACTCACGCCACCCACCATAAGCAAATCATGAACATATTGCAAACCCTACAGCGGGGATCCCTCACGCTTGTGCGACACGGAGAGCACCATAGGACAGCACCAATAATAAAACATGCAACTCAAACCAATCTTGATCATCAAATAACCCATAGGACAAAACGGATCTACTCAAACATCATAGGATAGCCATACATCATTGGGAAATAATATATAGCGTGAGCACCATGTTTAAGTAGAGAGTACAGCGGGTAAAAGAGGGGTTACAATGCTGCATAGAGGGGGGAAGAGTTGGTGATGATGGCGGTGAAGTTGTTGGTGAAGATTGCGGTGATGATGATGGCCAAGGCAGCGTTCCGGCGCCACCGGAAGAGAAGGGGAGAGGGGGCCCCTTCATCTTCTTCTTCCTTGACCTCCGCCCTAGATGGGAGAAGGGTTTCCCCTCTGGTCCTTGGCCTCCATGGCGTGGGAGGGGTGAGAGCCCCTCCGAGATTGGATTTGTCTCTCTGTCTCTCTCTGTTTCTGCGCTCTCCTCTGCTGCCCTTTCACCGTTTCGTATATATATGGAGATCCATAACTCCGACTGGATTGAAACCTTCGCCGTGATTTTTTTCCAAAAATTAGCGTTCTTGTGGCCGAAGAAGGGCATCAACCGGCTTACGGGTGGCCCACGAGGGTCAGGGGCGCGCCCCCTGCCTCGTGGCCACCTCGGGCACCGTCTCGCGTTGATTCTTCTTCCGGAATTCTCCAAATGTTCCAAAAAAGTCTTCGTCCGTTTTTATCCCGTTTGGATTCCGTTTGATATGGATATTCTGCGAAACATAAAACATGCAACAAACAGGAACTGGCACTGGGCACTGGATCAATATGTTAGTCCCAAAAATAGTATAAAAAGTTGCCAAAAAGTATATGAAAGTTGTATAATATTGGCATGGAACAATCAAAAATTATAGATACAACGGAGACGTATCACGTGCTCTCATGACCCCGTGGAAAAAATTGGTAAAGTTAGGCACAAGTTTTGATCACCGCTCCTTCCAAACCGGAGTATCTCACATGAAGGATCATGGTTTTCCAAAAGGAGACGTGTCAATTCAAACTTCTGTGGCCGGTGACTTCATCGTTTGGCCTCATAAAAATTTCCACGGTACGCAATCACCATTATACCACGGGTTTGATTTTCTAGCGCATTTCAGGTATCGTTAGCTATATTTAAGACAATTTTTGAGATTAACGTGCATTTTGTGCATAAAAATAAAATTACAACCGGAACTGCATGTGCTGTCCAAAGGGATGAGGATCGTCGTTCGATCTGGGAGCATCCAACGGTGCAGATGTACGATCCGTGGGGTTTGGGTTCTGGCCAGTCAGAAAGCACAACTCAGATAGTGGGCGGGGTGGCGTGGTTTGGTCGGCACACGGCTTTCATCAACGAACTGTGTGCTTTCGCAAACTAGATTGCATATTTTTTTCACACATACTGTAGTGAGATCAATTGAGTGTGCTACCTCTATGATATAATAATAATAATAATAATAATAATAATAATAATAACAAAAAACAGTTCATATTCATTGTCTGAGCTGACAGCATATTAAGGTCAACATATTAACGGTTCTTACATCAATCGAAAACCAGGCATAACTCACAAATTCAGTACACGCGACAGTTCTAAATTGAACGAATCAAGTTGCAGGGTAGGCATAAAGACTAGTCTTACGGCTTAATTCCCATGTACATGGGGTAACTGGGATCATTAAGTTGACCCCGAATGAACTTGGGGTTTTTGATGATTTTACGTTGCTCTGTTACACGGGTGCGTGATCCCTTGGCTGGCAACTCATCAAATTCATCGTACTCGTCCTCATCGGCAACATCGTCGACACCCAGTACCCTTATCTTCCCATGCATCGCTAAATGGCCATTCTTATGCAAGGGGTCTTCCAAAAAGAAAATCTGGGTAGCATCGCTGGCAAGAATGAATGGGTCCACATGATATGCCATCGTTGTCCTGTTAACACAGGTCTTCCTGTACTCATCAATCCTTACCTGACCAAGAGGGATCCATGCGCACCTGCATAATGCCACCTTAACTTTCACATAGTCAAGCTCCCAAATCTCTTTGATGGTTCCGTAGTATACCCTTTTATCAGCTTGATTTATAGTCATGCATTCTATTCGAACAGAGCTGTTCTGATACGAGGTCTTCTTATCACGTTCCTCAGTGTAGAACGTGTATTCATTTATGTCATATGCTTCGTATGTCAACACCGTAGGTGATGGCTTTTGTGCCTACCACGTAGCAATGTCATCGATGGATCCTTGTGCCAAACGATTCTTCAGCCATTCGGCGTGCTTCTTAGTATGCTCCTTCATGTCCATATCTGATGAATGCACCATTGGTAAGAAGCTTTGGCGTATCTCCGCCAAGTGTTCTTTGGCATAAGCGATCAGAATTGGGCTGTTAAGCAGTACTGTCAAATGGGCTTTCTGTCAGGACCCCGATCCTAAGCCACATCGATCTAGCATGTAACACATCATATCACTTTGCGTCCTCACGCATGGTATAACCACGGGTGCCACCTTACCTGGCCCGGGACCGTTTGCGCCTTTTGGCTCACGTATATGATAGTGTCGCTAGCATCCATATGACAGAGAACCCGGGCCGACATGACTAGTCGTGAACCCAAAGTGGCACGAACTTACGGGGACAGGCATACATGAATCAACATCGAACATGTCGGTCAGCAGCGTGCGAATCCGGGCTGTAGCACTGGGCTAACAGGACTCCGGTGAACCAGGCTGTAGCAGGCTAGGCAGGACTCCGGATGTCACCGCGTGACATTTCCCCAAAGGGACAGATACAGGAACGAAGTGAATCACATGTCGGCCAGTCAAGTGTTCCAGAGCAGTAGTGCTGGGCTAGCAGGACTCCGGTGAACCGGGCTGTAGCGGACTACTATGGCTCATGGAAGCACAAGACTGCATTTCCCCATAAGAGAGGCTACCAAGGATAAACAACTAGGTTGTCGGATCCCACACATACCAAGCATTTCAATCATACACACAATATGCTCGATATGTGTAAATACAACATGGCATCACAACATAACTCTACGACTCAAGTATTTATTCATTAGGCTCCGAGGAGCGAGATATTACAAACATGGGTCTCATGACCCAACATTCAGAGCATACAAGTCAAAGCACATGCGGAAGCTTAACATGTCTGAGTACAGACATCTACAAATGAAAAAGGCTGAGAAACCTGACTATCTACCAGATCCTGCCGAGGGCACAAGATCGTAGTTGAGGTATCAAGCTAAACGTCGAATTCCACACGGAACTACTAGCGAGACTGAAGTCTCTCTGCAAAAACATAAATTAAGCAAACGTGAGTACAAATGTACCCAGCAAGACTTACATCAGAACTAACTACATATGCATCATTATCAACAAAGGGATGGTGGGGTTTAACTGCAGCAAGCCAGCTTTGACTCAGTGGCTAACCTGAACTACTACTGCAAGTAACTCTTTTGAGGTGGCGCACACGAGTCCACATATTCACCATATCAATACATGTCACAGCCCTAGCTTAGCCTTTGCTTGTCCTTGCATGATCATCATGTCATCATGTTAAATTTTCTCAGGAAGTTGAAATGGGGATGACAGAACCCCCAGCCCCCCCGGAAACAACTAGGGTTTACTAAAATATTTTTCAATGAACCTGAACTGCCCTTCAAAAATGTTCATCATCTTGCCTTGGTCTAGAACCTCTGAAAAAGATGGTTCACATTTTTCTAGGACTGCATTGGGTCACTGAATTAAATCATACTCTATTTGCATTTGGACATTTAGATGCTATAAAATATTTTAAATGTCCAAATAATCATAAACTAAAATGTTTACTATTGGAAATATTCCAAACAGTGGGCATGAGCAGTTTCATGATTTTTGAGTTAGTCCTAGTATTTTTAGAAAAGCCCTGAAGTTACAGAAATAATAGAAAATAGGAAATAATAAAAAGAAAGGAACTTACCTGGCAAAGCCCACCTGGCCGGGTACTGTAGCAGCCAGCTGGGCAAAGCCAGCCTAGCCCACCAGGGGCTCCTCCCTGTCGTCTTCCACCTCCTGCCAGTAGGCAGGAGGGCGTGTGGCCGTCGTGCGCGCACACGCGCCCCGGCCACCTCCTGCTTGCCGCTCCCCCCCCCCCCGCCGACGCCCTGGCCTTCTCTGGTGACGCCACGCAACTCCTGACCCCTCTCACTCTTCCCCGTGGCCCTCCTCTCCTCTGCTTCCTCTCTCTCACAGGCGCCGAGCGCCGTCGTCGCCGCCGCTCGCTGTTATCGTGGCCACAGCCACTACCTCGCATCGCCAACGCGCTCAGAGGCTCCGCCTGGTCCCCCTCTTCCTCCTCGCCAAGTCACGCAAGCCGAGGATCACCATGCCGTCGTCCTCGAGCTCGTCACCACCGCATCTGCTCGCCGGACTTCGTCGGTCGATTCGCCGCCTCCGACGCTTCCCCGAGCACGCTGGCCATCCCTACGCCACCACAGTGAGCCCCCGAGTCGTTTCCCCCTTCTCCCCTGGTCGCTTTCAACCTCTAGGCCATAGCCCCGTCTTGGCCGAGAACTCCATGCCGTCGGCGATGTCGCCACTGTCACCGCAGCCACTGAGGCCCGAAACCAAGCGCGGCACCGTGCTCCTAGTATCTTCAGGATCTCGGTGAGCCTCTTAGCCAGCCCTCCCGTCCTCTGTGGCCTCGCCCCGCTCGAACCCGTAGCTCCAGCCGCCGCAGTTTCGGTCACCGCCGTTGATCCTAGCCACCGCAGCTCCGGCCACCACCACTGGTCGACGCAGCTCCCTCCCAGGAGCGCGTAGGAGCAAACCCCGCCTCAAACCGTGGGCTGTAGCGGAGTCCCGACGATCTCCGCCGCATGAAATGGTCGTCGCCGGCAAAACTCCGGTGACTGATGACGTGGACGTCATTAGGCGCTAACCCAACCAGCTAATCACCCTAACAGCCACTGACAGCGGGCCCTACCGCAGGGTCAAACCCAGTCAGCATTGGGTTTGACCGGGTTTAGCCCCTGTGTCACTGACGTGTGGACCCCACACGTCAGGTTTGACCTGGAACAGCCCCGGTTGACCTGCTGACGTCATGCTGCTGTCATGCTGATGCAATAAAGCCTTTCTGGCGTTTTTATCAATTCAGGAAATTCCAGAAAATGCCCAAAACTTCTAAAATTCATAGAAATTCAACCATAGCTCAGAATGAAATAAATTATATATGAAAAATGATCAGAAAAATCCAATATAACCATCTATACTGGTTTCATGCATGTTTAAACAAGTTAACTCGCTTTTTAGTGCAAAACATGATAAAGCACTATTTAAGATCACAAGTGAGTTTGAACTTTGAATCTTTGGTTCAAAATAGCTCAAACCCATCTGGTTGTAGTTGCATTAGCTCAACACACTCATTTTACCATGTCATGATCATGCATCATATTGTTGCATTGCATTGATTGTGTTTCTTCTCTGTTGCCGGTATTTGTTCCCCCTCAGTAAGACATGGTTCCGACGATGAGTTCGATGACACCGATGAAGAACTATACTATCTTCAAAAGTGCAGGCAAGCAAAACCCCCTTGTTCATTCCGATACAATCCCACTCTCTCGCTCCTGCTCTCTTTTACTGCATTAGGACAACAACGATTCAACGGTTACATGCTGCGGTAGTTGAACCCCTTCTCCTCTGCATGACCTGTCATTGCCACAGTAAATAGATGAAACCCACTAGCATGAGTAGGAGTTGTTTGAGCCCTGATGTGCCTACTCATTCATGCTTGTTTGTCATGCCTGCTACTGCGTAGAGTTGGATCAGGTCTGATTCATCGGGGATGAATTGGAGGCGTGTGAACATGTCCTAATGTTGAGAGCTAAGTGTGTGAACACGATTTGGTAAAGGTATCGATGAGAGGCCATGTAGGAGTACATGGTGGGTTGTTTCATTGAAGCCGTCCTTAGGAACTGAGTTCTGTGTTTGTGATCCATGAACAGCTACTACCATGCATTGGGCCCGAAACCAATGGACCCTCTCGGCTTCTTAACCACCCTTGTCCTCTGTCCAGGAGTTGCAAGTAGTTTATGGTGTTTGTAGTATGTTGGAGGTCGTGCGCAGCGCTGACCCGAGGGGTGGGCTATGATGCGGTAGGCACGTGGCACGGTGTACCGGGCGCCCGTTTGGTGTCTTGGGAACCCTACACACATCGTTCGGGGCCGTATGTGGAAACCTCGGCCGGACTCCCTGTGGATGGAACCTGAATTGGGGATAAACCTGGACTGGAGACTTGAGTGTTTAGGTAGGCCGTGGCCGACACCCTCGTTGGGCTTCCGCTTGAAAGTTGTTGAGTACATGTGTAAACGGCGGTAAGTGGTGAGAGCGTGTGTGAAGAAGTACACCCCTGCAGGGTTAACATCATCTATTCGAATAGCCGTGTCCGCGGTAAAGGACTTCTGGGTTGCCTATAACAGTTCATAGACAAGTGAAAGTGGATACCCTAAAACTCGCAAGATAAGCGTGAGTGCTATGGATGGCCTTCTCGTAGGGAGACGGGAGCGGATCCATAGTGGTGTATTGATATGGTGAATATGTGGACTCGTGTGCGCCGCCTCAAAAGAGTTGCTTGCAGTCGTAGTTCAGGTTAGCCACTGAGTCAAAGCTGGCTTGCTGCAGTTAAACTCCACCACCCCCCTTTGTTGATACCGATGCATATGTAGTTAGTTCTGATGTAAGTCTTGATAGGTACATTTGTACTCACGTTTGCCTATTTTATGTTTTGCAGAGAGACGTCAGTCTCGCTAGTAGTTCCGCGTGGACTTCGACGTTTAGCTTGTTACCTCAGCTACGATCTTGTAGCCTTGGGAGGGTCTTGTAGATAGTCAGGCTTCTCAGCCTTTTTCATTTGTAGTTGTCTGTACTCAGACATGTTTATGCTTCCGCTCGATGCTTGTATGCTCTGTATGTTGGGTCATGAGACCATGATTGTAATACTTGGCTCCTCGGAGCCTAATGAATAAATACTTGAGTCGTAGAGTTATGTTGTGATGCCATGTTGTATTTACACATATCGAGCATATTGTGTGTATGATTGAAATGCTTGGTATGTGTGGGATCCGACAACCTAGTTGTTTATCCTTGGTAGCCTCTCTTATGGGGAAATGTAGTCTTGTGCTTCCATGAGCCATAGTAGTCCGCTACAGCCCGGTTCACCGGAGTCCTGCTAGCCCAGCACTACTGCTCCAGAACACTTGACTGGACGGCATGTGATTCACTTCGTTCCTGTGTCTGTCCCTTTGGGGAAATGTCACGCGCTGACATCCGGAGTCCTGCCTAGCCTGCTACAGCCCGGTTCACCGGAGTCCTGTTAGCCCAGTGCTACAGCCCGGATTCGCACGCTGCTGACCGACATGCTCGATGTTGATTCATGTATGCATGTCCCCGTAAGTTAGTGCCACTTTGGGTTCATGACTAGTCATGTCGGCCCGGGTTCTCTGTCATATGGATGCTAGCGACACTATCATATACGTGAGCCAAAAGGTGCAAACGGTCCCGGGCCATGGTAAGGCGACACCCGTGGGAATACCGTGCGTGAGGCCGCAAAGTGATATGAGGTGTTACCGGCTAGATCGATGTGACTTGGAGTCGGGGTCCTGACAGCGTGGTATCAGAGCCTGACTGCCTGTAGGATTACCATGCCAAACTGGTCGAAGTTGAGTCTAGAAATGCTTTAGTTATATAAGGGAATTGATTGTGGGATGGAACGTAAGGCTCTTTTTACTCCTTATACCTCATGCCCTTTATCTGAGTCATCCTCTTCCTTTCTACGGGGATTAAGAACTAGGCCTTCTCATCTATCTATCAGGATGACGAGTTACTATGATAGAGACTTATAGGATTGATGGATTTAAGCCCCGGTCCAGTTTCTACTACCTCCGTGTGTTCATAGTTGGTCTCGGAACCTTGATATTGTGCTTCTGAGTGGTTATGCCACCATTTTTGCAGGATGTCTTAAATCCTTTGAGCATTTACAGCCGTTATGCTGTTCGAGTCATCCCAGGTTTCTAAACCATCTGATGCATTTGCAAAATCCTTTCCCTCAGGTTTTGTTGTTCTTTTGGGCCAGATTAACCACACTAATTGCTGAGTTGAGGTATTCCATTGCCTCGACATATATGTTGGATTTTATTATCATGACCCTAGGTGTCTTAGAAGATTGCATAGTAATCTAGCCATGTTTTGTGTCCCAGTGTGATGATTCTGGCCATCATTCTGGAAAGCATCCCGTGATGTTATTAGTTAGTAGGTATTTTATTCCTGGGTTCTTAAACCCGAGATTCACCCTACTTACGTCATGTTGATAGTGTTGCTAGTTCCTTTAGGATATTAGTAACCTTTGCGATAGTCCTCGAGGTTCGTGTTACATCCTTCTTTCAATACCATGAACCATTATGGCAGAAGTTCTTTGAACCAAAAGGTCACCACAAGAGTGCTCTCGATGAGTTCCCCATTTCTATATTGTGACTCTGTCAATCCTACCTTTCCGCATGGGTTATCAGGAAGAAATATGTTGAATTTGTTCGGCATACTAATCCATGCATCCACAACTCAGAAAAACATATGTTCCTTTGAGTTGTCCCTCTTTAGTTGTCTTCTGACCTTCGTCTATCAAGTGATAGTCAGTAATAGTTGTGCCATCGTGTTCATCAGTGTCTTTTATCCTTGTGGTCCGTCGAGCCATTCTATTTCAGAATGACTCGGAGAAACAAACTCCAGTACCTCATCCATATCTAGGATTGGGTCAAAGCAGTTGTATTCTGCAGATCAAAATGCCAATCCAGCTTTTGATTCTGTTCTACCTTGAAGTATTGCCCTCTTTATGTCAGGTATATCATAGTAATTGCACAACCTCCTATGAACTCTTGATACATGATACTTCTCGCCATCGTCGTTCATTCCTCGGTTCCCGTGTTATTGTAACCGGAATACCAACAAGTGAACCATGATGTGGGAAATCAATACTCCTAGCAACTGTGTTGCTTGGTAGTTAATGGACATTAATATCATTCTTAGCGTGTTGGTTATCGAATCACTATTCTAGGATTGATCGTGCTATCTTGTTCTTATTTCTGGTGCACTCTTCGATCTTTGAGTTAGGATTGAACCCCTTACTCTTCTGATCATGTCGTCTTGCCTTGAAAAGAAAGATTGATCTCGAGCTTAGTAACATATCGGTGGTTCGTGATTTTCCGAATATCTTTTCGGAAGTATTACCAGGTTGTCACCTGATTGCTATGTTGAGTTCGTGATCATGTTGGTTTTTCTCTAAACCAGCCATTCTCCAAGAATCTGTGTTGGGTACGTACCCCTGAGCTAGATGGTTAAGCTGAACAACAACTTGGAGAGTTGGAGGATAAAAGTTGCCTGACTTAGTTCATCTTCAAAGGGATATCCTTGTGTTTGTGTGTGTTGAAGAAAGATGATATCTTCATCAATTGATCTTCGTGTTCAGCTAATGGACCTATCATCTTATCCAAACTTTGATTTGAGTATGGGCTATCATCAAATCAAATCAGAACCAACGATATTCGTAATGTTGTCTTACTCGCGGTTGTCGAGCATACACCATTATATCTTTTGGGTCTGACCAATACTATCACATTGTTCACATAATGGTGGAATCCCAGTGATATGGAAATCCCGATGAGTTGCTGTTGAGCCCATCAGCAGCATCTTGTCTCCTCCATGATTCATGTTGAACGTTGAGCTAGTGTTGGAAACTTTGTAAGCCTTGCCTCCGTGTTCCGCTCATGAGGTATATGTGTTTGGTGAAAGAAGTGACTTTCTCCAAGTTCACGTACATTAGGTGTAAGTTGCCGCCATGAATTTGAGAAAGCTTTGTCTTGTTTCCTCTGGAATCATCCCAAATCAGTCATGCATACGTGCGAAGTATTCTATGGTTTGGTAGATTAATTACCTCCACTCCATATGTATTCCCTAGCATACCAAGCCACTGATTGATTTGTTCAAGGAGAAGAAGTTCCTTCATAAGAGCTAATCCGGACTTATGAAAAGACTTCGATATCCTCGTTGATGGTTCCCAACCAGAACTCGGTAGTGTTTTGTTATAAGACTACCATGTGGTCATGCTTGTCTAGGACGGTGTGTTCACATGTGTGTAGCAGAACCAGCTCATGTTTTGGAGCTTGCTATCGTAGTTCATCTCCCGAGAGTCTCGTAACGTTATCTCGTCGATTTGTGTTGCAACTCTTCTTTTCAGACATGTGAGTCTGAAGTATCCTGTTTCTAACCAGATCTGAATCTCAGGCAGATATGATGGTTGCAACATTCCCAACATTTGCATTTTGTTCCCAGCTTGCACCCCATCGTGCCAATTTTCCATGGGCTATCCTTCTCAGCAGTTGTTGTCCAGGATCATCTTCAAAAGTGGTCCTGCCAAGAGTCCCATCCATTTCCAATGATAGGCAAAAATCATCCATTGCGTTGTCTTCAACATGGTAGTCCACATCATCCATTCTAGTCAGAATATGCCATTCTTCCGAGCTCCTTCAAGTAATCGATTGCAAATTGCCTTGGGCTGGTATGAAGATTTTCAATGATCTATATATCAAAAGCAATTCTTTTGCCACTTAAGGGAATAATTCTACGAGCCACCTTCCCTAAGGTGCCCCCTTATGGAGTCATGGCAATTAACTCCTCTCTACTTTGAAACCCATGCACCATATTATCCAAGTGTGGGATTGTTGCCCACCAAATCAAACCTCGTCGTTTGTTCTTCCATCCCTCTCGATGTGTTTTGTGTCTCAACTCGAGATGTTTCAACATCTCATTCCGCGAGTTGATCTTGTATAGCTTGATCTTCAAGAAGATCAATCCTAGTAGAGTTTCTTTCCGTCGTCATCGCGTGGAAGAAGATCTCAAAAGCGAGGATGTCAAGATCAACGTATGCAACGAATCAACAACCTTATGAGGTGCAACCTGGATCGCGAAGATTGTGTTGGTCTTGTGCTCCCTCTGTCCTCTTACCTCGAATCTCGGGACGAGATTCTTGTTTAGTGGGGGTGAGTTGTCACAGCCCTAGCTTAGCCTTTGCTTGTCCTTGCATGATCATCATGTCATCATGTTAAATTTTCTCAGGAAGTTGAAATGGGGATGACAGAACCCTCAACCCCCCTGGAAACAACTAGGGTTTACTAAAATCTTTTTCAATGAACCTGAAATGCCCTTCAAAAATGTTCATCATCTTGCCTTGGTCTAGAACCTCTGACAAAGATGGTTCACATTTTTCTAGGACTGCATTGGATCACTGAACTAAATCATACTCTATTTGCATTTGGGAATTTAAATGCTATAAAATATTTTAAATGTCCAAATAATCATAAACTAAAATGTTTACTGTTGGAAATATTCCAAATAGTGGGCATGAGCAGTTTCATGATTTTTGAGTTAGTCCTAGTATTTTTAGAAAAGCCCTGAAGTTACAGAAATAATAGAAAACAGGAAATTATAAAAAGAAAGGAACTTACCTGGCAAAGCCCACCTGGCCGGGTACTGTAGCAGCCAGCTGGGCAAAGCCAGCCCAGCCCACCAGGGGCTCCTCCCTGTCGTCTTCCACCTCCTGCTAGTAGGCAGGAGGGCGTGTGGCCGCCGTGTGCGCACACGCGCCCCGGCCACCTCCTGCTTGCCGCTCCCCCCCTCCCCGACAACCTGGCCTTCTCTGGTGACGCCACGCAACCCCTGACCCCTCTCACTCTTCCCCGTGGCCCTCCTCTCCTCTGCTTCCTCTCTCTCACATGCGCCGAGCGCCGTCGTCGGCGCCGCTCGCTGTTATCGTGGCCACAGCCACTACCTCGCCTCGCCAACGCGCTCAGAGGCTCCGCCTGGTCCCCCTCTTCCTCCTTGCCAAGCTACACAAGCCGAGGATCACCATGCAGTAGTTTTCGAGCTCGTCACCACCGCATCTGCTCGCTGGACTTCGCCGGTCGATTCGCCGCCTCCGACGCTTCCCCGAGCACGCTGGCCATCCCTACGTCACCACAGTGAGCCCCCGAGTCGTTTCCCTCTTCTCCCCTGGTTGCTTTCGACCTCTAGGCCATAGCCCCGTCTTAGCCGAGAACTCCACATCACGGGCGATGTCACCACTGTCACCGCAGCCACTAAGGCCCGAAACCAAGCGTGGCACCGTGCTCCTAGTATCTTCAGGATCTCGGTGAGCCTCCTAGCCAGCCCTCCTGTCCTCTGTGGCCTCGCCCCGCTCGAACTCGTAGCTCCAGCCGCCGCCGTTGATCCTAGCCACCGCAGCTCCGGCCACCACCACTGGTCGACGCAGCTCCCTCCCAGGAGCGCGTAGGAGCAAACCCCGCCTCAAACCGTGGGCTGTAGCGGAGTCCCGACGATCTCCGCCGCGCGAAATGATTGTCGCCGGCAAAACTCCGGTGACTGATGACGTGGATGTCATTAGGCGCTAACCCAACCAGCTAATCACCCTAACAGCCACTGACAGCGGGCCCTACCGCAGGGTCAAACCCAGTCAGCATTGGGTTTGACCCGGTTTAGCCCCTGTGTCACTGACGTGTGGACCCCACACATCAGGTTTTACCTGGACCAGCCCCGGTTGACCTGCTGACGTCATGCTGCTGTCATGCTGACGCAATAAAGCCTTTCTGGCGTTTTTTTCAATTCAGGAAATTCCAGAAAATGCCCAAAACTTCTAAAATTCATAGAAATTCAACCATAGCTCAGAATGGAATAAATTATATATGAAAAATGATCAGAAAAATCCAATCTATCCATCTGTACTGGTTTCATGCATGTTTAAACAAGTTAACTCGCTGTTTAGTGCAAAACATGATAAAGCACTATTTAAAATCACAAGTGAGTTTGAACTTTGAATCTTTGGTTCAAAATAGCTCAAACCCATCTGGTTGTAGTTGCATTAGCTCAACACACTCACTTTACCATGTCATGATCATGCATCAGATTGTTGCATTGCATTGATTGTGTTTCTTCTCTGTTTCCGGTATTTGTTCCCCCTCAGTAAGACGTGGTTCCGACGATGAGTTCAATGACAACGATGAAGAACTATACTATCTTCAGAAGTGCAAGCAAGCAAAAACCCCTTGTTCATTCTAATATAATCCCACTCTCTCGCTCCTGCTCTCTTTTACTGCATTAGGACAACAACGATTCAACTGTTACATGCTGCGGTAGTTGAACCCCTTCTCCTCTGCATGACCTGTCATTGCCACAGTAAATAGATGAAACCCACTAGCATGAGTAGGAGTTGTTTGAGCCCTGATGTGCCTACTCATTCAGGCTTGTTTGTCATGCCTGCTACTGCGTAGAGTTGGATCAGGTCTGATTCATCGGGGATGAATTGGAGGCGTGTGAACATGTCCTATTGTTGAGAGCTAAGTGTGTGAACACGATTTGGTAAAGGTATCGATGAGAGGCCTTGTAGGAGTACATGGTGGGTTGTTTCATTGAAGCCGTCCTTAGGAACTGAGTTTTGTGTTTGTGATCCATGAACAGCTACCACCATGCATTGGGCCCGAAACCAATGGACCCTCTCGGCTTCTTAACCACCCTTGTCCTCTGTCCAGGAGTTGCAAGTAGTTTCTGGTGTTTGTAGTATGCTGGAGGCCGTGCGCAGCGCTGACCCGAGGGGTGGGCTGTGATGCGGTAGGCACGTGGCACGGTATACCGGGCGCCCGTTTGATGTCTCGGGAACCCTGCACACATGGTTCGGGGCCGTATGTGGAAACCTCGGTCGGACTCCTTGCGGATGGAACCTGAATAGGCGATAAACCTGGACTAGAGACTTGAGTGTTTAGGTAGGCCAAGGCCGACACCCTCGTTGGGCTTCCGCTTGACGGTTGCCGAGTACATGTCGTGTAAACGGCGGTAAGTGGTGAGAGCGTGTGTGAAGAAGTACAGCCCTGCAAGGTTAACATCATCTATTCGAATAGCCGTGTCCGCGGTAAAGGACTTCTGGGTTGCCTATAACAGTTCATAGACAAGTGAAAGTGGATACCCTAAAACTCGCAAGATAAGCGTGAGTGCTATGGATGGCCTTCTCGTAGGGAGACGGGAGCGGATCCATAGTGGTGTATTGATATGGTGAATATGTGGACTCGTGTGCGCCACCTCAAAAGAGTTGCTTGCAGTCGTAGTTCAGGTTAGCCACTGAGTCAAAGCTGGCTTGCTGCAGTTAAACTCCACCACCCCCTTTGTTGATACCGTTGCATATGTAGTTAGTTCTGATGTAAGTCTTGTTGGGTACATTTGTACTCACGTTTACCTATTTTATGTTTTGCAGAGAGACGCCAGTCTCGCTAGTAGTTCCGCGTGGACTTCGACATTTAGCTTGTTACCTTAGCTACGATCTTGTAGCCTTGGGAGGGTCTTGTAGATAGTCAGGCTTCTCAGCCTTTTTCATTTGTAGTTGTCTGTACTCAGACATGTTTATGCTTCCGCTCGATGCTTGTATGCTCTATATGTTGGGTCATGAGACCATGATTGTAATACTTGGCTCCTCGGAGCCTACTGAATAAATACGTGAGTCGTAGAGTTATGTTGTGATGCCATGTTGTATTTACAAATATCGAGCATATTGTGTGTATGATTGAAATGCTTGGTATGTGTGGGGTCCGACAACCTAGTTGTTTATCCTTGGTAGCCTCTCTTATGGGGAAATGTAGTCTTGTGCTTCCATGAGCCATAGTAGTCCGCTACAGCCCGGTTCACCGGAGTCCTGCTAGCCCAGCACTACTGCTCCAGAACACTTGACTGGCCGGCATGTGATTCACTTCGTTCATGTGTCTGTCCCTTTGGGGAAATGTCACGCGGTGACATCTGGAGTCCTGCCTAGCCTGCTACAGCCCGGTTCACCGGAGTCCTGTTAGCCCAGTGCTACAGCCCGGATTCGCACGCTGCTGACCGACATGCTCGATGTTGATTCATGTATGCCTGTCCCCGTAAGTTAGTGCCACTTTAGGTTCACGACTAGTCATGTCGGCCCGGGTTCTCTGTCATATGGATGCTAGCGACACTATCATATACGTGAGCCAAAAGGCGCAAACGGTCCCGGGCCATGGTAAGGCGACACCCGTGGGAATACGGTGCGTAAGTGATATGAGGTGTTACCGGCTAGATCGATGTGACTTGGAATCGGGGTCCTGACAATACACCACTATGGATCCGCTCCCGTCTCCCTACGAGAACGCCATCCATAGCACTCACGCTTATCTTGCGCATTTTAGAGTATCCACTTTCACTTGTCCATGAACTGTATAGGAAACCCAGAAGTCCTTTACCGCAGGCACGACTATTCGAATAGATGATGTTAACCCTGCAGGGGTGTACTTCTTCACACACGCTCTCACCACTTATCGCCGTTTACACGACATGTACTCGGCAACCTTCAAGCGGAAGCCCAGCAAGGGTGTCGGCCACGGCCTACCTAAACACTCAAGTCTCTAGTCCAGGTTTATCGCCTATTCAGGTTCCATCCGCAGGGAGTCCGGCCGAGGTTTCCACATACGGCCCCGAACGATGTGTACAGGGTTCCGAGACACGAAACGGGCGCCCGGCATGCCCGGCCACGTGCCTACCGCATCACAGCCCACCCCTCGGGTCAGCGCTGCGCACGGCCTCCAGCATACTACAAACACCAGAAACTACTTGCAACTCCTGGACAGAGGACAAGGGTGGTTAAGAAGCCGAGAGAGTCAATTAAGGATCCCAATGTGTGGTGGTAGCTGATCATGGATCACAAACACAGAACTCAGTTCCTAAGGACCGCTTCAATGAAACAACCCACCATGTACTCCTACATGGCCTCTCATCTATACCTTTACCAAATCATGTTCACACACTTAGCTCTCAACAGTAATACATGTTCACACACCTCCGATTCATCTCCGATGAATCAGACCTGACTCAACTCTAAGCAGTAGCAGGCATGACGAACAAGCATGAATGAGTAGGCACAACAGGGCTCAAACAACTCCTACCCATGCTAGTGGGTTTCATCTATTTACTGTGGCAATGACAGGTCATGCAGAGGAAAGGGGTTCAACTACTGCAGCATGTAACAGTTGAATCGTTGTTGTCCTAATGCAGTAAAATAGAGCAGGAGCGAGAGAGTGGGATTGTATCGGAATGAACAAGGGGGTTTTGCTTGCCTGGCACTTCTGAAGATAGTATAGTTCTTCATCGGTGTCATCGATCTCATCGTCGAAACCACGTCTACTGAGAGGGGACAAACACCGGCAACAAAGAAAGAACACAATCAATGCAATGCGCAATATGATGCATGACCATGACATGTCAACATGCTGTGATTTGAGCTAATGCAACTAGAACAGAAGGGTTTGAGCTTATTTGAACCAAGGGTTCAAATTCAAACTCAAGTTATGAGCACCATATAATGCATTATCATGTTTTGATCTAAACAGCAAGGATAAGTTGCTTTATCATGCATGAAACCAGTACAGATGGATAGATTGGATTTTTTTGATCATTTTTCATATATAATTTATTTCATTCTGAGTTATGGTTGAATTTCTATGAATTTTTGAAGTTTTGGATATTTTCTGAAATAAATAAATCATTTCTGATTTATTTTAAATCCCAGAAAACATGTACTGCGTCAGCATGACGTAGGTGTGACGTCACCAAGTCAACAGAGGCGGTCCAGGTAAAACCTGGGCTGTGGGTCCCACGTGTCAGTCTCTAAAGCTTTAATTAAAAAGGTTTAGTTTTAAACCATGGATTACCTCGGCAGTGGGGCCCATTGTCAGTGACACAGGATTTAGTTAGCGGGGTGATTAACCCCTAATAGTGGTAATTAGCACTAATTATAGCCCTAAACTAATCAGTTAGAGGCCGGCCCCACATGCCATGGACATAGGGTGGGGTCCAGCCGAGGTCAAAGTAGGTCAAACCCACCGGCGTTTTAGCCGCCGGCGGGGTCAAACGCGGCAGAGGGCGTCGGAAACGCTCCTCCGACGACCATTTGAGCGGCGGAGCGGCTCTGCGGAACCAGTGCGCTGCGGCGCATAGAGTGGTGGCAGTGCGAGGTGCTGGGGCGGCCGGAGTTGAGCGCGGCGTCGACCTCGGCGGCGGCCGAAGCTCGGACAACGACGGAACCGGCACTACGGTGCACGGTAGGGGGAGGTGTTGGTGTCTACGAGCTTCTAGAGACGTGCTGAGCACGATGGGATGCTCGGACGCGAGCCGCGCCCGCTCTAGCCACGGTGGCTTCACGAACGGCGGTGAGGAGCTCTCGGCTCCGACGTCTAGTGCGGCTAGGGAACGAGGACGAGCTCGGGGAGCAGGGGGAAATATGGTAGGGCTCATAGCGGGGTCGAAGCGGAGCTCAGCAGACTCGGGGAGGCGTCGGGGACGGCGTACGGTCGCCGGCGATCTCGGTGCAGAGGCGGCGGGGTCGAGCTCGATGGCAAGGCTCCACTGCTTCTGGAGATGCGTGACTCGTCGAGGACGAAGAGGAGGTTGTAGCGGAGCTCCCGGAAATGGCTCCAGGGCGAGGGGTGGCCGGAGAGCGCGGTGGCAGCGAGCGGTGGCGACGGGGACATTCGATGGTGCGCGCGAGAGGGACAGGGGAGGGAATGAGCACGGTGGGAGGAGTGAGAGGGGCCCGGGGTGGCGCGTGGCTTCGTCCAGAGGGGTCGGGGAGGCCAACCAAGCAGGAGGTGGCGCACGCGTGTGCGCGCACGGTGGGCACACGCCCTCCTGCCCACTGGCAGGAGGTTGAAGACGGTGGAGGGCCTGGTGGGCTGGGTCAGCAGGAGTTGGGCCAGGTGGGCTGCACAGGTAAGTTAGGTAAGTTTCCTTCCTTATCTATTTTTCTTCTGTTTTCTATTTTGCTGTTACTTTAGAACTTTATTAAAAATGCCAGGGCATTTCCAAAAATCATGAAACTAATCATGGCTACTGTTTAGAATATATCCAACAGTAAACATTTTAGTTTATGATTATTTGAGCATTTAAAATATTGTATAGCATTTAAATGCCCAAATGCAAATAGAGTATGATTTAATTCAGAGCCCAAATGTCATGGAAAAATGTGCATCAATTCTGGTTACTGTTTACAGCATTTTCCATAAATGATGAACATTTTTGAAAGCCATTTGGATTTACTGAAAATATTTTAGGTGAACCTAGTGAATTCCTTTGATGCTAGGGGTTTAGGCAATCCCCATTTCAAGTTTCTTTCAAGATTAAACATGATGCACACATGAGGCTAGCCTAGTGCATTACCAGAAGCTAGGGATGTGACACTTTCTCTGCCAATTCTCCGGGTGCAGCCATTTGCGTGCTAGCAAGGACCGGCTTACCTTTTAGCCTTCCCTCGTGGCAAGAGAGGGGCAAACCTATAGATCTTTGTTTCATGTATTCGGTGCAAAACTCAACCACCTCCTCCGCGGTATAACCTTGTAGGATGCTTGCCTCTGGGTGGTTTCGGTTCCGACAAAAGCACTTCAGTATTCCCGTGAACCGCTCGAAGGGATACATGTTGCGAAGAAACACAGAACCACAATACTTTATCTCGTCGACAAGGTGCACAGTGAGATGGACCATGACATCAAAGAATGACGGTGGGAAAAACATCTCTAGGTTGGACAATATTCTTGCAATATCATCTTGCATATGATCCAACTCTTCAGGAGTTACACTTTCTGCCATAGTTGGTTGAAGAAATCACAGAGGTCAATGAGTGTGTTTCTTATATATTTGTCCATCAGTTACTGATGGCCACCGGGAGGATTTGTGTCAACATTATGTGGCAATCATGTGACTTCATGTGTCCCAACTTCATTTTACCTAAGCTCACATCCACGAGACTTCTGATGTTTGCCCAGTAGGAAGAGGGTGTCTTAACTAACAACAAATAAGTGAAGAACTGTGTTGCTTCTTTTCTACTGAAATTGTACCTCTGGCGAGCTTTGATGAATTTGTCATCATCTTCTGCTTCACTCTTGCGTTGTGATTGATCAGCAAGTGATGTCTACTACACAACCTTCTTCTTGTAGACGTTGTTGGGCCTCCAAGTGCAGAGGTTTGTAGGACAGTAGCAAATTTCCCTCAAGTGGATGACCTAAGGTTTATCAATCCGTGGGAGGCGTAGGATGAAGATGGTCTCTCTCAAACAACCCTGCAACCAAATAACAAAGAGTCTCTTGTGTCCCCAACACACCCAATACAATGGTAAATTGTATAGGCGCACTAGTTCGGCGAAGAGATGGTGATACAAGTGCAATATGGATGGTAGATATAGGTTTTTGTAATCTGAAAATATAAAAACAGCAAGGTAACTAATGATAAAAGTGAGCGAAAACGGTGTTGCAATGCGTTGAAACAAGGCCTAAGGTTCATACTTTCACTAGTGCAAGTTCTCTCAACAATAATAACATAACTGGATCATATAACTAACCCTCAACATGCAACAAAGAGTCACTCCAAAGTCACTAATAGCGGAGAACAAATGAAGAGATTATTGTAGGGTACGAAACCACCTCAAAGTTATCCTTTCTGATCGATCTATTCAAGAGTCCGTAGTAAAATAACACGAAGCTATTCTTTCCGTTCGATCTATCCTAGAGTTCGTACTAGAATAACACCTTAAGACACAAATCAACCAAAACCCTAATGTCACCTAGATACTCCAATGTCACCTCAAGTATCCATGGGTATGATTATACGATATGCATCACACAATCTCAGATTCATCTATTCAACCAACACAAAGTACTTCAAAGAGTGCCCCAAAGTTTCTACCGGAGAGTCAAGACGAAAACGTGTGCCAACCCCTATGCATAAGTTCACAAGGTCACTGAACCCGCAACAAAACATACATCAAGTAGATCACGTGAATATCCCATTGTCACCACAGATAAGCACATGCAAGACATACATCAAGTGTCCTCAAATCCTTAATGACTCAATCTGATAAGATAACTTCAAAGGGAAAACTCAATCCATTACAAGAGAGTAGAGGGGGAGAAAATCATAAGATCCAACTATAATAGAAAAGCTCACGATACATCAAGATCGTGCCGAGTCAAGAACACGAGAGAGAGAGATCAAACACATAGCTACTCGTACATACCCTCAGCCCCGAGGGTGAACTACTCCCTCCTCGTCATGGAGAGCGCCGGGATGATGAAGATGGCCACCGATGAGGGATACCCCCTCGAGCAGGGTGCCGGAACAGGGTCCCGATTGGTTTTTGGTGGCTACAGAGGCTTGCGGCGCGGAACTCCCGATCTAGGTTATGTTCTGGGGGTTTCTGTATATATATGAGGTTTTGGCGTCGGGAACAAGTCAGGGGGGTCTCCGACGCGGCCACGAGGTAGGGGGCACGCCCAGGGGGGTAGGGCGTGCCCCCACCCTCGTGGGTGCCTTGGGACTCTTCTGGCCCATCTCCGATACTCCGTGGGCTTCTTTTGGTCAAAAAACAATCTCCGTAAAATTTCAGGTCAATTGGACTCCGTTTGGTTTTCCTTTTCTGCGATACTCAAAAACAAGGAAAAAAACAGAAACTGACATTGGGCTCTAGGTTAATAGGTTAGTCCCAAAAATCATATAAAATAGCATATAAATGCATATAAAACATCCTAGATTGATAATATAATAGCATGGAACAATAAAAAATTATAGATACGTTGGAGACGTATCAGCAAGCATATCGAGCCGTGAACCGTCACCATCCTTTCTTTTACCTTTAATCTTGAGCAGAGTACCAAGGATGCTTTCACATACGTTCTTCTCTACGTGCATGATATCGATGCAGTGACGTACACGTAGAATCTTCCAGTAAGGTAATTTCCAGAACACCGATTTCTTCTTAAACACTTGATCCTTGGGTGTTTGTTTCACCGTCAACGGGTGGTTCTTGCCAAGCACAACATTAATTTTTTAGCCATGTTGTGGACCACCACCCCATCATAGGGTCTTGGGCCCGCACCTGCCTCTGCCGTACCATCAAATTCAGCTTTCATCTTTCGGTATGGGTGATTTCTCCGTAAGAACCTACGATGACGCAAATACACTGTTTTGCGCGAGTTGGGAAGTCTTCTGCTAGCTATCCTATCCATGCATGTGACACACCCTACATCTCCCTTTGTTTTCTTCCCCGATGTGTTGCCTAATGCCGGCATATCTTGAATGGTGTGCACCAGCATCGCATGTAGATCGAAAATCTCCTTTCTATAAGCATCATAACATTTTACAGCAGGCGCACCTATCCACACTGTCAGCGGTTCTTCTACCAGTAGCAGAAAGTAAATGTCGATGTCACTTCCGGGTTGCTTTGGGCCTTGGATAATCATTGACATCATAATATATTTTTTCTTCATACACAACCAAGGAGCTAGGTTATATATGCACAAAAGCACCGGCCATGTGCTGTGATTGGTGCTCATATCGCCAAAAGGATTCATCCCGTCAGTACACTCCCCGAGCCTTATACTTCTAGGATCCTTGGCAAATTTTTCAAACTTTTTGTCGATTAATTCCCACTGAGCCCCATCTTTCGGGTGCCTCATAAACCTATCCGCAATTCGCTCATCATGATGCCACCACAACCTCTTTGCCTCTCTAGGGTTTGCAAACAAACGCCTCAACCTTGGAATTAAAGGCAAGTACCAAACAACCTTGAACGGGATTCATGTCTTGATCTCGTCATCCAATTTGTACTTGTCATTTGCTCTCCTGCGCTTGTATCGTGCATGCTTGCATGTGGGACATGCACACAAATCTTTGTACTCATCACGGTACAATATACAATCATTCACACAAGCTGTATCTTCTGTACTTCAAGTTCCAATGGGCAAACAATTTTCTTTGCTTCATTCGTGCTTCTGGGGAGCACATTATCTTCCGGAAGAATTTCTTTGAAAAGACCTAACATCTCTGTGAAGCCCTTGTTTGATAGACCGTTTGCTGCTTTAAATCTGAGAAGCGCCAGTGTGACACTCAACCTGGAATATTTCTTTTTGCAACCTGGATACAATTCTTTCTTGGAGTCCGCATCAATGGTTGGCAGATCCTTGTACCCATCATATCCTTTTCTGGGCCCTCGAAATCTGCAATCATAGCAACAAAATCTAGCATATCAAGATCGTCGTCATCTGCGTCGACGTCTTGGTTTTCCAGTGGGCGTTTCGGCTTTCCGGTGTTCCATTGGTAGCTTGACGCCTCTGCCCCGATGTTAGATTCAACATCCATGTGACACTGATCGGGGTTTGGCATCTCGCTGCCCTGGGTATCTTCATCCATGACCTCCTCTTCACCGTGTCTGGTCCAACTTGTATATCCATCCATGAATCCCCTAGAGACTAAGAGCATCTAGACATCTGCAACTTCATGTGACTCTGTATTGGCACAATCAGTACATGGACACAGGATGTAATCCGCATCACCAATTCTCCTCTTTGTACTTTCACCCAAATTCATGAACTCTGTCACGCCACTGATAAAATCTGCGGTTTTCCGATTCTTCACCCATCGAGATCGTTCCATCTGCAGCACACGAATGGTAATTAATAACAAAACAACAACATTAATACACGGATTAACTGCTGCCCAAAGATGCGTGCATAAATCACAACGTTTTATTTTAATAATTACTGAGGGCGCTCCATGTTGTTATCCAGACGTGCAATAACAAAAATTAATGGCCAGTCAATTTACACGCAGAGTACTAGTACAACACTACACTTAGGAATTGAATACCTTAATTAAGCCACTCACGAAAAGAATACCTTAATTAATTAGCCGTGCGGCGACCTCCACCCAGCAGACAGACAAGCGCGATGCGGCGGCACGCCGAGACAGTAGGGTCGAGGAGCAAAGCTTAGTGCGGCTGCCGCCTGAAGTTCGACCTCCACTATCCCGCCATCGACCGCGATGGATGTGCTCGAATCACGCCGCCGCCGACCTTGATGGTTGAGCTCCTCCTATCTCCCGCCGCAGACCGAGGATTGACCTCCTATAACGCCACCACCGCCCACCGACCGAGGATTGACCTCTTCTCCGGTAGCCGCTGCCTAGGTCGCCGCCGCCATCTCTATATGCTCCCTCGCGTGGCGCTGACATTGGGAGAATGCGGACGAGTGGTGCTGATGGTTTCGGTGCGGCTGCTCCTGCTCATATCACCGCCACGACGGCGGTCGCCGCCGAGCACTTGCCTAAGGTCACCAGAAGGCAGGTGTACTACGGATCCGAATCGTCCTGTCAGGTTCACATCTATCCCGATCTTTTTTAGCATGTCCAAAGTATAGCTCCTTGCTGAATCCGTCCTGAATGACCCCCCCCCCCCAGGAAAGCGATCTGCCGCCGGATCCGGAGCTTGACTCCAGACTCCCGCAACACGAGTTCGACTCCGAGTTTTGCGCCACCGAGAAGTACCAAAAGCTGAGTTGTGTGCACGGGCACACTTCCGCTCAACGTGTTTGCACGGAGGGATTCGACATTGGCAGGCGCTTTCTCAGTTGTCCCTTAGAGGTTAGTGCTAATTAAGTTCATCATTTTACTTTAGTTAATGCCACCGCTCATCCAGAATACTATTTAACATTGGCAGGGATATGAGGCTTGTGCCTTTGTTAACTTGTTGGATGAAGAATGGCATGGCATGGCTCGGAGTGTTATCACCAAGCTCGCAGAAGATAACGTAAAGCTGAAGAAGAAACTGGCTGATCTGGAATGTACAATCAGTACGATGAAGTAAGAAAGAATCAATCCCAGGCAATATATGAAAGCAAGAGACAAGAAGGAACTAGCATGTGTAGTTGTGGTTGTCGCATTAGCCATGTTCCATGCGCTATTTGCAATGATGATTAGGGGTTCTGTTTGACAGTATTGCTAAAGCACATCTAGATGTGCTCTAAGTAATGCACATCGAGATCCTATGCCATTGATGTTACGCGAAGACTCGTGCAGATATTTTTCTTTGTCTTTTTTCTTTTCCTTTCTAGTTTGATTACTACTGGCTTTATCAATAAGAAGAGCTCAATGTATTGCTTGCCAACTGTCCTACTCCGTTCGTACTGGTACCGGTGCATAATCCCAAAACTCGTTCCTTGTTTTTGTCCTGAAAAAGGAAACCAGCCAAATAGCCAATAGGAGTCCTGCGACCCCGGGAATTTGGAGCGACTGGGTATAAATAATTGCGGTTGATTATGTCAGCGGTTAGATAATACGTCAACCCTCGCTTCAATCCCCGCTTCAATTGGCAGTTCCTCTTCTCTGCATACCCCGCTTAAGTGTCCACCAGCTTCATCGTCCCCGGCAGGCCGCGCTACACACTGGCACACACTCTGCAGCCATGTCGAGCGACAGCGAGGACGAAAGTTCAGCCAGCAGTCTGGCGCCCGATGATAGGTCAACATCGGAATCATCCCGCTCGTCTTCCATGAGTCCAGCGTCGAACCCAGACCTCGATTATATCCGGTTCATGGAAGGGACGCCACCTCCGGAGTCGTCAGACGATGACAACCATACGGACGAGGAACCGTCGGAGGATGAAGAAGAGGACGACGATGATGAGGAGGAGGAATGGTCGAACGAGGAGGAGGACGACGACGACAGCAACGACGATGACGACAGCAGCGGCGATGAAAAGCCAACGGTCGGCGGCAAGAAGCGTCCTCGCCAAGACAATGTCGCGGGGCCACCCAACAAGAACAACAAGAAGAAGAAGGACTAAATTAAGCAGACTATATATATATATCTCTGTTTATCCTTTCAATCTCATCGCAGACGGTTAGTAATATTTATTCGACAGAGATCTTCTACACTATCGCCAACAGGTTGGTTTGTTGAACTGTGTGCCCTGACGAACACACAATTCACAAAAAAAGACCGTACGGGCTGCCTATAATGATCGCACACAATTCTGATTACCGACCTGTTTGCCGGGTATCACACACATCTTGTTATGCAGAATCGTTTGTGTTCACCTCACTCATCACAAACGGTTCATCAGAGTGAACTGTATGCCGTATACCGCACACACCTTGATCTGGCTGCCCGTTTCTGTTGTTCTGTCTCATCGCCAATAGTTCGTACAGATCAACCGTATGCCCCTCATCGCACACGCAACTAAAATCTGAACCGTGTTTGATGTATCCTTCATCGCAAACGTTTTGCATCTTTTTTGACGGGTTTTTTACATCACCATTTGCGATTAATGCATCGCACACAGTTTTGTCAAATGGTCTCTAATCGTAGTGTCGCGTTAGCAGCATCCTGCAGTAGTGACTTTAGAGAAAAATTACGCATTCCGTGGGAATCATGAAAGAATCTCGCGTTCAATTGGAAGGATTCATGCAATCCATACCGTCTTCTCCTTTTTGGGGGCACGCAGAAGAATTAATTGCCCTGTTCTAGAAATGAAGAATGTTCAATTGGAAGCTCTTGAACAGTATCGCAACCATTTTTGTTGATCATGATGAGGAAAGAAAGAGGGACCATATCTTAATTTAGATAATCCAGATCTTAGCGCTAAATCCAAGATATCTCATATTCTTTCACAAAAGACATTAAATGAGGTAGTTTTAGATGCAACACTAAGATATAGTGCACTCGGATTACTATCTAAACATCTATTTAGTGTCATTAGATATAGCTTAAGATATAGTGCACTAGGACTGCCCTTACATTCCACCTGTCATTGACAACGTTTGAAGTCCATTGAACTCTGTGATGGATAGATTGCAAGGTGAAGTACTTTGCGATAACGGTGTAATTTTGTAAGATATATGAAACAACGCAGTTTGACTATTCAGGCGAAGGCATTAAGGTGGTCCGAAATCCTAAGATTCATTGTGTTACCTTTACTTTTCTGTTTTTGGGTAGTTGTTCTGTGATGAAAGAACCCTGAATCATGGCCATGACATTCTCCTAGGGGTAAACCAGCATGTGATTAACATTCACCGACATAAGTAATTAACCATGATTAGATCAACTTGATGATCAGATCATGTGACTCACCGGATTGATTTTCTTGAGCAAGGGCACTTTCTAATATTATTAGGACTGAATCGCAGTAATCTGTCTCGGGTGACCTAGAAGTCACTATATCAAATATAATCCTCTGCGGAGAGTCCAAAATTTGGCAACACAAAGGTCTTATTTGTAGTACAAAATTTTCAACCCATGCCATTTTGCCCATTCGAAAGTAGAACTATTGGGTGGTCATCTGCATTTGCTGCCCCTGAATACTTAGCCATCATCTTGGTCTCTTTGCATCCAGCCTAGTTCCCACCACTGTACTTGAGGGTCGGCGGCGGCGAAGAGATTGCAGAAAACAAGGAACAAAACATGCATGCATAACACGAGAGTACGCGACTAACAGTAATGAGGATTTTAGCTTGAGCAGACCTCGAAAACAGTCACATAGTTATCTCACATTTCCCTTGCTTCCCCTGTGGCACGAAGGATACTGCTCTTGGAAAGATACTGCCAGCCAACCTGAAAGGAACAATTCTGTCACTGAACCTCGAACGTGATGGTTGGAATTGGATTGTGGCTGCTTGACCTCGTCGATCGTATCGAATTTGAGCTGGCTTCCTGGGTACTCTCTCTGTCCAGGACTAGGTACAATTGTTAATTACATATACTGTATCACACTATGCTTATGCTGCTGCTATTATTTTGCAGCAGTTCTTCTTCTGACCTAATAGTATGATTTTGGTTGGAAGCAAGAGAGGATAATCCTAAACGTTTTGAACGTTTCCATCTCATATAAGTTGTAATAATAAGTCACGGATCATCACAGGAGCAGCATAACTATGCTGCATTTGTGAGTGTCTATAATCTCTGAAATGATATTGCTCAGAACTACAGTCATCGGTGAATTATTGGGTGCAAATGTACATTTTCATTATTCGATGTTGAGTTCATGGGCCCTGATTTTTGCTTCATTTTTCCTATAAGTTGGTTGGACAAAGGGGCCTAAGGATTGACTCACTGTACTGTTTCATAACAAAATACAAGAAACTGATGTGCTGAACGAAGTGAGCAATTCAACTTTTACTGATTTATGTTCAGAGGGAGATAATATCCTGATCTTTTTAACAAGATGGGTTTCACAGAATTCCACAAGCATCAGAATATTAAAAAAAAACTGAGGCCGCATCAAAATAGTGGTTTTCACTTTCAGTGGGATTTCGATGAAATTCACTGAATTTCACTAATTTCAGCAGACATTGAAATATTACGTTTCGGCCAAAATATTTCGGCAATTTCAATTGTACACATGAACTCAAATATTTTTCAAATTTTTTAAATTTTAAATTAAAATTAAGTGAATATTTCGGTCCTTTGACTGAAATGAAAACCAAAATCACTGAAATTCATTGAATTTCGGTGATTTCGGCTGGTGCTGAAATTTTTCTGAAACTGAAATTGAGAACTTGCTACTCGGTACTCGTCTGAAATTCTGAATAGTAATAGGCTGGGACATAATTTTCGTATAACTTCTGTCCATAAATCAGAATCTCTGAAGAAAAACCAGATAAATTTCAAAGCTCACTAATCATCATATATGTGGCCAGGATAATAGCCAACGTGCTTAGAAAAAACTTGCCGCCTTGGATGATCACATGATTTTTCTTTGTTTGGGTTTCAGTCTGAAGTCTAGCACGACAGTTCCAGAGCCTCGATATCACATCCCAGAAAATAGCTGACACTTGTCTCTGGTCAGTGCTACGTGACAGAAACAAAAGATATGCGTTTGACCTAATCAGTCTGAAATCTAGCAAGAAAATACCACATCCCAGAAGAATAGATGACACATGCCTCTAGTCACTCAGTACGTGATAGGAACAAAAATTGCATCAAACCTAGCCTGGTTCCCATTTTTCGAAAGTGCAATCGAACTAATACTACGTCAACTAGGGATTAGCATGGACCGGTTAAGCTAATATACTATGTTTTGACAGACAAGCTGGGCAATCTTGGAACGACTCCTGCGCTTGATAAAATGTCGCGGCCGGCAGATCATGTCAATCAATTATCCCACCAGTCACTTCTCTCGATCCATGGCTAACCTAAAAAAAGGTGACAAGTGTTGCTTATCTTAACAAAAACGAGGCGGTAATATGCTGCTTCTAGTTGAGAATTCACACTAGCTAGTTTACTCGGTCATCTCAAACATAAACAGTCAGTGACTTTGATTAGTTGTACATATACAAACGTGCATGGTACGATGTGTTCCCAGTAAAAAAAACTCGCAAGGGGCGGCCTTTTCTCCCGTGCCAGTTCTTGTTTTCTCTGTTGAGAAGTGGAGCATCGATACGATGTCGTCTCTTGACTAGAGGATAAGAGCCGTTCAAAGACGCCGTTTTTCTCTCCCTCTGAAGGTTAAGAAGGATGAGATGGGGCTTTCTTCTGCAAATAAAATGGCAAAAAGTGAAAGACCAGAGGGTGGGAGAAATGTTCTTCCCTATTGTTGGTGCCATGGGAAACGGTAGAGATTCCAAAGCTTCGAAGTTTTTAATTGGCTAACGGCACCTTCCGAGAAGAAACGAGTCGGATGCCAAAGGTCATGGTCATGTGTATGTTGTTCTGCATGGCCATGTAAAGTCAAAAGGGATATACTTCCTCTGTAAACTAATATAAGAGCGTTTAGATCACTACTTTAGTGATCTAAACGATCAAGTAGTGATCTAAACGCTCTTATATTAGTTTACAGAGGAAGCATTTTTTACTGACCAGTTGCACTGTTTGACATGTCACTGCAATGTGTGAGGCGGCGCTTGGTATTGGAGCACGCGTGGTTCCATATCGGTGAATACTAAGGCCATACAAAAAATGGAATTTGGGGGACTTTTGAATACCAATGCCCAATTTGGAGGCTAAAAACTAGTACATCCAAACACATCACTAGACATTTTTTCACAATATGTCCAAGCCCTCAAAACCCTAAAAGAAACTTGAGACTATGTAGTACCAAAGATGTGTTTTACTGAATTCTGTCGTTAAAAGCCTGGCTGTTTGGAAAGCGGACTTGTAGGAAGACATCTGGTTGGTGGTGCATAACCATGGAGAGGAAAAATCTACCGGTGTACTTTATAGCGTAGTCAAGATTTTATGGTTCCTTTCTCTCCGAGGGGCCTATGTGGATCTCCCCACATCCGTGAATTATATATGTTGTAGTCGAGACTTGAAATACATGGTGAAGACTATTCTGACCAACCTACACTGCATGCACTTACTTGTCTAGGTACAAAGTTGTAATAGTAAAGACCTGTAAAGCATGGTACAAAGGCGAAAAATGCATAGAGAGACCGAGCTCCATAGAGCTCTTTATTTTTTTCAGCGAAAATACTATTTTGGCATATTGAAAAAATCTAAAAAAAAGTGTATAGATAGATGTATATTTGTAGTATACATGTACAAAATTTCATGAACATATATGTTCACATGTATTGTATACGAAAAAAGATAAATACACAGATTAAAATGGGATATTTCTTTGTTGTTTTTGGGCCAGATATTTATCTTTTTTGTCTCGCATGCAAATAATCCAAATACCTGATGAAACTATATGCATAGTTGACGAACATGCATGTGTATTTGTATAAAAAATTATATATATTTTTGGAACTTTTAAGTATATTTTGATTATTATATTTTGGCAAAACGGGCTCCATGGAGCCCCCTCTGCAACGCCACTCTCTTTACGGAAGTCAGTTTTACATCGCAGATATGAACAGCCTCATAGTATAGCATACAATAAACTTTACTACTGTACGTACGTATGAATATATGTACGACGGAAATGAAGCAGAAAAGGCACTAGACCTTGTAGCACGAACCATAAGCATGGGCGACCAGTTCAGTCAGTAACACGTACGCGACAAAGTACAAGGAGTACTTAGCTGCAAAAATGCCGCGGGAGTAATCGTGCTTTAGCCTCCACGAAATCGTGCTTAGTCGCGTAGCTGCATGCGTGGTTGCGGACGTGGCATACATGCATGCATGTAGATGAGTGTTCCGCGCGCATGTGCACTGTGGGCCCGCAAAAACAGACGGCGCGGCGACTGACCTGGTCTGACGTGGGCCATGGAAAACGACTGTTAGGTGAGGACTTCTCTTCCCTTTTCTCTTGTGTGTGTGTGTTTGGGAATGCGTCCCCGACATATCGTCGCTTTCAATGTTCCAACATTCTTTGGGGGCATTCTTTGGGGGTGTTTGTTTTAGTAGTCCTAGGACTTTTTCTAGTCCCAGAGACTAATCAAAAAAGACTCTTTAGTAGAGTCTTTTTCTAGTCCCTGTAGAAAAAGTCCCTCCCGTTTGGTTTCTAGGGACTTTTTCTAGTCTCTGGGGCTAAAAAGTCCCTGAACCAAACACCCTCTTTCACCTCCGAAGCAAGTTCCAACGTTCTTCAACACGTACGGCCGTTTTAGTCCAGACCCCGTGTTGCAAGACTAATCTTGTCTGGCAGAATCATAGCATGAATCTATTTTTTGCGGGTGGGGCCATACTTTCGATCGCTGGAATGGTTGAATGCAATGGGCGACGTGTCATGGTTTTTGCCCCAAGAAAACATGGCCTTGTCTTCCGGCAGGTAAACGTGTCGCATTTTCTTTTTGAAGAAAAACAGAGCCTTGTGAGAGAAATGTATGTGCTCGGCACGAGTCGTTGCGCGGCTTTGCTTGTGCGGGAGCGATGGTAGGTGTCGGTATTGGTGGATTCGCTGACAAGGTGATTGATTAATTTTATAAAAGAAAGATGGCATCACATCATCATATATGCCTTTATAGTTTATTTGCATTCGAAAAATGCTTTTTTTTGGTAATTCTCATATGCAACAAAATTTCATAAACTCAACAAAAATGAATGAGTGTCTACATTGTACTCCAAAAGATAGCACACATTAATTTGTCTTAAGTAAAACTTTATAAAATTTCGCCAAGCTTATAAAAATAATCATCAACACCTAAATATAACAAACCTATAGCATTATATTCATCATAAGATATATTTTAACATGATACATTTTTTGTATTGTAAATATTAATATATGTTCTTCAAACTTTATAAAACCTGACTTAGGAAAAATCGAATATGTAGTTATATATGTACTAAATTTTTGCTATGGAGCGAGTCAGAGGCATATAGATAAAAGGAAAAAGGCAGTACGAGTGTACTAGGGTATATACTTGGTCAAAACCAACATTAATCAATCACCTTCTAGCATGACAGGTAACACATGTGTATGTGTCAGCGCAGCACTGCTCACATTTGCTCCACTGTCAACAAAAGGCTACATGCATATCATGCTCCTCTTCATCTACCATGGTTCTTTTTGCTGGCAAAATGACTTAGTGCGACAACACAAATTTCTTTTAATCCATCCAAAAACAACTTACTAAAAACTAAAAAACACATATTGCAGTATCGTTTTGGGGTGTTAAAATGAACTTGCTAACTAGCATTATGGACAAAATACATGAAACGCTCAGTGAACTCGTTAGCCCCTTAATTATTTTACCATTAATCATCTTAAGCTCTAGATATGAGCCTGTTTTTAGAAATTAGATGCATTTTCAAACAAAATAAATAAATATATGAAGAGCAGGAGTACATACTCCTAGGAGTACACAGGCATTTTCATTGATATTAACCTGGTAGCCAGTGTGTAGGATATACATATTGATGGGGCATGATTGCCTAAAATTGTAATATTGAGGGGGTGGTTTCAAGAGAACACTAAAAAACTAATTATTCACATGTACAAACACGGAAAACCAAGATGTTGTGCGAGCCACTGGATATACACTTTCCGATCTTCAAGAGGCAACATACGAGTTTGTGAATGTGGGTCTATGTTGTTCTCTATCTATGTCAAAATATTGTGCATATTAATTTTGTTTTTAAGTCAAAATTTATAAAATCTTACCAAGTTTATAGAAATAATTATAAACATCTACAATACCAAATTCTATATATGATTATGTTCATCATGAAATATACTTTCAGGTCACACATATTTGGTATTGTACACTTTAATATATATCATCTTTAAACTTGGTCCAACTTATAATGCCTGGCTTAGGAAACAAAAATTAATGTGCACTGTATTTTGACATGGAAAGAGCAATAATAGGCATAATAAGAAAGCCAGAACCGGTGTTAAGCGCACCTTCTGGAAGATATCATATGATATTATGATATGTCTAGTTGTCTACGTGTTATCGCAGCATTGCTCACATTTGCTCCACCGTCAACAAAGGCTACCTACATATCCTGCTCCTCTCCATCATCCATGGTTCTTTTTAGTGTGTAGCAAAACGACTTACTTCAACAACCCACTTTACTTTTGATCCTAACAAAAACAATCTACTTTACTTTGCTCCACCAGAGTGTCCCCCAAGGTTTCTCCTTTTTTTCGTTGCCCGAATCATCTCCGTACCGTACGTTTCTTCGGTTGACATGCACAAACTGAACACATTAATCCTTTAAACCAAGTCAGAAAGCAGTACATTAAGGAAGGAGTGGCTAGCAACATCGCGTGCGTCATTGCAAACAAACAAGTCGTGCAACTAAGATCTCCCTATCTCTGTCTCTAGATCTCGGAACAAAACCGAATACGTTCGCAAATATTCCTTTCTGTCTTATCAAAGGACCCAGTCAGAGGTTATATATGTTGTATGTATGAGCTCATGCCTTTTGATTTGTTCTTACATGCAATTAAGTAACCTATGCTTTCCCATTCGCACAGACAAATTAACACTCTCTTAGCTCCAAGGCTAACACATGCAAGCACAGCTATAGCCAGTAAAACCAGAAGGTGCGGCTGCGAAGATTCGTCAAGATCGACTGTGGCGAGACAAGTCAGACCAAGCGACTTAGACCGGAATTATGTCACCTCCTTTAACTTGTTGCACAGCTCTCGCCCGCCTCATTTATAAACCCTGAAGGTGAAGCTTTCACCTTCATCTACTTAACTCCAAGGCCGCCAAGAGCTTGCTATCCTATATATACAACGCATATGCGCGACACTTAAGAGATTACATCGAGAGGGTCCGTAGAACTAAGCGCAAAAGCAGCGGCAACCAGCGAGCAAGAAGTACAAACGAGAGCCTTGCTAGCTAAAATTGATAGACCCGCGATGGTGGCCAAGGCAGAGATGAGCGCCATGGAGTTGGAGAAGGTGATGAGCGACGGGGAGGTGGTGCTCGGCGGCGCCGGAGACGAGGAGGAGGAGGACGTGGTGCTGCCGGGGTACCGGTTCCACCCCACCGACGAGGAGCTGGTCACCTTCTACCTCCGGCGGAAGGTGGCCAGGAAGTCCCTCAGAATCGAGGTCATCCGGGAGATGGACATCTACAAGCACGACCCATGGGATCTCCCCAGTGAGTTCCTTTCTCTCCATATACTCTATGCATCATGTCCTGATCATGCTCACCTGCTCATGCCCACGTTGCCATGCATGTTAATTAATCAACCAAACTTGTTCCTAACTGTATGTAGTACGTACTTGTCATCATTTCACTGGTTTTAACTTTTACTGCACAAATGGCTTCCAAGCAAATTCTTTTCTGGAACAAGAATTTTACCTGACAGAGTGCAATCATCCACTTGGAAATTATGCAGAGGCGAGCACGGTCGGTGGGGAGAAAGAGTGGTATTTCTTCTGCCTGAGGGGCAGGAAGTACCGGAACAGCATCCGGCCCAACCGAGTGACCGGCTCCGGCTTCTGGAAGGCCACCGGCATCGACCGGCCCATCTACTCCGCCGGCAGCGGCGGCGCCAGTTCCGGCGTGTCCATCGGGCTGAAGAAGTCGCTCGTGTACTACCGCGGCAGCGCCGGCAAGGGCACCAAGACCGACTGGATGATGCACGAGTTCCGCCTACCGCCGGCCGCGGCCACCAACTCCTCCCCGAGCATGCAAGAAGCCGTAAGTGGTCCACGCGTGCATTCCATTTCCACACAAAGTCACGGTGCGGCTACCCTACCGGCGACCGGTCCGGGGTACGTGTGGTGTGGTGCAAGTGTAACATTGACCCTCTGACGTGTGCGCATATGACCTGAAAATGCAGGAGGTGTGGACCATCTGCAGGATCTTCAGGAGGACCATCACCTACCGCAAGCAGCAGACGTGGAGGCCGGTGCCCGCGCCGTCCGTCGCCGACTCGAACTCCAACACGGGGAGCTTCGAGTCGTCCGAAGCCGGCGACGAGTACATGAACTGCCTGCAGGCACCCGCCGCTCCATGCATCCCCCAGCAGCAGTACGTCAGTCAGGTGGGCACGGTGGACAGCGGCAACTTCTTCTACGAGGACAACATGCACAACCAGCAGTTCCAGGGGCAATGGAACGCCGCACCCGCCGCGCCGGTGCCGGAGCAGAAACTACAGAGCCCATTGTCAACCGCCGTCTCCTTCCACCAGAATGACCACAGCCACGCCGTCGCCGCCAACGATTTCTACAAAGTCGAGGGATACTTGGAGGAGATCGCGAGGATGATGGAGGTCACCGATCCGACAGGGTTTTACGACTACAGATCATACGGTTGATCGGCCGACCTTCGCACGTCTTCAGAGTTGTTCAGGGTAGACAAACAGAATCCGCCGACGCGCTAGAACAGATGCTGTCAAGTGAGGAAGTGACATGCAGGGCCCGCACCACAGAGAGCTGAGGCCTATAGTCAGCAGAGCTTCACCCGCAGAGCTTTCTCTCTTTTGATTTCTCTTCGATCTGATCTACTCCCTCCGATCCATAATAAGTGTCGCAGTTTTGAACTAAGGTTGAACTAAACTTAGTTCAAAACTGCGACATTTATTTTGGATCGGAGGGAGTAGTGTATAAACCATGTGTGTTCGTGATACATAGTATGACTTGTGTGTGTAACATAGTAAGAGTGACATATAAATATTTGCTCCAGGCATGTTTTAATTCAATCAGTCATGTCTGAACGTTCTTGTACCTTGTTCTGGTCACTCAGATATGCACAAGTAACTTAATGTTGCTGGTTGAACAGTAAAATAGAAACAAATGAACAACAGAGTAGAAAATACATCTTTTATTATGTGCATGTTCCTCCTGTTAGTGTTTGATGTGTTCGTGAAAATTTTTAATGCAAAAATGAACAATTATGCTTCCTTGGTAAACAAAAGATTGGCGCTCAGCTTTTTTTAGCACAGGCTTGAATACTTGTGTTTTTTCCATAAACTTTTGAAACAAAAAAAAAAGGACAAGAACCTGTATATGTCTAATATTTTTCATATTTTTTGGCACCCGTAAAAGTATTCCTCACAAGCAAGAGCATATATACCAAGGAACCAAATAATCAGTTCTACACCAGATTTCTTATCACTTTCAGACTTAAGTGAGCAAAAATAATCAGTTCTACATGCATCCAGTTTGTCGCTCCTAGATTGATCTCCCTTCGCATGCGCAATCTAGACATTTGATTGGGTACATTTTGTCATTTACCGAAGAAAAATGTATTCTCTATTATGTTAAATAGTAGAAAGGTGATGTAAGCGTCATTTTCAAGATTTCTTGTGCTGGCCCCCCAATTTGACTCTATCAGCACCCTGGTGAATTTCTCCCAGGTTGATGCTGTAATTCAATGTTCTTGACTCACTAGAAGCATGAGAGTGAATAAAAATTTACATGATGTCAAACTATCAAACTCGAGAACACATCTTTGCTTAGGTCACTGCCATGAACACTTAACGAAAAGGATGTACCATTCTGGGGGCTGAATGGGACTTCCTCGAGCATGAAATTGTGGTCTATAAACTCCTACTTGAATATATATCATATGGGCAGGAAACGTCGAGCCAGGTCAAACATTTTACTCATGTTAACTACCTGTTTGGCTTAAATATTCATCAGCGCATTTGGATAATTGCAAAAACAGATATGGATAATTGCAGGATGTCTTGTCTGACCTAGGAGGCCATACAATTGCCTGTTTAGTGTTCCGAATGTGAATCTAATAGAATGGCCTAGCAAAGCAGCATTGGACTAGAAACAGTCAAATCAAAACCTTCAGAATTCGTCAAGGACAAGGATGTAAAGGCAAATTCTGGTTGAAGAAAGGCACCATTGAAGAATGATGATAAGACATCAAAAGTCTTTAAACAATACGTCAGGTTCTATTCGCATCCTTTTCCAAGGTAAACAGGAAGGAGTGATAATTTCTCTGCTGCTTATGAAATACTGTAGATTATTTCTCGGTTGTGGCAGTCGTGCTTACGAAAGGTAAGACAACTAGTATCAGGAACTAAAACTGCATATCATGAACGGAATAGAAGAAAGTACCACACAAAGACCAGAACATAACATTCAGAAGTACTAGTTAGGAATCTTGATGTCAATTATATTTGAAATCAACGATGTTGATTTGTCCTGGAACTAGGAACATTACTCCTTTAATATAAAGCAGTCGATAGAACAGCCGCTTCTAGAAGCTACATACTGGAGGATAGTAGAGGTTAACAAAACTGTGCAGAAGCCATTAGGAATGTGGCAGCAAAAAGCCAAATTACTTGGAAGCTTCATAACTCTTCGCAGACCAAGACATCATGTAAAAGCAGCAACACGTAGATGGTTAGATGCAGCAGTATCACTTTCCTCACCTTCTACACCTGAAAAGTGAGATGTGTTTCCAGTGGAGCATTTCCTGCAAAAATCAAACAAGAACGTCACATTACACCATTGAAAGAAGGAATGATTATGCACTCAAAAGATTTTAAAACATGTTTGGCCAGATCAAATCGTATTTGATGTGAAACGGAAGAAAATACTGAACCTTTGAGAAAGCAGCTTCTCTTCAGATAAAGCCTTTTCAAGCCTCTCCTCGAATGACATCGCATGCCAACTAACCTTCTGATCCTGATCATGTAATGGATTATTCCTAGGTAAGCCACTTCTACATAATTAAGTAACAGAAAGTAAGAGAATGAGAAATAGACTTTACTTCTTTGTACTTATTTGTTGAGTTGGGAATGCCATTTCCATCCCACCATTTAGGAGTAAAATTATCTGGCTCTTCGGATTTCCAGTGAGCCGCGACCATTCCAATGATAGGCCTATCCTCATCAGAACTCTTAGCAGAATTAAATGTGTCACTTGTATAGCTTTCATCTCTGATCGCCTTACTCGAACTTGGAGGCTTCAACCACTGGGACAAGCTTGGGAATTCGACATCTGAACCACTATTTGTTGTAATCACCTTATTTCTGCTGGCATGAACTGTTACATCAGTGGCCTGGCATTTCTCCACAAAAGATGTGTTATCACTTGTCTTGTTATAAGATGATACAGAACCCTCAGAGTTCTGGAACAGGGAACATTCATCAGATATTGAAGTTTCAACCAAATCCGGACTGTTATTCTTTGCACCCTTGAGATCCTCATCAGATATATCAGGCTGGCAGGGATCTTCTCTGTACACTCCACAATGTTCGAGATCCCGAGAGGAATTCAGACCTTCGTGCGAATTATGCGAACAAGACCTAGTACAGTTCTCGTTTGTCAACTCTTCCGAGTCAGGTACCTGAGTGTTAACTGGAGTATGTATCCCACCATTCACTTTCAAAGGAGTTGAAAAGGGTGAAGACTTGGATCCATCCAGATAGATATCATCATTACTGGTGGCAGAGCATGACTCCAAGGTGGTTAACTTGATCCTGCAGTCGACCACAGGCTCATTATTCACACCGTCAGAGTCTATGCTCTTGCTCACAGGTTCAGTATCATGCTGGTTTGATGCATCGCAAACATTCCTAGAAGAGCTGTCATCAAGAAGTAAAAACATCCACATTATTTAATCTATCCACTACTTATTAGCGTGAAGAGAAAATCCCAGACTCTTCAGAAACAGTGAACAGACTAAAGGCATTGGTATTTCAGCAGATAGCATGAGGTCTGCATACCTTGAAGCATCTGGTAGATAGGAGCTTTGATGAGACCCTGAAGGAGTTTGGCATTCATCAGCCTTCAGCACTTCCATGGAATTCATGTTTTCAGACAAGGCAGTTAGCAGCGCTGAATGTGTTTCATACTGCAGAGCTGAATCCATGCTTTCAGGCTCTTTAAGGATTTCATTTGGAGTTTCCGACAGTGCACCGCCATTTTTGAGGAAAGTGGCCTGTTAATATCAGTGAAAGTCAGTCTGTTTCTGAGAACATACATGCGGGTAATCAACATGTAGAATTCACTGCTATAAATCCACTGCCACCTGAGTGAGTTATGTATGAGTAGCAAATTCTCATCCTCACTGAGTGACCCGCGTATAAGGTTAGCAGTTAGCTACAAACAGCAATGTAGATTCAAGAGAAGAAAAGCCGCCGATCGATTGTCATTATAAACGCAACTACAGAAGCTATAATGGCTTGATCCATTGAACTCCTATATCAGTGCTAGCAAACAAATGAGCAACAGCCAGCTCACAAGTGCAGTGCTACATTTTTGTGCAGTTAGTGTCAGTGTGAATCACGACAGCGCAAACGCCACAACCATCAACTCATCATGCATATAAAGACATAATCCCTCTCTGTGTACTGAAAATGCCGCGTATGCGGAAACTGAAGCACATGCGTCACTAGTCAGACAAAATTCAGCACTCAAGTGGCAAGATACAGCTCAGAATAGACTAGCAAGGAAGCAGATCTGAACCGGGCCAGATTCGCAGAACCGATGGCCATACCTCCTCGTGCATGAGCTCCGGATCCACCCTGTTGCTCCCGGCGTCCCGGTCCGACCCCGAGCTCGTGGCCTGCGATCCCTCATCTTCACCGACGGCACAAAATCGAACACCAAAGGAGCACACGACAGCATCAGAAGAGGATCGAACGGCTCGAGAAGGAGAAACGCAGAAATAGAAGGGGGGGGGAAAATGCAGACCTTCGCGCAGGAACACGGCGGACAGCGCGTTCCTTGACGGCGGCGCCCTCCTCTCGCCGACCTGATCAGCACAGAGAAATACGCAAAATTAGTCAATCGCGGCTCGAATTTCGACAACCCAGCTAGCTGATCCGTGCCCTGGAGCGGGCGCACGGGTTCCGCGCGGGGGGGCAACGGGAGAGAGGAAAAAATACCTTGGGGCTGGGGACGACGGAGGAGGAGACGAGCTGGGCGCGGGCGCGGCCGGCGCGCGGCTCGCCGCCGGCCGCGCGGAAGCAGTCGAACAGGCACCCCATCCCCGTCCTCCTCACCGCGTACCCCTCGCCGAGCGCCGAGCCTTGGAGCCGCGGAGGAGGCGAGATTTCATCCGCCCGCGCGGAGCCGATTGCGCGTGCGCGTGCGCGTGCCTGCGTCCGCCCAGTGGCAGGCAGAGGAGGCAGAGGAGGCGAGGTTTAAGGGGGGGGAGGACGGGGGAGGGGGTTTCGAAATTTAAAATCGGAGCGGAGGAGGGGATGGCGGAGTCAGCGAGTGGGGCGGAGGCAGCAGGCCCGGCGGGGCCCCCCTCCTCTGCTCCCGTGCGCGTGGGTCTTTTTGAGGATGCTTTTTGCGTCCCCTTCCTGTTTTGAATGGAGCGATTCTAGGGGAGATTTTCTTTCTTCTTCTTTTTCGCGAGAATTCTAGGGGGGATTTGGGATGATTCTGGTGGGATGTATACGAGTAGTAATTACATTTATTATGGGGTATGATTTCGTTAAAGGCTTTAAGTATTTGCTGAAAACGACATTCCTCGCTATTTTTTCTCATGATGCAGTCGCGTCGCCCGTGCTTCTCCGGGTTAGTCGGGGATGGCAACTGCTACCTCCGCCTCGTATTAGTTGTCACTCAAGCGGATGTGTGTAGCATCGAAATATGTCAAGATACATCCATTTCAACGACAACTAATATGGGACGAAGTTTCTTCTCTGCAGTCCGTATTTCTAACTTTCTCATTAATTTTGACGAGCACCCCTTTCCTAGCTTTCTCTGCAATGCCCGCGTTGTAGATGGCCATTTCAAGAGGGAGTGATTCCACATAAGACGACGTATGCCCCCACTTGGCAATAGGGATTCACAATCATAGGTCATTGATGGCGTCAAGTCCTCTGGTACCATTATCATCCCTTCCCATACAAGGGCAAGGACCTCACACCAAGAAATGACCCTACTTCCGCCCACGAGACTTGCCAACCTTTTCCAGCTCTGGGGTCAATGAACACCAAGTTGCACAAGCAAATGTGACCAAGCATGTCTGGGTCACTTAGAGCTTGCCCCAAGCGTCCAACGCGAAGTCGAAGTACCCACGACCAACCAACCGCAACTTCCACTCACGGTAAAGTCTCTAGTTGGCATCCTCTACGTTGATGATGAGAGTGGCAGTGCTAGAATGTGCATACATGAAAAAAAGGTGTATCTTTTGGTCCCAAGAAGCCATAAGCTAAGAAAGTAGCTTATAGACAAAAGACGAGGTAAGACCTACCTACCCATTATCCAACTTTTACCACTCAAAGACTCCCCCTATCTTTTCCTCTCCCCCCTTCTGAGCTATCCATCAACTTCCTTGTTCCTGCCGCCTGCTCTCCCCTTCTCCTTCGCCAGCTCGGCCACCTGGAGTGGAAGGGGAGAGGAGATTGGCCTCCTCCTCTTTGTATATCCGCCTAAGACAGTAGTATGATGATTTCCTCGTTGGAATATGGCGCTATGCCAAATAACAGTTCAAATCTAGAATTTGGGCTACTTCTTTGTTAAACCTTGTGCGGCCATGGCGGCTGACCGGTTGGAGAAGAAGTGTGTTGCAACATTACCAAGTCTGAGCCTCTCTCTTTCGCTGGGTTCTGACCAGACTCATCAGCCTGCAACCTCCCTGGTGCAAAGATTTGATGATACCGTGGTGGTTGTGGTGGTCGTTTGTTGGGAATTAGCACACATTTATGTTCTAAAACTGCAAGAAAAACAAAGTAATCTTAGTACCACACCATGCGCTAATTCAGGGATCATTGCACAACATGGAAGGAAACATATGTAGCGGCATATATGTAAGAAATAGCTCTTGCAACACCCCAGAAACACCTCAGGCGGTGTTTGGGGTCATGAGAACCTATATATATTTGAACAACAGTAGAACGTCAACACATATAGACACCAAATGCGTGGAAAATCACCAAGTTGGGGTAAAAAAACACGATTCGAAGCCACCCCAAACTTCTTCCCCTATTATCAAGTCTGGAATACAACATATACTTTTCTACATAGAAGTAGAGTTTCTCATACATCAATATTTCTGCATCTTGGGCAAGAACAACAAGATTCGGGGCTGCAAAATCTAGGGATTGAAACAATATCAACAAAGATGGGGGAACCACGGCTTGTAGAAGACAAGATGGTTGATCTAATCTTCATAACCTTGATGATGGGATCCCTTTGCTTGATGGCAAGCTTCTTCCTTGAATCTTCATCTCATTTAGTTTCTCTCTTAGTTTTCTCTTTCTACTCCAATGGAGGTTGAACTCAAATTTGTCCCCCTACTTGTTGGTTGCTGGATGGGAGGCTAAACATCCCCTTCCCTCATGTGTAAAAGCCCACTACCAAAAAAAGACACATCCGTGACATTTTGGGCCGAACGAAAAAAAATCTGTCATACTTATGACACTTCTATGACAATAATTGTGACAAAACACGGTATCATCATAGATGTGGTGGGGTCCTACTTCTATGACAGAAAATGGGCTTTTCGTCCTGGGCGGGCCGGAGACGCAGTGCTACCTCTTGAGCACTGCGTTGGTTTTTCCTTGAAGAGGAAAGGGTGATGCAGTAAAGTAGCGTAAGTATTTCCCTCAGTTTTTGAGAACCAAGGTATCAATCCAGTAGGATATCACGCTCGAGTCCCACGCACCTACACAAACAAACAAGAACCTCGCAACCAACGCAATAAAGGGGTTGTCAATCCCTTCACGGTCACTTACGAGAGTGAGATCTGATAGATATGATAAGATAATATTTTTGGTATTTTTATAATAAAGAGAAATAAAGATGCAAAGTAAAATAAACGGCAATGAAAATAACTAAGTGTTGGAAGATTAATATGATGGAAAATAGACCCGGGGGCCATAGGTTTCACTAGTGGCTTCTCTCAAGAGCATAAGTATTACGGTGGGCAAACGAATTACTGTCGAGCAATTGATAGAATTGAGCATAGTTATGAGAATATCTAGGTATGATCATGTATATAGGCATCACGTCCGCGACAAGTAGACCGAAACGATTCTGCATCTACTACTATTACTCCACACATCGACCGCTATCCAGCATGCATCTAGAGTATTAAGTTCATAAGAACAGAGTAATGCTTTAAGTAAGATGACATGATGTAGAGGGATAAACTCATGCAATATGATATAAACCCCATCTTTTTATCCTCGATGGCAACAATACAATACGTGCCTTACTGCCCCTGCTGTCACTGGGAAAGGACACCGCAAGATTGAACCCAAAGCTAAGCACTTCTCCCATTGCAAGAAAGATCAATCTAGTAGGCCAAACCAAACTGATAATTCGAAGAGACTTGCAAAGATAACCAATCATACATAAAAGAATTCAGAGGAGATTCAAATATTGTTCATAGATAAACTTGATCATAAACCCACAATTCATCGGATCTCGACAAACACACCGCAAAAGAAGATTACATCGAATAGGTCTCCAAGAAGATCGAGGAGAACATGGTATTGAGATCCAAAGAGAGAGAAGAAGCCATCTAGCTAATAACTATGGACCCGAAGGTCTGAGGTAAACTACTCACACATCATCGGAGAGGCTATGGTGTTGATGTAGAAGCCCTCCGTGATCAATGCCCCCTCCGGCGGAGCGCCGAAAAAGGCCCCAAGATGGGATCTCACGGGTACAGAAGGTTGTGGCGGTGGAAATAGGGTTTTGGCTCCTGTTCTGATGGTTTGGGGGTACGTAGGTATATATAGGCGAAAGAGGTCGGTCAGGGGAGCCACGAGGGGCCCACGAGGGTGGAGGGCGCGCCCAGGGGGTAGGCGCGCCCCCCTGCCTCGTGCCCTCCTCGTTGCTTTCTTGACGTGGACTCCAAGTCCTCTGGATCACGTTCGTTCCGAAAATCACGTTCCCGAAGGTTTCATTCCGTTTGGACTCCGTTTGATATTCCTTTTCTGCGAAACACTGAAATAGGCAAAAAAAACAGCAATCTGGGCTGGGCCTCCGGTTAATAGGTTAGTCCCAAAAATAATATAAAAGTGTATAATAAAGCCCATTAAACATCCAAAACAGAATATAATAAAGCATGGAACAATCAAAAATTATAGATACGTTGGAGACGTATCAAGCATCCCCAAGCTTAATTCCTGCTCATCCTCGAGTAGGTAAATGATAAAAACAGAATTTTTGATGTGGAATGCTACTTAGCATAATTTCAATGTAGTTCTTCTTATTGTGGCACAAATGTTCAGATTCGATATGATTCAAGATAAAAGTTTAATGTTGACATAAAAACAATAATAATTCAAGCATGCTAACCAAGCATTATGTCTTATCAAAATAACATAGCCAAAGCAAGTTATCCCTACAAAATCATATAGTCTGGCTATGCTCCATCTTCACCACACAAAATATTCATATCATGTACAACCCCGGTTTTAGCCAAGCAATTGGTTCATACTTTTTAACGCGCTTCAGCCTTTTCAACTATTACGCAATACATGAGTGCAAGCCATGGATATAGCACTATGGTGGAATAAGGTATAATGGTAGGGGTTATGTGGGAAAACAAAAAAAGGAGAAAGTCTCACATCGACGAGGCTAATCAACGGGCTATGGAGATGCCCATCAATTGATGTCAATGCAAGGAGTAGGGATTGCCATGCAACGGATGCACTAGAGCTATAAGTGTATGAAAGCTCAACAAAAGAAACTAAGTGGGTGTGCATCCAACTTGCTTGCTCACGAAGACCTCGGGCATTTGAGGAAGCCCATCATTGGAATATACAAGCCAAGTTCTATAATGAAATTTCCCACTAGTATATGAAAGTGACAAAATGAGAGACTCTCTATCATGAAGATCATGGTGCTACTTTGAAGCACAAGTGTGGTAAAAGGATAGTAACATTGTCCCTTCTCTCTTTTTCTCTCATTTTTTTTATTTGGGCCTTCTTCTTTTTTCATGGCCTCATTTTTTTAGTCCGGAGTCTCATCCCGACTTGTGGGGGAATCATAGTCTCCATCATCCTTTCCTCACTTGGGACAATGCTCTAATAATGATGATCATCACACTTTTATTTACTTACAACTCATGAATTACAACTTGATACTTAGAACAAGATATGACTCTATGTGAATGCCTCCGGCGGTGTACCGGGATATGCAATGAATCAAGAGTGACATGTATGAAAGAATTATGAACGGTGGCTTTGCCACAAATACGATGTCAACTACATGATCATGCAAAGCAATATGACAATGATGGAACGTGTCATGACAAACGAAACGGTGGAAAGTTGCATGGCAATATATCTCGGAATGGCTACGGAAATGCCATAATAGGTAGGTATGGTGGCTGTTTTGAGGAAGGTATAAGGATGTTTATGTGTGATAGAGCATATCATATCACGGGGTTTGGATGCACCGGCGAAGTTTGCACCAACTCTCAAGGTGAGAAAGGGCAATGCACGGTACCGAAGAGGCTAGAAAATTGCGGAAAGGTAAGTGTGCGTAATATCCATGGACTCACATTAGTCATAAAGAACTCATATACTTATTGCAAAAATTTATTAGCCCTCGAAGCAAAGTACTACTACGCTTGCTCCTAGGTGAAGGGTTAGTAGGAGTTAACCATCGCGCGATCCCGACCACCACACAAAGGATGACAATCAATAAATACCTCATGCTCCGACTTTGTTACATAACGGTTCACCATACGTGCATGCTACGGGAATCACAAACTCCAACACAAGTATTTCTCAATTCCACAATTACTCAACTAGCACAACTATGGTATTACCACCTTTATATCTCAAAACAATTATCAAGAATCAAATTTCTCATGATATTATAATTAAAGCAAATTGCCATGATGTTTTAAGACTCTCAAAATAATATAAGTGAAGCATGAGAGATCAATAGTTTCTATAAAACAAATCCACCACCATGTTCTAAAAGATATAAGTGAAGCACTAGAGCAAAAACTATATAGCTCAAAAAATATAAGTGAAGCACATAGAGTATTCTAATAAATTCCGATTCATGTGTGTCTCTCTCAAAAGGTGTGTACAGCAAGGATGATTGTGGTAAACTAAAAAGAAAAGACTCAAATCATACAAGACGCTCCAAACAAAACACATATCATGTGGTGAATAAAAATATAGCTCCAAGTAAAGTTACCGATGGAAGTAGACGAAAGAGGGGATGCCTTCCGGGGCATCCCCAAGCTTTGGATTTTTGGTGTCCTAGATTATCTTGGGGTGCCATGGGCATCCCCATCTTAGGCTTTTGCCACTCCTTGTTCCATAATCCATCAAATCTTTACCCAAAACTTGAAAACTTCACAACACAAAATTTAACAGAAAATCTCGTGAGCTCCGTTAGTAAAAGAAAAGAAAACACCACTTCAAGGTACTGTATTGAACTCATTCTTTATTTGTATTGGTGTTAAACCTACTGTATTCCAACTTCTCTATGGTTTATAAACTATTTTACTAGCCATAGATTCATCAAAATAAGCAAACAACACACGGAAAACAGAATCTGTCAAAAACAAAACAGTCTGTAGTAATCTGTAACTAACGCAAACTTCTGGAACTCACAAAAATCTACCAAAATAGGACGACCTAGACAATTTGTTTATTGATCAGAAGCAATTGGAATCAGTATTGTATCACGTTCTGGTGATTTTAAACAATTGTTTTCGTGAACATAAAGTTTCTGGAAATTTCAGCAAGATCAAATAACTATCATCCAAGAAGATCCCATAGGTTTAACTTGGCACAAACACTAATTAAAACATAAAAACAAATCTAACCAGAGGCTAGATCAAATATTTATTCCTAAACAGAAGCAAAAAGCAAAAAAAAACTAAGATAAAATTGGGTTGCCTCCCAACAAGCGCTATTGTTTAACGCCCCTAGCTAGGCATAAAAGCAAGGATAGATCTAGGTATTGCCATCTTTGGTAGGCAATCCATAAGTGGCTCTCATAATAGATTCATAAGGTAATTTTATTTTCTTTCTAGGAAACTGTTCCATGCCTTTCCTTAATGGAAATTGGAATCTAATATTCCCTTCCTTCATATCAATAATTGCACCAATCGTTCTAAGAAAAGGTCTACCAAGAATAATCGGACATGAAGGATTGCAATCTATGTCAAGAACGAAATCTACGGGCACATAATTCCTATTTGCAAAAATAAGAACATCATTAATTCTTCCCATAGGTTTCTTAATGGTAGAATCCGCAAGGTGCAAGTTTAAAGAACAATCATCAAATTCACGGAAACCTAGCAAATCACACAAAGTTTTTGGGATCGTGGAAACACTAGCACCCAAATCACACAAAGCATAGCATTCATGATTTTTATTTTTAATTTTAAGAGTAGGTTCCCACTCATCATAAAGTTTTCTAGGGATAGAAACTTCCAACTCAAGTTTTTCTTCATAAGATTGCATCAAAGCATCAACGATATGTTTAGTAAAAGCTTTATTTTGACTATAAGCATGAGGAGAATTTAGCACGGATTGCAACAAGGAAATACAATCTATGAAAGAGCAATTATCATAATTAAATTCCTTGAAATCCAAGATAGTGGGTTCATTGATATCTAAAGTTTTGATTTCTTCAATCCCACTTTTAGCAATTTTCGCATCAAGATCTAAAAACTCCGAATTTTTGGAACGCCTTCTAGGTAAAGGTGGCTCATATTAAGTCCCTTCATTATCAAGATTCATATTGCAAAACAAAGATTTAATAGGAGACACATCAATAAATTTTAGATCTTCATCTTTATTTTCATAGAAACTAGAAGAACACGCTTTCACAAAGCAATCTTTCTTAGCACGCATCCTAGCGGTTCTTTCTTTGCACTCATCAATGGAAATTCTCATGGCTTTGAGAGACTCATTGATACCATGCTTAGGTGGAATAGATCTAAGTTTCAAAGAATCAACATCAAGAGAAATTCTATCAACTTTCCTAGCCAATTCGTCAACCTTAAGCAATTTTTCTTCAAGCAAAGCATTGAAATTCTTTTGCGAATTCATAAACTCCTTAACACTAGTCTCAAATTCAGAGGGCATCTTATTAAAATTTCATAAGAATTGTTGTAGTAATTACCATAATTATTAGAGGAATTACTAGGGAACGGCCTAGGATTAAACTTTCCTCTATACGTGTTGTTACCAAAATTATTCCTACCAACAAAATTCACATCCATAGATTCATTATTATTCTCAATCAAAGTAGACAAAGGCATATCATTAGGATCAGAAGAAACACTCTTAGTAGCAAATAATTTCATAAGTTCATCCATCTTTCCACTCAAAACATTAATTTCTTCTATCGCATGCACTTTTTTATTAGTAGATCTTTCGGTGTGCCATTGAGCATAATTAACCATAATATTATCTAGGAGTTTAGTAGCTTCTCCTAAAGTGATTTCCATAAAAGTGCCTCCCGCAGCCGAATCTAAACGATTTCTAGAAGCAAAATTCAATCCGGCATAAAAAATTTGTATAATCATCCAAAGATTCAAACCATGATTAGGGCAATTACGTATCATTAATTTCATCCTCTCCCAAGCTTGTGCAACATGTTCATGATCAAGTTGCTTAAAATTCATGATATCGTTTCTAAGAGAGATGATTTTAGCGGTAGGAAAATACTTAGAGATAAAAGCATCTTTGCACTTATTCCAAGAATCAATACTATTTTTAGGCAAAGACGAAAACCAAGCTTTAGCACGATCTCTAAGTGAAAAAGGAAATAGCTTTTAACAATATCATTGTCCACATCTTTCTTCTTTTGCATATCACACAAATCAACAAAGCTATTTAGATGGGTAGCGGCATCTTCACTAGGAAGGCCGACGAATTGATCTTTCATGAAAAGATTCAACAAAGCAGCATTAATTTCACAAGATTCAGCATCGGTAGGAGGAGCAATCGGAGTGCTAAGAAAATCATTGTTGTTGGTATTGGTAAAGTCACACAATTTAGTATTGTCTTGAGCCATTGTGACAAACAAGCAATCCAACACACAAGCAAACAAGAAGCAAGCGAAGAAGAAGGCGAACGGAAAAGAGAGGGCGAATAAAACGGCAAGGGTGAAGTGGGGGAGAGGAAAACGAGAGGGAAATGGCAAATAATGTAATGTGAGGGAGATGAGTTTGTGATGGGTACTTGGTATGTCTTGACTTGTGCTTGACTTGACTTGGCGCGAATCTCCCCGGCAACGGCGCCAGAAATCCTTCTTGCTACCTCTTGAGCAGTGCATTGGTTTTCCCTTGAAGAGGAAAGGGTGATGCAGTAAAGTAGCGTAAGTATTTCCCTCAGTTTTTGAGAACCAAGGTATCAATCCAGTAGGAGATCACGCTCGAGTCCCACGCACCTACACAAACAAACAAGAACCTCGCAACCAATGCAATAAAGGGGTTGTCAATCCCTTCACAGTCACTTACGAGAGTGAGATCTGATAGATATGAAAGATAATATTTTTGGTATTTTTATAATAAAGAGAAATAAAGATGCAAAGTAAAATAAACGGCAATGAAAATAACTAAGTGTTGGAAGATTAATATGATGGAAAATAGACCTGGGGGGCATAGGTTTCACTAGTGGCTTCTCTCAAGAGCATAAGTATTACGGTGGGTAAACGAATTACTGTCGAGCAATTGATAGAATTGAGCATAGTTATGAGAATATCTAGGTATGATCATGTATATAGGCATCACGTCTGCGACAAGTAGACCGAAACGATTCTACATCTACTACTATTACTCCACACATCGACCGCTATCCAGCATGCATCTAGAGTATTAAGTTCATAAGAACAGAGTAATGCTTTAAGTAAGATGACATGATGTAGAGGGATAAACTCATGCAATATGATATAAACCCCATCTTTTTATCCTCGATGGCAACAATACAATATCTGTTGGGGATCGTAGCAGAAATTTAAAATTTTCTACGCATCACCAAGATCAATCTATGGAGTCATCTAGCAACGAGAGAGATGAGTGCATCTACATACCCTTGTAGATCGCGAGCGGAAGCGTTCAAGTGAACGGGGTTGATGGAGTCGTACTCGTCGTGATCCAAATCACCGATGACCGAGCGCCGAACGGACGGCACCTCCGCGTTCAACACACGTACGGAGCAGCGACGTCTCCTCCTTCTTGATCCAGCAAGGGGGAAGGAGAGGTTGATGGAGATCCAGCAGCACGACGGCGTGGTGGTGGAAGTAGCAGGGATCTCGGCAGGGCTTCGCCAAGCTCAGCGAGAGGGAGAGGTGTTACGGGAGGGAGAGGGAGGCGCCAGGGGCTGTGGTGCGGCTGCCCTCCCTCCCCCCTCCTATATATAGGCCTCCTGGGGGGCGCCGGCCCTGGGAGATCTGATCTCCAGGGGGGCGGCGGCCAAGGGGTGGCTTCCCCCCAAGCCAAGTGGGGGGCGCCCCCACCCCTAGGGTTTCCAACCCTAGGCGCAGGGGGGAGGCCCAAGGGGGGGGCGCACCAGCCCAACAGGGGCTGGTTCCCCTCCCACTTCAGCCCATGGGGCCCTCCGGGATAGGTCGCCCCACCCGATGGACCCCCGGGACCCTTCCGGTGGTCCCTGTACAATACCGGTAACCCCCGAAACTTTCCCGGTGGCCGAAACTGGACTTCCTATATATAATTCTTCACCTCCGGACCATTCCGGAACTCCTCGTGACGTTCGGGATCTCATCCGGGACTCCGAACAACTTTCGGGTTACCGCATACTAATATCTCTACAACCCTAGCGTCACCGAACCTTAAGTGTGTAGACCCTACGGGTTCGGGAGACACGCAGACATGACCGAGACGACTCTCCGGTCAATAACCAACAGCGGGATCTGGATACCCATGTTGGCTCCCACATGTTCCACGATGATCTCATCAGATGAACCACGATGTCGAGGATTCAATCAATCCCGTATACAATTCCCTTTGTCAATCGGTACGTTACTTGCCCGAGATTCGATCGTCGGTATCCCAATACCTTGTTCAATCTCGTTACCGGCAAGTCACTTTACTCGTACCGTAATGCATGATCCCGTGACCAACCACTTGGTCACTTTGAGCTCATTATGATGATGCATTCCGAGTGGGCCCAGAGATACCTCTCCGTCATACGGAGTGACAAATCCCAGTCTCGATCCGTGTCAACCCAACAGACACTTTCAGAGATACCTGTAGTGTACCTTTATAGTCACCCAGTTACGTTGTGACGTTTGGTACACCCAAAGCACTCCTACGGCATCCGGGAGTTACACGATCTCATGGTCTAAGGAAATGATACTTGACATTGGAAAAGCTCTAGCAAACGAACTACACGATCTTTGTGCTATGCTTAGGATTGGGTCTTGTCCATCACATCATTCTCCTAATGATGTGACCCCGTTATCAATGACATCCAATGTCCATAGTCAGGAAACCATGACTATCTGTTGATCAACGAGCTAGTCAACTAGAGGCTCACTAGGGACATGTTGTGGTCTATGTATTCACACATGTATTACGATTTCCGGGTAACACAATTATAGCATGAACAATAGACAATTATCATGAACAAGGAAATATAATAATAACCATTTTATTATTGCCTCTAGGGCATATTTCTTTGGCTTCTTCCCGGCAACTGACTTACCGGGCGCGGCAACTCCCTTGCCGTCCTTCTTGAAGTTCTTCTTACCCTTGCCCTTCTTGAACTTAGTGTTTTTATTCACCATCAATACTTGATGTTCCTTTTTGATCTCCACCTCCGCTGATTTCAGCATTGAATATACCTCAGGAATGGTATTTTCCATCCCCTGCATATTGAAGTTCATCACAAAGCTCTTGTAGCTCGGTGGAAGCGAGTGAAGGATTCTGTCAATGACCGCGTCATCCGGGAGATTAACTCCCAGCTGAGTCAAGCGGTTGTGCAACCCAGACATTTTGAGTATGTGCTCACTGACAGAACTGTTTTCCTCCATCTTACAACTGAAGAACTTGTCGGAGACTTCATATCTCTCGACCCGGGCATGAGCTTGGAAAACCATTTTCAGCTCTTCAGACATCTCATATGCTCCGTGTTGCTCAAAACGCTTTTGGAGCCCCGGTTCTAAGCTGTAAGGCATGCCGCACTGAACGAGGGAGTAATCATCAGCACGTGACTGCCAAGCGTTCATAACGTCTTGGTTCTCTGGGATGGGTGCTTCACCTGGCGGTGCTTCTAGGACATAATCTTTCTTGGCAGCTATGAGGATGATCCTCAGGTTCCGGACCCAGTCCGTATAGTTGCTGCCATCATCTTTCAGGTTGGTTTTCTCTAAGAACGCGTTGAAGTTGAGGACAACGTGGGCCATTTGATCTACAAGACATATTGTAAATATTTAGACTAAGTTCATGATAATTAAGTTCATCTAATCAAATTATTCAATGAACTCCCACTCAGATAGACATCCCTCTAGTCATCTAAGTGAAACATGATCCGAGTCAACTAGGCCGTGTCCGATCATCACGTAAGACGGACTAGTCAACATCGGTGAACATCTTCATGTTGATTGTATCTTCTATACGACTCATGCTCGACCTTTCGGTCTTTCGTGTTCCGAGGCCATGTCTGTACATGCTAGGCTCGTCAAGTCAACCTAAGTGTATTGCGTGTGTAAATCTGGCTTACACCCGTTGTATTCGAATGTTAGAATTTATCACACCCGATCATCACGTGGTGCTTCAAAACAACGAACCTTCGCAACGGTGCACAGTTAGGGGGAACACTTTCTTGAAATTATTGCGAGGGATCATCTTATTTAAGCTACCGTCGTTCTAAGCAAATAAGATGTAAAACATGATAAACATCACATGCAATCAAATAGTGACATGATATGGCCAATATCATTTTGCTCCTTTGATCTCCATCTTCGGGGCGCCATGATCATCTTCGTCACCGGCATGACACCATGATCTCCATCATCGTGTCTTCATGAAGTTGTCACGCCAACGATTACTTCTACTTCTATGGCTAACGTGTTTAGCAATAAAGTAAAGTAATTTACATGGCGTTATTCAATGACACGCAGGTCATACGAAAAATAAAGACAACTCCTATGGCTCCTGCCGGTTGTCATACTCATCGACATGCAAGTCGTGATTCCTATTACAAGAACATGATCAATCTCATACATCACATTTATCTCATTCATCGCATCCTTTTGGCCATATCACATCACAAGGCATATGCTGCAAAAACAAGTTAGACGTCCTCTAATTGTTGTTGCAAGTTTTTACGTGGCTTCTATAGGTTTCTAGCAAGAACGTTTCTTACCTACGTAAAACCACAACGTGATATGCCAATTTCTATTTACCCTTCATAAGGACCCTTTTCATCGAATCCGTTCCGACTAAAGTGGGAGAGACAGACACCCGCTAGCCACCTTATGCAACTAGTGCATGTCAGTCGGTGGAACCTGTCTCACGTAAGCGTACGTGTAAGGTCGGTCCGGGCCGCTTCATCCCACAATGCCGCCGAAACAAGATAAGACTAGTAGTGGCAAGGAAATTGACAACATCTACGCCCACAACTGCTTTGTGTTCTACTCGTGCATAGAAACTACGCATAGGCCTGGCTCATGATGCCACTGTTGGGGATCGTAGCAGAAATTTAAAATTTTCTACACATCACCAAGATCAATCTATGGAGTCATCTAGCAACGAGAGAGATGAGTGCTTCTACATACCCTTGTAGATCGCGAGCGGAAGCGTTCAAGTGAACGGGGTTGATGGAGTCGTACTCGTCGTGATCCAAATCACCGATGACCGAGCGCCGAACGGACGGCACCTCCGCGTTCAACACACGTACGGAGTAGCGACGTCTCCTCCTTCTTGATCCAGCAAGGGGGAAGGAGAGGTTGATGGAGATCCAGCAGCACGACGGCGTGGTTGTGGAAGTAGCGGGGATCTCGGCAGGGCTTCGCCAAGCTCAGCAAGAGGGAGAGGTGTTACGGGAGGGAGAGGGAGGCGCCAGGGGCTGTGGTGCGGCTGCCCTCCCTCCCCCCTCCTATATATAGGCCTCCTAGGGGTTGCCGGCCCTGGGAGATCTGATCTCCAGGGGAGCAGCGGCCAAGGGGTGGCTTCCCCCCAAGCCATGTGGGGGGCGCCCCCACCCCTAGGGTTTCCAACCCTAGGCGCAGGGGGAGGCCCAAGGGGGGGCGCACCAGCCCAACAGGGGCTGGTTCCCCTCCCACTTCAGCCCATGGGGCCCTCCGGGATAGGTGGCCCCACCCGGTGGACCCCCGGGACCCTTCCGGTGGTCCCGGTACAATACCGGTAACCCCCGAAACTTTCCCGGTGGCCGAAACTGGACTTCCTATATATAATTCCTCACCTTCGGACCATTCCGGAACTCCTCGTGACGTCCGGGATCTCATCCGGGACTCCGAACAACTTTCGGGTTACCGCATACTAATATCTCTACAACCCTAGCGTCACCGAACCTTAAGTGTGTAGACCCTATGGGTTCGGGAGACACGCAGACATGACCGAGACGACTCTCCGGTCAATAACCAACAGCGGGATCTGGATACCCATGTTGGCTCCCACATGTTCCACGATGATCTCATCGGATGAACCACGATGTCGAGGATTCAATCAATCCCGTATACAATTCCCTTTGTCAATCGGTACGTTACTTGCCCGAGATTCGATCGTCGGTATCCCAATACCTTGTTCAATCTCGTTACCGGCAAGTCCCTTTACTCGTACCGTAATGCATGATCCCGTGACCAACCACTTGGTCACTTTGAGCTCATTATGATGATGCATTACCGAGTGGGCCCAGAGATACCTCTCCGTCATACGGAGTGACAAATCCCAGTCTCGATCCGTGTCAACCCAACAGACACTTTCAGAGATACCTGTAGTGTACCTTTATAGTCACCCAGTTACGTTGTGACGTTTGGTACACCCAAAGCACTCCTACGGCATCCGGGAGTTACACGATCTCATGGTCTAAGGAAATGATACTTGACATTGGAAAAGCTCTAGCAAACGAACTACACGATCTTTGTGCTATGCTTAGGATTGGGTCTTGTCCATCACATCATTCTCCTAATGATGTGATCCCGTTATCAATGACATCCAATGTCCATAGTCAGGAAACCATTACTATCTGTTGATCAACGAGCTAGTCAACTAGAGGCTCACTAGGGACATGTTGTGGTCTATGTATTCACACATGTATTACGATTTCCGGATAACACAACTATAGCATGAACAATAGACAATTATCATGAACAAGGAAATATAATAATAACCATTTTATTATTGCCTCTAGGGCATATTTCCAACAATATGTGCCTTGCTGCCTCTACTGTCACTGGGAAAGGACACCGCAAGATTGAACCCAAAGCTAAGCGCTTCTCCCATTGCAAGAAAGTTCAATCTAGTAGGCCAAACCAAACTGATAATTCGAAGAGACTTGCAAAGATAACCAATCATACATAAAAGAATTCAGAGGAGATTCAAAGATTGTTCATAGATAAACTTGATCATAAACCCACAATTCATCGGATCTCGACAAACACACCGCAAAAGAAGATTACATCGAATAGATCTCCAAGAAGATCGAGGAGAACATGGTATTGAGATCCAAAGAGAGAGAAGAAGCCATCTAGCTAATAACTATGGACCCGAAGGTCTAAGGTAAACTACTCACACATCATTGGAGAGGCTATGGTGTTGATGTAGAAGCCCTCCGTGATCAATGCCCCCTCCGGCGGAGCGCCGGAAAAGGCCCCGAGATGGGATCTCACGGGTACAGAAGGTTGCGGCGGTGGAAATAGGGTTTTGGCTCCTGTTTTGATGGTTTGGGGGTACGTAGGTATATATAGGCGAAAGAGGTCGGTCAGGGGAGCCACGAGGGGCCCACAAGGGTGGAGGGCGCGCCCCTGCCTCGTGCCCTCCTTGTTGCTTTCTTGACGTGGACTCCAAGTCCTCTGGATCACATTCGTTCCGAAACGTTCTCGAAGGTTTCATTCCGTTTGGACTCCGTTTGATATTCCTTTTCTGCGAAACACTGAAATAGGCAAGAAAAACAGCAATCTGGGCTGGGCCTCCGGTTAATAGGTTAGTCCCAAAAATAATATAAAAGTGTATAATAAAGCCCGTTAAACATCCAAAACAGATTATAATATAGCATGGAACAATCAAAAATTATAGATACGTTGGAGACGTATCACGCAGCTGCAATTCATTCTTTGGGCCGTCCATGACGGAAAAAACCGTGGTAGAAGCGTGGGCGAGGAAAATATCCGGGTGTTCCCGGTTAGGGTGGGTGGTCGGGGCGGTGCGATGCGTGTTTCTCGTACACGCACGTGCGTGGGGTGCGAGGCGTTGGGCTCTAACTGAACCCGAGCGATTGCACTGCAGGCTACGCGTTACTGAACTCGAGCGATCGATTGATGGCTGTTAACTGAACCCGATCGAGCTATTCCTTCGCTACTGCTGCTAACTGAAGCCGATCGATGCTGCCTCTGGATGAACAGTGAGCGTTGCTGGGGGGGTTTGGATGAACAGTTCCCGGTGGGGGTGGATGAACAGGACCCCGTGGTGTTGCCTCTGGATGAACAGGACCCCGATCGATCGAGCCGGTTGGGGCTGGATGAACAGGACCCCGTGGAGGGCTGGATGAACAGGACCACCCCGTGGAGGGCAGGATGAACAATAGACGGTGGAGGGCTGGATGAACAGTAGCCCGTGGAGGGGTGGTTGAACAGGAGCCCGTGGAGAGGGCTGGTTGAACAGTAGCCAGTGGAGTAGCGCGCGGTGGAGGCTGGATGAAAAGGAGCCCGTGGATGAACAGTCGCAGGTGGAGGCTGGAGGAGGTCGACGGTGGATGAACAGTAGCCCGTGGAGGCTGGAGGGGGTCGACGGTGGAGATGAACAGTATCCCGTGGAGTCCCGTTTTGCGGTACGCCACACCCCTCCCGATGAACAGGACCCCCGTTTCGACCATAGTGCTCCAACACAAGTCCGTTTCCTCCGTTTTGCGGTACGCCACACCCCTCCCGATCAACAGGACCCCCGTTTCGACTGTAGGAGGTCCGTTTCCTCCGTTTTGCGGTACGCTAGACCCCTCCTGATGAACAGGATCCCGTTTCGAATGTGGCCGGTCGAACACAAGGCCGTTTCCTCCGTTCTACAGTACGTCGGGCCTCGTCATCAGCTGTTCCATCCAAGCCCTCGCGATGAACACGACGACGCATTCCGTTCCGACCCAGCCGGTTGGCTCCCCATGAACACGACGACGACGCTATTTCTCGGTTCCGACCCAGCCATGTACACGAGCCCTGGCCGTACGTATGCGCGAGTAGGCGTTCGAGACCCTGCCCGTATGTACGTACGTGGCCGTATTTTCTTTCTTGCACACTGGCCGCTGTACGTACGTGTACATGCTACGTGCGCGCCTCTACTACGACATGCGCGCGCCTCTACATCGACCAGTATGTACATACACATTCGGGACCAGAATGACAACGCTACGTACGCTTCGACCAGGTGGGTCCCGACTGTCAGGCACTTCCTTGCCCGCGAAGATGTAGCTGGTGGGTCCTAGCAGTCAGGGGGGCGAATCGTTTTTTTTTTGCCCGGACGCACTTCCTAGCGTGCGAAGATGTAGCTGGTGGGTCCCAGCAGTCAGGGGGAAACTTTTTTTTGTGAAATACGGTGGCCCGTCCGGTGGGTCCCCGCTGTCAGGTGGAGGAATAATTATTTTGCGCGTAATAAGGAGGCACTTCCTTGCTGCGGCCGTGGACCCAGCTGTCAGCCTCTCCACGTACAGTCCACGTCCGATGGAATCCGTTCCTTGACCACGTTGACCACGCCGCGCCGAGAGCACCAGGGCGGTGGACGACGGCGAGGCCTAAGAAGGGGACGACGCGGAGCCGGGGAAGATGCGACAGTGGATGCCCACGCGGAGAGGAGTACGAGGGTTCACTGGTTCGGCTGTGGTGTGAGGCTGCCGTCGCCACAGAATAACAGGGGGTGTGGGTGAGTAGAGGGATGGCCTGGCCACCGGTGGGAATAGTAGGGGGCGGTGAGGCCTCCGCGGCAGCACAGCCGGCCACGGGAGGCAGGCAAGGTAGTCAGAGTCGGGATTCGGAGTTGGATCGGTTTTCCTCAGACAGAATCGAGTCGTGGAATCGAGGATTCTACTAGATTTACTCAAATAAGATATTTTGTATGCAAACAAGAAATTTATATGCGTCCTATAGAGTTTTGACACTAAATATGGAGCAAAGAATGTACACATCAATGCTAGTTGTATTCCACTTCTTTTTATGGCTAACCTACCATCTAGCTCGCATGTATGGAAAATATATGAGAGGGAAATGTATAGAACATTTAAACCTTCAATGCACGAAATTTACTTATGTTCTTTTTAGAGTGCGTGAATAGTCGATCACTTGTCTATCTGGCCTACAGTGCTAAACCTTGAAGGGTCTTGCTCTCCTTCTTTGATCAATCTTGAAGCATCCTCCTTTTCAGGCCAATTCCATATGTTGACCATCCTGATCCTCAATTTCAATCTAGGGTTTCTGAGAGCTAGGTCAAAGGTGTCTACGGCTGAGCGTTTGGACTTGGGAGGGAAATAAAGGTCCATGGGGTATATGAAAAGGGGTTTGGATGATGGCATGCTATTTTGCTACAACTAAACAAACGGCTTAGATAAGTTAGTAGAATCGGATGTAGTCCATAGCATAGTCGGGATTGTACAGTTTTGTACAGGATTCTATGATTTGGATCGCGACTCAACATGGATTCTACCTGATCCGGATTCATAGTGGGATTTGGATCGACATGCTTCCGTAGGGTCGTGAAGTCGTAGGATTCTAGCAGTCGAATCGGGAGGTGCGGCACGACCGGCGCTGCTTTGGGCGGCTGGAGCAACAAGACCAGAGGTTGAAGCAGCACTACGACCGTTGGATGGACATCGTACGGTCACTAGAGCTAGAATCGTTCATATTGACTAAGTTGACAAAGCACTCCGTCCCCGTCAACTTAGTAGGCCCACAAGTCAGCCTCCCACCAAGGTGGGTCCCAACCAGCAAGGGGATTATTCATTTTTTGCGTAATAAGGAGGCACTTCCGGTGGGTCCGAGCTGACAGCGGGGGGAACTTTTTTTCACGCAATACGGTGGCCCGTCTGGTAGGTCCCAGCAGTCAGGGGGGAAACATTTTTTTCGCGAAATACGGTGGCCCATCCGGTGGGTCCCTGCTGTCAGGTGGAGGAATCATTATTTTCCGCGTAATAAGGAGGCACTTCCTTGCTGTCGTCGTGGACCCAGCTATCAGCCTCTCCATGTACAGTCCACGTCCGATGGAAGCCATTCCTTGACCACGTTGACCACGCCGCGCCGAGAGCACCAGGGCAGTGGACGACGACGAGGCCTAGGAAGGGGACGACGTGGAGCCGGGGAAGACGCAGCAGTGGAAGCCCGCGCGGAGAGGAGTACGAGGGTTCACTGGTTCGGCTGCGGTGTGAGGCTGCCGTCGCCGCGGAATAACAGGGGGTGTGGGTGAGTAGAGGGATGGCCTGGCCAGCGGTGGGAGTAGTAGGGGCGGTGAGGCCTCCGCGGCATCACAGCCGGCCACGGGAGGCAGGAGCACACGGCACGACCGGCGCTGCTTTGGGCGGCTGGAGCAAGAAGACCAGAGGTTGAAGAAGCACTACGGCCATTGGATGGACATCGTACGGTCACTGCAGCTAGAATCGTTTATATTGACTAAGTTGAAATGGTGCGCCCCAGATGTCAGGGGGAGGAATCATTTTTTGGGCGGCTGAAGCAAGAATATCCGAGATTGAAGAAGAAGCACGACATCCGTTGGATGGACATCCAACGGCCACAGTTGCCAGAACCGTGTGTTGTTGACAAAGCCTTGCATACGCGTCAACTTAGTTTTTTTTAGGGGACGCGTCAACTTAGAAGGCCCACAAGTGTGTGGCAGAGAACATATAGCCCATTTCCGATTTGTAAGAATGTACAACCCATTTTTTAATTTTAATGGAATTTACTACAACCCATTTATAGTTTGTTAAAAGTACAGCCCATTTTCTAGCTAGGACAATGATTAATAATTTCAACCAACCGCTCAAAACAGAATTAAAAAAATTCCCACATTTTTATGGGATCTGAAATATTTTTATCCGAAATTTCTAGTCAAATTAAATATAATTTCAAAATAAAGTTGTATTATGTTAAAATGCAACGAAATATTGCGCGCGCAACAAGTAATGAAATTAAAATTTTCAAATTCTGAAATAATATATTTTTTAAACTAATTACGCGTTTGGTGCATTTTTTATAGTTACTGCCCAGTTATTATAATTACATCCCATTTATTATTTCTTAAAGTCCATTTTCTTGTTAAGCCTAATGCATACCTCCTAGGAAAGTTTGCAGCCCAGCGGGGCGGAGAATAGCAAGTTGACCCGGATATTGTGTACAACTGTTGGCCCAGTTGCATTGCTGATGTTGAAAAAAAGGCATGTGTAGTACAGTACAACCTAACATGGCTACTCAGCCCACATTCAGCGACGCCGGAAAGGCCCAAACAAGGCTTCTGTACAACTTTTTGAAGTCACTGAGCTCAATTAATAACTTAAGAAAAAAGTTAGATTACAGTGGAACCTAATTAAAAGCTATCACGAGCAAAGAAATAATTCAACGGGTCCCACTTGTGCGTGTGTGCGTGTGTGGTGTGTGTGTGTGTGAGAGAGAGAGACCCATCGGTCGATGCTCGTAAATACATCTTTCAGCCATATGCATTGCTGATGCTCAGTAAAAACTTATATAGTTGACACAATCATATAGAACATCATAGCACACTGAACTTGCATACAAAAATTTCACGCAGGCGGCACAATCAGGATGGAAGCAGTGGATCGCTACGGGTAGGGCTATGTTGAAACCAACGAACTCGTACATAACGGTTCATCGTCTTTATCAATGACAGGGAAATATCTTGAATGCTGTGCAAAGAAAACAGACAGACAACACAATAAGTTCTGCTAGCACATTAAGTTGACGTACATCCCTTTCTAAAAAAAGTTCAGGTACAAAATTAGAACAGGTCACAATCAAATGTACTGGCACATCAGTGCTTCACACCCATAGCTCGGATTTAACTAGTATCTGACAAGATTCAGTTGTTACCTCAAATTAGAGCACATCCAGGCAGCTAGCCCTGCCTCTTCTCCCAAAGAAGCAGTGGCCTCCGCCGCGCGATGGAGTAGGCCCTGTGCCATCCATCGTTCCGAGCAACACGGGGAAAGTCTGACGTTGACTCCTGTAATGGACGTCGTCGACGGACCCTGGCACCAGCGGCGGCGGCAAGACTTCGATTAATGGATTGACCACTTCTTCGCATGCATGAACACTCGATACAGGTACATCCCTAACGTGGTCCGCGGTGGCCTTGGTGGCGACGAATAGTACAACCCCGGTTCCTGCACTGGTATCTCAACATCAATCACCTTCGGTATGGTGGACGGCTTCTTCATCCATGCCATAACCGTCACAGCCCAGCTGTCTGGAGGAATAAACATACTTACGAGCTCACCTCCAAGGTCGTTGATAAGCTCATTCATGGACTCGATGTTCCAAGAACGTCGAGGCATGCCGTGGAAGGTAAACTTTGTGAAAAACTCAAGCTCAGAGGGCACCGAGCCCCATCCTGGGTGCCACCGATCAAAGCTCACCAGCGCGCCATCGCAGAACAAACGCCAGGAAGATTCGAACACACGACTGCAGTCGAAAGTTGTCTGGAACCTGACGAAGAAATCAGCCGGTGGCGGACAGACTTCGACAACCAAGTCACTTATTTGGATGCCGTGCGCAATGCCAAGAGCTTTGACAAGGTCGTCCGGCGAGATGGGAGGCCGGTCGCCGTTGCTGGTTACCATGAGCACTTTGCCGGCAAACTAGTCGTCAAGCGCCGCCAAGCCATTGTTGAGCGACAGTATGCAGCGACCGAAGGCAGGACGGACCTCGGGATCTCCGGCTCGGAGATCCGCGTTGATCGGCGACATGATAGTGAGCTTGAGTACAGGGAGTACAGGAGGGGGATTTGGGGGAACTGGAGTAGGAATCGAGATTCCAGAGGTGGGGGAGGAGCGGGAGATTGGGGATGAAAAGGTAGCTTGAATTTCGAACACGCGCCAATATGCTCTCGGCGCGCAAGTGCACGAAAACACCGGTGGCGCCCACATGTCGGCCTAAGAGTCCTTATTCTTTCTTTTTTGGAGAGTCCGGCCTTTTTTTGAGAGCCCGGCCTGAGAGTCATAATTGACCTGTTTGGCATTGCGTTACTACTCAGCCCATATTCAACAACACCTCACTGGCCCAAACAAGTGTACATCATCGAAAAGACACTGAGCTCAAATTATATAACTTGAAAAAAGGAGATACACTCTGAACACTGGAGAATGGTGATGCCCTCATTTAGCCCACCAGTAGTTCGAGACAATAAACAGTTCGAAACAACGATATATACAACATTCAAACACTGACTAGTGACTACTACTGACATAAACAGCAAGACATGATAATTCATAAGAAGTCTTGCTACACCACCAAAACACACCCATCTGCAGCGTTCAGACTCTCGTGATCCAGACGAGAATGACATTCTAAACAGAGGCAACTATTACATAGTAAGAGTGACATAGACGAGGATGACCAAATGACAAGGAATATGCATAACAAAAGAAAGAACTACCCATCCAGAACAAGCAGCAAAGACAACAAAGTCATTCGAAGAGATGATCCAACACCATCATAATTTGCAGCCCCGCTTCAGCGACCAATGATCCGGAGACACCAGTACTCCACCCTTTCGACGCAACAGCCCAATTAACTATCAACCTGAAGGCTTGAACCACATCACTGCCTGTCGTAATTGAGACATCCAAGGATCAAAGTTAATCTAGATGCCTTTGTCATTCTCACCTTCTTTTGGCTGCAAGCTGTATCGTTGACAATCAGGGGAGTTTGCTCCCGAACTCCTAGGGCTCGCCGTGTAGACATAGTTTTCCATAGCAAACAGAGCCTCTCCGCCATCAAGGTCCTTGCCAACGGTGATCTCCTGGTTAATCGGATAATTGAGTCCGAGAAAAAGAGAGTGTGAACCAAGGCTGTTTACCTGCCTCCAACTAAAAAATCCTGAAGGCCCCAATACGCTGGTATCCTGCTCATAGACGTAACAGCCACTGTCCGGATACTCACGTATTTCACGGTGCTTGTATACAGTGGGGTTTTTGCAATATAACTTTTCCGGCTCATGTGTCCGAATGATCATCAGTCTTTTGCCGTTGTCTGATCGAGCGAGGAACCAGTTGTGCTTCCCTGTTTTTGGCAAAGGTGGTGTGATTACAAAGGGCAGTAACTGTAGGGACACAGCATCATATCAAAAAGGACAGGCATTGTTAATGTAAGATCAGCATTGTTCAGAGTATGAGTAGGATAATGCAAGAAACAACATTGATATGTCCCTATTGGAACTGGGGAGGAAAATACAGGGAAATGTATACTGGGTTCAAAAATATAGAAGTGCCATGCATGGTTATACTCATGTTATCTCGCAATCGATTCTTCACAGGAAACTACCATGTCATGCATGTTATGGAATCATGTTCTGTCCTCACAAACAAATTTTTCAAGGTAACTAACAGACCATGCATTGTTATATACTCGTGTTCTGTGGCAAAATTTCTGTGAGGATATTATTCTAGCCATTGATTGCTGAAGGGCGAATATAGGTATGTACACATGGTAAGCATTACAGGATTTCACTACTTCCAAATATAGAGTTCTACATATGCACATTTACTTCCCTAATGTATGGTTAGATGAAACCAACAGTGTGGTGCATGTTTCTACATCATGAAAATGAGGAAACTAACATGGCCATTGATACACACTCATATTTAGTAGTAGTATATAGATTACTATAAAATAAGGACAATATACATATATTCCTAACCGTTTGATTATTCAGGGGTACAAATTGGCTGTAATGACATGATCACAATCGCATGAATTAACTCATTCCAAATATAGCTGATTTACGGCGTCTCTAATACATTGCCATAGTTCTACTCAAATTCTGCTCAAACAGGGATATGCCAATCATCACAAAAAGTTCAAACAGTGTCATGGCGTCATCATTAACATGAGACGAAAACAACTTACACGCGCCGTCCCAGCAATACGTGGTGCCATCTGCTTTGTCGATCGCGTAGATGATGCCATTGTGTTCAATAGCATCACAGAAGTGTGTATCAGCTTTGACGATGATCCACTGCGAGCTGAGTTGTCTCCAGCTAAAGAAGGCACCGGCGTAAAGATAGGCGAGTCCGCGGTCGAACAAGGCAATTAGCTTGAAGTCTGCATAATTCGCATGTCGTGTGGGCACTTGGCAGATTACAATCTTCTGCAAAACAAGGTCCGTCCAACTGACATGGTAATCTAGATGACTAGGATCGCGATGGTAAAACTCTATATAATCCAACGGAGGAAGGATAATCTCATGGGAGGTCTGGAAGTTCACGAGCACCAACTTTTTACCGTCTTCTCTGAAGGCAGCCATCCAGCGGGAGTTCATGCCGACCTAGTACATACCTGCCAAGAAGTTTCGGGCGATGGTGATCGGATCGAAGTCGAGGGAAATGATGTATGGCGACCCACTACATACCTGCAAAGAAGTTTCGGCTAATGGAGATCGGATTGAAGTCGAGGGGCATCATGTACGCCTCCGTATCATGGTGAGCCAATCTTGCAAGACCAGATAGCAGCAAGCAGGGTGTCTTGAAAAGCTTTGGCCTCGCTTCGATGATGGCCGTGTGCATACCCCTCGAGCATGCAGCCAGCCGCAGGGCGCTCAACATATTCATACACGAACAACAGAGGTCGAGGATGTCACTGGGGAGATTGCTCCAATCGCGGCTCATATGGATCCTGCGCGGTTCGCGTTCGCCCATGGTGGAGTTTGGAAGGTGGGGTTTTGGGGGGGGCTTGATTTACGGGGGAGAAGGTTGTCGGTGCTACAGCGGCTAGCGAGGGAATAGTGGTACTGGGGGAGGCGAGCGAGGCGAGGGTATGCGGGGGCACAGTGAGATAATGAAGAGTGACCTCAGGTTCTCCGGCGAGACGGAGATGGAGATGGAGATGGAGTGGTGCTAGGGGAGAGGGAGACGAGGCGAGGCATGCTATACAGCAGCGGTGACAGTGACTGCATAGTGCACAAGGTGAGGCTGACTTTGGTAACCCGGACACGCCGCCTGGACTGGTGTCACCTCCGGCGCAGGGTCTTGTCACTTCACTGTGAGGACCGGATGAATAATAGTATTTTGACCATCAAGTGTACCACAGTTGTACTACTCCTGTGCTAGCATGCCTCTGGGTTCACTTCATCCTCTAGCTATCATCCATATTGCGAGCAGAACCAAATTCCCATGCATGCGGAAGCGCGAAGAAGGACTTTTCTTTTTTGAGGATAACCGCATATTCCTTAACCGTAGTAGGAACATGAGTAGTACTCCCTCCGGTCCTCTTTTGTCTGCGCATAACTTTTTTCAGTATTTCTCTAATTAGTCTGCATATATACCCTTTTGCATGCTCCCATTTCCCTCCATGCCCCCATTCACAGCATTAATTAGCGTACGCATGAGCAGCTGCAGCCAGACTCCGGCCAATAAACTGCAGCATGCAAGTGGGCCACTCTGTGCGCGTGGGAGAGAGAAAAGGCAACCGAAGAGCCCGTCCAATCCATTGCATGCAGCAGTTAAACCACTGCACCTCTCCTCATGCATGCGCATAACTTCTCCCATTTACTTCTCCATCGGGAACCGATTTTCCTCGGCTTTTTAACTACTGCTTGATCTTCATTTGCATCCAAACCACACTGCATTCACATTGTTTTAACCTCTTCACATCCTCCTGGAGTAATTCCGAAGCCCCTATAAATAATCATCTTCTTCAGTTAGACTAGCCATCTAATCCTAATTCTCCAAACCATAGCCCTCTGGTCCAGTGGTTCCAAATGGCGAAAGAGATCGAGATGCAGGTTTTTAGCGTACAACATGTCCTTGTCGAAGGCTCGTTGAGCATAGTTGCCATAGTCACCGACCAACTAAGGGTTGTTCGGAAGTGGATCAACAATGTATCCAACTCCCTCCAAAAGGTGGAGATGAATGTCATCGGTCTCGATGTAGAGTACACGGAGCGTGCCACTGGGAAGATCCAACGCGCCGCTGTCCTTCAGCTGTGCCTCGAAGATGATGTTTTGGTGTACCACATCATACACGCTCCCTCCATACCAGGTGAGCTTCACGATTTCTTGTCTCGGGAGGACATATACTTCTGTGGGGCAGCCATCGCAGGGGACAAACAGAAGTTGGAGCCATACAACCTTGATTTGAAAAGCATCGCTAACCTACAAACCAGAATAAAAATTCCTGTAGAAGATTGTGATAAACCGAAACCATCCCTATTCGACGTAGCAAATTTTGTGCTAGGAACAAATCTTCAGAAGGGTGACAAGACGCTAGCATTAAGGTCATCTGGATGGGAGAATTATCCCTTGACGTACAAGCGGATAAAATATGCTGCTCTCGATGCCCGTGTGAGTTTCGAGATAGCTGCAAGGTCCAGAGAGCTTGTTGCGAAGCCGTCTCCCACAGAAAATGAGAAGAACAACAACAACAACAAGAAGAAGAAGAAGAAGAAGAAGAAGAAGATGCACCAGCAGCAGGGCATTATGGATGGATGAACTATTTCCTCTCTTGTAAAAAAATATTCCCTCTCTATGTATATTGATATAGATGGACTATTTCGATGGTGTGCATGTCTTTGGAACAAGTAGTAACATGGGTCCGCTTGACTATAAGGAACTATTTATCCGCCTAGCTTTCTCTACTACTCCCTCCAGTGATCGGTATGCAATGCATGTGTCCGTAGACATGACACCTTGTCCATGGAAGTTCAACTACGGTGACCATCACGTTTCATCCACTCCACTCGCGATTCCCACGACGCCGCTCCAACCCACGGCACCACGTGCCCCGATGTGGGCCTCACCCCTCTAGGCCGCACCGCCCCTCTGCCTTTGAGTGCATGACATGTGGGCCACCTTAAATGCAGCGAGCATCAAGTTTCTACCACAGCCACACGCGATTCCCACGACGCCGCACGAACCCATGACACCACACGTCCCGCACCATCGAATTTTCATCCAGCGGCTGTGACACATTTCGTCCTGGGCATCAGTCCTCAGCTGGAGTACTTCTGTACTATAGGTAGTACCCGCCGGTGTGGCCATCTACGCCTCGTAATGCCCCGACGCCCAGCTGTGGCACCCTCGCCACGGCCACGCCACCACCGGCCGGTTCATCTCGAACGAGTGAGTCGCGAACCACACCACCACCATGAGAATGACATGTGGGCCAGGCGCATTTAAGGTCCGCATGTCATTGACTCATAGGCCGGGCACTAAGCCACTGAAGTTCGGTCCCGTGGGCCCCGAGAGGGAAATGTAACTCCTGCGGCAGGCCTTGTGGTGCTCCCGCAGTACGAGCTCGTCCAAACCCGGAATTTGTTTCTTACTACTACCAACTACTAGCAAGGTACACGTGCATTGCACGCATGAGATTCTGGTGGTTTGTGCATTATGCTTCTACATGTGGAGTCTTCTAGATTCTACATGTGGCAAAATCTGGTGGAATGTAGATGATATCCAACGGCCAGTAGTGCTTGGATTTGCCATCTTTGTACCTTCGGATTGGCTTCATCCAACGACCAACTTTCAAAGTTATGGTTTGGTTTGCAGCCTAAGGTTGCCACGCCTAAGCTTAGGCGTGCCACAAGTGTGTTTGGTTGCGTTCTCGTCTCAGCATAGTTGTTCCCTCTTCATGCATGCTCAACTCAACACCCCTCTTCATGTATGCTCTCTTCATGCATGCTTCTAGTGTATTTGTGCTAATCTAGTGTGGACTCATGCACCCTCCATACACTCTACCAAACACCCAAAAATGGGTCGAGAAGGGAACTCTTGGGATCATGCACCCTTCATACACCCTACCAAACACACCAAGCATGTGTTTGGTTCATTGCTACACTTGTGGCTTGCCACACTTTTCTAGCTACATGGTCCACATGTCATAGACTCAACTTCTTGCCAAATCCTGCCACACTTGTGGTGGCCATTTTGTTAGCCACATTTTTTGTTTCAGACACACTTTGCCTAAGCTTAGTTGTGGCAAAGTTAGTCATGAATGAAGTTCAACCATGGAGTCTTCTAGATTCTACATGTGGCATAATCTGGTGGAATGTAGATGATATCCAACGGCTAGTAGTGCTCGGATTTGACATCTTTGTACCGTCGGATTGGCTTCATCCAACGACCAACTTTCAAAGTTACTCACACACTATATAGGGGGTATAGATATAGATGTGCCGTCCCGTTGCAATGGATCCAAAGTATATCTGTTTAGTGGAGTGCACTCTAAACACATTATCTATTTATTTTTCTCCAACCTTTCGTAGCCATGCAACCAAGCCACATAAGCTTCATGGGTGCCCCCCACATCATATTATTCATACTACGTTGACAGAAAAAAAGATAAATCACCCAAAACAAGATCTTCCCATTTTTTGTTCCTACGATGCTGTGTCGTGCACGTACCTACTAGTTGTATAGTGGTAGTACTAGTTGTATAGTACAAACTTGGTACTAGTAGGAGTAGAGTAGTACGGAATGCTCCTACTCTATCAACGAGCCCCATCTGACACCAAATTTCTTGGCTTCCGTGCTACAGCTAGATCTTCCCCTCGTTTCTGTTTTCCAACCCGGCGGCGGGCGGGGTGCGGTTTGCCAATAGTCGGTTTGCTCAACAGCGGTCCCACATGAAAGTGAAAATGCTAGGCAACACGCCTTCCCTAAGCTATGTGTCGTGCCGGACGGGCCGTGGAGTACTCCCGATTCCCGGGCGTGTGGGGGGGGAGTGCGACGCGAACGCGGCAGGCCTTTTCCTTTTACTAGCAATGTGCCCGTGCGTTGCGACGGATCCAAAGTAGTAGAATAGTAGTACTTGTTCACAAACTTGAAAGAAATCACTCTTGTTTTGATATACTCCTAATATATTACTCCCTCCGTTCCTAAATATTTGACTTTTTAGAGATTTCAAATGGACTATCACATACGGATTATATAGACATATTTTGAAGTGTAGATTCACTCATTTTGCTCCGTATGTAGTCACTTATTGAAATCTCTAGAAAGACAAATATTTAGGAACGGAGGGAGTACTTTTCCCTCAAAATATATTTCTCAGGCTGTTTTGATGAGGTGAGGGAGGGATGTGGTTGCTTTCAAGATAATAAGGGGTTTTCTGCAAATTGGAGCAGAGAAGTGGGCTATTGTTGCAAAAATGCCACAACTTACCTCACAGCCGTTAGATACAGATCTAATGGTCAGAAACGACGGATGGCAGACACACCACCATCACCAACTGAGTCTTTTATAGGAGTATATATTTCTCAGGCTGTTTTGATGGGGTGAGGGAGGGATGTGGTTGCTTTCAAGATAATAAGGGGTTTTCTGCAAATTGGAGCAGAGAAGTGGGCTATTGTTGCAAAAATGCCACAACTTACGTCACAGCCGTTAGATGCAGATCTAATGGTCAGAAACGACGGATGGCAGACACACCACCATCACCAACTGAGTCTTTTATAGGAGTATATATTTCTCAGGCTGTTTTGATGAGGTGAGGGAGGGATGTGGTTGCTTTCAAGATAATAAGGGGTTTTCTGCAAATTGGAGCAGAGAAGTGGGCTATTGTTGCAAAAAGGCCACAACTTACCTCACAGCCGTTAGATGCAGATCTAATGGTCAGAAATGACGGATGGCAGACACACCACCATCACCAACTGAGTCATTTATAGGAGTAGGAGTAGACAAACATGTATAAATTGTAACATTTTGGTTCTACTCCTTGGCACGATCGATAGATAGAAATAACGATTGGAAACGCTACGGCGGGGCTATTTCCGCCAGATAAGCAGGGTACGTAGTAGCTAGGTTGTGGCATCATCGGTTTGGTCACATGCTGTGACGCCCCCGATTTGACCGTACACTAATCATACACGCAACGTGTACGATCAAGATCAGGGACTCACGGGAAGATATCACAACACAACTCTAAAAATAAAAATAAGACATACAAGCATCATAATACAAGCCAGAGGGCTCGAATACAAGTGCTCGATCATAGACGAGTCAGCGCAAGCAACAATATCTGGGTACAGACATAAGTTAAACAAGTTTGCCTTAAGAAGGCTAGAACAAACTAGGATACAGATCGAAAGAGGCACAGGCCTCCTGCCTGGGATCCTCCTAAACTACTCCTGGTCGTCGTCAGCGGGCTACACGTAGTAGTAGGCACCTCCGGTGTAGTAGGAGTCATCGTCGGCAGTGGCGTCTGGCTCCTGGGCTCCAGCATCTGGTTGCGACAACCAGGTAGAAAGGAAAGGGGGAAAAGAAGCATCGCATAGCATAATCCTACCCGGCGATCCCCTCCTCGTCGCCCTGTTAGAGAGCGATCACCGGGTTATATCTGGCACTTGGAAGGGTGTGTTTTATTAAGTATCCGGTTCTAGTTGTCATAAGGTCAAGTTACAACTCCGGGTCGTCCTTTTACCGAGGGACACAGCTATTCGAATAGATAAACTTCCCTGCAGGGGTGCACCACATAACCCAACACGCTCGATCCCATTTGGCCGGACACACTTTCCTGGGTCATGCCCGGCCTCGTAAGATCAACATGTCGCAGCCCCACCTAGGCACAACAGAGAGGTCAGCACGCCGGTCTAAATCCTATGGCGCAGGGGTCTGGGCCCATCGCCCATTGCACACCTGCATGTTGCGAGGGAGGCCGGAAGCAGACCTAGCCTAGCAGGCGTTCCAGTCCAATCCGGCGCGCGCCGCTCCGTCGCTGACGTCACGAAGGCTTCGGCTGATACCACGACGTCGAGTGCCCATAACTGTTCCCGCGTAGCTGGTTAGTGCGTATAGACCAAATGGCCAGACTCGGATCAAATACCAAGAACTCGTTAAGCGTGTTATTTTAAGTATCCGCAGACGCCGACCAGGGCCAGGCCCACCTCTCTCCTAGGTGGTCTCAACCTGCCCTGTTGCTCCGCCACAAAGTAACAGTTGGGGGCCGTCAGGAACCCAGGCCCACCACTACCTGGATGGAGCCACCTGTCCTTTCAGGCCCCACATCAGAATCACATGCGGGTACTCAACGAGCCGACCTGACTTTAGTCACCACCTGTATAGTATGTATGTATATATGTATATACCCGTGATCACCTCCCGAGTGATCACGGCCCAGTAGTATAGCATGGCAGACGGACAAGAGTGTAGGGCCACTCATGGAACACTAGCATCCTATACTAAGCAATAGGATAGCAGGTAAGGGTAACAACTGTAGCAACAATGACAGGCTATGCATCAGAATAGGATTAACCGAAAGCAGTAACATGCTACACTACTCTAATGCAAGCAGTATAGAGAAGAATAGGCGATATCTGGTGATCAAGGGGGGGGCTTGCCTGGTTGCTTTTGCAAGAAGGAGGGGTCGTCAACTCCGTAGTCGTACTGGGTAGCTGCGGCGTCGGTCTCGTAGTCTACCAGAGAGAGGAGGGGGAAGAAACAATAAATATAATGCAAACATAAGCATGACGGTGCATGACAAGACAATGCGCGGTGCTAGGTGTGCCCTAACGCGGTAGGAGGTGATACCGACGAAGGGGGGAAACATCCGGGAAAGTATTCCCGGTGTTTCGCGTTTTCGGACAGATGAACCGGAGGTGAAATGTTGCATGTTCACTAAGCTAGGGACGCGTGGCGGACGAACGGGCTGCGTATCCGGATTCGTTGGATTTTTCTGAGCAACTTTCATGTAGAAAACATTTTCATCGGAGTTACGGTTTATTTTATATTAATTTTTAAAGTTTTTAAATCATTTTCTAATTATTGTTATTACATTAATTCGAAATTAGTATTATTGTATCAGCATGACGTCAGCAGTCAACAGAGGGGTTGACTGGTCAATCTAACACGTGGGTCCCGGGTGTCATTGATTGTTAACTAACCTAACAGATTAATTAACTAACCTAGGTGATTAGGTTAATCTATTCGGGATTAATTAAGTTAATTAATTAATTACTTAATTAATTTATTAATAATTTTATTTATTAATATTATTTTTAATTCTTTTTTAATAAAACGTTCCAGGGGCTGGGTCCCGTTGTCCAGTGGCCCAGGGCTTAATGGGTGCAGGCGACGGTTTCGGGCGCGACCCAATCGGGCGCACACCCAGGGGCACCGTGGCGGACGAGGCCAGCGAGGCCGGGCGGTCACCGGAGGGGGACGCCGGCGGGAGAGCAGCAGGGCGGCGCCGGAGTGGGGCCGCGGGCCAGAGGGGGAGTGGCCGTGGTCGAGCCAGACGGCCGGGACGAGGCACGGGCGCCAGGGCGCGACCCCGGGCGCGCTGGCCGCAGCGGTGGCCGGGACCAGCAGGGGAGGCGAGCGGGGCATGTGTGGGTGGGAGGATGCGCAGTGTTTGCGGCGACGGTGACCAGCGGGATGCGGAGAAGAGAAGAGGAGGCCGGGGGCCTCGCCGAGGGAGCGTAGGGCCCGGGGCAGTGGTGCTCGAGGTGGGGGGACGGGGACAACGCGGACGGAGTGAAGGCAGGCCGGCGAGCAGGAGGAAGCAGGCCGGCGAGGGAGCTCCGGCGAGGTCCTCGGGCGGGGGCGTCGGGACGGCGATGAGGCGTGGCCGCGGCTTCAGGTGGTGTCGCGCGAGGGAGAGGAGGGCGAGGAGGCAACGGCGACGGCAGGCGACGGCGATCTGGGGCGGTGGCGTCGACGGGGTCGGGGCGGCACCAGGCGGCGGCAGCGGGAGCGAGTGCCCCGATCCCGATCTGGATCGGGGGGAGGAGAGGAGCAGGGGGATCGTGGGGGGGGGAGTGGGAGGTTAAGGAGGAGTGGAGGGGCGACTGGGCCTTTGCCCAGTTGGGCTGGCCAGCTGGGCCACGGTTGGCCCAGTGGGGTGGGTTCTGTTTTTCTTTTGTTTTATTTTATTTCTTTCCTTTTATTTATTTTCTTTTACTGTTTTCTCTTAGTTTCACCCTTTTATAGTTTAAATGAAATACAAAACTAGTTCCTAATTTAGTTTTAATAAATATGCCACTGCCACAAACAGTTTAGCACTGAAATAAAATAGTTTTGAAATTGTTTATTATTTTTAAAAGCATTTGAATAACTGTTTTGCCACAGTTTATTTATTATAGTGCATTTTAACACTTGATAAAAGTGTGGTTTCTCCATTGATATTACATATGATTTATTGTCATATTTAGAACATTTTAGTTTTGACATTTGAAAACTTTTAATGTTTGCTTGATTTCGAATCTTGAATTTGAAACGATTTCGAACTAACGCGAGATTAGCAACAGAAATCGAAGTGACGTGGCATCGTTAGTAGAGGGTTACTGTAGCTTAATTATCCGGGCGTCACACATGCGGTCCGACATGTTCTAGTGTTTCTAGCAAGATGCCCGCGCGTTGCACGAAGTTGATGGAAAAGGTAAGCACAACTTATAAATTGACGGATGGAGTACTAGTTACAGTGATGCATATAATTAAGCAAAGGGATCGCACATGTCGGTATTGACTGGAACGAGAATGCAACATCACAATAAGAATTAGGGCCACAATGATGATGCGATCGCAGTGGTGGTTACAGAAGGCAAGAAAAAAGATGCATCCATCAACGTACGACCTCCTCCTCCTCAACTTAGTGCGCTGGGCCACCGGCCAGTGGCTAAGGAGCGGCGGCTTTTGTGGCGAGGTCGAGGTGCTTCTCAGCAAAGGCATCCAAGGCTTCCAGCCGGTTGAGGAAGGCCAACGTCGTAGCGTCCTCACTGGCCTTGTAGATACCTATGTACACGATTTGCTCGTACTCGTGGATGTGTAGGTCGACGAATTCCTGCAGGGCGAGGCGCCTCGCGGCGAGCGCGACCTCCAGGTGGACATTCTTCGTGGCGTCGGCGGGCAGTCGCAGGGCCACCAGTGCTTGAAAGAGGTTCCGGCCATGGAGGCCGATTAGGGTGGCAGGCAATGAGGAGCCCGGGCGCGCGGGCTGGAGGAGTACGGCGATGTCGTCCGCGAGCTTCTTGAGGACGGTGAACTTGTTGGTGGTGGCAACGATCATCTGGTCCAACTGAGAGTCGTAGTTGGCATCGACGGCGGCCATCCACCAGCCGGTCTCCAACACCGTCTGGAGACGATCCTCGGCGCCATGCCGCAGGCCCACGTCGTGACCATCTGGCACAGCCGCTGGCCGCTCGCGCGCATCGCCGCCATGGATCTGGAGTGAGCTCTTTTGCGCTTAGTGTAGGTGCTTAGGCAAATGCTTAGGTGCGTACGATGTGGTAGATGCATTGGAATGGAGGGGCGCCTTTATATGAGGGCAAACTGTGTTGCATTCACATCGTGCAGCCTCTTTTCCCGGTCCTCCTCCCATTACTTCCCTCATGCATTAATTTAAGGAGGATGCATTGTCCGTTCAACATTTCGGGAACCGCTACTCCCTCGCTCGTCTGCATTAAACCTGTATCGGGAACTGCACCGCCCGCTGTCAAATCAAATAGTACTGCGCCGCCTGCTGCACGCCCGGCTGAACACGCCTCCGCGCCTCCATCAAACCCCTCCGTTAAACCCGCATGCAAACGGAGAAACCTCCTCCGGCCACACGTCTATTCATGAGCGGGCCGGAATTAAACGCAACACCGGCCGAGCTCCTCCCGTCCGCCCTCAGTTTAAACGAGGCCAGACGCCGGCCAAGCTCCTACCGTCCGCCCTCTATTTACACGAGGCCAGACAGACAGCGGGCAAGAATCGCACCCCTCCGCCGCTCTCCCATCTCCTCCTTCACCATTTTCTCCACTCTTCCGATGGCTTCCGAGGAGCCGTTCTCCGGCATATTACCCGGCTGGGCCCGCCGAGCCCTCCGGATACGGGCGAGGCCACTCGGTGCTTCACCAACCTCGCTTGGCCCGACGGAGCCAGTTGCCGCCCCAAGCAGGCGCGTGGTTCAGCAACTCGCCGCTCCAGTTCAGCTCGATGAGGAGTGGCGAGTTGCTCCATGCCGGCATGGCGGCGAGCACACCGGTACGGGCGTCGTCGCTGCCGCGTCGTACCGCGCCTCTCGTGTCTGTGGGCGCGCCTCCCATGCCTGCGGCAGCGCCATGCAGGCAGAGACAGAAGTCGGGTGCGTGGACAGCGACGAGTCGGTGGCCAGCTTCTCTGTGTCCGCCGCCATCATCGAGGAGAAGTAGAACACGGGAGGCCGCCGCCACTTGGGTCCCATGAAGGCCACCGCCGAGGCGACGACTGCACATTCAGGTGGTTTCTTTGCTTCTTCGTCTCTTCCGAGGGCCTTCGTCGACCCCGCAAAGTGTCTGCCGGACATGAGGAAGACAAAGGGATCCGCGGGCGGCCATTTAGATTATGTACTCCCTCTCCAGCTGGCGGGAAATTTTTGTTGTAAGAATGTATAAATTGTATGTATCTATAACTAAAATAAGTCTAAATACATCCATTTCTAGGACAAGTATTTTCGGACGGAGGGAGTATTAATTATACCAAGAGAGCCGGATTGGCACCGCTTAGTTCATGTAAATGTAATGAAATCCATCATGTTTATATGAAGATCCGGCTTTTTATACGAAATCCTTCATGCTTATATGAAATCAGTCCGTGTTTGCACGAATTTCATCTGGTTGGTTAGAGTTGTGAAAATGTATGCCGCTGGCGTTTGATGTCGTCCTCCGCGGAAGGAAGCGGGAGGAAATTTGCCGGCTGCCGTTGGAGATGCTCTTATGCTGGAAATAATAGAGTGACATCCAATCCATTTGAGTTAATTGCGTGTATGATTGTCCCTCTATAAAAAGTTAATTGCATGTACAGTGTACACGTGACTTGCAGGGTGGCTACAGCTTCGTACAGAAAGTTAAAAAGAAACAAGTCCATCCTTAATCTTGTATTCTAAGTACTCTGTGGGTTCCACTGTCAGTACAGTAGCGAAAGAAGTATATATTAAATAAGTAATATATAATATAAAAATCTAAAGTTAAAGACAGAATTCGAACTCATGTCATCGCGTTGCGAGCATCCGGCGCTAACCAGTCCAGCACATTTTTGTTGTAGACCATGCTGGAGATATATCTCCATGTCTACTCTTATACTCCATCCGTTCCTAAATATTTGTCTTTTTCAGATTTCAAATGGACTACCACATACGGATGTGTATGTAGACATATTTTAGAGTGTAGATTCACTCATTTTGCTCCATATGTAGTCACTTGTTGAAATCTCTAAAAAGACAAATATTTAGGAACGGAGGGAGTAGAAAACAGAGTTGGTGATGATGGTGTGCGTGCCATCCTGCAATATAGGCCGTCGGATTTATATCTAACGGATAGGAAGAAAACTATGGCAATTTTGCAAAAATATACCCACACCCCTCTCCACGTTCGCAAATACGGCCTTCCCTCGTTCATCCTTTTCTCTCACAAGATAAACTACTCATACAAATGCATCTTGATGTTCCGTGCAACGCACGGGCATCTAGCTAGTTTCTTTTAAAATAGTTACTGCGATAATTGGGTTGAAGTGATATATTTTATGTCTGCCCTGAATGATTTCAGATTCACTAGTAGTAACAAAGAAAAGGTTGCCTTGTTAATTAACAAAAAACAGGGTGAAAACTATCACATGAGGCCGGTAAAAACGAGGCACACTGGGTTCAGCGTCATCGTCACTACAGCTGTGCGCGCGCGAGAAGTCTACATATCGAGGGGGCTACTGAGCGAGGCACAGAGACACAATGTTCGAGAGAGAAACCAATTGACAGATTACGATCAGATCGAGTTGTCACCCTTCTGCTGTCATTGTTGGGGTGGGGGGAGGGGGAGGGAGAGAAAGACGTATCGAGAATGTGCGCGGTAGGCACAAAGGCACAACTAGCGAGTGTGTGTGTGTGTGTTTGAAAGAGGAGTAGATAGATTACTATCAAGATGAGGTGCCGCCCTACTCCTTCGGTGTCGGGTAGTGTGTGTGTGTGTGTTTGAGAGAGAAGCCAGTTGATAGATTAGTATCAAGATCGAGGTGTCACCCTACTCCTTTGGTGTTGGGAAGTGTGTGTGTGTGGTTGTGTGGGTGTGGGTGTGTGTGTCGGGGGGGGGGGGCAGTGACACTTACATATCCCTACTCTTATAAAAAAGAGTTGGTAATGATGTGTTCCTGCCATCCTGCAATATAGGCCATCCGATTTATACCCGACGGAAAGGAAGGAAACTGTGGCAATTTTGCAAAAAGATACTCACACCCCTCTCAGCATTTGCAAATAAGGCATTCCCTCGTTCATCCTCTTTGATGTTCGGTGCAACGCATGTGCATCTTGCTAGTAGGGAGAAGGAGTTTGTGTGACACATATCTAGCTATATTAAGGGATAGGTAGATAGCATTTGTGCGAGGCATACTTAAAGCATCAGGAAGATAAAGAAAATTGTGTGCATGCAAGTGCCGGAAAAATGAAGCGAGAAACAATGTGTGTGCGCACGCGCGCGCACGCGTGTGTGTGTGTGTGTGAGAGAGAGAGAGAGAGAGAGAGAGAGGGGGGGGAGAGAGAAAGCAAAATCTCAAAACAAAAGGTGCTTTGTTGGAATCCCATTGTATGTATTCATATGGTTCCGGAACTCGAGTTAACCTTAGGCATATGTGTGAGAGACATTATTATACTTTGAGACATTAGTGGCTGTGGGTGGGTGGAATTAAAGGGGTGGGCGTGTTCGACAGAGAGAGCGTGTGTGTTTCTGTGTGAGAGACTTGTAGGACGGGGTAGAAAGACGAATTCTAACCTTGACAGAGGGAGATAAATACACGAAGTGCGCGTGTGTGATTCCGATGCCCACAGGGAAATGAGATATGTATGCGTGTGAGAGAGATTGCACAATTCATTCACGTATCACTATCTAGCAATCGTGGACGTGCATCGCTTGAACATAAATCAATATCTACTTCGTATCGTGGCCAAAGGTACAATATCGATTCAACGCTATAAAGATTGGACACTCACATATCACATTTTTTCTATTTAAATAAACCTTTTCAGTTGTGCATGCCAAAGTTACAGTGATGTTTCTTCAAACAACCAATGTAGCTATCATGTACATGCACCATTGTTACTCTTGCATTCAAAATCATTAGTCTTGGATGATTTAAGGTTCTATTATGAAGTAATATATGTAATATTCATATATGAATTCAACGGGTACGCAATTTATGAAATGGAGGCTATGTAATCATATGAGGTAACACTTTTAAGTAGCGGACTACAATATCCATTTCTTTTTGTGCGCCTCTACACTAACACGTCAATGCATTATGTTTAAAGTAAATAACCAATTGCACTAAATTATCTATTTACACGAGAAATACATAGGCTGAGTGTTTGATCCCTTTTTTTGTGAACGCGCCACTACACCCGTACGATTGGCCGCGCCCGTGTGAACGTCCAAGTTATCGGCGCATCATCCCGAGTTATTGTCTTTTTTTCTGGGGTGGACTCACACCAGTTATTAACTGCTGACGCGTGCCCCGTGTACACAGTCTCGCATGACCTTCCCGCTAGCACGGTCCAAAATTAGTTGAAACTGGATACGAATGATCCCGCGGGCGGCAAAATCTCCCGCCTCCTTCTAAAATTTCCGCCACCTTAGTCTTTAGCATGCGAAATTCCCCTTTTGTCCTTGGTGCACGGAGACCAACAGTTACAATACCGCCCTCATCTACATAATAGGTCGGGGCTGCTTTGGTAACTTCCGGTTCCCCCCACTACACGGCACCCCCATTTCCTCTCCCCCTCCCGCAAAAACGACTAACTCCACAGCACCAGAGCATCTCACATCACGTCGTCCGTACTTCATCGGCCTTTCTCCCCTCCCCTCTCAAAACCCTAGACTGCTCATCCACCAGCGTACCAGAGCCCATTCACTGCCAGCGGCGTCCACCTCGCCGGATCTGCTTCTGCAGCCGCATCTACCCCTTCCACCTCCCCTAGAAACAAGTAGACTGCTCATCCACCACTGTACCACAGCCCATTCAGTGCCGGCCTTGTCCACGGCGCCGGATCTGCTTCGCCGGTACTCCCGTCAACCGCAGCGCATCTGCAGCGGCTCATTCGTACTCCCCACCGGAGACGCTTCGTCCACCCCTCCCCAGAGCCGCCCCACCGACGCCCCCGTTGACGGCCTCTGATCCTCTTCGCCGACACCTTCCTCAACCCTATCGGAGCCGCTTCGCCGACACCATCGTCAACCCCACCGGAGTAGCTTCGCCTATACCATTTTCAACCCTACCGGGGCCGCTTTGCCAACTCACAAGTCCACAGCCTTAGATCCGCTTCCTCGCACCCTCATCCAACCTACCGGAGTAGCTTCTGACGCCCCGTCCACGGCCGCAGATCCGCATCGTCGACACCATCCTTAACCCAACCACCGGAGCAGCTTCACCTACGCCCTCGTCCACGGCCACAGATCCGCTTCGCCCACACCGTAGTCCACCCTACCGGAGCCGCTCCACAAACACCCTACTCGACGGTTCTAGATCTCCTTACCGGACCCCGACAGCCAGCGCAACGTCATCACCCTTGACGTTTCTAACCTGATTCCCACCGTCTGGCAAGATGCCAAGCACCCGCCACGGCCTAGGTACTTGTCACCTTTAAACCCATCCAGCATCACCTGCCCGATGTACTTCAAATATACTAACAGGTCGCTGTTACCTGTTATGCAGCTGGCAAAAACTACAAGGACGATGTTTCTTCTAGATCTAACAGCTTGGCCAACCAAGATCCTGGACCGAGGCATTGCTATGATCTTGTAAGCGTGCTCTCTCTCTCTTGTATTGTTCTGTGCCTGCCAGCGTGCTTTGCTAGGATTTTCGACCAGTAATCCCTTTGTGCAGACAATGATTTCTACTACTGGCTGCTAAATTAGATATGTAGATGTCATACATGATACTACCTCGTACCTCCGTTCCTAAATATAAGTCTTTCTAGAGATTCCACTATAGGCTACATACGAAGCAAAATGAGTGAATCTACACTCGAAAATGCATCTATATACATCTGTATGTGGTCCATACTGGAATCTCTACATAGACATATATTTAGGAACAGAGGCAGTACATTACACAAAATCGTAGGTGGCATGTAGGAATTCCAGTACACTACATTAGGCTCCCTTAGAGTGCCTGCTAGTCCAGCACACAGAGTCATGGCTAGTTTATGCTACGCACACAATCATTAATTGGTGGTTTAAATATGCGCAAGGGATATGCAATGTATTATCATGTAGAGATGTCTGAAATTAGCCGTGTCAACTTGCAGATAGGGTTACACAATGAAAAAGTACAAGATGTATGTGGCAATTTCATGGAACATCGCAAAAAAAGGAGAGCCAGCGGTGAGCCTATACAGTGTGCTATGGTACGTCACTCCTCCATTGCAATCATCGTGACATGTTATTTGTATGTCAGTTCTATTGGCCAAGTTTCTTAGGGACAGTTATTACGAGTTATCCTAAGAAAATAAGCACCTATGAATATAAGCTCCATGTAATAAGCCAACCAGTTCTTTTCATTGCGTTTTCAGCTTATCTTTGGTATGATCAGTGAAAAGTCTAGATTGCATTATATTTTCTCATTTTGCTGCCCATATGAAAATTAATTTGACTTGCAAACATCACAAATTGAACCCAGTGCAGTAATTAATATGATAGAAAAACAGACCATCACTATTTGCTCAAAATGCAAATACAAAGATACCCTCTACTTGGCACAATCTACTTTGGTCAATGTTTTCCATAGAGATCCCATTGCCTAATTTAAACGAAAAACGCATGACCCACATTTAAATGGAGAACAATTATTTATTGAAATTCAATGGTCCAAGTGGCTGGTTATTATCATATAGCAGCACCACCTGAAAGGATCATATAGCAGCAGCAGCTCATAGCAACTCATCATACAGTAGCAGCAGCAGTGTGCAATTCATCATATACCACCAGCAGCTCATAGCAATTCATCATATAGCAGCAGCAAGAGCAGCTCATAGCAATTCATCATATAGCAGCAGCAGAAGCAGCTCATAGCAATTCATCATATAACAGCAGCAGGAGCAGCTCATAGCAATTCATCATATAACAACAGCAGGAGCAGCTCATAGCAATTCATCATATAGCATCAGCAGGAGCAGCTCATAACAATTCATCATACAGCAGCAGCAGGAGCAGCTCATAGCAATTCATTATACAGCAGCAGCAGCAGGAGCAGCTTATTGCAACTCATCATATAGCAGCAGCAGCTCATAGCAATTCATCATATAGCAGCAGCAGCAGCTCATAGCAATTCTTCATATAGCAGCAGGAGCTCATAGCAATTCATCATATAGCAGCAGCAGGAGCAGCTCATAGCAATGCATCATATAGCAGCAGCAAAAGCAGCTCATAGCAATTCATCGTATAGTGGATCAGAATGAAAATTTGGCAAAAAATCAGAGGAGATCCTCACCTTGTTGGATGAGCTCATCCTTCAACAGCACCTCAAGGCCACGGCCTGGGAGGTGGGGAGGAGGAATAAGGTGCGTTCTGCCGCAGTATGGCATCAGCCGTAGTTGTGCAGCGCCTGCCGGAGTAGTGCATTGGACGAACCACAGTGGAGCAGCTGCTGGAGACCATGAGAATGAGGGGTGGCACCAGAGGGAGGAGCAGCCAGGGAGATTTGCCCCTACCCGCCGGCCATGTAGCCTAGCTGGACAGAGCATCGTCGAGGACCAGGCCAGATGGGACCAGTGGCGACAGCTTGCTGGAGGAACCCTAGTGCTGCAGGCAGGGGATCGAGGTAGAGGGAAAGGGGAGAGGAGATGCAAGCGGGCAGGGCAATGAACGCTTGCGTGTTTGTTTTTACTTGAGGGTGAGGTGTGACGCGGGCGTCACCAGTTGCATTTTGAGTGTAATATAGGCAGACAACAGAGTCATTTCACTATTCCCCTTCCCTTCAATTTTTAGTGAGGTTCTACCCGAAACACCCCCTCCAAAGCGAAATTAGTTAAGCCCAAGCCCATAACTCAAAAATGACTTCTTTACATCTTTTATGGCTTATTTTGACAATAAGCCCTGAAAAGGCGGAATAGAACTGGCCCTTAACCTGCAATTCAATTGTGCGTGCAATGATGAATCACTCCTGCCTGCTATAGTGTACATTTAGGCATCATCATACATGGCATAACCTAATACATGTGCATTCCATTGTAGAATCTGGAATATGCAATGTTTATGTTAGTTCATACGTTGCACATGATGTTTAAATGCCCCTTAAATCTGGTCAGTCAAGTGATGGTCTTTAAGCCTCCTTCTTTGCTTCTTTTCTTGATATGTAAGATTTGCTCACACATCTGTTCAATTGCTTGTTTGCATCAGCCAGCCATACTAGGACTGTTTGCTTTGATTACTTGCTATTCTTGACCTAACACTCTAACAGAGCTTGTCAACGATTTAAACACTAAGGGCTGCTGTAGTGGGGCCTTTTCTAACTCATAGGTGACATAAAGGTTTGGCTGTACACTAAAGTAGGCTCTCCAAGAGTACCTGGAGATCCAGTTCGAAGGTATGCCTAGTTTTTACATAGTGCAGACATAGTAAATGCTCATTTCATTGTGTGCAAGTGCAAGAGATGCGGCATGTTTCATTATGTGGTGTTGTTTTGTTATAATCTCATCCTTTTGTGTTCACAGACTGGAAAGTATGCATATTTATCTTCCAAGGAGACGAGTAACTAGTTTGTGTCACCTTGCAGAGGGGGTGCAATGAAGATAAGATTGAGGATTTCCAAGTACAAGATGTTAGGAAGGAGCCTTGCAAGAGAAGTAGGAGCTGCGCTGAGCCTCTTCAACCTGTTAAGGTAAGTCACTGTATCCAACTCAACAGTTCAATTCCTTGTTTGTTTCAGGCATAGTTAATTTGCTCTTTTCAATTGCTTTATTTGTCCTCAGTTAATGAGATGCCCAAAGAATGATGCCTGATGTTGGGTACTTGTATAACTATTAGTTGACATAATTAAAGGCCTTACCATTTAATTACTCTGCCGAAGTGTGCCTGAAGCTTTGAAGTCTATTAACGAACTATTATTGAATGAGGCTCACAATCTAGTTTATACTAGGCTAATGATTGCATAGTTTTGCTTGCTGTAGTATGTTTGTATGAAATCCTCTGCTGTTCATTATGCTCCCTAAGACTTTAATTGAGCTACAGAATGGCCAACTGCTTGCTTACTTCTACGCAACGTGCTGTCTAAATTTGTAACTTGTCTGTGTTTTGGATTGGGCCCCAACATCATGCTCCTCTGGTGAGCTAAGAGAGATTTCTGTATGCAGGCTGCACAGACTAACTTTTTTATAATTTTTTAAATATCACCTGCTTATGCTTCATGACGTGTAACATTATTGTTAGTCCTGTTTTGCCATGTACAAAATAGTCTGTCTTGCTCGCTTCACTGTTGTAACTATATTTTTTCCCTAGTCATGTGTACTTACAGAAACATTTCAGGATGAAGTGACATCAACACAAAGATCTGCGAGCAGTGCGGCATGGCCGTTACCGAATGATTATGGATTGGAATTGGAATGTGCTGATGTTCTCGAGCATCAACTAGAGGTGGCAAGACAACGTGTACATGATTCTGAACGTACAATCAACAAGTTGAGACTGGACATGCAGGTATTAGATGCAGGAGTCAAAAAAATGAAACAAGACATTGAGGTAACAACGAAGGAATTGGAGATTTTGCAGACTGAAATTTGTGCTATCTAAATCCGGCCAATCCTATTTTCCGAAGAGATTATAGTTCAAATGGTAAGTTATGTTGATGCGCGTCCATAATGTATGAGTTGTATTTACCCAGTGTATGTAATTTGTTGTTCGTGTATGCTTTATTATCACAGGTGCCGAACCATAATGCCCAGTGTGTATAATCGGCTGTAATTTCTTTATTGTATAGTGTAGGATTATTCTATGTTTCTATGCCTTAGTCTTTTTATTATATAGTGTATGTTTTTTAGAGGTGATAGTATAGAGTAGGATAATTCTTTGAATATGCTATATCGTTCAAACGGGGGCCAACTCGCCCAAACATTGTAGTGACCATGGCCCTCCATAAGCCGTACGATCCATGGGCCATCTACGGGACGGACGATCCATGGCCTTCTATGGCCGTCGGATTCATGGGCCTTCTATGGGCTATCGGATCCGTGGGCCTTCTATCGGCTGTCGGATCCATGGGCCTTCTATGGGCCAGCGGATCCATGGGCCTTCTGTGGGCCGTCAGATCAATGGGCCTTCTATGGGTCGTCGGGTCAATGGGCCTTCTACGTCCCGTAGGATCCATGGGCCTTCTACGGGCCGTCTCATCTATGGGCCTTGTACGGGATAGAGTGGAAATCGTACGTTTTATGGGCTGACCATAACGAGCCATTAATAGGCCGTATTTGATGATGCTATGAAAATGGCCCAACAGATTAACGGGCCACAAACGGGCTGACTGTATCCACGGGCTGAATTTGACCCACAAGCAGAAAAGGCCAATAACGGCCGTAAGTAACCGAATGCTGGAAATGAGCCCAAGAATAAATGGGCCCTCAGAAGGCCGAAAGGTAACACGGGGTGGAAACGACCCAATGGAATAAGAAAGAATTCCCTATTTAACACTATCTTAAATTTTGTTTCCTTATTTGACACCGAAAAAAATTTTCTTCCCTATCTAACAACGAGTCTAAATTTTATGCCTTTTATGACACTTTTGTCCATTTTGAGCCTAAATAACACCGGAAAAGACTCTTTTACCCTTCATGTGGTATGTGTATGCGCGGGGCAGTAGCACACACACAGCATCAGTGCGAGGGCAGTAGCACACACGTAGCAACAGGGTCGTCGACGAGGGCGTGCGAAGTGAGCGACCGCACAGTGCTTCCCAACAAGTGGGGCCCCAAATCGCACTAATCAGGCGCTAATTACATGGAATGTCAAGCACGATCTAATAATGGCTAGTGATTTATTTCCTGCTTACTCAGGGCCCCGCGTTCTCCTTAACCATCTCCCTGCATGCATGGGATTCCTTTCCATCTCACGCGAGAATGGCTACCTGGCGCCCGAGCGCCCGCTCGCGGGATCGAGCGCTCTCCCCAAAAGGAAGGCGGGTTGTCACTTTCCAAAAAAGCAAATCAGTTTCTCACACCACATCCCCACATCCACGTGATTCCGAAACCAACTAACATCCCAAAAGAAAACACTTGACGTATTCACGCTACTCAGGAAATCACTTACGATCTTGTCCCGCGTGCATTTATTTGGGTTTCAATTTTTTTTAAAGCTATAACTTTTGATTCATGCATCGGAATTCACATCCGTTTTCACCATTGGGTTTCTCACGACGAGTACCTCAAAACTAGATCCCATATGAGTACATTTTGACAAACTTTTTTCATGGGCAACTTTGGGTTGTATTGAGGCAACTATAGTGCTATAAGAAAGCAACTTTTTTTACTAGTATGACTGCCTATCAACAAAAAATCCTTCTAAATTGGTTATTGCAACTACCAAATTGACTAGCTTCATCTCTAAGTTGTCTACCATAACTAGCAAGTATCCTAACTCTATGCCACTCCAATCTTTTTATCGAGGCAACTTTGGGTGCAATAGAGGCAACTTTAGTGCAATACGAAAGCAACTTTATTTTTCCCTAGTAGGACTACGTATTAGGTTGGCTTATGGAAAAAAATGAGAAAACCACAATAAGGATGAGACACCTTTAGTGCTACAACATATAAGCAATTTCATTGCAATATGTGTATCAATGAATTTTGCTAACATTATCACACTTGCCTACCATGGTTAATCAGTTGCCTACAATGGATGGTCAGTTGCCTAGCATTGATGCCTAGTTGCCTACAAATATTATTAAGTTGCTTATTATTGCTTTTCTATGTTGCGTACAAAACACTATGAAGTTGCCTACTAGTGATGTTCAGTTGACTGCCATTACTATTTCATTTGCCTACAATACACTAAAAAGTTGCCCATTGATGGGGCTATTGGAGGCAAAACAAGGAACTATGAGATTGTTATGCACTCGAGTATCACACAAAAAAGTTAGCAACTTTTGGGGTGTTCTGTGTAACTACAGTGCATTCAACAAGCAACTCATGTGTGTTTGTCATTATTATATCTGGAGATTTCAATGATTTTCGATGACAACTCGTGTGAAAATTATGAACAACTTGTGCAGTTTTGTGGGCAACTGTCTGATCCAGACCCCTATGAAGCTTGTTATCACCCCCTATGCAACTTCTCATCCGCACCCACTTATGAAACTAGTCAACACTCGCGATCTGGATAGCCTACACTCGCGTGCTCAGTAGCGTTGGCTGTAAGACTCCCCAGAAAAGGAAGAACAAGGCTCTTATACCGTCCATCCCCACATAGTTTTCAAATTTAGAATCATGGTAGACAACTTAGCTCCAACAAAAACTTTTTGGCAGTGTAGGAAACTTAGGTGCCTTGATGGACAACTTTCATAGTATTTTGGCAATTGGGGATCACCCGTAGGCAACTTCATAGTGTTGTAGGTAACTTGGATTCTGAGGCAGACAACTTAGAAGCCATGTTAGACAACATTCCATTGTACGGTAAGAAACTTTCACAGTATGGCAGACAACTAAACTATCTACAACTTAGTTTCCAATGTATGCAACTTAGCAACCTTGGTAACCACCTATTACACTACTGCACACAGCTAGTTAGGAGGCTGCTAGGCGAATTCACTAATAGACACGGTTTAGTTCATCTAGAGTTGCTCCTACTTAGCACTAAAGTTGTCTCATTTATCATCGAAGTTGCTTTTGAAAAAAATCATCGGAACATATTCATATGGGATCTAGTTTTGAAGAGCTCGTCACGAGGAAGCCAATGGTGAAGACAGATCATAATTTCGATAAGCGGTTTGAAAGTTATAGGTTTTTGAATTTTCTTATACCAAAATTAATGCATGTTACGTCATCATTGGCTTCTCATGGTTGGCCAGACGATGTGGAGAAAAATCAACATACTTTATTGTAGAATGGTGTGCAACTTTCCAAATCTGGGATCAATCTCTCTCATCAAGCGGTCTGTGAGCGTACGCCCGGCTGAACGAATTAGCGCAGCTGCACGATTGAGTATTTAGGTAGTATTTTTCTCCCGCGGAACTCCCAACTGCATGCATCATTTATTTTCGGATCTGCCCGGTGATTGCATGCGTGAAAATTGGAGAAGAGATGAAATCACCACGCTGCATCGGTGGGGCCTTTTGTTAGGCAATCCATTCGTGGGCTTTTTTTTTCTTTACCGTAGACCGACCAGAGCAAAAATTAGGGAGTCGGATAGGTAGAACAAATACAACTAATATCTTCTTAATTGCTAAATGCAGCTAATAATATGAAATGGCCCCCAAAAAAGCTAATAATATGAAACGGAGTGCTATAAATTTTAAAATGTTAGAGCCCTATCATTTTTTTGGTGTTCATATCGCGTGAATGTGCAACCTCTAGTACTCCAACGTATTGATTTAGGCCTTGTGATCGGCTGCTCAGCAGCCACACGTGCAAAGATCATGGCATGACGGTGTCTCGGATTATATGTGGCGACAAGCCAGTATTTTGCACCGGAGCCACAAATTCTTGAAGACGGCAGCGCACACGCACGCAACACACTCACGGGCAGCAGCACAGACACGCAGTAGCAGCACACACGCACGCAGCACACACACGACACGGACGCACACAACACGCATGCACACAACAGCACGGGCGCACACACACATGCACGTACATAGGGGTGCAGGCGGGCATCCCGCATAAGCCCGCATAAACATGTGATTAGTTCAAACCAAGCTAAATCTGCCCCGAGAAATTATAACTAAGCTCACATATTTTGACTTGGAAGCGTGGCGGATCGGGTGCCGCTCTGCATCCCTACACGTACACACCCACTAGCAAACACACACGTACACATGCAGTAGCAGACACACGCGCACGCGCACATACACACACACATACACTCAGCAGTAGCACACACACGCGCACATAAACATACCACTTGAGGGCAAAAGGTTCTTTTCAGGTGTCATTTTGGCCAAAAATGGACAAAAGTGTTATAAAAGGCATAAAATTTAGACTCGTTGTTAGATCGGGAAGAAATTATTTGTGGATGTCAAAAAGGGCATAAAATTTAGGCACGGTGTTAAATAAGGAATTCCCTCATGGAATAATGGGCTGCTAATGGGTATAAAGCGATACACTGTTCATTACGGGCCGGTTTCACCACGGGCCATTAATGGGCCAAGAGTTACAAAGGGACTCATATGGGCCGGAATACGTCATGGGCCATACATGGGCCGGAAGTTAAAACGGGCTGGAATTATATTGGACGGCCCAGATGACGCTACTGGGCCTAATTCGGATAGGCCGTAAACGGGCCCTGGGCTAGCGGGCTGTAAATGGTCTATATGCGAACATGCCATTAACAGGCTTGTCGTGGGCCGGCCCGCCACCTTTTGACCAAGTCAAACGGGCCGGCCTTTTCACAGGAATGGGCCTCTGTTGGGCCGTGCCACGTGTCAACGTATCATAGGCGCTTTGAGTCCAATGAGTGGATGATATCTGTCCCAATGGTGAGCCGACACGTGTTTCCTCCAACCAATGATGATTTTACACATGGAAAATCCCCATTGGTCGGTGCTGTTAACGGGTTATTGGATCCAAAACCGGACCCGATAGCTTAACGGCGTTCCGTTACTGTGGATGCCACGTGTCGGTCACCCTTGACGAAAGCACTTCTGTGACGCGCGATTTATCATCATGGAAGTGGACACTTCCGTGATGATAATTTTGGTAATGTCGTGGAACACTTCTACGACAGCACAGGTATGACTATCTTGATTCTGTCATAAATTTGTCATGGATGTACATGCATGACAGAAAACGTGACCTACTGTGATAAACACGTATCATGACGGAAGTGTATTTTTTTTGTAGTGGCCCATAATGACCTTATGTCATAACCCTATTGGGTAGTAGGCTCTTGAACACCGTTTGGCTGCCTAGAAGGCTTCAAAGGGTCATCTCCTCACAACCCACATGAGGAGGACATCCCAAAATAATCCACCCCTTTGACTCATGAAACGGGCACCACCATGCCAGCTACCTTGCAGCAAGTGTGTAGCTTCTCATTTCGTAATATCTTCGTCATCAGATCTGAACCATTGTTGTCGATATGAATCTTCTCAAGTTGTAGCTGAAGGAAATATGCCCTAGAGGCAATAATAAATTTGTTATTTATATTTCCTTATATCATGATAAATGTTTATTATTCATGCTAGAATTGTATTAACCGGAAACTTAGTACATGTGTGAATACATAGACAAACAGAGTGTCACTAGTATGCCTCTACTTGACTAGCTCGTTGAATCAAAGATGGTTAAGTTTCCTAGCCATAGACATAAGTTGTCATTTGATTAACGGGATCACATCATTAGAGAATGATGTGATTGACTTGACCCATTCCGTTAGCTTAGAATTCGATCGTTTAGTGTATTGCTATTGCTTTCTTCATGACTTATACATGTTCCTATGACTATGAGATTATGCAACTCCCGAATACCGGAGGAACACTTTGTGTGCTACCAAACGTCACAACGTAACTGGTGATTATAAAGGTGCTCTACAGGTGTCTCCGATGGTACTTGTTGAGTTGGCATAGATCGAGATTAGGATTTGTCACTCCGATTGTCGAAGAGGTATCTCTGGGCCCTCTCGGTAATGCACATCACAATAAGCCTTGCAAGCAATGCAACTAATGAGTTAGTTGCGGGATGATGTATTACGGAACGAGTAAAGAGACTTGCCGGTAATGAGATTGAACTAGGTATTGAGATACCGACGATCGAATCTCGGGCAAGTAACATACCGATGACAAAGGGAACAATGTATGTTGTTATGCGGTTTGACCGATAAAGATCTTCGTAGAATATGTATGAGCCAATATGAGCATCCAGGTTCCGCTATTGGTTATTGACCAGAGACGTGTCTCGGTCATGTCTACATAGTTCTCGAACCCGTAGGGTCCGCACGCTTAACGTTCGGTGACGATCGTTAATATGAGTTTATATGTTTTGATGTACCGAAGGTAGTTCGGTGTCCCAGATATGATCACGGACATGACGAGGAATCTCGAAATGGTTGAGACATAAAGATCGATATATTGGATAACTATGTGTTAGAAATATGCCCTAGAGGCAATAATAAATTGGTTATTATTATATTTCCTTGTTCATGATAATCGTTTATTATCCATGCTAAAATTGTATTGATGGGAAACTCAGATACATGTGTGGATACATAGACAACACCATGTCCCTAGTAAGCCTCTAGTTGACTAGCTCGTTGATCAATAGATGGTTACGGTTTCCTGACCATAGACATTGGATGTCGTTGATAACGGGATCACATCATTAGGAGAATGATGTGATGGACAAGACCCAATCCTAAGCCTAGCACAAGATCGTGTAGTTCGTTTGCTAAGAGCTTTTCTAATGTCAAGTATCATTTCCTTAGACCATGAGATTGTGCAACTCCCGGATACCGTAGGAATGCTTTGGGTGTACCAAACGTCACAACGTAACTGGGTGGCTATAAAGGTGCACTACAGGTATCTCCAAAAGTGTCTGTTGGGTTGGCACGAATCGAGACTGGGATTTGTCACTCCATGTAAACGGAGAGGTATCTCTAGGCCCACTCGGTAGGACATCATCATAATGTGCACAATGTGACCAAGGAGTTGATCACGGGATGATGTGTTACGGAACGAGTAAAGAGACTTGCCGGTAACGAGATTGAACAAGGTATCGGGATACCGATGATCGAATCTCGGGCAAGTACTATACCGGTAGACAAAGGGAATTGTATACGGGATTGATTGAATCCTTGACATCGTGGTTCATCCGACGAGATCATCGTGGAACATGTGGGAGCCAACATGGGTATCTAGATCCCGCTGTTGGTTATTGGCCGGAGAACGTCTCGGTCATGTCTGCATGGTTCCCGAACCCGTAGGGTCTACACACTTAAGGTTCGATGATGCTAGGGTTATAGGGAATAGATATACGTGGTTAGCGAATGTTGTTCGGAGTCCCGGATGAGATCCCGAACGTCACGAGGAGTTCCGGAATGGTCCGGAGGTAAAGATTTATATATGGGAAGTCCCGTTTTGGCCACCGGAAGAGTTTCAGGCGTCACCGGTAATGTACCGGGACCATCGGAGGGTTCCGGGGGTCCACCAGCCCCGGAGGGCCCTATGGGCTGTATGTGGAGAGGGACCAGCCCCTTAGTGGGCTGGGCGCCTTCCCTCCGAGGGCCCATGCGCCTGGGGGTTTGGGGGAACCCTAAGGGGAGGCGCCCCCTTGCCTTGGAGGGCAAGGCAACCCCCCTGGCCGCCGCCCCCTCCTCAGATTGGATCTGAGGGGGCCGGCCCCCTCTCCCTTGCCCCTATATATATGTGGGGGTGGGAGGGCAGCCGCACCCAAATTCTGGCGCAGCCCTTCCCCCTCTTCCATGTCCTCCTCCTCTCCCGCTGTGCTTGGCGAAGCCCTGCAGGATTGCCACGCTCCTCCATCACCACCACGTCGTCGTGCTGCTGCTGGACGGAGTCTTCCCCAACCTCTCCCTCTCTCCTTGCTGGATCAAGGCATGGGAGACGTCACCGGGCTGCACGTGTGTTGAACGCGGAGGCACCGTTCTTCGGTGCTTAGATCGGAATCAACCGCGATGTGAATCGCTACGAGTACGACTCCTTCATCCGCGTTCTTGCAACGCTTCCGCATCGCGATCTACAATGGTATGTAGATGCACTCCCCTTCCCCTCGTTGCTAGATTACTCCATAGATTGATCTTGGTGATGCGTAGAAAATTTTGAATTTCTGCTACGTTCCCCAATAGGGGTATCAGAGGTAGGTCTGTGCGTAGTTTCTATGCACGAGTAGAACACAAAGTAGTTGTGGGCGTCGATTTTGTCAATTTACTTGCCGTTACTAGTCTTATCTTGATTCGGCGGCATCGTGGGATGAAGCGGCCCGGACCGACCTTACACGTACTCTTACGTGAGACAGGTTCCACCGACTGACATGCACTAGTTGCATAAGGTCGCTAGCGGGTGTCTGTCTCTCCCACTTTAGTCGGATCGGATTCGATGAAAAGGGTCCTTATGAAGGGTAAATAGAAATTGGCATATCACGTTGTGGCTTTTGCGTAGGTAAGAAACGTTCTTGCTAGAAACCCATAGTAGCCACGTAAAACATGCAACAACAATTAGAGGACGTCTAACTTGTTTTTGCAGGGTATGCTATGTGATGTGATATGGCCAAAAGGATGTGATGAATGATATATGTGATGTATGAGATTGATCATGTTCTTGTAATAGGAATCACGACTTGCATGTCGATGAGTATGACAACCGGCAGGAGCCATAGGAGTTGTCTTAATTTATTGTATGACCTGCGTGTCAATGAAAACGCCATGTAATTACTTTACTTTATTGCTAACCGTTAGCCATAGTAGTAGAAGTAATAGTTGGCGAGACAACTTCATGAAGACACGATGATGGAGATCATGATGATGGAGATCATGGTGTCATGCCGGTGACGAAGGTGATCATGCCGCGCCTCGAAGATGGAGATCAAAGGCGCAAGATGATATTGGCCATATCACGTCACTTTATGATTTGCATGTGATGTTTGTCATGTTTACATCTTATTTGCTTAGAACGACGGTAGCATAAATAAGATGATCCCTCACTAAAATTTCAAGAGACGTGTTCCCCCTAACTGTGCACCGTTGCGAAGGTTCGTTGTTTCGAAGCACCACGTGATGATCGGGTGTGATAGATTCTAACGTTCGAATACAACGGGTGTTGACGAGCCTAGCATGTACAGACATGGCCTCGGAACACATGCGAAACACTTAGGTTGACTTGACGAGCCTAGCATGTACAGACATGGCCTCGGAACACAAGAGATCGAAAGGTCGAACATGAGTCGTATAGTAGATGCGATCAACATGGAGATGTTCACCGATGATGACTAGTCCGTCTCACGTGATGATCGGACACGGCCTAGTTTGACTCGGATCATGTATCACTTAGATGACTAGAGGGATGTCTATCTGAGTGGGAGTTCATTAAATAATCAGATGAACTTAATTATCATGAACATAGTCAAAAGGTCTTTGCAAATTATGTCATAGCTTACGCTTTAGTTCTACTGTTTAAGATATGTTCCTAGAGAAAATTTAGTTGAAAGTTGATAGTAGCAATTATGCGGACTGGGTCCGTAAACTGAGGATTGTCCTCATTGCTGCACAGAAGGCTTATGTCCTTAATGCACCGCTCGGTGTGCTGAACCTCAGCGTCGTCTGTAGATGTTGCGAAACATCTGACATACACGTTTTGATGACTACGTGATAGTTCAGTGCGTAATGCTAACGGTTTAGAATTGTGGCACCAAAGACGTTTTGAAACGTCACAGAACATATGAGATGTTTCGAAGACTGAAATTGGGATTTCAGACTAGTGCCCACGTCAAGAGGTATGAGACCCCTGACAAGTTTCTTAAGCCTGCAAACTAAGGGAGAAAAGCTCAATCGTTGAGCATGTGCTCAGATTGTCTGAGTACTACAATCACTTGAATCGAGTGGGAGTTAATCTTCCAGATGAGATAGTGATGGTTCTCCATAGTCACTGCCACCAAGCTATTAGAGCTTCGTGATGAACTATAACATATCAGGGATAGATATGATGATCCTTGAGCTATTCGCGATGTTTGACACCGCGAAAGTAGAAATAAAATAGGAGCATCAATTATTGATGGTTAGTAAAACCACTAGTTTCTAGAAGGGCAAGGGAAGAAGGGATACTTCATGAAACGGCAAATCATTTGCTGCTCTAGTGAAGAATCCCAAGGTTGAACCCAAACCCGAGACTAAGTGCTTCTGTAATGAGGGGAACGGTCACTGAAGCAGAACTACCCTAGATACTTGGTAGATGAGAAGGCAGGCAAGGTCGACAGAAGTATATTGGATATACATTATATGAATGTGTACTTTACTAGTACTCCTAGCAGCACCAGGGTATTAGATACCGGTTCGGTTGCTAAGTGTTAGTAACTCGAAATAAAAGCTGCGGAATAAACGGAGACTAGCTAAAGGTGAGATGACGATATGTGTTGGAAGTGTTTCCAAGGTTGATGTGATCAAGCATCGCATGCTCCCTCTACCATCGAGATTGGTGTTAAACCTAAATAATTGTTATTTGGTGTTTGCGTTGAGCATAAACATGATTGGATTATGTTTATCGCAATACGGTTATTCATTTAAGGAGAATAATGGTTACTCTGTTTATTTGAATAATACCTTCAATGGTCTTGCACCTAAAATGAATCTCGATCGCAGTGATACACATGTTCGTGCCAAAAGATATAAAATAGTAATGATAGTACCACATACTTGTGGCACTGCCATTTGAGTCATATTGGTATAGAACGCATGAAGAAGCTCCATGTAGATGGATCTTTGGACTCACTCGTTTTTGAAAAGATTGAGACATGCGAACCATGTCTATTGGTATATATGCATGAAGAAACTCCATGCAGATGGATCGTTTGGACTCACTTGATTTTGAATCACTTGAGACATGCAAATCATACCACATGGGCAAGATGACTGAAAGGCCTCGTTTTCAGTAAGATGGAACAAGAGAGCAACTTGTTGGAAGTAATACATTTGATGTGTGCAGTCCAATGAGTGCTGAGGCACGCAGTGGATATCGATATGTTCTTACTTCACAGATGATTTGAGTAGATGCTGAGAATATTTACTTGATGAAACACAAGTCTGAATTATTGAAAGGTTCAAGTAATTTCAGAGTGAAGTTGAAGATCGTCGTGACAAGAGGATAAAATGTCTATGATATGATCATAGAGATATCTGAGTTATGAGTTTGGCACACAATTAAGACATTGTGGAAAGTGTTTCATAATTAATACCGCCTGGAACACCACAATGTGGTGGTGTGTCCGAACATCATAACTGCACCCTATTGGACATGGTGCATACAATGATGTCTCTTTACCACTATCGTTTATGGGTTAGGCATTAGAGACAACCGCATTCACTTTAAATAGGGCACCACGCAATTCCGTTGAGACGACACCGTTTAAAGAAACCTAAGTTGTCGTTTCTTAAAAGTTTGGGGCTGCGATGCTTATGTGAAAAAGTTTCCAGCTGATAAGCTCGAACCCAAAGCGGATAAATGCATCTTCATAGAATACCCAAAACAGTTGGGTATACCTCCTGTTTCAGATCTGGAAGTAAACAGGTCCTTTCTCGAGAAAAAGTTTCTCTCGAAAGAATTGAGTGGGAGGATGGTGGAGACTTGATGAGGTTATTGAACCATGACTTCAACTAGTGTGTAGCAGGGCACAGGAAATTGTTCCTGTGGCACCTACACCAATTGAAGTGGAAGCTTATGATAGTGATCATGAAACTTCAGATCAAGTCACTACCAAACCTCGTAGGACTACGAGGATGCGTACTACTTCGGAGTGGTACGTGATCCTGTCTTGGAAGTCATGTTGCTAGACAACAATGAACCTACGAGCTATGGAGAAGTGATGGTGGGCCCGGATTCCGACGAATGGCTCAAGGCCATGAAATCCGAGAGAGGATCCATGTATAAAAGCAAAGTATATACTTTGGAAGAAATACTTGATGGTCGTAAGGCTGTTGGGTGCAGATGGATTTTAAAAGGAAGACAGACAATGATGGTAAGTGTCACCATTAAGAAAGCTCGGCTTGTCGTTAAGATGTTTTCCGACAAGTTCAAGGAGTTGACTACGATGAGACTTTCTCACTCGTAGCGATGCTAAGAGTCTGTTGGAATTGTATTAGCAGTTACTGCATTATTTATGAAATCTTGAAGATAGGATATCAAAACATTGTTTCCTCGACGATTTTCTTGAGGAAAGGTTGTATGTGATACAACCAGAAGGTTTTGTCAATCCTGAAAGATGCTAACAAGTATGAATGCTCCAGCAATCCTTCTAAGGACTGGAGTAAGCATCTCGGAGTTGGAATGTACGCTTTGATGAGATGATCAAAGATTTTGGGTTTATACAAAGTTTATGAGAAACTTGTATTTCCAAAGAAGTGAGTGGGAGCACTATAGAATTTCTGATGAGTATATGTTGTTGACATATTGTTGATCAGAGATGATGTAGAATTTCTGGAAAGCATACAGGGTTATTTGAAAAGTGTTTTTTAATGGAAAACCTGGATTAAGCTACTTGAACATTGAGCATCAAGATCTATAAGGATAGATCAAAAACGCTTAATAGTACTTTCAAATGAATACATACCGTGACAAGTTTTTGAAGGAGTTCAAAATAGATCAGCAAAGAAGGAGTTCTTGGCTGTGTTACAAGGTGTGAGTATTGAGTAAGACTCAAGACCTGACCACAGCAGAAGAGAGAGAAAGGACGAAGGTCGTCCCCTATGCTTTAGACGTAGGCTCTACAGTATGCTATGCTGTGTACCGCACATGAAGTGTGCCTTGCCATGAGTTGGTCAAGGGGTACAATAGTGATCCGGGAATGGATCACATGACAGCGGTCGAACTTATCCTTAGTATCTAGTGGACTAAGGAATTTTCTCGATTATGGAGGTGAAAAGGAGTTCGTCGTAAAGGGTTACGTCGATGCAACTTTGACACTAATCCGGATGACTCTGAGTAGTAAACCGGATTCGTATAGTAGAGCAGTTATTTGGAATAGCTCCAAGTAGCGCGTGGTAGCTGCATCTACAAGATGACATAGATATTCGTAAAGCACACACGGATCTGAAAGGTTCAGACCCGTTGACTAATAACCTCTCTCACAAGCGAGATATGAACAAACCCCATGGGTGTTGGATTCATTACAATCACATGGTGATGTGAACTAGATTATTGACTCTAGTAAACTCTTGGGTATTAATCACATGGCGATGTGAACTAGATTATTGACTCTAGTGCAAGTGGGAGACTGTTAGAAATATGCCCTAGAGGCAATAATAAATTGGTTATTATTATATTTCCTTGTTCATGATAATCGTTTATTATCCATGCTAAAATTGTATTGATAGGAAACTCAGATACATGTGTGGATACATAGACAACACCATGTCCCTAGTAAGCCTCTAGTTGACTAGCTCGTTGATCAATAGATGGTTACGGTTTCCTGACCATGGACATTGGATGTCGTTGATAACGGGATCACATCATTAGGAGAATGATGTGATGGACAAGACCCAATCCTAAGCCTAGCACAAGATCGTGTAGTTCGTTTGCTAAGAGCTTTTCTAATGTCAAGTATCATTTCCTTAGACCATGAGATTGTGCAACTCCCGGATACCGTAGGAATGCTTTGGGTGTACCAAACGTCACAACGTAACTGGGTGGCTATAAAGGTGCACTACAGGTATCTCCGAAAGTGTCTGTTGGGTTGGCACGAATCGAGACTGGGATTTGTCACTCCGTGTAAACGGAGAGGTATCTCTGGGCCCACTCGGTAGGACATCATCATAATGTGCACAATGTGACCAAGGAGTTGATCACGGGATGATGTGTTACGGAACGAGTAAAGAGACTTGCCGGTAACGAGATTGAACAAGGTATCGGGATACCGACGATCGAATCTCGGGCAAGTACTATACAGGTAGACAAAGGGAATTGTATACGGGATTGATTGAATCCTTGACATCGTGGTTCATCCGATGAGATCATCGTGGAACATGTGGGAGCCAACATGGGTATCCAGATCCCGCTGTTGGTTATTGGCCGGAGAACGTCTCGGTCATGTCTGCATGGTTCCCGAACCCGTAGGGTCTACACACTTAAGGTTCGATGACGCTAGGGTTATAGGGAATAGATATACGTGGTTACCGAATGTTGTTCGGAGTCCCAGATGAGATCCCGGACGTCACGAGGAGTTCTGGAATGGTCCGGAGGTAAAGATTTATATATGGGAAGTCCCGTTTTGGCCACCAGAAGAGTTTCGGGCGTCACCGGTAATGTACCGGGACCACCGGAGGGTTCCGGGGGTCCACCGGGAGGGGCCACCAGCCCCGGAGGGCCCTATGGGCTGTATGTGGAGAGGGACCAGCCCCTTAATGGGCTGGGCGCCTTCCCTCCCAGGGCCCATGCGCCTGGGGGTTTGGGGGAACCCTAAGGGGAGGCGCCCCCCTTGCCTTGGGGGGGCAAGGCAACCCCCCTGGCCGCCGCCCCCTCCTCAGATTGGATCTGAGGGGGCCGGCCCCCCTCTCCCTTGCCCCTATATATATGTGGGGGTGGGAGGGCAGCTGCACCCAAGTTCTGGCGCAGCCCTTCCCCCTCTTCCATGTCCTCCTCCTCTCCCGCGGTGCTTGGCGAAGCCCTGCAGGACTGCCACGCTCCTCCATCACCACCACGCCGTCGTGCTGCTGCTGGACGGAGTCTTCCCCAACCTCTCCCTCTCTCCTTGCTGGATCAAGGCATGGGAGACGTCACCGGGCTGCACGTGTGTTGAACGCGGAGGCACCGTTCTTCGGTGCTTAGATCGGAATCAACCGCGATCTGAATCTCTACGAGTACGACTCCTTCATCCGCGTTCTTGCAACGCTTCCGCATTGCGATCTACAATGGTATGTAGATGCACTCCCCTTCCCCTCGCTGCTAGATTACTCCATAGATTGATCTTGGTGATGCATAGAAAATTTTGAATTTCTGCTACGTTCCCCAACAGTTTGGACTTCGGAAGGGTTCCGGGCAAGTTCGGACAAATACCGGAGTACCGGGGGGTTACCGGAACCCCCCGGGGAGTGTAATGGGCCTATTGGGCCTTAGTGGAGAAGAGGAGGGGCGGCCAGGGCAGGCCGCGCGCCCCCTCCCCCTCTAGTCCGAATTGGACAAGGAGGGGGGCGCCCCCCTTTCCTTCCCCCTCTCTCCTCCTTCCCTCTCTCGTACTCCTACTCTTGGAAGGGTTGGAGTCCTACTCCCGGTGGGAGTAGTACTCCCCTTGGGGCGTGCCTAGGAGGGCCGGCCCCTCCCCCTCCTCCACTCCTTTATATACGGGGGAGGGGGCACCCCATAGACACAAGTTGATCAGTTGATCTTTTAGCCGTGTGCGGTGCCCCCTTCCACCATAATCCACCTCGGTCATATCATAGCGGTGGTTAGGCGATGCCCTGCGTCGGTAGCATCATCATCACCGTCATCACGCCGTCATGCTGACGGTACTCTCCCGCGAAGCTCTACTGGATCGTGAGTTCGTGGGACGTCACCGAGCTGAACGTGTGCTGAACTCGGAGGTGCCGTTCGTTCGGTACTTGGATCGGTCGGATCGTGAAGACGTACGACTACATCAACCGCGTTGTCATAACGCTTTCGCTTACGGTCTACGAGGGTACGTGGACGACACTCTCCCCTCTCGTTGCTATGCATCACCATGATCTTGCGTGTGCGTAGGATTTTTTTTGAAATTACTACATTCCCCAACAGTGGCATCCGAGCCAGGTTTATGCGTAGATGTTATATGCACGAGTAGAACACAAGTGAGTTGTGGGCGATACAAGTCATACTGCTTACCAGCATGTCATACTTTGATTCGGCGGTATTGTTGGATGAAGCGGCCCGGACCGACATTACGCGTAGGCTTATGCGAGACTGGTTATACCGACGTGCTTAGCACACAGGTGGCTGGCGGGTGTCAGTTTCTCCAACTTTAGTTGAATCGAGTGTGGCTACGCCCGGTCCTTGTGAAGGTTAAAACATCACATACTTGACAAAATATCGTTGTGGTTTTGATGCGTAGGTAAGAACGGTTCTTGCTCAGCCCGTAGCAGCCATGTAAAACTTGCAACAACAAAGTAGAGGATGTCTAACTTGTTTTTGCAGGGCATGTTGTGATGTGATATGGTCAAGACATGATGCTAAATTTTATTGTATGAGATGATCATGTTTTGTAACCGAGTTATCGGCAACTGGCAGGAGCCATATGGTTGTTGCTTTATTGTATGAAATGCAATCGCCATGTAATTGCTTTACTTTATCACTAAGCGGTAGCGATAGTCGTAAAAGCAATAGTTGGCGAGACGACAACGATACTACGATGGAGATCAAGGTGTCGCGCCGGTGACGATGGTGATCATGACGGTGCTTTGGAGATGGAGATCAAAGGCACAAGATGATGATGGCCATATCATATCACTTATATTGATTGCATGTGATGTTTATCCTTTATGCATCTTATTTTGCTTAGTACAACAATAGCATTATAAGATGATCCCTCACTAAATTTCAAGGTATAAGTGTTCTCCCTGAGTATGCACTGTTGCGACAGTTCTTCATGCTGAGACACCACGTGATGATCGGGTGTGATAAGCTCTACATTCACATACAATGGGTGCAAGCCAGTTTTGCACACGCAGAATACTCGGGTTAAACTTGACGAGCCTAGCATATGCAGATATGGCCTCGTAACACTGAGACCGAAAGGTCGAGCGTGAATCATATAGTAGATATGATCAACATAGTGATGTTCACCATTGAAAACTACTCCATCTCACGTGATGATCGGACATGGTTTAGTTGATATAGATCACGTGATCACTTAGATGATTAGAGGGATGTCTATCTAAGTGGGAGTTCTTAAGTAATATGATTAATTGAACTTTAATTTATCATGAACTTAGTCTTGGTAGTATTAGCATATCTATGTTGTAGATCAATAGCTCGCGTTTAGCTCCCCTATTTTATTTTTGATATGTTCCTAGAGAAAACTAAGTTGAAAGATGTTAGTAGCAATGATGCGGATTGGACCTGTGATCTGAGGATTATCCTCATTGCTGCACAGAAGAAATATGTCCTTGATGCACCGCTAGGTGACAGACCGATTGCAGGAACAGATGCAGACGTTATGAACGTTTGGCAAGCTCGATATGATGACTACTTGATAGTTTAGTGCACCATGCTTTACGGCTTAGAATCGGGGTTTCAAAGATGTTTTGAACGCCACAGAGCATATGAGATGTTCCAAGAGTTGAAATTAGTATTTCAGACTCATGCCCATGTCGAAAGGTATGAGACCTTTGACAAGCACTTTGCCTACAAGATGGAGGAGAATTGCTCAGCTAGTGAGCATGTGCTCAGAATGTCTGAGTACTACAATCACTTGAATCAAGTGGGAGTTAATCTTCCAGATAAGATAGTGATTGACAGAGTTCTCTAGTCACTATCACCAAGTTACTAGAACTTCGTGATGAACTATAATATGCAAGGGATAACGGAAACGATTCCCAAGCTCTTCATGATGCTGAAATCGATGAAGGTAGAAATCAAGAAAAGCATCAAGTGTTGATGGTTGACAAGACCACTAGTTTCAAGAAAAGGGCAAAGGGAAGAAGGGGAAGTTCAAGAAGAACGGCAAGCAAGTTGCTGCTTAAGTGAAGAAGCCCAAGTCTGGACCTAAGCCTAAGACTAAGTGCTTCTACTGCAAAGGGACTGGTCATTGGAAGCAGAACTGCCCCAAGTATTTGGCGGATAAGAAGGATGGCAAAGTGAACAAAGGTATATTTGATATACATGTTATTGATGTGTACTTAAATAGTGTTTATAGCAACCCCTCAGTATTTGATACTAGTTCAGTTGCTAAGATTAGTAACTCGAAACGGGAGTTGCGGAATGAACAAAGACTAGTTAAGGGTGAAGTGACGATGTGTGTTGGAAGTGGTTCCAAGATTGATATGATCATCATTTCACACTCCCTATACTTTCGGGATTAGTGTTGAACCTAAATAAATGTTATTTGGTGTTTGCGTTAAGCATTAATATGATTTGATCATGTTTATTGCAATACAGTTATTCATTTAAAGTCAGAGAATAATTGTTGTTCTGATTACATGAATAAAACCTTCAATGGTCATACACCCAAGGTCAATGGTTTATTGAATCTCGATCGTAGTGATACACATATTCATAATATTGAAGCCAAAAGATGCAAAGTTAATAATGATAGTGCAACTTATTTATGGCACTGCCGTTTAGGTCATATTGGTGTAAAGCGCATGAAGAAAATCCATGTAGATGGACTTTTGGAATCACTTGATTATGAATCAGTTGATGCTTGCGAACCATGCCTCATGGGCAAGATGACTAAGACTCCGTTCTCCGGAACAATGGAGCGAGCAATAGACTTGTTGGATATAATACATACTAATGTATGCAGTCCGATGAGTGTTGAGGCTCGCGGCAGGTATCGTTATTTTCTGACCTTCATAGATGATTTGAGCAGATATGGGTATATCTACTTGATGAAACATAAATCTGAAACATTTGAAAAGTTCAAATAATTTCAGAGTGAAGTGGAAAATCATCGTAACAAGAAAATAAAGTTTCTACGATCTGATCGTGGAGGAGAATATTTGAGTTACGAGTTTGGTCTTCATTTAAAACAATGTGGAATAGTTTCACAACTCACGCCACCTAGAACACCACAGCGTAATGGTGTGTCCGAACATCGTAACCGTACTTTATTAGATATGGTGCAATCTATGATGTCTCTTATCGATTTACCACTATCGTTTTTGGGTTATGCATTAGAGACAACTGCATTCACGTTAAATAGGGCACCATCTAAATCCGTTGAGACGACACCATATGAACTATGGTTTGGCAAAAAACCAAAGTTGTCATTTCTTAAAGTTTAGGGTTGCGATGCTTATGTGAAAAAGTTTCATCCTGATAAGCTCAAACCCAAATCGGAGAAATGTGTCTTCATAGGATACCCAAAGGAGACAGTGAAGGGGATCGTTGCAGAAATTAAAAAATTTCTACGCATCACCAAGATCAATCTATGGAGTCATCTAGCAACGAGAGAGGAGTGCATCTACATACCCTTGTAGATCGCGAGCGGAAGCGTTCAAGTGAACGGGGTTGATGGAGTCGTACTCGTTGTGATCCAAATCACCGATGACCGAGCGCCGAACGGACGGCACCTCCGCGTTCAACACACGTACGGAGCAGCGACGTCTCCTCCTTCTTGATCCAGCAAGGGGGAAGGAGAGGTTGATGGAGATCCAGCAGCACGACGGGTGGTGGTGGATGTAGCGGGATCCCGACAGGGCTTCGCCAAGCGCTGCGGGAGGAGGGAGATGTGTCACGGGAGGGAGAGGGAGGCGCCAGGGCTTGGGTGCTGCTGCCCTCCCTCCCCCCCTCTATATATAGGGTCCCCTGGGGGGGCGCCGGCCCTAGGAGATGCAATCTCCAAGGGGGGGCGGCGGCCAAGGGGGTGGCTTGCGCCCCAAGCCAAGTGGGGCGCCCCCCACCCCTAGGGTTTCCAACCCTAGGCGTAGGGGGAGGCCCAAGGGGGGCGCACCAGCCCACCAGGGGCTGGTTCCCCTCCCACTTCAGCCCATGTGGCCCTCCGGGATAGGTGGCCCCACCCGGTGGACCCCCGGGACCCTTCCGGTGGTCCCGGTACAATACCGGTGACCCCCGAAACTTTCCCGGTGGCCGAAACTGGACTTCCTATATATAATTCTTCACCTCCGGACCATTCCAGAACTCCTCGTGACGTCCAGGATCTTATCCGGGACTCCGAACAACTTTCGGGTTACCGCATACTAGTATCTCTACAACCCTAGCGTCACCGAACCTTAAGTGTGTAGACCCTACGGGTTCGGGAGACATGCAGACATGACCGAGACGACTCTCCGGTCAATAATCAACAGCGGGATCTGGATACCCATGTTGGCTCCCACATGTTCCACGATGATCTCATCGGATGAACCATGATGTCGAGGATTCAATCAATCCCGTATACAATTCCCTTTGTCAATCGGTACGTTACTTGCCCGAGATTCGATCGTCGGTATCCCAATACCTTGTTCAATCTCGTTACCGGCAAGTCACTTTACTCGTACCGTAATGCATGATCCCGTGACCAAACACTTGGACACATTGAGCTCATTATGATGATGCATTACCGAGTGGGCCCAGAGATACCTCTCCGTCATACGGAGTGACAAATCCCAGTCTCGATTCGTGCCAACCCAACAGACACTTTCGGAGATACCCGTAGTGCACCTTTATAGCCACCCAGTTACGTTGTGACGTTTGGCACACCCAAAGCACTCCTATGGTATCTGGGAGTTGCACAATCTCATGGTCTAAGGAAATGATACTTGACATTTGGAAAAGTTCTAGCAAACGAACTACACGATCTTTGTGCTATGCTTAGGATTGGGTCTTGTCCATCACATCATTCTCCTAATGATGTGATCCCGTTATCAATGACATCCAGTGTCCATAGTCAGGAAACCATGACTATCTGTTGATCAACGAGCTAGTCAACTAGAGGCTCACTAGGGACATGTTGTGGTCTATGTATTCACACATGTATTACGATTTCGGGATAACACAATTATAGCATGAACAATAGACAATTATCATGAACAAGGAAATATAATAATAACCATTTTATTATTGCCTCTAGGGCATATTTCCAACAGTCTCCCACTTGCACTAGAGTCAATAATCTAGTTACATTGTGATGAATCGAACACCCATAGAGTTATGGTGTTGATCATGTTTTGCTCTAGGGAGAGGTTTAGTCAACGGATCTGCTACATTCAGGTCCGTATGTACTTTACAAATATCTATGTCTCCATTTTGAACACTTTCACGAATGGAGTTGAAGCAACGCTTGATATGCCTGGTCTTCCTGTGAAACCTGGGCTCCTTGGCAAGGGAAATAGCTCCAGTGTTGTCACAGAAGAGAGTCATCGGGCCCGACGCATTGGGAATAACTCCTAGGTCGGTAATGAACTCCTTCACCCAGATTGCTTCTTGTGCTGCCTCTGAGGCCGCCATGTATTCTGCTTCACACGTAGATCCCACCACAACGCTTTGCTTGCAACTGCACTAGCTTACTGCCCCACCATTCAAAATATACACGTATCCGGTTTGTGACATAGAGTGATCCAGATCTGTGTCGAAGCTAGCATCGACGTAACCCTTTACGACGAGCTCTTCGTCACCTCCATAAACGAGAAACATATCCTTAGTCCTCTTCAGGTACTTCAGGATATTCTTGACCGCTCCAGTGTTCCATGCCGGGATTACTTTGGTACCTTCCTACCAAACTTATGGCAAGGTTTACATCAAGTCTGGTACACAGCATGGCATACATAATAGACCCTATGGCTGAGGCATAGGGGATGACACTCATCTTTTCTCTATCTTCTGCCGTGGTCGGGCATTGAGCCGTGCTCAATTGCACACCTTGCAATACAGGCAAGAACCCCTTCTTGGACTGATCCATATTGAAATTCTTCAATATCTTGTCAAGGTACGTACTTTGTGAAAGACCAATGAGGCGTCTTGATCTATCTCTATAGATCTTGATGCCTAATATATAAGCAGCTTCTCCAAGGTCCTTCATTGAAAAACACTTGTTCAAGTAGGCCTTTATGCTTCCCAAGAATTCTATATCATTTCCCATCAACAGTATGTCATCCACATATAATATGAGAAATGCTACAGAGCTCCCACTCACTTTCTTGTAAACACAGGCTTCTCCATAAGTCTGTGTAAACCCAAACGCTTTGATCATCTCATCAAATCGAATGTTCCAACTCCGAGATGCTTGCACCAGCCCATAGATGGAGCGCTGGAGCTTGCATACCTTGTTAGCATTCTTAGGATCGACAAAACCTTCCGGCTGCATCATATACAATTCTTCCTTAAGAAAGCCGTTAAGGAATGCCGTTTTGACGTCCATTTGCCATATCTCATAATCATAGAATGCGGCAATTGCTAACATGATTCGGACGGACTTCAGCTTCGCTACGGGTGAGAAAGTCTCATCGTAGTCAACCCCTTGAACTTGTCGATAACCCTTAGCGACAAGTCGAGCCTTATAGATGGTCACATTACCATCCGCGTCTGTCTTCTTCTTAAAGATCCATTTATTTTCTATGGCTCGCCGATCATCGGGCAAGTCAGTCAAAGTCCATACTTCGTTTTCATACATGGATCCTATCTCGGATTGCATGGCTTCAAGCCATTTGTTGGAATCCGGGCCCGCCATCGCTTCTTCATAGTTCGAAGGTTCACCGTTGTCTAACAACATGATTTCCATGACAGGGTTGCCGTACCACTCTGGTGCGGAACGTGTCCTTGTGGACCTACGAAGTTCAGCAGTAACTTGATCTGAAGCTTCATGATCATCATCATTAACTTCCTCCCCAGTCGGTGCAGGCACCACAGGAACATCTTCCCGCGCTGCGCTACTTTCCGGTTCGGAAGGGGTGACTATCACCTCATCAAGTTCCACTTTCCTCCCACTCACTTCTTTCGAGAGAAACTCTTTCTCCAGAAAGGACCCATTCTTGGCAACAAAGATCTTGCCTTCGGATCTGAGGTAGAAGGTATACCCAATGGTTTCCTTAGGGTACCCTATGAAGACGCATTTTTCCGACTTGGGTTCGAGCTTTTCAGGTTGAAGTTTCTTGACATAAGCATCGCATCCCCAAACTTTTAGAAACGACAGCTTAGGTTTCTTCCCAAACCATAATTCATACGGTGTCGTCTCAACGGATTTCGACGGAGCCCTATTTAAAGTGAATGCGGCAGTCTCTAAAGCATAGCCCCAAAATGAGAGCGGTAGATCGGTAAGAGACATCATAGATCGCACCATATCCAATAGAGTGCGATTACGACGTTCGGACACACCATTTCGCTGAGGTGTTCCAGGCGGCGTGAGTTGTGAAACTATTCCACATTTCCTTAAGTGTGTGCCAAATTCGTGACTCAAATATTCCCCCCCACGATCTGATCGTAAGAATTTTATTTTCCTGTCACGTTGATTCTCAACCTCACTCTGAAATTCCTTGAACTTTTCAAAGGTCTCAGACTTGTGTTTCATTAGGTAGACATACCATATCTACTCAAGTCATCAGTGAGAGTGAGAACATAACGATAGCCTCCGCGAGCCTCAACACTCATTGGACCGCACACATCAGTATGTATGATTTCTAATAAGTTGCTTGCTCGCTCCATTGTTCCGGAGAACAGAGTCTTGGTCATTTTGCCCATGAGGCATGGTTCACATGTGTCAAATGATTCATAATCGAGAGACTCTAAAAGTCCATCAGCATGGAGCTTCTTCATGTGCTTGACACCAATGTGACCAAGGCGGCAGTGCCACAAGTATGTGGGACTATCGTTATCAACTTTACATCTTTTGGTATTCACACTATGAATATGTGTAACATCACGTTCGAGATTCATTAAGAATAAACCATTGACCAGCGGGGCATGACCATAAAACATATCTCTCATATAAATAGAACAACCATTATTCTCGGATTTAAATGAGTAGCCATCTCGCATTAAACGAGATCCAGATACAATGTTCATGCTCAAAGCTGGCACTAAATAACAATTATTGAGGTTTAAAACTAATCCCGTAGGTAAATGTAGAGGTAGCATGCCGACGGCGATCACATCGACCTTGGAACCATTCCCGACGCGCATCGTCACCTCGTCCTTTGCCAGTCTCCGTTTATTCCGCAGCTCCTGCTTTGAGTTACAAATATGAGCAACCGCACCGGTATCAAATACCCAGGAGCTACTACGAGTGCTGGTAAGGTACACATCAATAACATGTATATCACATATACCTTTGGTGTTGCCGGCCTTCTTGTCCGCTAAGTACTTGGGGCAGTTCCGCTTCCAGTGACCACTTCCCTTGCAATAAAAGCACTCAGTCTCAGGCTTGGGTCCATTCTTTGGCTTCTTCCCGGCAACTGGCTTACCGGGCGCGGCAACTCCCTTGCCGTCCTTCTTGAAGTTCTTCTTACCCTTGCCTTTCTTGAACTTAGTGGTTTTATTCACCATCAACACTTGATGTTCCTTTTTGATCTCCACCTCCGCTGATTTCAGCATTGAATATACCTCAGGAATGGTCTTTTCCATCCCCTGCATATTGAAGTTCATCACAAAGCTCTTGTAGCTCGGTGGAAGCGACTGAAGGATTCTGTCAATGACCGCGTCATCCGGGAAATTAACTCCCAGCTGAGACAAGCGGTTGTGTAACCCAGACATTATGAGTATGTGCTCACTGACAGAACTATTTTCCTCCATCTTACAACTGAAGAACTTGTCGGAGACTTCATATCTCTCGACCCGGGCGTGAGCTTGGAAAACCATTTTCAGCTCTTCGAACATCTCATATGCTCCGTGTTGCTCAAAACGCTTTTGGAGCCCCGGTTCTAAGCTGTAAAGCATGCCGCACTGAACGAGGGAGTAATCATCAGCACGCTGCTGCCAAGCGTTCATAACTTCTTGGTTCTCTGGGATGGGTGCTTCACCTAGCGGTGCTTCTAGGACATAACCTTTCTTGGCAGCTACGAGGATGATCCTCAGGTTCCGGACCCAGTCCGTATAGTTGCTGCTATCATCTTTCAGCTTGGTTTTCTCTAGGAACGCGTTGAAGTTGAGGGCAACATTAGCGTGAGCCATTTGATCTACAAGACATATTGTAAAGATTTTAGACTAAGTTCATGATAATTAAGTTCATCTAATCAAATTATTCAATGAACTCCCACTCAGATAGACATCCCTCTAGTCATCTAAGTGAAACATGATCCGAGTCAACTAGGCCGTGTCCGATCATCACGTGAGACGGACTAGTCAACATCGGTGAACATCTTCATGTTGATCGTATCTTCTATACGACTCATGCTCGACCTTTCGGTCTTCCGTGTTCCGAGGCCATTTCTGTACATGCTAGGCTCGTCAAGTCAACCTAAGTGTATTGCGTGTGTAAATCTGGCTTACACCCATTGTATTTGAACGTTAGAATCTATCACACCCGATCATCACGTGGTGCTTCGAAACAACGAACCTTCGCAACGGTGCACAGTTAGGGGGAACACTTTCTTGAAATTATTGCGAGGGATCATCTTATTTAAGCTACCGTCGTTCTAAGCAAATAAGATGTAAAACATGATAAACATCACATGCAATCAAATAGTGACATGATATGGCCAATATCATTTTGCTCCTTTGATCTCCATCTTCGGGCGCCATGATCATCTTCGTCACCGGCATGACACCATGATCTCCATCATCGTGTCTTCATGAAGTTGTCATGCCAACGATTACTTCTACTTCTATGGCTAGCGTGTTTAGCAATAAAGTAAAGTAATTTACATGGCGTTATTCAGTGACACGCAGGTCATACAAAAAATAAAGACAACTCCTATGGCACCTGCCGGTTGTCATACTCATCGACATGCAAGTTGTGATTCCTATTACAAGAACATGATCAATCTCATACATCACATATATTTCATTCATCACATCCTTTTGGCCATATCACATCACAAGGCATATGCTGCAAAAACAAGTTAGACGTCCTCTAATTGTTGTTGCAAGTTTTTACGTGGCTGCTATAGGTTTCTTAGCAAGAACGTTTCTTACCTACGCCAAAACCACAACATGATATGCCAATTTCTATTTACCCTTCATAAGGACCCTTTTCATCGAATCCGTTCCGACTAAAGTGGGAGAGACAGACACCCGCTAGCCACCTTATGCAACTAGTGCATGTCAGTCGGTGGAACCTGTCTCACGTAAGCGTACGTGTAAGGTCGGTCCGGGCCGCTTCATCCCACGATGTCGCCGAAACAAGATAAGACTAGTAGTGGCAAGAAAATTGACAACATCTACGCCCACAACAAGTTTGTGTTCTACTCGTGCATAGAAACTACGCATAGACCTAGCTCATGATGCCACTGAAGGGGATCGTTGCAGAAATTAAAAAATTTCTATGCATCACCAAGATCAATCTATGGAGTCATCTAGCAACGAGAGAGGAGTGCATCTACATACCCTTGTAGATCACGAGCGGAAGCGTTCAAGTGAACGGGGTTGATGGAGTCGTACTCGTCGTGATCCAAATCACCGATGGCCGAGCGTCGGACGGACGGCACCTCCGTGTTCAACACACGTACGGAGCAGCGACGTCTCCTCCTTCTTGATCCAGCAAGGGGGAAGGAGAGGTTGATGGAGATCTAGCAGCACGACGGCGTGGTGGTGGAAGTAGCGGGATTCCGACAGGGCTTCGCCAAGCGCTGCGGGAGGAGGGAGATGTGTCACGGGAGGGAGAGGGAGGCGCCAGGGCTTGGGTGTTGCTGCCCTCCCTCCCCCCTCTATATATAGGGTCCCCTGGGGGCGCCAGCCCTAGGAGATGCAATCTCCAAGGGGAAGCGGCGGCCAAGGGGGTGGCTTGCCCCCCCAAGCCAAGTGGGGCGCCCCCCACCCCTAGGGTTTCCAACCCTAGGCGCAGGGGGAGGCCCAAGGGGGGCGCACCAGCCCACCAAGGGCTGGTTCCCCTCCCACTTCAGCCCACGTGGCCCTCCGGGATAGGTGGCCCCACCAGGTGGACCCCCGGGACCCTTCCGGTGGTCCCGGTACAATACCAGTGACCCCCGAAACTTTCCCGGTGGCCGAAACTGGACTTCCTATATATAATTCTTCACCTCCGGACCATTCCGGAACTCCTCGTGATGTCCGGGATCTCATCCGGGACTCCGAACAACTTTCGGGTTACCGCATACTAGTATCTCTACAACCCTAGCGTCACCGAACCTTAAGTGTGTAGACCCTACGGGTTCGGGAGACATGCAGACATGACCGAGACGACTCTCCGGTCAATAACCAACAGCGGGATCTGGATACCCATGTTGGCTCCCACATGTTCCACGATGATCTCATCGGATGAACCACGATGTCGAGGATTCAATCAATCCCGTATACAATTCCCTTTGTCAATCGGTACGTTACTTGCCCGAGATTCGATCGTCGGTATCCCAATACCTTGTTCAATCTCGTTACCGGCAAGTCACTTTACTCGTACCGTAATGCATGATCCCGTGACCAAACACTTGGACACATTGAGCTCATTATGATGATGCATTATCGAGTGGGCCCAGAGATACCTCTCCGTCATACGGAGTGACAAATCCCAGTCTCGATTCGTGCCAACCCAACAGACACTTTCGGAGATACCCGTAGTGCACCTTTATAGTGCCCCAGTTACGTTGTGACGTTTGGCACACCCAAAGCACTCCTATGGTATCCGGGAGTTGCACAATCTCATGGTCTAAGGAAATGATACTTGACATTTGGAAATGCTCTAGCAAACGAACTACACGATCTTTGTGCTATTCTTAGGATTGGGTCTTGTCCATCACATCATTCTCCTAATGATGTGATCCCGTTATCAATGACATCCAATGTCCATAGTCAGGAAACCATGACTATCTGTTGATCAACGAGCTAGTCAACTAGAGGCTCACTAGGGACATGTTGTGGTCTATGTATTCACACATGTATTACGATTTCGGGATAACACAATTATAGCATGAACAATAGACAATTATCATGAACAAGGAAATATAATAATAACCATTTTATTATTGCCTCTAGGGCATATTTCCAACAGATAGTTGGGTACACCTTCTATCAATGATCCGAAGGCAAGACATTCGTTGCTAAGAATGGATCCTTTCTAGAGAAGGAGTTTCTCTCGAAAGAAGTGAGTGGGAGGAAAGTAGAACTTGATGAGGTAACTGTACCTGCTCCCTTATTGGAAAGTAGTTCATCACAGAAATCTGTTCCTGTGACTCCTACACCAATTAGTGAGGAAGATAATGATGATGATCATGTAACTTCAGATCAAGTTACTACCGAACCTCGTAGGTCAACCAGAGTGACATCCGCACCAGAGTGGTACGGTAATCCTGTTCTGGAGGTCATGTTACTTGACCATGACAAACCTACGAACTATGAGGAAGCGATGATGAGCCCAGATTCCGCGAAATGGCTTGAGGCCATGAAATCTGAGATGGGATCCATGTATGAGAACAAAGTGTGGACTTTGGTTTTCTTGCCCGATGATTGGCAAGCCATAGAAAATAAATGGATCTTCAAGAGGAAGATGGACGCTGATAGTAGTGTTACTATCTACAAAGCTAGACTTGTCGAAAAAGGTTTTTGACAAAGTTCAAGGTGTTGACTACGATGAGATTTTCTCACTCGTAGCGATGCTTAAGTCTGTCCGAATCATGTTAGCAAATTGCCACATTTTATGAAATCTGGCAAATGGATGTCAAAACTACATTCCTTAATGGATTTCTTAAAGAAGAGTCGTATATGATGCAACCAGAAGGTTTTGTCGATCCTAAAGGTGCTAACAAAATGTGCAAGCTCCAGCGATCCATCTATGGACTGGTGCAAGCATCTCGGAGTTGGAATATACGCTTTGATGAGTTGATCAAAGCATATAGTTTTATACAGACTTTCGGTGAAGCCTGTATTTACAAGAAAGTGAGTGGGAGCACTACAACATTTCTGATAAGTATATGTGAATGACATATTGTTGATCGGAAATAATGTAGAATTTTCTGGAAAGCATAAAGGAGTTTTTGAAAGGAGTTTTTCAAAGAGAGACCTCGGTGAAGCTGCTTACATATTGAGCATCAAGATCTATAGAGATAGATCAAGACGCTTGATAAGTTTTTTCAGTGAGTACATACCTTGACAAGATTTTGAAGTAGTTCAAAATGGAACAGTCAAAGAAAGAGTTCTTGCCTGTGTTACAAGGTGTGAAATTGAGTAAGACTCAAAGCCCGACCACGACAGAAGATAGAAAGAGAATGAAAGTCATTCCCTATGCCTCAGCCATAGGTTCTATAAAGTATGCCATGATGTGTACCAGATCTATTGTATACCCTACACTGAGTTTGGCAAGGGAGTACAATAGTGATCTAGGAGTAGATCACTGGACAGCGGTCAAAATTATCCTTAGTGGAATAAGGATATGTTTCTCTATTATGGAGGTGACAAAAGGTTCGTCGTAAAGGGTTACGTCGATGCAAGTTTTGACACTGATCCAGATGAATCTAAGTTTCAATCTGGATACATATTGAAAGTGGGAGCAATTAGCTAGAGTAGCTCCGTGCAGCGCATTGTTAACATAGAAATTTGCAAAATACATACGGATCTGAATATGGCAGACTCGTTGACTAAACTTCTCTCACAAGCAAAACATGATCACACCTTAGTACTCTTTGGATGTTAATCACATGGCGATGTGAACTAGATTACTGACTCTAGTAAACCCTTTGAGTGTTGGCCACATGGCGATGTGAACTATGGATATTAATCACATAGTGATGTGAACTATTGGTGTTAAACCACATGGCGATGTGAACTAGATTATTGACTCTAGTGCAAGTGGGAGACTAAAGAAATATGCCCTAGAGGCAATAATAAATTTGTTATTTATATTTCCTTATATCATGATAAATGTTTATTATTCATGCTAGAATTGTATTAACCGGAAACTTAGTACATGTGTGAATACATAGACAAACAGAGTGTCACTAGTATGCCTCTACTTGACTAGCTCGTTGAATCTAAGATGGTTAAGTTTCCTAGCCATAGACATGAGTTGTCATTTGATTAACGGGATCACATGATTAGAGAATGATGTGATTGACTTGACCCATTCCGTTAGCTTAGCATTCGATCGTTTAGTGTATTGCTATTGCTTTCTTCATGACTTATACATGTTCCTATGACTATGAGATTATGCAACTCCCGAATACCGGAGGAACACTTTGTGTGCAACCAAACGTCACAACGTAACTGGGTGATTATAAAGGTGCTCTATAGGTGTCTCCGATGGTACTTGTTAAGTTGGCATAGATCGAGATTAGGATTTGTCACTCCGATTGTCGGAGAGGTATCTCTGGGCCCTCTCGGTAATGCACATCACAATAAGCCTTGCAAGCAATGCAACTAATGAGTTATTTGCGGGATGATGTATTACGGAACGAGTAAAGAGACTTGCCGGTAACGATATTGAACTAGGTATTGAGATACCGACGATCGAATCTCGGGCAAGTAACATATCGATGACAAAGGGAACAACATATGTTGTTATGCGGTTTGACCGATAAAGATCTTCGTAGAATATGTAGGAGCCAATATGAGCATCCAGGTTCCGCTATTGGTTATTGACCGGAGACGTGTCTCGGTCATGTCTACATAGTTCTCGAACCCGTAGGGTCCACACGCTTAACGTTCGGTGACGATCGGTAATATGAATTTTTGTGTTTTGATGTACCAAAGGTAGTTCGGAGTCCCGGATATGATCATGGACATGACGAGGAGTCTCTAAATGGTCGAGACATAAAGATCGATATATTGGATGACTATGTTTGGACTTCGGAAGGGTTCCGGGCAAGTTCGGACAAATACCGGAGTACCGGGGGGTTACCGGAACCCCCCGGGGAGTGTAATGGGCCTATTGGGCCTTAGTGGAGAAGAGGAGGGGCGGCCAGGGCAGGCAGCGCGCCCCCTCCCCCTCTAGTCCGAATTGGACAAGGAGGGGGCGGCGCCCCCCTTTCCTTCCCCTCTCTCCTCCTTCCCTCTCTCTTACTCCTACTCTTGGAAGGGTAGGAGTCCTACTCCCCCTACTCCCGGTGGGAGTAGGACTCCCCCTAGGGCGCGCCTAGGAGGGCCGGCCCCTCCCCCTCCTCCACTCCTTTATATACGGGGGAGGGGGCACCCCATAGACACAAGTTGACCAGTTGATCTTTTAGCCGTGTGCGGTGCCCCCCTCCACCATAATCCACCTCGGTCATATCGTAGCGGTGCTTAGGCGAAGCCCTGCGTCGGTAGCATCATCATCACTGTTATCACACCATCGTGCTGACGGAACACTCCCGCGAAGCTCTGCTGGATCGTGAGTTCGTGGGACGTCACCGAGCTGAACGTGTGCTGAACTCGGAGGTGCCGTGCGTTCGGTACTTGGATCGGTCGGATCATGAAGACGTACGACTACATCAACCGCGTTTTCATAACGCTTCCGCTCACGGTCTACGAGGGTACATGGACGGCACTCTCCCCTCTCGTTGCTATGCATCACCATGATCTTGCGTGTGCGTAGGAATTTTTTTGAAATTACTACATTCCCCAACAGTAGCAACTTGGAACTTGCAACATATGAAATCCAATGATGCCCTTTTCTCATTGCACAAGTTGGCCAAAGTCTTTCAAGTGTGGGAAGGAAAAATGTGAAAACAAAAACACAAACGAAAAGGTAGGAAATGCGAAAAATATGTACATTGGCCTATCATCTCAAGGCATATAAGATTAGGAGGCACTCATGTTTCCATAGATGAAACATTAAATGGACTAAGAAAAGGAAGATCAACTAAGATCAAGGAGATGAGAAGAACAAACATACAGATTGGCATGCTTTCCGTTCTTCCTTATCATGTTGCTTGGATCACGTCTTAGGCCTATATAACGAATACTCATTCCCGTAGACTACACACTTTCACTTCACAATGTTGGAAACCATCACCCTTACTATTAATGCAAAATTAACCCGAGCCGCCATCTATATGTTTGCTGCATCGTCGCCCCACACTCCTAACGTGTGATATGTGTTGCCGTCCCCATACCCTTCTCGATTCACTCCTAGCCCTTGTGTTGCGCCACTACCCTGCCCTTCTCGACACACTTTTAGTACTGGAGATGCGGTATCGTTGGCTAGCACCCCGACACACTGCTCCCCTTCCAAGGCCCCTCAACACTGACATGTAAGGTTTAGGCGGAGTGCCCGGGGCCGTAGCCTGGGCTAGGAAAAAAATTAGCGCCAAGTATATAGGTTTTAGTTTCGGCCCGGACCTAGCCCATGCTACAACCTTCCGAGGAAACAAGGTCTTACACTAAGACTAAGTCATACATGACACTCAATCCGCAAAAGATATATATCGCTCTATGCGAGCGTTATTGCATCGATCACCAATAGGTGCGCCAAGCAGGTTAGCCCACTAAGCGCTAATGTTCCCAGCGGTTTACGGGACACGTTTGGTAAACTGCACCTTTTTTGCCTCTTTGCATATGCCGCTCACCTGGGATAGTCTAAGCAAATGCAGGTTGAAAACCATGTTGCGCTCATGGTTTGTAGCCTACATTGCACCAGTGAGCAGATGATGTATACTGTTTGCTCGCCTGCATTTGTGTTTTCAGGGGTGAGCAGATGCAAACCATGGTTGTTTGGTTGCGTGAACTTACCACCTAAATGCACCACACTTCACATCAATACACCACATATCAACATGAACACAATTAATAGTAGTCCTACACATTACCAGGCAATTAGCAGGGCGCACTACAACTAGAATTGAAGTTTTAAGACATCAGGCGCATCCCATGTCCCTGCAAAACTTCAGGGTGTTGATCTCTGCGCAAAATATATAGTTCACCAGAAACACAATGAACAATTCAGATAACACGACGCATGACATGCAGCGGGACTAGAGCGTACGAGCCTGACCACCTTGACAGTAGTGCTTGGCGCACCTGACCCGACATATGGTTGAGGTGTTGGTACTGTAGAACTCAACCTTGAAGCTGATACTCGATAGCTTCAAGACGGGCAGGTCTCCGAAGATGATCTAGTGCTTCTTGCAAAAGTAGTCCCAGCCCCTCGCCCAACACCATCTCCTCCTATAAGTCTATAACATCTACACCTGAACCCAGAACTCACACACTTGTTTTGCATAAAGCTTGACAATGCGATGACGAGCCACTTCTTCATCCCGACCAAGAGGCCTTGGGGATGATGAGCGTGGCAATGTCTTCAGCGTCCTTGATGGTCACGTCTAACCTGAATCTTGGCATGCAGCCAATCCCCATGCATAGGCTTGACCATCTCGGTGATCCTGTCCGACACGTTTGCCCTCTTTACCCATCTATTATGCGCAATCATGTCGTCGGCGTCCTCCGCACCAGCAACGGCGTGGACCCGCTAACCAATGGTGTCCCACTCCAGTTTAGAGGATGACGGTAAGTAACCTGAGCAATGCCATTGATCATGGCACCATAGCAATGCCACTGATGAGTGCACCATAGGAATGCTACTAACCATTGCACCATATGAATTCCCAACTTCAACTTCATCTACCATGATTCACTGCAACTACCATGACCACCACTGATCATGGCGAAGTTGGGCATTGCTATGATTAGTGCATCATGGCAATGCCAAAATGGAATTGGCATGATCAGTGCATCGCGCCAGTGCCCAATTGCATTCACATTTGTCCTAGTGCGACCATGCATGCATATTTTTGCCCTACTATGACCATGCGTGCACATGCATTGTCCTAATATGATCATGCACTCCATTCCTAGCATTCCATTCAAACCGAAGACATGCATTGTCCTATGATCATAGCAAGATTGCAAGTAGGCATTCACACAGCAAGAACATAGAACGTATCAAGAATTGTAGTATGATCATGCATGCACACATCAACAACCTAGCAAAGTAGTCTGATCATACCAACAACATAGCAAGCATTTTGATTAGAGCAACAACCTAGCAAACATTCTAATCAACGTAACAACCTAGCTACCATCCTGATCATGCCATCAGGCTATCAAGCATGGATGAAATAATTTCGATCCAAATCAAAACGCATTGGAATGGACGAAAATACCCTACGAATGGGAGCATGGGGAACAAATTTCTTACCACCGGCGCCGAAGCAGTTGTCGTCGAAGTGACCAGTTGTTGCAGACCAAACCCTGGCAGGAACAAGGGTTCGGCCGACACGGATGACCCGACCATTGGAGGTCACAATGTGAGGGGGCACAGTCGTCGAGGCTCCGGCAACACACCCTTTGCTTGGCCTAGAGCAAGGGCACAAAAAAGCATCGCATGAGAGTAAAAATCCCCCACGTGGGCACGACCAATGGGCTTCCCCCTGCAACAGACGTGCTTCCCTCCATCGTCGCAACCGATGTGTTGCCAATGACCACATCGATTGGTACGAACGTCGATAGTGGGTCAATGGCCACTGACCGCGACCTGCTGCAAATGGGGGACAATGACTGGATAGCTGTTAGCAGGTTAATGCGCTACCTGGTCAGGCGGCCACCAACCGCACCTGGATCGGGTTGCTACCAACGGGGATAGGAGTGGGGCGGTGCAATTGAGGGTCGGCCATTGGAAAAATCATAGGGGCAGTGATAGAGCGAGAGAGGAGTGTTGTGTGAATGGGCATGGGCGGTGATAGGAGGGAGGGGAGAGAGTTATGAGACGCCCCGTCGTCTCTTGCTCTTACCAACGTATGTTGGCGAGAGGCACGCGTGGCTCCCACGAGCTTGGCTTTGGATAAAATAGCCAATTCGACTGTTCCTCCCTCAGCCTGGTCCATGAATACTTTAAGATTCATGCGGCCGTGGAATCGCATGCAACCCAACAAACCAACACCTGATTTTTGCGCCGTGCGGGACTGTTGGGCCTCATGTAGGCTACCAAACACGCCCATGAAGCTTGTGTCTTCTGGTTTGGGAAGATTTCATCTAGTTTTGGAAAGCCTCCAGATGTTTTTTCTTCTTCTTTGTGTTTTTTCCCTAGTTTTCTGATTGGTTTATCTCTTTCTCTTTCTTTTCATTCTCTTTTCTTCTTTTCTGTACCTTTTTTTAAAATTCACGAATATTTTTTGCATCCTTGAACTTTGATAAAATTCAAGAACATTTTCTAAAATTTGAATTCACGAACATTTTTCAAAATTTGTGAACACTTTTTAAATTCTCGAACATATTTCCAAATTTATGAACACTATTATAACAGGGAACAGTATCTGAATTGGTAAACATTTTTAAATCTGTGATTTAAAAAAAAATTCATGACCATTTTCCAATTCTGTGATCTTTTAAATCCGTGAACATTATATGAATGGGTGAACATTTTTTTGAATCCGTGAATATTTTTCAATTCGTCGACATTTTTAAAATTCATGAACAAATTTGGAATTCATGAAGTTTTTTAAATACATGAACAGTCTTTTACTCCTTTAGTCATGAACTTTTTCCAAATGCACAAACATTTTATGAATGAGTGAACACTTTTTGTATCCATGAACTTTTTTGAATTCACGAATATGTTTTGAATCCACATTTTTATAATTCATGAACTTTTGACAAATTCATGAAGATGTTTTTTATTTCACGAACATTCTTTCAAATTACAATTAGGTTTGAATTTATCTATTTTTTCAAATTCATGAATATTTTTCAAATTCGTGAACATTTTTTGAGTTGGGGAACATTTTTTGAAATGCAAATATTTTACAAATGCATGAACAGTTTTTCAAACTAATTTTTTAATTTTGAACACTTTCCATCTTCTCCAGAATTTTTAAATTTATGCACATTTTTAAAGTCCATTATTTTTTAAATTAAAATAAAACCAGTCTAAATAAAAAAGTAAGAAGTTTTTATTTTAGGCTATAAAAAAAAACTTCACCGTACGCTCCCACACACTGGAAGACCCACGTCCTGGGCCAGGCCCAGCTAGCAGCCAGCGATGCGAGGGATACACAGTAGCACCACCCCAGTCGATCCCTCCGCCCCTCCCACGCATCTCCCGAGGTCGCGCGACCGCCTCTGCCCCCGCCGCCCGCCGCCCGCCGCCCGCCGCGCGCCGCCCACTCCGGTCTCGCTGCCGGCTCCCGCCTCTCGCTGCCCGGCTGCTTCGCGCGCCCTCCTCCGCGCGAGCGCGAGCTCGACCGCGCCGTCCCCCTACTGCGCGCAGCAGTACTCCCTGCCGGCCTCCCCCCCTGCGGCCTCCACCCAGCCGCCGGGTCGCTGCCGGTCTCGCTGACTCGTGCAGGCTCAGCGCATGAGCTGCTGGCTGCTGCCTACTACTCGGCTTTCGACAGGGGAAGCCCGCAGCCGTGCCCCCCACAGGGTAATTTCTAATTTCTAGGTTCTATAAACTGACGCATGTGACATTAAATCAAGGATGCATATAGTGCGTTGGACGTTTGGATTGAAATTATGCATACGCGTTGGATTTACTCAAGTTGATGTGCTTTGTTATCAGTGTCGTTTCTTGCTGCAGAAATGGAAGATGAAAGAATTGATAAGTACTCTTTTGTATCTCCATACTATCTTACTGTACAATCGAGCCATATTTTATATGCTTTCGTTATAGGCGTTTAGTTATGGCCTGGCGTTTCTCTAATTCCGCTCTGCCACTGATCTCCTTCAGTTTTGGTTCTTATGCGAACATGTGAGATATTACGGTATTTGTGACTTGAACTTGTTAAATCTTGAGTTATTTGTTAATTCTCGTGAGTGTTTGGCAGATGAATAGATATGTGGGAATGTGAGTCTGCTTGTAAATAGTTCTCTACCATGTCAGAATAGTCAATAGTGGTACTGAGTCTATTAATAAGAGAGATAGGGCAATTTAACCATTCGCACATGAAGGGAAGGGTAAAAGATCCATTAGATTGGACCAAAGGGCATATCATCAAATCATCCATTCTCCCATCTGATGAGTGTTTGATACCAAATTAGAATTTTTTTTTAATCTCCATTCAGTTAGTTGCGAAGTTATTTGCTAGTACATGATACCCTACTAAACTATTCCAGACAATGTTTGATCCGGTTCTTCTTCAGCTCAGGCCACAGAAGATCAATCTCGGTTGGGCAAATAGGAATTTGTGCCTGCGATTCTGTGGTGCGGGTGCAGTTCCAGAGCCTTCTGGGTCCAGCTGAACTTCCTATGCCCCACGTTTAGTCTTTAACTGCATGGACCGGTGCAGGATCTGGTGGCCGCGCCAGCAAGATCAGTCTGAATTGGAGTCCGTCTCTACCAGATATCTCCTGTTCGGATGGCTCTTCCCCCATGCGGGATCAGTCGACATTGTTGTCGCGGCGTTCGTCTCCGAGGGAGAGATCTTGCGGTCTTTCCCCAACCTCGACACCTTCCAGGTCAGTTATGGCAGCAAATAGTATAAATAGTACTGTTAAATGTACTTTGCTATCTTATTCCATTTATATGGAGGGTGTGACAGTGGCCAGTGCGGTTCATTTTTTATTTCTATGAAGAGCTTTGTTCTTTTAAATGTGTAATGGGTCACTTAAGAAGGCAAACAATTTTAGGTGGTTCTGCCCGTTTATTGTAGCATAATAAACTACGATGCAGAAAAGTGTATGGCATGCCGCGCTTGGCAGAAGTGTAGTAGGCAACCAAACTAGACCTATTTTGTTTGTTTGTTGTAAAGCATTAATTGATTTAGTTACATTGTTGACTTTTAGCTGCACTGTTACATTGTTAGAGTCAATGAGATACACACATAGCTTCTTTATTTGAAGCCCCTTCCCAGTTAAAAAAATATGCTGGAGCTGTGTGCTGCTTCACTAGTGATGTATACACATGCTTCTATAACAGCTAAGACTTTGGTATAGGAGTTTACTGAGTTAAAATTCTCAGGAACCAAAGGGATACTTTTTGCAGGGGTGGCCTTATCCTGGAGTCACCTGATACTGCTGGTTTGTGTTTTACTAGTTGAAATGCATTACCTAATCCAACAAGTTTGTGTCTGGCTAGCAAAACAGAATGAGCTCATTCGGGGACTAAAGTGATAGAATCTTCCTGCATGTGCCAGAGGCAAGATATTAGTGGGACTTGTTGATTGGGAATGTTTCACAAAGATTTTAATATGACCCTCTTCCATCCCTTGAAATCTGTAGATGGCGTCATTAGCTGAATCTAGTATATGTGTGTTCCATAAACTAAACAACCCATGAAGAGGTAATGATCATATACTCCCTCCGTTCCTAAATATAAGTCTTTGTAGAGATTCCACTGTGGACTACATACGGAGCAAAATGAGTGAATTTACACTAAAATGCATCTATATACATCCGTATGTGGTCCATAATGAAATCTTTACAAAGACTTGTATTTAGGAACGGAGGGAGTACATGTAATGGTCAGGTGGTTGAATGTGTTTCTTGTAACACCTCCATCGTCCTGAATGAACTTTATATGTCTGATGAAAGGCTCTGAATATTTGAACCAAATATTTTTTTTATTCCAAACAGCTGACTTGGAAATGTCGAGGACAAATATGCTGGATGTTTGCTGCACATCCCTATACTATTTGTAAAATATGATAGCTTTCCCTTTACAAGTACTGATTAGCCTTTTGTGGTGGGCTATTTTATAACCTTTAATCGTATATTTTACTTAGATTCTTATCGCAATGTCACATGTTTTGATACCAAGACTGTTCCTTGATTACTGCAATCTTCCATTCAGATACTATAAAAAATAGACATACATTATGAATATGCATCACATGCTTGATACCAGGACCATTGCTTGATTATGAATAACTGTTTTTAGTTTTTTTATTGATGGCTGCATTGCTGAATGTTTTCTCTCTTGGTAGGCTGCCATCTTTTCCTCAAATAAACGGATGCCAACAGTGCTACAAGAATCTGCAGCATTTACCATCCTTGGGGATTGTGTTGTACATCTTCCAAGAGATTTTGAAGGCTGCTGTGTTAAGCAAAAAGATCAGCCTTTGCGGGCTCAAGTTGTTCAGACACAGCATTCTGACACAAAGCAAGACTGTTCTATTGCATTTAATGGACCATTGGGAATTGAAGATCAAGACCAAAGTGAGAGTAATGGAAAATGGGAATGTGATTGTAGTGTATTAGACGGTTTTCTGGATACTTACAAGAAGTCAGTAGTGAAAGGTGGTGACTGGGTGCACTTCTGCTGTAAGCCTGACAAGAGCTTGAAATGCAATCTGAATCAAATTCCAGTGCTTCATCATTTGTATCTTGATGACCAGAAGGCTGAAATTAATCATTGCCACGTATGTAAGTCAACTCTCGCTTCTGACATCCTTGTGGCAATCATAGTTGAATCATTTTAATTTATTTCCTTCAGTGCTGTTCAATTGTTTTACTGTGATCCGTTACTTCAATACTGTTCAATTTATGTAGGTCATACTTTATGATATTCCTGTTGCTGGTAGAAACCATTTCTCCCTGGGTGAGGATGCACCTTATAGGATGAAGTCTCCCTTCAAAAAGCCAAATTGGATAAATAATCTGCAAAAGAAAAGACCATTTCTTGATTTGGTATGTGCCTTGATGCTTTTACATGTTATTACAGTTTACTTTGAACAACTAGATAATGTGGTTCATGTTTATGTTTGAAGGATCCGATTGTGTTGGCGCTTAATTGTTCAAATTCAGCTAGATTGTCAGTTGCTTGGAAAACTACTAATAACAGTTCTACGGCTCATTTCTTGTTTGCAACTGTGTAAGCATCATCTTTTATCTATTTTCTCTGATGGACACTGTTTTCTTTTTCTTCCTTTGTCCTGACTGCTGGTTGTTTATTCAGGTTTGATGCCTTAGTTCAAGTGGCACAACATTTCACAGGAATAATTTTGGCTTCAGTATCAACTATTATCTACATCTTCATTCAACTGCTCCGAAAATGTTTGAGCCATGTCTCTGAGCACTTTATATTACAAAAGGTTTTCAGACACTCATGGAAAAACATGCATCTCCGTTGTTCCCAAATTCTTTATTGGCCGATTTTCCTCCAAGATACTTCCCTAAGGTAAACTTGGTATGCCTATGGTGCTGCTTAATTCTATCATTATAACTTAAGTTACCATTGACTAGTTATCTTTTCTAGAGATGTCAAATGGTGTTGCCAAACTCACTTGGTTTCCTTGCTTTATGATAGCTGATGACTGTATTTTATTTCATTTTGTTGATTCATTTAACCTTGATGTAAGGGACCTTTGTGCTTCCCCAATATTAAAAGTTGAGATTAGATATATTAGCTGTTAATAGTGATGATAAAATAAATTATTGTTAACACTAAGCTTTTATTGAGCTATCCTTGGTACATTATTTGAGTATGTTACTGCTTATACTCTGCAGCTCCTCTGTTAATGTCGAATATGCACACAGAGCTGCAATCCAGAAGCATGCTTTATGGTCAAATATTATCATGGATCTTCTGATGGGTTTCATCCTTGGAGCAGCACTATTGTTGAACATGGAGACTATTTGCTCTTGGATTTTTGCTCTTCTTCACTACATGACAGATGCTGTCTTGAGATCTGGTTGTGTGTGGCTGATGGGTGTTCCAGCAGGCTTTAAGCTGAATACTGAGTTAGCAGAGCTTCTAGGCATGATTTCTCTGAACGCAATCCAAATATATTCTACCCTTTGGTTCATGGTGGGAGGCTTCCTTAGGCATATAATTCAAGGCCTTGCATTTTCTGGAATTCTTTTAGGCTTCACGGTTCCTGTTTCAATCTTCATTGACATTATCCAGCTTGCGACGTTGCATGTTACCATGCTTCAGTGGTTAATCTCCTTAATATATTCAAGGCAGATTCAGACAGTGACATCATTGTGGCGTCTTTTCAGGTAAAAATGTTGGTATGTTGATGGGTAAATGCACCTATGATCATATGAAGTTTTTGTGTTTAATTACTTTACTATATAAGAAATCTCGAAAAGAATTCATGGCACTAGAACTACATGTGTTGTGCATGTAACAATTCTGCAAATATATGGTCATATATGTGCATCGTCCACAGAAGACAACTAACCACACTTGTGGCACAACAGATCAGTCATACATTTATGTATTTTGTACACTGTCATCATCATCATCATCATGGTTTTGTACCAAATTTTACATGTATACGTGCTGAAGCTGTTATTTTACTATGAATATTTTGCTTATTTTTTAAAATTGTGCATATGTACTATTTTAACGATGGGTTCATGTGACCATGAATGCACTGCACCGATTCTGCTTCCTTCATTCATCTGACATTTTTTAAGTATAAAAATAGCTTATTTGCAACATAAACTTGATTGTGGTGTTGAATGACTAGTGTCAGATAATTAGTTAACTAATAATCTGTAATTACCTTATTTGTTGTAAGTTATTACAGTAGTCGGATTGTCAGATATCTAATGTTTAGAAGCAAGTTATGGAGCCAGGTCCCTTGTAGATGGAGAATAGAAGCTAATAGCAAGTTGAGTAATCTTATGGTGAAAATCTAGCATTTAGAAATATGTTGGGGAGCCAAACTGTTTGAGAGACGACGCAACAGCGCTAGTTATTATCCCCATAACATCTCAATCTTAAACTTTGGATGATGTTCGTTTCTCATCTTCTTGCTTCATTGCTGTTGTTATTTTGATGAAAGTTAATGTTATGAATTAATCAGTTGTGGAAATATAAATGAATGAGTGGCAATTGGCAACTAAACTCCCAATTTCTTTTGTTTCTTCATTAAATTTTTTTGCTGTAAATTTCTTGTAGACTTACTGATATGTGCTTGTATTATTAACAGAGGGCGCAAGTGGAATCCTCTTAGGCAGAGATTAGATAGCTATGACTACACGGTTGAACAACATGTGGTTGGTTCACTGTTGTTTACACCAGTCTTGCTTCTTCTACCCACAGCTTCTATATTCTACATATTTTTCTCTATCTTGAGCAGCACAATCATCTGTCTGTGTATAGTGTTGGAAACTGCAATTTGTATAATCCACTCTACTCCTTACGCTGCGGTAATTCTATGGGTGACAAGGAGGCAAAGGTTTCCTGCTGGATTAATGTTCCTTCCTATGTCATCGTCATCTGTATCTACTGATGATGATGCTCCATCAGTTGAATATCGTTCAACCAGTTTATCTGGCGAAAGGAAAACAGATGAACCCATCCATGTACATTCAGTACCACTAGTTTCAGAACTTAACTGTAACTATAACACCCTAGGTAAGCTGTCTCTTTACATTTTTATCTTATGCTCATACCCTACTTATTTGTTGGTGTAGTATTACTATAGAAGTTATTTTTTCTAACACTTGCAATTTCTATCAGCTGAGTTTTTTTTTTACATAAATGATGCTAAATGCAGGACAAGTAATCGGGCCACATTACCAGAAAGTTTTCAACGGGATCGCTCTCCCCTTCTGCAAACAACTGGCACATGGAATCCTTAGGGGCACAAGGTTGCTAGCTACCTCGTTGTTTAGGTATATTCCTTATTATGGCACTCGTGACACTATCTTCTTTGTTATGCCAGGATACCTACAACACTGCATCTGCCGTCTTCTCCACTGCCCTGGATGCATATTGGCATTAGAGAATACTGGATGCTTTGCCGTCGCGCAACCAAGTGGGGAAGGAATTAAAAGTTCTCCGCTTATGATTAACTATTAGTCGCTCAGAGAATTTTGCTTAGTTGCCACCGTTTTGCAGTGGATGTTTTGCTTTAGTTGCCTTGACACAGTAACAAATGTTGGTAGTTGCCAAGATGTTGCGTTGTGGACTGCTTTGTAGCACTGATACCATTTGTAGTTGAGGAATCAGACACGTAGGAAAATTAATGTGTTTGTTACAAGCATACAAGTTCTTCACGTGAGCGTAAATGCGTTGCAACCAACATACATGTGGTTGTGCAGATCAGCATGGTGGTGCACTCTCAGCAAGTGGGGTGGAATCACTCAATACATAAGTTTGGTGGTTGGTGTTATTTAGAGTTTGTTAGAACCTGTTCATGGTGGTGAAAATCCCAGATTGGTGTGATAGCCCGCTAGTAAAACTAAGGGAAATCACAGATCGGAATGTAACTTGGGATTGCAGAAGGGGAAGAACAGAAAAGAAATTATGGGATACAAAGAGGGTAGGTGATAGTTCACATAGTTCTCATTTTCTCCCAGGATGGCATACAGCCTCTTTTAAACCCACGGTCACACACGTACAAGCGGGACCCCTGGTCCATAGACCAAACACACCTACACCGTTGTCTTGCGGCTCACTCCATTGCTTCTTGACACAGCAACGCTCATAGGTCACGAAGGCTTCACAATCAGGCCATTGGTGCTGGATCTTACTCATCCGAACATGATTTTTGCACTATATATCTCTCCGATGGCTTCCAACCCTAAGTCTATTCATTTTCCCCTCCCTGAAACAAAAAAATTGACACATCTTGCCTTGAATGTGTTGAGCCTAAACTTGTTTTACCCAGCTATAATTCAAATAAATGTTTCTATCATCTACTTGGAACACTTCATCGTATTCTCTTATCATATATACATTGGGTCAAGTGTAGAATTGTATCACATGGAAAGAAGCAACGACATGATGAAAGATGTTATATAGGCCGGATGCCCGTGTATTAGAATGTGTCAAAAGAGAAGATATATGTGAAGCAGAATCCATAAAAAGAGATGGTCGTGTAGTACACGGATAGTTTAATGCGCAACATTTCACATAATGAGTACTCCACGCTAAGCAGCCCAGAACCATTGTTTACACGAAGTAATCGGTAGAGTTTCGCTTTTCTTTCTCCTGAAAAAAGAAAAGGGCGATCTAGCTTGGTTTACACGAAGTAATCGGTAGAGTTTCCTTTTCTTTCTCCTGAAGAAAGAAAAGGGCGATCTAGCTTCTACCGCCAGCGAACTCGCTTCCGCCGCCGGCCTCCGGCGGCTCCCCTCCGCCGGCGACTTCGGTCGTCGGTGGTGAGGGGGGGTCGTCGGATCACGCGTGTGGATCGTTTTTAGGCTCTCGTAGTTTAGGTTTTTAGGTTGTTCATCGTTTTTGCTTCGGCCGCGGTGATGATAGCGCTGAATAAAGTTTCTTCAGATCCTACTCCGACGAGGCGACCGGTCCTGTTGTTGGGGATGGATTTGGACATCAGTCTGTTCAAGCAAGGATGGCGTGGCGGCGGCGACATCCTCGTGGTGGGACCTGTGTCCCCGGGCTCCACCGTTGCGACGGCGTTTGCTCCAGCGCCGGCGCGGAGCTTGGGAGGTAGTCCAGGAGAGGATGCAGATTGTGGTCTGCGTCGGCGACATCTGGAAGATGGTGGATCGTGTGCTGGGTTCGTGGTTTGTGGATGGCAGGTATGATTTTCTCCTCCGGCGTCTTAGTCGTGTGAGGGTGCCAGATCTGGAGTTTGATGGCGTGTCCGGGGTGTTGCCCCGGTCTGATTCGTTCAACGGTAATGGTTTCGCTTTTGGCGAACCACCTTGGAGGTCCGCAAAGCTGCATATCAGCGATGGAGCCACTTCGAGCTCGGGTATGAAGATGATCCGTCATTGTTTCCTTTGGTGGCTGCTATGGTGGTCCCGGAGGCCTGTGACAGGCGTTGGGGTCAAGTTCAAAGGTTTCTTCGGTCTTGATTGTAATTTTACTTCTTGGCTGTTGTCCCTTTGTGCAAAGGCTAGCGTTTTGCTATTTTTTCAGTTTTGCCAGGTTGGTTTGTACGTGGCTTGTACTATAATCCTTATGATATAAATGAGACATGTATTACCGTGAAAAAAAAGAGTACTCCACGCTGGAAATAAATTGTATCGAGTGGTGGTTGGTGCTGAGCTCGGCTTAACGGGTAGCTGTGATTTTTTTTCTTTGTATTACGTTCTGTGGGTGGCATCTAATAAGATTTCCAAAAGAAGGATACTGGAGCCTCACGAGTGAGAGACGCAATAGCTCTGCAGCCGTTGCTATGGTCAATTTTTTGGTTAATTTTGTTCATAATTGGAGGTAGTAATCATTCCAGATATATGATAAGGGCATGTCACCAGGTACCTTTCGCCGTCCTTTTTGTTTTGTCAATATCCAACAGCATAGCGTAGTAATCATTCCAGATGTATGATAAAGCATCTTCAACGCTGACTCTCAAACCGCCCGTGTCTGTCTGGACTGACAACGAAAGCCATTCAATGTGGACTTGTATCGATCCGCGGCATAGTCTGAACGTACTTTCTCCTGCAAACCGAAGACATACATGAGGGAAGGGGCTTTGTGGGTGTCTGGACACCACCTATGCCTGGTTCTGGCCACCCTTGTCCACCCAAATTGCCCGCGCGCGCTTCCTGTCTGAGACGGTCAGTGCCGCTTCAGAGCGTCAGTGCCTGGCCAGAGCGAACGCAACCGCTCACTAGCGTCGGCATTGAAGCGGTGCACCGACCGAGAGAGCGTCGCTCGCGCCGCTTTCTGGTGCAGGCCGCGTTTATATGAAATCTGACATGTTTATATGAAATCTGGCATGTTTATATGAAAACCGACCGTGTTTGAACGAATTTCGTCCGGCTAGTTCGAATTGTTGTCAACATGTATGCGGCTACGGTTGGATGACAGCCTCCCGCGGACTGCCCTCCCCCTCCACCCCCCATCCACGAACGGATGGGGGAGAAAATTTACGGGTTGCCGTTGAAGATGTCCTAAGAGAGAGAAACAAATTAATAACATGAACACATGCCTGTTCAACGCCCAAGTTAGATCACTGCAGCTAGCTATTTGGTACATATGGAGAGACATTTTAGTAATTTGCTTATTTGTTCCTTCTCATGTCGTGTTGTGCAAAAAAGATCGGGCACATTTAAAAAAACCATGATCAAGATTGCTTGGAAATTTCTTCTGGCATGTGCGCATGTTTGAACATTAGCCTTGCTGATCACATGACAAACCGGTGGCCTACTCTTATTTCCTATAGCCGGTTGGTGTTATTTAGAGTTTAATAGAGCTTGTTCATGGTGGTGCACTCTCAGCAAGTGGGTTGGCATCAGTCAATACTTCAGTTTGGTGGTTGGTGTTATTTTGAGTTTGTCAGTGTTGGAAATCAGGGGTGATCTGAACTCTGATTTTTCTCTCTGAAGAAACTACACACACTGAAGGTAGATGAAAACAGAGGAAAACGCAGTCACAGGGAGAGATGCTTTTGCGACGCGCAATCAGTTGTGTCTTTTCTGCCTCTTTCTCTTTTATTCCATTGCCTAAGAGAATAGCTAAAAGATCTCCACGATCCAAACTTTGCGCGTGCCATCCCACGGGCGTTAGAACGTGCAGATGCTAAATAAATGGAACAAGACTCTACTGGGCCGCAACGTGAACACAGCCCGTTTCTGACCATGCCAATCAACTTGCAACGACCTATCATCACAAGTAATTGCCCTTATGCAAAATAGAGCAGTAAATGAAAACGTGACAGAAAACAAAAAACACGCCGGACAACAAGATTAAACATCAACAGTTAGAACCCGTTCATGATGGTGAAAATTCCAGGTCGTGTGATGGCCCGCTAGTAGAACTAGGGGAAATCACAGATCGGAAGGTAACTTGGGATTGGAGAAGGGGAAGAACATAGAAGAAAGGATGGGATACAGAGTGGGCAGACGAGAGCTCAGATAATTCTCACTTCCTCGATAAGCTGCAGGGACGGAATCTAGCCTCTTGTAATCCCACGCTCACACATTTACAAGCAGGTCCCTTGGCCCATAGATCACGCACGCCTACACCCATCTCATGACTCACTCCATAGGTTCTTCTTCTTGACAGTCACAGGGATTACAAGAGGCCGGATTAACATTTTCCGCTTATGATTAACTATTAGCCGCTCAGAGAATTTTGCTTTGTTTGCCACTGTTTTGCAGTGGATGTTTGCTTTAGTTGCCTAACACAGTAACAAAATGTTGGTAGTTGCCAAGATGTTGCGCCGTGGACTGCTTTGTAGCACTGATACCATTTGGAGTTGAGGAATCTGACACGTAGGGAAACTTAATGTGTTTGTTACAACTTATGAGCATACAAGTTCTTCACATGAGTGTAAATGCCTTGCAACCAACATACATGTGCTTGTGCAGATCAGCATGGTGGTGCACTCTCGGCAAATGGGGTGGCATCACTCAATACTTAAGTTTGGTGATTGGTGTTATTTAGAGTTTGTTAGAACCTGTTCATGGTGGTGAAAATCCTAGATCGCTGTGATGGCCTGCTAGTAGAACAAAGGGAAATCACAGATTGGATTGTAACTTGGATTGGAGAAGGGGAGGAACAAAAAGGAAGGATGGGATACACAGAGGGTAGGTGAGAGTTCACACAAATCTCATTTTCTATGGCATCCGGCCTCTTTTAAACCCGTGCTTCATAGACTACACACACCTAAACCCAAGTCTTGCGGCTCACTCCATTGGTTCTTAATGTGGACCCTTCTTGATCTCGGTCTTCATCATTGACATAGCGACACTCATAGGTGACCAAGGCTTGTGATCGGGCCTTTGGTGATCGATCTTACTCATCCTGATATGACACTTGCATGATATATCTTTCCGATGCCTTTCAACCCTAAGTCTACGCATTTTCCCCTCAAAACAAAAAAGTCAACACATCTTGCCTTGAATATGTTGAGCCTAAATTTTTTTCTATCATCTACTTGGAACTCTTCATCGTATTCTCTTATCATATATACACTGGGTCAAGTGTAGAATTGTATCACATGGAAAGAAGCGACAATAGGATATATATAGAGGGTGCCCGTGTATTAGAATGTGTGAGAAGAGAAGATATATGTGAAGCAGAATCCATGAAAAGAGATGGTCACGTAGTACAGAGATAGTTTAATGCACAACATTTCACATAATGAATACCATGCTAGAAATAAATTGCATCGGGTGGTGGTTGTTGCTGAGCTCGGCTTAATGGGTGGCTTTGATTATTATTTTTCATTTTAACCTCACGATCGAGTGAGAGGCGCAATAGCTCTGCAGCCGTTTCTATGCTTAATTTTTTTTGTTTACTTTGTTCATACTTGGAGGTAGCACAACAACAGTAGCTACTCTCACCAGGTGCCTTTCGCCGTCTTTTTTGTTTTGTCAATATCCAACAACTTAGCATAGTAATCGTTCCAGATGTATGATAAGAGAGGGAAACAAATTAATAACATGAACACATGCCTGTTCAACGTACAAGCTAGATCACTGCAGCTAGCTACTTCTTAGAGCCTGTTCATGGTGGTGCACTCTCAGCAAGTGGGTTGGCATAAGTCAATACTTCAGTTTGGTGGTTGGTGTTATTTAGAGTTTGTTAGAACCTGTTCATGGTGGTGAAAATCCAAAATCGTGTGACGGCCCACTAGTAGAACTAGGAGAAATCACAGACCGGAAGGTAACTTGAGATCAGAGAAGAGGAAGAGCAAAAAAGGATGGGATACAAAGAGGGCGGATGAGAGCTAGATAATTCTCATTTCCTCGATAAGCTACAGGGAGAGAATCCAGCCTCTTGTAATCCCACGCTCACACATTTACAAGAAGGTCCCTTGGCCCATAGACCACACACACCTACGCCCATGTCATGGCCCTCTTCATAGGTTCTTCCTCTTGACATGTGGACGGTGGACCCCTCCAGACTTGAGTCACCATGTTTCTATCAGTGTCTTCCTGGACCATTGTCACTAACATACCGGGTCTCATAGGTAAGGGAGGCATCACAATCAGGTCATTGGTGGTGGATCTTACTTTGCTTGAAAAGATTCTTGCTTGATACTCGATGGGCCTTTCCCATGCCTTCCAACCCTAAGTGTACGCATCTTCCCTCTGTTGGGGAACGTAGTAATTTCAAAAAAATTCCTATGCACACGCAAGATCATGGTGATGCATAGCAACGAGAGGGGAGAGTGTTGTCCACGTACCCTCGTAGACCGACAGCGGAAGCGTTATCACAACGCGGTTGATGTAGTCGTACGTCTTCACGATCCGACCGATCAAGTACCGAACGTACGGCACCTCCGAGTTCTACACACGTTCAGCTCGATGACGTCCCTCGAACTCCGATCCAGCCGAGTGTTGAGGGAGAGTTTCGTCAGCACGACGGCGTGGTGACGATGATGATGTTCCACCGACGCAGGGCTTCGCCTAAGCTCCGCAACGGTATTATCGAGGTGTAATATGGTGGAGGGGGGCACCGCACACGGCTAAGAGATCTCAAGGATCAATTGTTGTGTCTCTGGGGTGCCCCCCTGCCCCCGTATATAAAGGAGCAAGGGGGAGGCAGCCGGCCAAGGGGAGAGGCGTGCCATAGGGGGGAGTCCTACTCCCGGTGGGAGTAGGACTCCTCCTTTCCTTGTGGGAGTAGGAGAAGGGAAGGGGGAAGGAGAAAGAAGGAAGGGTGCGCCCCCCTTCCCTAGTCCAATTCGGACCAGACCATGGGGAGGGGTGCGGCCACCTTTTGAGGCCTCTCTCTCCTTCCCCGTATGGCCCATTAAGGCCCAATACGAATTCCCGTAACTCTCCGGTACTCCAAAAAATACCCGAATCACTCTCCTCCGGTAAACGGGAGTTGCATAATCTCATAGTCATAGGAACATGTATAAGTCATGAAGAAAGCAATAGCAACATACTAAACGATCGAGTGCTAAGCTAACGGAATGGGTCAAATCAATCACGTCATTCTCCTAATGAGGTGATCTCATTAATCAAATGACAACTTATGTCTATGGCTAGGAAACATAACCATCTTTGATTAACGAGCTAGTCAAGTAGAGGCATACTAGTGACACTCTGTTTGTCTATATATTCACACATGTATTATGTTTCCGGTTAATACAATTCTAGCATGAATAATAAACATTTATCATGATACAAGGAAATAAATAATACTTTATTATTGCCTCTAGGGCATATTTCCTTCAGTCTCCCACTTGCACTAGAGTCAATAATCTAGATTACACAGTAATGATTCTTACACCCATGGAGCCTTGGTTCTGATCATGTTTTGCTCGTGGAAGAGGCTTAGTCAACGGGTCTGCAACATTCAGATCCGTATGTATCTTGCAAATTTCTGTGTCTCCCACCTGGACTAAATCCCGGATGGAATTGAAGCGTCTTTTGATGTGCTTGGTTCTCTTGTGAAATCTGGATTCCTTTGCCAAGGCAATTGCACCAGTATTGTCACAAAAGATTTTCATAGGACCCGATGCACTAGGTATGACACCTAGATCGGATATGAACTCCTTCATCCAGACTCCTTCATTTGCTGCTTCTGAAGCAGCTATGTACTCCGCTTCACATGTAGATCCCGCCACGATGCTTTGTTTAGAACTGCACCAACTGATAGCTCCACCGTTCAATGTAAATACATATCCGGTTTGCGATTTAGAATCGTCCGGATCAGTGTCAAAGCTTGCATCAACGTAACCATTTACGATGAGCTCTTTGTCACCTCCATATACGAGAAACATATCCTTAGTCCTTTTCAGGTATTTCAGGATGTTCTTGACCGCTGTCCAGTGATCCACTCCTGGATTACTTTGGTACCTTCCTGCTAGACTTATAGCAAGGCATACATCAGGTCTGGTACACAGCATTGCATACATGATAGAGCCTATGGCTGAAGCATAGGGGACATCTTTCATCTTCTCTCTATCTTCTGCAGTGGTCGGGCATTGAGTCTTACTCAACTTCACACCTTGCAACACAGGCAAGAATCCTTTCTTTGCTTGATCCATTTTGAACTTCTTCAAAACTTTGTCAAGGTATGTGCTTTGTGAAAGTCCAATTAAGCGTCTTGATCTATCTCTATAGATCTTGATGCCCAATATATACGCAGCTTCACTGAGGTCCTTCATTGAAAAACTCTTATTCAAGTATCCCTTTATGCTATCCAGAAATTCTATATCATTTCCAATCAGTAATATGTCATCCACATATAATATCAGAAATGCTACAGAGCTCCCACTCACTTTCTTGTAAATACAGGCTTCTCCAAAAGTCTGTATAAAATCAAATGCTTTGATCACACTATCAAAGCGTTTATTCCAACTCCGAGAGGCTTGCACCAGTCCATAAATGGATCGCTGGAGCTTGCACACTTTGTTAGCTCCCTTTGGATCGACAAAACCTTCTGGTTGCATTATATACAACTCTTCTTCCAGAAATCCATTCAAGAATGCAGTTTTGACATCCATTTGCCAAATTTCATAATCATAAAATGCGTCAATTGCTAACATGATTCGGACAGACTTCAGCATCGCTACGGGTGAGAAGGTCTCATCGTAGTCAATCCCTTGAACTTGTCGAAAACCTTTCGCAACAAGTCGAGCTTTATAGACAGTAACATTACCATCAGCGTCAGTCTTCTTCTTGAAGATCCATTTATTTTCAATGGCTTGCCGATCATTGGGTAAGTCAACCAAAGTCCATACTTTGTTCTCATACATGGATCCCATCTCAGATTTCATGGCCTCAAGCCATTTTGCGGAATCTGGGCTCACCATCGCTTCTTCATAGTTCGTAGGTTCATCATGGTCTAGTAACATAACTTCCAGAACAGGATTACCGTACCACTCTGGTGCGGATCTTACTCTGGTTGATCTACGAGGTTCAGTAATAACTTGATCTGAAGTTTCATGATCATCATCATTAACCTCCTCACTAACTGGTGTAGGTGTCTCAGAAACTGGTTTCTGTGATGAACTACTTTCCAATAAGGGAGCAGGTATAGTTACCTCATCAAGTTCTACTTTCCTCCCACTCACTTCTTTCGAGAGAAACTCCTTCTCTAGAAAATTTCCGAATTTAGCAACAAAAGTTTTGCCTTCGGATCTGTGATAGAAGGTATACCCAACAGTCTCCTTTGGGTATCCTATGAAGACACATTTCTCCGATTTGGGTTCGAGCTTATCAGGTTGAAACTTTTTCACATAAGCATTGCAACCCTAAATTTCAAGAAACGACAACTTTGGTTTCTTGCCAAACCATAGTTCATAAGGCGTCGTCTCAACGGATTTTGATGGTGCCCTATTTAACGTGAATGTAGCTGTCTCTAATGCATAACCCCAAAACGATAGTGGTAGATCGGTAAGAGACATCATATATCGCACCATCTCTAATAAAGTACGGTTACGATGTTCGGACACACCATTACACTGTGGTGTTCCAGGTGGCATGAATTTGTGAAACTATTCCACATTGTTTTAATTGAAGACCAAACTCGTAACTCAAATATTTGTCTCCGCGATCAAATCATAGAAACCTTATTTTCTCGTCACGATGATTTTCTACTTCACTCTGAAATTCTTTGAACTTTTCAAATGCTTCAGACTTATGTTTCATCAAGTAGATATACCCATATCTGCTCAAATCATCTGTGAAGGTCAGAAAATAATGATACCTGCTACGAGCCTCAATATTCATCGGACCACATACATCTGTATGTATGATTTCCAACAAATCTGTTGCTCTCTCCATAGTTCCGGAGAAGGGCGTTTTTAGTCATCTTGCCCATGAGGCACGGTACGCAAGCATCAAGTGATTCATAATCAAGTGATTCCAAAATCCCATCAGTATGGAGTTTCTTCATGCGCTTTACACCAATATGACCTAAACGGCAGTGCCACAAATAAGTTGCACTATCATTATTAACTTTGCATCTTTTGGCTTCATTATTATGAATATGTGTATCACTACGATCGAGATCCAACAAACCATTTTCGTTGGTGTGTATGACCATAGAAGGTTTTTATTCATGTAAACAGAACAACAATTGTTCTCTAACTTAAATGAATAACCGTATTGCAATAAACATGATCAAATCATATTCATGCTCAACGCAAATACCAAAAAACACTTATTTAGTTTCAACACTAATCCCGAAAGTATAGGGAGTGTGCGATGATGATCATATCAATCTTGGAACTACTTCCAACACACATCGTCACCTCTCCTTTTACTAGTCTCTGTTTATTCTGCAACTCCCGTTTCGAGTTACTACTCTTAGCAACTGAACCAGTATCAAATACCGAGGGGTTGCTATAAACACTAGTAAAGTACACATCAATAACATGTATATCCAATATACCTTTGTTCACTTTGCCATCCTTCTTATCCACCAAATAGTTGGGGTAGTTCCGCTTCCAGTGACCAGTCCCTTTGCAGTAGAAGCAGTTAGTCTCAGGCTTAGGACCAGACTTAGGTTTCTTCACTTGAGCAGCAACTTGCTTGTCGTTCTTCTTGAAGTTCCCCTTCTATCCCTTTGCCCTTTTCTTGAAACTAGTGGTCTTGTTAACCATCAACACTTGATGCTCTTTCTTGATTTCTACCTTCGTCGATTTCAGCATCGCGAAGAGCTCAGGAATTACTTTTGTCATCCCTTACATACTATAGTTCATCACGAAGTTCTACTAACTTGGTGATGGTGACTAGAGAATTCTGTCAATCACTATTTTATCTGGAAGATTAACTCCCATTTGATTCAAGCGATTGTAGTACCCAGACAATCTGAGCACATGCTCACTAGTTGAGCGATTCTCCTCCATCTTTTAGCTATAGAACTTGTTGGAGACTTCATATCTCTCAACTCGGGTATTTGCTTGAAATATTAACTTCAACTCCTGGAACATCTCATATGGTCCATGACGTTCAAAACGTCTTTGAAGTCCCGATTCTAAGCTGTTAAGCATGGTGCACTAAACTATCAAGTAGTCATCATATTGAGCTAGCCAAACGTTCATAACGTCTGCATCTGCTCCTGCAATAGGTCTGTCACCTAGCGGTGCATCAAGGACATAATTTTTCTGTGTAGCAATGAGGATAATCCTCAGATCACGGATCCAATCCGCATCTTTGCTACTAACATCTTTCAACTTTGCTTTCTCAAGAAACGCATTAAAATTCAACGGAACAACAGCACGGGCCATCTATCTACAATTAACATAGACAAGCAAAATACTATCAGGTACTAAGTTCATGATAAATTCAAGTTCAATTAATCATATTACTTAAGAACTCCCACTTAGATAGACATCCCTCTAATCCTCTAAGTGATCACGTGATCCATATCAACTAAACCATGTCCGATCATCACGTGAGATGGAGTAGTTTCAATGGTGAACATCACTATGTTGATCATATCTACTATATGATTCACGCTCGACCTTTCGGTCTCCGTGTTCCGAGGCCATATCTGTTATATGCTAGGCTCGTCAAGTTTAACCTGAGTATTCCGCGTGTGCAACTGTTTTGCACCCGTTGTATTTGAACGTAGAGCCTATCACACCCGATCATCACGTGGTGTCTCAGCACGAAGAACTTTCGCAACGGTGCATACTCAGGGAGAACACTTATACTTTTATAATTTAGTGAAGGATCATCTTATAATGCTACCGTCAAACAAAGCAAGATAAGATGCATAAAGGATTAACATCACATGCAATCAATATAAGTGATATGATATGGCCATCATCATCTTGTGCTTGTGATCTCCATCTCCGAAGCACCGTGCTTGTGATCTCCATCTCCGAAGCACCATCATGATCACCATCGTCACCGGCGCGACACCTTGATCTCCATCGTAGCATCGTTGTCGTCTCGCCAACTTATTGCTTTTACGACTATCGCTACCGCTTAGTGATAAAGTAAAACTATTACATGGCGATTGCATCTCATACAATAAAGCGACAACCATATGGCTCCTGCCAGTTGCCGATAACTCGGTTACAAAACATGATCATCTCATACAACACATTATATCACATCATGTCTTGACCATATCACATCACAACATGCCTTGCAAAAACAAGTTAGACGTCCTCTACTTTGTTGTTGCATATTTTACGTGGCTGCTACGGGCTTAGCAAGAACCGTTCTTACCTACGCATCAAAACCACAACGATAGTTTGTCAAGTTGGTGTTGTTTTAACCTTCGCAAGGACCGGGCGTAGCCACACTCGGTTCAACTAAAATGAGAGAGACAGACACCCGCCAGTCACCTTTAAGCAACGAGTGCTCCGAACGGTGAAACCAGTCTCGCGTAAGCGTACGCGTAATGATGGTAATGTAATGGTGAAACCTTTCCGAAGTCCAAATATAGTCGTCCAATATATCGATTTTTACGTCTCGACCATTTCGAGACTCCTCGTCATATCCCCGATCTCATCCGGGACTCCGAACTCCTTCGGTACATCAAAACTCAATAAAACTGTCATCGTAACGTTAAGCGTGCGAACCCTACGGGTTCGAGAACTATGTAGACATGACCGAGACACGTCTCCGGTCAATAACCAATAGCGGGACCTGGATGCCCATATTGGCTCCCACATATTCTACGAAGATCTTTATCGGTCAGACCGCATAACAACATACGTTGTTCCTTTTGTCACCGGTATGTTACTTGCCCGAGATTTGATCGTCGGTATCTCGATACCTAGTTCAATCTCATTACCGGCAAGTCTCTTTACTCGTTCCGTAACACATCATCCCGCAACTAACTCATTAGTCACACTGCTTGCAAGGCTTATAGTGATGTGCATTACCGAGTGGGCCCAGAGATACCTCTCCGACAATTGGAGTGACAAATCCTAATCTCGAAATACGCCAACCCAACAAGTACCTTTGGAGACACCTGTAGAGCACCTTTATAATCACCCATTTACGTTGTGACGTTTGGTAGCACACAAAGTGTTCCTCCGGTAAACGGGAGTTGCATAATCTCATAGTCATAGGAACATGTATAAGTCATGAAGAAAGCAATAGCAACATACTAAACGATCGAGTGCTAAGCTAACGGAATGGGTCAAATCAATCATGTCATTCTCCTAATGAGGTGATCTCGTTAATCAAATGACAACTTATGTCTATGGCTAGGAAACATAACCATCTTTGATTAACGAGCTAGTCAAGTAGAGGCATACTAGTGACACTCTGTTTGTCTATATATTCACACATGTATTATGTTTCCGGTTAATACAATTCTAGCATGAATAATAAACATTTATCATGATACAAGGAAATAAATAATACTTTATTATTGCCTCTAGGGCATATTTCCTTCACCCTCCTCGAAAAGAAAAAGGTCGATGTATCTTGCCTTGAATGTGTTGAGCCTAAGCTTGTATTTTCGAACCAATGTTTCTATTATCTACCTGGAACTTTTCATCGTCTTCTTGATCATATATACACCGGATCTAGTATAGGACTGTATCACAAAGCAAGACGCGATGCTCCTGGCAGGGTATTAGAGTGTGTGAGATGATAAGATATATATGAAGGCGGAATCCATGAAAAGAGATGGTAGTATGATTTTTTTTCAAAACTATGACGTATCTTATAGCAAATTCAGAAACTATAGCATGATGTGGATAAAAATCAAAACTAGCACCCTGTCGGCCACGCGTTGGCCGAAATGGGTGTTTTCGGCCACCTCTAGGCCGAAATAGGCTTTTCGGCCTTGCCTTGGCCGAAATGGTGGGGACCTGGCCGAAAAGGCTGTTTTCGGCCACCTCTTGGCCGAAATACACTTTTTGGTCAAGTGTAGGCCGAAATACACTTTTTGGTCAAGTGTAGGCCGAAAAGTCCTTTTTGGTCTAGTGTAGGCCGAAGTTGCATGGCTCATACATTAGGCCGAAATGTATTTTCCCACCACCCGTTTCCTGCCAACCCCTTCCCGCCAAGCCCTTCCCGCCATATGTTCCCGCCATACCGCAGTCATTCTTTCCCGCCATTTTCTCCTCTCTATCTATAAAACCCCCTTCAGACGGAGGTGGATAAGCATTCCAGTGTAGTGTAGTCGAGATGTCCCATTATCCATTCGATCGTAGTTTTCACCCTGAGATGAGCAGGACTCTTCTGAGTCTAGCTACCGATTTCAGGATGGACAATAGGATAGTTCCATGGGACGAACTCACCGGTAGTGACACCATAATGAATGAGTTGGCTCACGAATTACGTAGGTCTGGGTGGCCTAAAAGGACCTATGAGGAGGTACGTAAAGAACTTCTTAGGTTGCATGAAAGGTGGAAGTAGGTAGTGGAGCCGAAGAGTGAAACTTTCAGAAGGACTACAGCAAAGAATACATTTTTATGGACTGAGGAGAGCGAGGACGAAGATGATATCTTCATGCCTCCGCTTCTGGGTTTTGCATCGTCGAAGGGCAAGAGTTCTGCATCGTCCAAGGGCAAGAGTTCTGCATCCTCGAAGGGCAAGAGTTCTGCATCTACCAAGGGCAAGAGTTCTGCATCGATGGAGGGCAAGCAGACCGCATCGTCGAAGGGCAAGAGGGCTGCATCAATGGAGGATGACGATAATGACTTCATGTAGTATGTAAGATGTATTTCAGTTGTACCGTTTCATTCAGATGTACTTGCATTATTAGTTTGTACTGTATTATTGTAGGGCATTATGTTCTATCTGAATTTCATTTTGTAGTATGTAAGATGTATTACACAAGTTCAGCCGCACCGTTTAATTCAGATGTACTTTTATCTTAATTATCGGTTGTAGTCTCTTTGGAAATATAACTGGAATAAGAATGCGAATTAATAGTAATATGTCTCTCACATACATAAAACAATATATGTCTCATGATTAGATAGAAGCAAGTGCGATAGTAACACATACATGAAGCATGTCTCATACATAAATACTGACTCACAGCTGCGAATGGTCTGAAACTAACATAGATAATGAGTCATACATAGAAAGATAAGCATATCACTGCGGGGGACGACAACGAGTCTGGGTCTTCCTCGGGCGAGGACCGGAAGGCGATAAGCGTTGAGGTGGTGGACGAGGCTCGCGATAACCACGACCATAGTTAACCTCGTCTGTCACGGTCTGTGTCTCCTGCGTCGGTGGTGGTGGTGGAGTGTGAAACACTGTCTGTGAGAAGCCATAAATGTTTGTAGCTTGGTCATCATCCTCGCCGTCGCCCTCAAAGTACGAAGCACCACCACTAAGCATCGGTGACTGCACTGAATGCATGAATGGTTGCGACCTGTTGCCACCTGCGGTAAAGTAAAACATGTAAAATTGATACAAATGCATGAACGAAGCACCACCAGTAAGCATCAGTGACTGCTGAGAATGCAGGAACGATTACTACACTGTTGAAAAGAATGTAGTGAGTAGTGTTACCTAGTTCCATCTGCTGATGCCAGTAAGCGCCCCCTAGCTGTGAAGGAGGTGGTGTTGGAAATATGCCCTAGAGGCAATAATAAATGGTTATTATTATATTTCTTTGTTCATGGTAATTGTCTATTATTCATGCTATAATTGTATTGTCCGGAAATCGTAATACATGTGTGAATACATAGACCACAACGTGTCCCTAGTAAGCCTCTAGTTGACTAGCTCGTTGATCAACAGATAGTCATGGTTTCCTGACTATGGACATTGGATGTCATTGATAACGGGATCACATCATTAGGAGAATGATGTGATGGACAAGACCCAATCCTAAGCATAGCATAAAAGATCGTGTAGTTTCGTTTGCTAGAGCTTTTCCAATGTCAAGTATCTTTTCCTTAGACCATGAGATCGTGCAACCCCCGGATACCGTAGGAGTGCTTTGGGTGTGCCAAACGTCACAACGTAACTGGGTGACTATAAAGGTGCATTACGGGTATCTCCGAAAGTGTCTGTTGGGTTGGCACGGATCGAGACTGGGATTTGTCACTCCGTGTGACGGAGAGGTATCTCTGGGCCCACTCGGTAATGCATCATCATAATGAGCTCAATGTGACTAAGGCGTTAGTCACGGGATCATGCATTGCGGTACGAGTAAAGAGACTTGCCGGCAACGAGATTGAACAAGGTATTGGGATACCGACGATCGAATCTCGGGCAAGTAACATACCGATTGACAAAGGGAATTGCATACGGATTGATTGAATCCTCGACACCGTGGTTCATCCGATGAGATCATCGTGGAACATGTGGGAGCCAACATGGGTATCCAGATCCCGCTGTTGGTTATTGACCGGAGAGGCGTCTCGGTCATGTCTGCATGTCTCCCGAACCCGTAGGGTCTACACACTTAAGGTCCGGTGACGCTAGGGTTGTAGAGATATATGTATGCGGAAACCCGAAAGTTGTTCGGAGTCCCGGATGAGATCCCGGACGTCACGAGAGGTTCCGGAATGGTCCGAAGGTGAAGAATTATATATAGGAAGTCAAGTTTCGGCCACCGGGAAAGTTTCGGGGGTTACCGGTATTGTACCGGGACCACAGGAAGGGTCCCGGGGGTCCACCGGGTGGGGCCACCTATCCCGGAGGGCCCCGTGGGATGAAAGTGGAAGGGAACCAGCCCCTAGTGGGCTGGGCGCCCCCCCTTGGGCCTCCCCCCATGCGCCTAGGGTTGGGAACCCTAGGGGGGGAGTTCCCCCTTGCCTTGGGGGGCAAGGCACCCCTTCCCCCCACTTGGTCGCCGCCCCCCCTTTGGATCTGATCTCCAGGGTCGGCGCCCCCCCAGGGGGCCTATATAAAGGGGGGGGAGGGCAGCACACAACAGCCTTGGGCGCCTCCCTCCTCCCCTGCAACACCTCTCTCTCTCTCTCTCTCTCTCTCTCTCTCTCTCGCAGAAGCTTGGCAAAGCCCTGCCGAGACCCGCTACATCCACCACCACGCCGTCGTGCTGCTAGATCTCCATCAACCTCTCCTTCCCCCTTGCTAGATCAAGAAGGAGGAGACGTCGCTGCACCGTACGTGTGTTGAACGTGGAGGTGCCTTCCGTTGGCCTCTCGGTCATCGGTGATTTGGATCACGGCGAGTACGACTCCGTCATCCACGTTCATTGGAACGCTTCCGCTCGCGATCTACAAGGGTATGTAGATACACTCCCTTCCCTTCGTTGCTAGTATACTCCATAGATGCATCTTGGTGAACGTAGGAAAATTTTAAAATTATGCTACGATTCCCAACAGTGGCATCATGAGCCAGGCCTATGCGTAGTTACTATGCACGAGTAGAACACAAAGATGTTGTGGGCGTTGAGTTTGCCAATTCTTCTTGCCACTACTAGTCGTTTCTTGTTTCGGCGGCATTGTAGGATGAAGCGGCCCAGACCGACCTTACACGTACGCTTACGTGAGACAGGTTCCACCGATTGACATGCAGTAGTTGCATAAGGTGGCTAGCGGGTGTCTGTCTCTCCTACTTTAGTCGGAACGGATTCGATGAAAAGGGTCCTTATGAAGGGTAAATAGAAATTGGCAAATCACGTTGTGGTCATACGTAGGTAAGAAACGTTCTTGCTAGAAACCTACAAACCACGTAAAAACTTGCAACAACAATTAGAGGACGTCTAACTTGTTTTTGCAACAAGTGATATATGTGATATGATATGGCCAGAAGATGTGATGAATGATATATGTGATGTATGAGATTGATCATATTCTTGTAATAGGAATCACGACTTGCATGTCGATGAGTATGACAACCGGCAGGAGCCATAGGAGTTGTCTTTATTATTTTGCATGACCTGCGTGTCATTGAATAACGCCATGTAATTTACTTTACTTTGTTGCTAAACGCGTTAGCCATACAAGTAGAAGTAATCGTTGGCGTGACGACTTCATGAAGACACAATGATGGAGATCATGATGATGGAGATCATGGTGTCATGCCGGTGACGAAGATGATCATGGTGCCCCGAAGATGGAGATCAAAGGAGCATAATGATATTGGCCATATCATGTCACTATTTGATTGCATGTGATGTTTATCATGTTTTTGCATCTTATTTGCTTAGAACGACGGCAGCAAGTAGGATGATCCCTTATAATAATTTCAAGAAAGTGTTCACCCTAACTGTGCACCGTTGCGAAGGTTCGTTGTTTCGAAGCACCACGTGATGATCGGGTGTGATAGATTCTAACGTTCGAATACAACGGGTGTTGACGAGCCTAGCATGTACAGACATGGCCTCGGAACACACGCAATACACTTAGGTCGACTTGACGAGCCTAGCATGTACAGACATGGCCTCGGAACACGGAGGACCGAAAGGTCGAGCATGAGTCGTATAGAAGATACGATCAACATGGAGATGTTCACCGATCTTGACTAGTCCGTCTCACGTGATGATCGGACACGGCCTAGTTGAATTCGGATCATGTTTCACTTAGATGACTAGAGGGATGTCTATCTGAGTGGGAGTTCATTAAATAATTTGATTATATGAACTTAATTATCATGAACTTAGTCTAAAATCTTTACACTATGTATTGTAGATCAAATGGCCCACGTTGTCCTCAATTTCAACGCGTTCCTAGAGAAAACCAAGCTGAAAGATGATGGCAGCAACTATACGGAATGGGTCCGGAACCTGAGGATCATCCTCATAGCAGCCAAGAAAGATTATGTCTTAGAAGCACCGCTAGGTGAAGCACCAATCCCTGAGAACCAAGACGTTATGAACGCTTGGCAGCAGCGTGCTGATGATTACTCCCTCGTTTAGTGCGGCATGCTTTACAGCTTAGAACCGGGTCTCCAAAAGCGTTTTGAGAAACATGGAGCATATGAGATGTTCGAGGAGCTGAAACTGGTTTTTCAAGCTCATGCCCGGGTCGAGAGATATGATGTCTCCGACAAGTTCTTCAGCTGTAAAATGGAGGAGAACAGTTCTGTTAGTGAGCACATACTCAGAATGTCTGGGTTGCACAACCGCTTGTCTCAGCTGGGAGTTAATCTCCCGGATGACGCGGTCATTGACAGAATCCTCCAGTCGCTTCCACCAAGCTACAAGAGCTTTGTGATGAACTACAATATGCAGGGGATGGAAAAGACCATTCCCGAGGTATATTCAATGCTAAAATTAGTTGAGGTAGAGATCAGAAAAGAACATCAAGTGTTGATGGTGAATAAAACCACTAAGTTCAAGAAGGGCAAGGGTAAGAAGAACTTCAAGAAGGACGGCAAGGGAGTTGCCGCGCCCGGTAAGCCAGTTACCGGGAAGAAGTCAAAGAATGGACCCAAGCCCGAGACTGAGTGCTTTTATTGCAAGGGAAGTGGTCACTGGAAGCGGAACTGCCCCAAATATTTAGCGGACAAGAAGAAGGCAGGCAACACCCAAGGTATATGTGATATACAAGTAATTGATGTGTACCTTACCAGTACTCGTAGTAGCTCCTGGGTATTTGATACCGGTGCGGTTGCTCATATTTGTAACTCAAAGCAGGAACTACGGAATAAACGGAGACTGGCAAAGGACGAGGTGACGATGCGCGTCGGGAATGGTTCCAAGGTCGATGTGATCGCCGTTGGCACGCTACCTCTGCATCTACCCACGGGATTAGTTTTAAACCTCAATAATTGTTATTTAGTGCCAGCTTTGAGCATGAACATTGTATCTGGATCTCGTTTAATTCGAGATGGCTACTCATTTAAATATGAGAATAATGGTTGTTCTATTTATTTGAGAGATATGTTTTATGGTCATGCCCCGCTGGTCAATGGTTTATTTTTGATGAATCTCGAACGTGATGTTACACATGTTCGTAGTGTGAATACCAAAAGATGTAAAGTTGATAACGATAGTCCCACATACTTGTGGCACTGCCGCCTTGGTCACATTGGTGTCAAGCGCATGAAGAAGCTCCATGCAGATGGACTTTTGGAGTCTCTTGATTACGAATCATTTGACACGTGCGAACCATGCATCATGGGTAAGATGACCAAGACTCCGTTCTCCGGAACAATGGAGCGAGCAACCAACTTATTGGAAATCATACATACCGATGTGTGTGGTCCAATGAGTGTTGAGGCTCGCGGAGGATATCGTTATGTTCTCACTCTCACTGATGATTTAAGTAGATATGGGTATGTCTACCTGATGAAACACAAGTCTGAAACCTTTGAAAAGTTCAAGGAATTTCAGAGTGAAGTTGAGAATCAACGTGACAGGAGAATAAAATTCCTACGATCAGATCGTGGTGGAGAATATTTAAGTCACGAGTTTGGTGCACACTTAAGGAAATGTGGAATAGTTTCACAACTCAGGCCGCCTGGAACACCTCAGAGAAATGGTGTGTCCGAATGTCGTAATCGCACTCTATTAGATATGGTGCGATCTATGATGTCTCTTACCGATTTACCGCTCTCATTTTGGGGTTATGCTTTAGAGACTGCCGCATTCACTTTAAATAGGGCTCCGTCAAAATCCGTTGAGACGACACCGTATGAATTATGGTTTGGGAAGAAACCTAAGCTGTCGTTTCTAAAAGTTTGGGGATGCGATGCTTATGTCAAGAAACTTCAACCTGAAAAGCTCGAACCCAAGTCGGAAAAATGCGTCTTCATAGGATACCCTAAGGAAACTATTGGGTATACCTTCTACCTCAGATCCGAAGGCAAGATCTTCGTTGCCAAGAACGGGTCCTTTCTAGAGAAGGAGTTTCTCTCGAAAGAATTGAGTGGGAGGAAAGTGGAACTTGATGAGGTGATAGTCACCCCTTCCGAACCGGAAAGTAGCGCAGCGCGGGAAAATGTTCCTGTGGTGCCTACACCGACTGGGGAGGAAGTTAATGATGATGATCATGAAGCTTCGGATCAAGTTACTGAACTTCGTAGGTCCACAAGGACACGTTCCGCACCAGAGTGGTATGGCAACCCTGTCCTGGAAATCATGTTGTTAGACAACGGTGAACCTTCGAACTATGAAGAAGCGATGGCGGGCCCGGATTCCGACAAATGGCTAGAAGCCATGAAATCCGAGATAGAATCCATGTATGAAAACAAAGTATGGACTTTGACTGACTTGCCCGATGATCGGCGAGCCATAGAAAACAAATGGATCTTTAAGAAGAAGACGGACGCGGATGGTAATGTGACCATCTACAAATCTCGACTTGTCGCTAAGGGTTATCGACAAGTTCAAGGGGTTGACTACGATGAGACTTTCTTACCCGTAGCGAAGCTGAAGTCCGTCCGAATCATGTTAGCAATTGTCGCATACTATGATTATGAGATATGGCAGATGGACGTCAAAACGGCATTCCTTAACGGCTTCCTTAAGGAAGAGTTGTATATGATGCAGCCGGAAGGTTTTGTCGATCCTAAGAATGCTAACAAAGTGTGCAAGCTCCAGCGCTCAATCTATGGGCTGGTGCAAGCATCTCGGAGTTGAAACATTCGCTTTGATGAGATGATCAAAGCATTTGGGTTTACACAGACTTATGGAGAAGCCTGTGTTTACAAGAAAGTGAGTGGGAGCTCTGTAGCATTTCTCATATTATATGTGGATGACATATTGTTGATGGGAAATGATATAAAATTCTTGGAAAGTATAAAGGCCTATTTGAAAAAGTGTTTTTCAATGAAGGACCTTGGAGAAGCTGCTTATATATTAGGCATCAAGATCTATAGGGATAGAGCAAGACGCCTCATTGGTCTTTCACAAAGTACATACCTTGACAAGATATTGAAGAAGTTCAATATGGATCAGTCCAAGAAGGGGTTCTTACCTGTATTGCAAGGTGTGCAGTTGAGCACGGCTCAATGCCCGACCACGGCAGAAGATATAGAAGAGATGAGTGTCATCCCCTATGCCTCGGACATAGGGTCTATTATGTATGCCATGCTGTGTACCAGACCTGATGTAAACCTTGCCGTAAGTTTGGTAGGAAGGTACCAAAGTAATCCCGGCAAGGAACACTGGACAGCGGTCAAGAATATCCTGAAGTACCTGAAGAGGACTAAGGATATGTTTCTCGTTTATGGAGGTGACGAAGAGCTCGTCGTAAAGGGTTACGTCGACGCTAGCTTCGACACAGATCTGGATGACTCGAAGTCACAGACCGGATACGTGTATATTTTGAATGAAGGAGCAGTAAGCTGGTGCAGTTGCAAGCAAAGCGTCGTGGCGGGATCTACATGTGAAGCGGAGTACATGGCAGCCTCGGAGGCAGCACAGGAAGCAGTCTGGATGAAGGAGTTCATTACCGACCTAGGGGTGATTCCCAATGCGTCGGGCCCAATGACTCTCTTCTGTGACAACACTGGAGCTATTGCCCTTGCGAAGGAGCCCAGGTTTCACAGGAAGACCAGGCATATCAAGCGTCGCTTCAACTCCATTCGTGAAAGTGTTCAAAATGGAGACATAGATATTTGTAAAGTACACACGGACCTGAATGTAGCAGATCCGTTGACTAAACCTCTCCCTAGGGCAAAACATGATCAACACCAGGACGCAATGGGTGTTCGATTCATCACAATGTAACTAGATTATTGACTCTAGTGCAAGTGGGGGACTGTTGGAAATATGCCCTAGAGGCAATAATAAATGGTTATTATTATATTTCTTTGTTCATGGTAATTGTCTATTATTCATGCTATAATTGTATTGTCCGGAAATCGTAATACATGTGTGAATACATAGACCACAACGTGTCCCTAGTAAGCCTCTAGTTGACTAGATCGTTGATCAACAGATAGTCATGGTTTCCTGACTATGGACATTGGATGTCATTGATAACGGGATCACATCATTAGGAGAATGATGTGATGGACAAGTATCTTTTCCTTAGACCATGAGATCGTGCAACCCCCGGATACCGTAGGAGTGCTTTGGGTGTGCCAAACGTCACAACATAACTGGGTGACTATAAAGGTGCATTACGGGTATCTCCGAAAGTGTCTGTTGGGTTGGCACGGATCGAGACTGGGATTTGTCACTCCGTGTGACGGAGAGGTATCTCTGGGCCCACTCGGTAATGCATCATCATAATGAGCTCAATGTGACTAAGGCGTTAGTCACGGGATCATGCATTGCGGTACGAGTAAAGAGACTTGCCGGCAACGAGATTGAACAAGGTATTGGGATACCGACGATCGAATCTCGGGCAAGTAACATACCGATTGACAAAGGGAATTGCATACGGATTGATTGAATCCTCGACACCGTGGTTCATCCGATGAGATCATCGTGGAACATGTGGGAGCCAACATGGGTATCCAGATCCCGCTGTTGGTTATTGACCGGAGAGGCGTCTCGGTCATGTCTGCATGTCTCCCGAACCCGTAGGGTCTACACACTTAAGGTCCGGTGACGCTAGGGTTGTAGAGATATATGTATGCGGAAACCCGAAAGTTGTTCGGAGTCCCGGATGAGATCCCGGACGTCACGAGAGGTTCCGGAATGGTCCGGAGGTGAAGAATTATATATAGGAAGTCAAGTTTCGGCCACCGGGAAAGTTTCGGGGGTTACCGGTATTGTACCGGGACCACCGGAAGGGTCCCGGGGGTCCACCGGGTGGGGCCACCTATCCCGGAGGGCCCCGTGGGCTGAAAGTGGAAGGGAACCAGCCCCTAGTGGGCTGGGCGCCCCCCCTTGGGCCTCCCCCCATGCTCCTAGGGTTGGGAACCCTAGGGGGGAGTTCCCCCTTGCCTTGGGGGGCAAGGCACCCCTTCCCCCCCACTTGGTCGCCGCCCCCCTTTGGATCTGATCTCCAGGGCCGGCGCCCCCCCAGGGGGCCTATATAAAGGGGCGGGGAGGGAGGGCAGCACACAACAGCCTTGGGCGCCTCCCTCCTCCCCTGCAACACCTCTCTCTCTCTCGCAGAAGCTTGGCAAAGCCCTGCCGAGACCCGCTACATCCACCACCACGCCGTCGTGCTGCTGGATCTCCATCAACCTCTCCTTCCCCCTTGCTGGATCAAGAAGGAGGAGACGTCACTGCACCGTACGTGTGTTGAACGCGGAGGTGCCGTCCGTTCGGCACTCGGTCATCGGTGATTTGGATCACGACGAGTACGACTCCGTCATCCACGTTCATTGGAACGCTTCCGCTCGCGATCTACAAGGGTATGTAGATACACTCCCTTCCCTTCGTTGCTAGTATACTCCATAGATGCATCTTGGTGAACGTAGGAAAATTTTAAAATTATGCTACGATTCCCAACAGGTGGCTGATGCCAGGAAGAGCTCCCTGGTAGTGAAGGAGGTGGCTGATGCCAGGAAGAGCTCCCTGGCTGTGAAGGATGAGGTTCTGCATGGTGCACAGAGGGTCGTGGTTCTGAATGATGCACAGTGGGTCGTGGTTCTGAATGCTGTACAGAGGGACGTGGCGGATGATGTGCTGGAGGAGGAAGTGCAACATCTGAAGACCGTCTACACGTAACAGCTGCGTAAATCTCGCGTAGCTTGTCATCAAGACGCCTCAACCATGAGACGCCCTCTCGCGGTGGGATAGTTTCTCCCCTCTGAAAGCGCTGCATTAAGGCGGAAACCTCCTCTCACGCCTGTACTGTCAAGTCACCCTGTACACGAAGAGTTAACCAATTATATCCTCGTTGTATGATAGACACCACGAATAGATAACCAAGCGAATATGTCCAGGTTAACAAAAGACTTAACATATGAGAACCAAGGCACGTACACCCACACGTTGGATAAACTTCCGTTCCAATTTTTACCTCGTGTGTCTTTGATACGTCCATTTTGCATCATGCTTTTATATCGATATTTATTGCATTATGGGCTGTTGTTACACATTATGTCACAATACTTATGCATATTCTCTCTTATTTTACAAGGTTTACATGAAGAGGGAGAATGCCGGCAGCTATAATTCTGGGCTGGAAAAGGAGAAAATATTAGAGACCTATTCTGCACAACTCCAAAAGTCCTGAAACTCCATGGAAGTCATTTTTGGAAATAATAAAAAATACTGAGCGAAGAAAATACCAGAGGGGGCCCACACCCTGGCCCTACCCCCTGGGCGCGCCCCCTGCCTCGTGGGCCCCTTGGTGGCCCTCCGGTGCCCATCTTCTGCTATATGAAGTCTTTCGTCAGAGGCAAGCTTTCGGGATGAGACTCCGCCGCCACAAGGCGGAACCTTGGCGGAACCAATCTAGGGCTCTGGCGGAGCTGTTCTGCCGGGGACACTTCCCTCCAGGAGGGGGAAATCATCGCCATCGTCATCACCAACGCTCCTCCCATCGGGAGGGGGCCAATCTCCATCAACATCTTCACCAGCACCATCTCCTCTCAAACCCTACTTCATCTCTTGTATCCAATTCTTGTCTCTAAGTCTGAGATTGGTACCTGTAGGTTGCTAGTAGTGTTGATTACTCCTTGTAGTTGATGCTAGTTGGTTTATTTGGTGGAAGATCATATGTTCAGATCCTATATGCATATTAATACTCCTCTGATTATGAACATGAATATGCTTTGTGAGTAGTTACATTTGTTCCTGAGGACATGGGAGAAGTCTTGCTACTAGTAGTCATGTGAATTTGGTATTCGTTCGATATTTTGATGAGATGTATGTTGTCTCTCCTCTAGTGGTGTTATGTGAACGTCGACTACATGACACTTCACCATTATTTGGGCCTAGAGGAAGGCATTGGAAAGTAATAAGTAGATGATGGGTTGCTAGAGTGAGAGAAGCTTTGTGACGCCCGGATAATTAGACCACAGAAATTCCTTGCTAAAGATGCCACGTCACCTCTGTCACTGGAGTTAATCTCGGGTTAGTTCAAAACCGATTCAAATTCAAAATTAAATTGAAGGCAAACAACAATAGTTTTCAAACTATAAACTAAAATGTTCGAGTTGTGCCAAAAAAATGCAGGGGTAATTGTGGTGAAGAAACCCCACTTTTATAAAATGTTTTAATACTCTAAATTAGTTAAAACAGTGATGAAACAATTACCAAAAATGCTTTTAAAGTAAAAAACAAATGCAAAATACTTTATTTAAAGTGCCAAAATATTTGGGGCAGAGACCTATTTACTAGCACTAATTTAGGTGTGCTTTTATATTTTATAACACTTAAATAAAAAGGTACTAGAAAAGAAATAAAATAACTACAAAAAAAGGGGCACCCCCCCGGCCCAAGTGGGCTACGGCCCGACTGGCGGCGCACCCTGCCAGCCCAGCTCCCTCCCCCGGCCCGCCGAACCACTACAACCCCCTGGGGCGACCGAACCCTAACCCCCCACGCGCCCCACTCCTCCCCCGATTCCCCTTTCCCCCTCGTCTCCTCCCTTTGCCCCCGATCCAGATCGGGCACGGCCCCGCCGCCCACCACTGACCTCGTCGCCGAACCCCGACACCGCCCGGCGCTGCCCCGTCGTCGCCGGCGCCCGCCTCCTCAACCCGGCTCCCCGTCCTCGACCTCTTCTCCGCTCCCGGACGCCAACGCCGTTCGCCGTCCCCGCCTATCCCTCGTCGGCCGGCGTCGTCCTCCGCACACCCCCACCGTTGCTGGCCGCTCATGCCGCCGGCGCCGTCCTCGCTGCGCGCCTTCCTTGGCCGCGCACGGCCGTGGCCGGCGCCTGTCGGCGCATGTGCGTGCTCGCCGGAGCCAATCGGCCTCGCCTCGTCGCCGACTCGTCGTCCTCGTCCCCGTCGCCCTCCCCACGCCCCATTGCCCGAACCCTACGGCCCCCCTGTGAGCCTCCGCCCCTCCTCTTCTCTCCCCTGTCCCCGTATGCATGCACGCGCTCACGGCCGGGGTCTCCTCCCCGTGGCTCCGCTGTCGCCGCCGGCCCCGCACTCGCCGTCCTCGCCGGCCCCGCGAGCGCACACCCCTGCGCCCCCTCGGGCACGCGTCCGTTCGGGCGCTCGCCCGCTGCCCAGTGCCTGTTAGCGCCCGTGCCCGCTATGGCCTCTGGGCCACTGCCAAACGGGGCCCACTGCCCAGAACGTTAAAAAAAGGAGAAACGAAAATGAAATTTTTTAGTAAAATTAATAATTAATTAATCAATCAATTAGTGAATTAATTAAGTTGATTAACTGTTTAACCAAACTAATTAAGATTAGTTAAACTAATTAACCCGGGTTAGCTAACTCGAGTCTATGACCAGTAGGACCCACGTGTCAGTTTGACCAGTCAACGGTCAGAGTTGACTGCTGATGTCATGCTGATGTCATAAATGCAATTTCGAATTAAAATAATCTGTTAATTCTAGAAAATGATTTAAAACTTTAAAAATTAATATATAATAATCCGTAACTCGGATGGAAAAACTTTGTACATGAAAGTTGCTCAGAACGACGAGACGAATCCGGATACGCAGCCCGTTCGTCCGCCACACATCCCTAGCATAGCAAACACGCAACTTTCCCCCTCCGGTTCATCTGTCCGAAAACGCGAAACACCGGGAATACTTTCCCGGATGTTTCCCCCCTTCGCCGGTACCACCTCCTACCGCGTTAGGGCACACCTACCCCGCGCATTGACATGTCTTCCATCGTCATGCTTATGTTTGCATTATATTTATTGTTTCTTCCCCCTCTTCTCTCGTTAGACACCGAGACCGACGCCGCTGCTACCCAGTACGACTACGGTGTTGACGACCCCTTCTTCTTGCCAAAGCAACCAGGCAAGCCCCCCCCCTTGATCACCAGGTATTGCCTATTCTTCTCTATACTGCTGGCGTTAGAGTAGTCTAGCATGTTACTGCTTTCGGTTAATCCTATTCTGTTGCATAGCCTCTCATTGTTGCTACAGTTGTTACCCTTACCTGCTATCCTACTGCTTAGTATAGGATGCTAGTGTTCCATTAGTGGCCCTACACTCTTGTCCGTCTGCCATGCTATACTACTGGGCCGTGATCAGTTCGGGAGGTGATCACGGGTATATCCTATATACTTTATATACATGACACATGTGGTGACTAAAGTCGGGTCAGCTCGTTGAGTACCCGCAAGTGATTCTGATGAGGGGGCTGAAAGGAAAGGTGGCTCCATCCCGGTAGAGGTGGGCCTGGGTTCCTGACGGCCCCCGACTGTTACTTTGTGGCGGAGCGACAGGGCAGGTTGAGACCACCTAGGAGAGAGGTGGGCCTGGCCCTGGTCGGCGTCCGCGGATACTTAAAAATAACATGCTTAACGAGTTCTTGGTATTTGATCTGAGTCTGGCCATTTGGTCTATACGCACTAACCAACTACGCGGGAACAGTTATGGGCACTCGACGTCGTGGTATCAGCTGAAGCTCTTTTTGACGTCAGCGATGGAGCGACGCGCGCCGGATTGGACTAGAACGCCTGCTAGGCTAGGTCTGCTTCCGGCCGCCCTCGCAACGTGCAGGTGTGCAATGGGCGATGGGCCCAGACCCCTGCGCGCATAGGATTTAGACCGGCGTGCTGACCTCTCTGTTGAGCCTAGGTGGGGCTGCGACGTGTTGATCTTCCGAGGCCGGACATGACCCAGGAAAGTGTGTCCGGCCAAATGGGATCAAGCGTGTTGGGTTATGTGGTGCACCCCTACAGGGAAGTTTATCTATTCGAATAGCCGTGTCCCTCGGTAAAAGGACGACCCGGAGTTGTACCTTGACCTTATGACAACTAGAACCGGATACTTAATAAAACACACCCTTCCAAGTGCCAGATACAACCCGGTGATCGCTCTCTAACAGGGCGACGAGGAGGGGATCGCCGGGTAGGATTATGCTATGCGATGCTACTTGGTGAACTTACCATCTACTCTCTTCTACATGCTGCAAGATGGAGGCTGCCAGAAGCGTAGTCTTCGACAGGATTAGCTATCCCCCTCTTATTCTGGCATTCAGCAGTTCAGTCCACCGATATGGCCTTTTACACCTATACCCATGCATATGTAGTGTAGATCCTTGCTTGCGAGTACTTTGGATGAGTACTCACGGTTGCTTTTCTCCCTCTTTTTCCCTCTGTATACCTGGTTGTCGCAACCAGATGCTAGAGTCCAGGAGCTAGAGATCCCGAGGATGATTCTACATGGAGTTCGGCTTCGAGGAGTAGTTAGGAGGTCCCAGGCAGGAGGCCTTGCCTTTTCGATCGTTGCTACTTTTGTGCTAGC